>NC_141609.1:34197521-35397521 GCF_047967505.1 Dipteris shenzhenensis | reverse complement strand
AAGATGGTTGTACTCTTAGATGAAGGACAAGGCTCAAACATAAAAGCCATAAATAGCTCCATCCAATGTGTCTCACACCGGCAAAACCATTAGTACAAGGGAAGCCAAGGAGGCAACTCCACTTGCAAAGGGAGCGAGCATAGATGAGGTGGACACCAATCTCTTGAACTGAGTAGCCCACCAACTTAAGGGAAGGATTGACAAGAGAAGGCCCCAACAATCATCACTTGTTTCCTAAATGAGACAATGTGTGGTGTTGACTCTGTACAGGCAACCACCCAACAAATGAGTGTCCTCGACTTAGGGCTAGGCCGTTACTCTACTATGTGCAAGATGAGGAAATCATGAGACAAATTAATGCCGGTACCCCAAGGTGATTCCCCGGCATATGTATCAACAGAGGCAACCCCTCACCTTACCTACGCCACCCAACTAGTATAGTTAGGGACAAGTTGCAATACAAAGGTCCCCTTCTACTAACTAAGGGCAATACATGGCTCAAAACCTCCCATTGCCACCATTCGTTTTAGGCCCTCAACGTCCACCACCCCAGATCATGCCTATGAACCGGGTGATTATTACCTAGTGAGTGGGAGGATCCATACTATGCCATTCTGGCATACGATTGCTGTGATTCCGATCTTCTGCCAAAATGAAAAGGCCACTGCAATATTGGATCACGGAGCGGGTGTCAGCATTGTCACGAGTGCAGTGCTGGGCGAAATGGTGAAAGCCTGAAATAGGAAGCACCAACTTGATCGTAAAACTAGCTGATAGTGCGACAATGCAGCCAGTGGGAGTCCTAAATGACATAAAGATCAAGTCCTTTGGCCTTACCTATAGGGTTTGGTTTGTGGTGATGGACTTCCACGGGCAGTCAGATGGCTATGATGTCATTTTAGGGAGACCCTTTATGTGCGCTATAGGTCTAATCCATTATTGGGCCTCCAATAGAATTTATATGCACAAGGATGAGAAGATTGTGAGGGTCAACCTACAAACCTGGAAAGCCCACCCCATGATCGGCAATCTATTTGTAGCCGAGTCAGACACTACTCAAAGAACCTCACCCATTAATGTGTTTTGAGCCTAAAGCAAGGAGGACATGAGAGAGGACGGGGATGAGCACTGGTATGTTCCACTGTTGGAACCCGAATTATCTCAAAATTGGATGCATGTCCTAGAGATCATAGACGCGGTTGAGAAGACATGAACTAAAATGGTAGCTCACAATCCCAAGGTGCCAGAAACTGTAGTTTCCCTAAATATGATAAATGTCTTAAGGGCATCAATGGATGATCAAGGACTGCAAAAGGTGAAGGCGGATCTTTAGTGGTTGAGATATGTGGGTTCTATTATAGCACACCATGAGTTCTCACCCAATTGGGAGCTAGATTGGACAGAATTAAGGCTCCCTTGGATCCCTTAAAGTAGAGGAAGCTCCCCTTGCCAAAGGTAAGCCTCCCATGGGAGAGAAACCACCTTGTAAACACAAGGCTTTGAGAGCCAGGGGCACTAAGGACTCTTCCAAGGAAAGCATCCTGCCCCAGAAGTTGTAGGGGACGAAGAGGAGGAAGAAATCGATCTGTGACAAGTCCCTAGACATTTCAAGGATTACACAATACAAGACTACAAGATACTCTTGGAGTAGGCTAAACGATTAGCCGAGCACGGAGATCAGTACAGTTATGATAGTCCCACTAAGTTCAAGGAAGTGGACCTTGCTAATGAAGGCGAAGACCCTAAACCAGTCTACATGGCTGATGATTTGACCCCTGAGCAAGAACAAGCCTAGCTTGCTTTGCTACATTAATTTCAAGATTGTTTTGCTAGTAAATATACGGCCATGAAGGGTGTATCGCTAGACGTTGTACAACATACCATCCCTATGATGGAAGATATTAGACCAGTGCGGCAATGAACCTATTTGATGAACCCAAACTATGCAATGATCGACCAAGAAGAGATACAACAGCAAATCGATGCAGGGCTCATTTACGAGATTGACTGGGTGTCTCCCATTGTCATAGTGTTGAAAATGAATGGCAAAGTTAGAGTATGCTTTCATCTCAAGAAAGTGAACTCCATGAATTGCAAGGACCATTACCTGTTGCCCTTTATGGAACATGTCCTAGAGAGAATCGTAGGCAAAGAGGCTTATAGCTTCTTAGATGGGTTCTTGGGATACAACTAGGTGTCTATATCACCATAGGATCAGCATAAAACTGCATTCACCACGGAATGCATCAAGGGTAATGCTCTTCGGACTTACTAACGCTCCAACAACATTCCAAAGGCTAATGATCATGGCCTTCAAGGAATACATGAGATATTTTTGGGAGTTTTTATGGATGACTTGTGCATCCATTCCAAATGGGATGATCCTATCAAGTATCTGAGACTCATATTCGAGATATGGTGTCTCTATTGAATATCCCTTAACCCCTTGAAGTGCCAGTTTTGGGTAAAACACGGAGTTATACTTGGTCACATAGTGTCCAAGAATGGAATTTCCATGGATTATAATAAGATCAAATTTATCCTAGAATTACCACTAATGCCAAAGGAGTACAAAAGGTTTATCTACAATAATGCCGAGATTGCCCACCCCCTATACAAAACTGCTGATCATATTTTATTGGTATGAAGAATGCCAATTATCCTGTGAGACCCTTAGTCTTGGCATCAGCCCCGATTCTGCGACCACCCAATTGGGACTTAATCTTTCATGTCCATATTGATGCTTCAAAATTCACGATAGGGTGTGTGTTGGCACAACCACGTGACTGCAATTTGGACCATCTGATATACTTTGCAAGTCACCAGCTAAATGATGTTGAGATGAATTATATTACAATTGAACGTGAAGGACTTGCCATGGTGTATGCAATCAAAAAGTTTAGGCATTACTTGTTAGCAACAAATTTGTCTTCTTTGTGGATCACTAGGCTCTCCTTTAATTGGTTAACAAACCATGCATGACTAGACGCATCATGCAGTGGATGCTCATTCTTTTAGAATTCGGTTTTCACCGTAGCTTTCAGGAAGGGACATACACATTTCATGGCCGACCGTATGTCTCGAATTCCCAATGGAGAACCATAGACAAGAGTGGAAGACGATCTTCTAGATGCACTGTTATTCTTGGTTGACTTAGTGCCGAAATGGGCACAGGAGATTAGACAGTTCTTAGCTAATGGATTCCCTCAAGAAAAGGTACTCAACAGAGATAGGGCAAGAAAATTAATCAAGGCCTTAATAGCTGGACAACCTGAATTGGGAAAGATGGCATTATGCACCGCTGTCTCTGAGAAGATGAATTTATGGAGATTTTGGATGAAGCTCATTTAGGCATTGCAGGTGGTCACTTCGTAGGAGAGCTTATGACCCATAAGATATTGCAAGCCGTATTATGGTGGCCAATGCTTTTTGCAGATGCAACCGAATTATGGTGGCAATGAGTCTCCATACCTCACAGTCAGGATTATATGCCTGTAATCAGAGTTCTCACTTACGAACCAACCCTTGGAGAACTGGGGAATAGACTTTGTATGTCCAATTAGTCTAGCCCCACAAAAGGGACTCATGCCTGTTACATTATGGAGGCCACATATTATTTCACCAAGTGGGCATAGGCTAAAGCCACACAGAAGGCGGATGTGAGAACAATGGCTAAGTTTCTCTATGAGAATGTGATATCCCGCTTTGGCCTTCCATTAGAAACACAATTCGTAAATGACACGATTTGTATACTGATGAGTGAGTTCGTCTCATCGTGCATCGAAAGTCCACATCCTATTATCCTTGAGCAAATGGTCAAGTCAAAGCTCAAACAAGATCTTGTGTCGCACAATGATGTGCACTGTCCAGGCGAGTCGCTCGCAATGACTGGGAGCACAAGATCATTGCAGCACTATGGGCTTATCGAATGGCATACAAGGTCATGACAAACTGTACACCCTTTAGCCTAGCTTGTGGGGTAGAGGTAGTTATGCCGATGGAGTTTATTATGCCAAGCCTCAGAGTCACGGTTAGGGATTAGATATTAGACGAGGAAATTCTTGAAAGGTTAATCGAGCTTGAAAAGGTTGATGAGATGAGATTAAGGGTGGCCTATGGCATAAAAATTGAGAAGCTACACCATAAAAAGTGGTTCCAATCGCAACCTACAAAACAAGGACCTGAAGGAACGTGACCTCACGCTATTACATATCATAAGAAACACCAAGCGCAAGATGAAATATCAAGGAATGGATCCAGATTGGGTTGTAGAAATCACACCACAAGGAAAATGTAGAATCGTGACCCTTGACGGTATTGAAATGGATGGTTACATTAGTATTAGCAAGCTTAAGGGCTACTATGGCCCTTTGATACCTCACACGTCACAAGCCATCCACTGAGAGAAAGAACTTAAAAAAGAAGTCACTCAAATGAAGTGGCAAGCAATAGAAGAAGCTAGGGTGCGTCAGGCCAAAGCAAAAAATTTAGGGCTCATAATTATTTGCAAAGTGTCCGCCATGGAAGGGTTAAACCCCATGGAATATCTTACCATTGCCCCAGCAAGGCTGTCAAAATATTTTGAGTTGTGCAAGGAAACCGTATGCTCAGCCAAAGCCTTCATTGACTGTGGTGTTAGCCATAACTTGCTTTCATGTGAGATGTGTACCTGACTCCTAAATTCAAGGTAACTCTTGAACCTACACTTGTCATGGTACGTGTGGTAAATGGAAAGATCTTGCCCACTATAGGCTATATCACAATTCCTTTATGAGTTAACAACCATCGCGTGGCTAGTAGATTCTATGTTATGCTAGTAGGTGCTATGGATGAACATGTTATCCTTGGAAGGAGATGGTGTTGGGCAGTTAATTGCTAAATTGATTGGTGGGAACACACAACAAGGTCTGACTAGCAACGTCACACCTTAGTCATCACCATCGGCAATGGGATCCCTAGTCCAACATTCCCTGTAGTACAAAAGGCCAATAAAAGAGCCCATGAGTCCAACAGCCCCAATAGAAGCTTTCTCATTCACTACAGTTATTACCAACCCAAAAGTAACTATAGCGATAGCTACGAACGGCAATAGATCTACTACAGCTGCACTGAACACCCCAATGCCTCGTACACTCAAAGGCAAGAACTCTTATTGTCTTTTGAAGGATACAAACCCACTCTCAGCCTCTGAGGCTACACAAAGACAAAGTAATTATATAGCTTTGCTTTCCCACCCCCATTTTACATCCATGAAGGTTCAAGCTATGTGATCTTGGAATGCCAATTATCGAAGATGCAAGCTAACAGTAGCACCATTGTAGGTGGATTCCCAAGAATTTGCGGAGGCTTAAGGATTTTACCAGAGCCACAACCTCATATGGGTGCATAAGGCTCGCAAGTCTCCTGTTGATGCCAAGCAGCCCTCAACATCGTTTACAAGAAAGGACACAATAGTACCACAAGAACCTACCTCCAAAAATGAGCTAGACATACAAGAACCTACTACTAGAGCCTCACAAAAAAATACAACTAAGAGACGACCACAGGAAACTCCCTTGTATCCTCGTGTGATTATGCTACATGGATTAGCTACACTAGCTACCGCATCAGTTACACAAGAACATGTTCCTAAAAATGGGATAGACCCACAAGAATCTGCTACACTCAAAGGGAAAGGTGAGGCTTGTTGGGTTCCGAAGTACCCCTCAACACACTCAGCCTCAACCTCGGCCTTGGTATCGGCAACAATGAACATGATAGATCCACAAGAACCTGTTCCTAAAAAGGGGAAAGACCCACTAAAACCTGCCATCGTTTCTATGCCACAAACATTGGAGGAAAGCACCAATCCCCTTGCAAGAACCACAGGGACTCAATAGATTCCTCAAGTTTATGCTAAGCTTCAACCAGTCCTATTGTCAGTTGAGGAAGGTACTCGACGAAAGCAATTTGATACCAACAAACTCACAGCACTATTTATGCATGCTTCAAAGGCACAACTCTTCATGATTTGAGCAAGTACGTAGCCTAGAGAGATGCCAGATACTCCGAGTTCTAAAGTCTCCAGTCCAATCATCCGTGCACTCGGTCTAGATGAGAATAGGGAGTTGACATCGTAGGTGAAAATAGGGTGTGATCGAGTCCAATTCACCTTAGGTGAAAGAGAGTCCTTGCCATTCATTGGAAAGTCATCCACTCCACAAAGGTTCAATCCGGTCCAACTAGGTAATTAGGGTCCATGTGTCCAACTGCACCAACTCACCTAGTCATTCACTCACTAGCACGCAGGTGGCCTAAGACCTCTCTACAGCATGAGTATGTTGCTTTAGAGCTCAAGGGGATGCAACAAGTGAGCTTGATCAAGATTATGTTGAGGCAATGCCAGTTTATTCATTGGAAACCAAAACATGCATTTGTCAATCTCGGAAAAAGAGAAGGGTTGTCTTGTGGGATGAGAGCATGACAGAGACCATTAGGGAAGGTGTGATCTTATATGTTTTCCCCGATTACTCTATCAACTTTGATTTGTTGGTCAATGATTTCATTGGTGTGGTATTGAGATGAAAGAACAAAGTACAACGGATGCCACTCCACTTTCAAAAAAGGGAAGATACACTTTCATTCAGAAGAAGCCTAATCAAAGAGAGCCTACAGTGCATCAATGTGCAAAATGTCGTTGGAATCGATGCAGCAAGTTTATTCCATTGATTTTTGTGACAGTATATGTTTCCAATGAGTTAATCGAGAAATGCTAATGGCAATGAGGAAGAATTATTGGGACGGCTCCTTGGAATCTCATACAAATTATGTATATGAAAAGTTGTCAGTGGCATGGCATCATAACATGGTTGGGTATGGTATGACTTCAAGGTGATGGTCAAGTGGTGTGTTGCAAAGCATGGTACGAGATGCATGGAATACCAAAGACATCATTTTATCAATATAGGGGGCAATTTGAGAGTGGTGCGTGATGATATGTGCATGGGAATACATGGATTCTTAGGACTAGTAGCACATAGGTATGGGCATGGCTCTCATGCAAGACTTTGTGGACAATAACTCAAAGCATGTGCCTCACAAGAGTAGAACCATGTTGTATGGTTCTAGAGAGAGCAATTGCTGATACCAAAAGTATGAAAGCAGATAGACATCCTACGTGAGGTCAACACTTCGCTTAAGGAATGGGGTTATGAGAGCCTATCTGCATCTACATTTGGTAGGATTTGGAAAACAGACTTTAGGAATGTAGCCCTTGCTAAGACTAGTGAATCATCTAAATTCACTTTGTGCAATGGGATCAAGGCTCAATTGGCAGGCACAAAAATTCAAGAGGAGCACAACTTGCTGATGGAGGAAAGAAGGAAGCACATGATACATTAACAGATTTGTAGGAACTAATACTATGCATGGCGTAAGTACTCCGAGATGAATCCAAATAAAAACCTATTCATAATCTACGATAAGACCAATTCTCCATGACAATTAGAAGTGTCACTCATTGGAATGATTACTCATATGCATGGACATGGTCATTATGGACACTTCACCCTCAATGGTTCATGGCCGTTTGATCCCAACCTAACAATTGGACCCCTTTCATTTTGTTTGCGCAACGTAGACAGATGGAAACACATGAGCTTAGAGACCTTTCTGCTGATGGGATTCCAGGAAGCAACGCTCGACTTCTAAATGCTTTGTGCTCAAGAAAGGCATTGGACTATCATCAAAGTTCTGAAGGTAAGAAGTTTTCCAATATGGGTGGCTCTTGCAGATAACACGATAAAAACCTTCTATAGCTATGCATTCACATCCATTGGCATTGCTGCTTATCTGCAATCTTTCATCTGATAAGCCTCCAAAATCTTCTCAATCCACCGTGCGTGATCTCGAGAAGGTGTGAGCTGTTGCAACAGCTCTGTTGTGTGAGTGAGCTGGGAAGCATCGCACTGCATCGGTAGATGGTATTGCCTCGTGACTGTTGCTCCTCAACGCGCTTCTGCCTCCAGCTCAAGCTTGCGGGCTACAGCCTCCGATGGAATCTTTAACGACCTTCAGCGTGCCTTTCCAAAGCGTGCCTTTCCACTAACTGCTCCGCGGTTTTCTACACAAGCTACAAGCGAACCTGCCAGCCCGGATGGTCGCTCCTTCAGCGATGGCTCCTAGTAGTAGCCTCAGCCTCTACACCGACCTATAGACTCTCTGAGAACAAGGACTCACAAAACTCGCCTCCAACACCTCCATCGACTGCTGCGATGCGCTCCCAGCATAACGAGTTCACGAGACTCCAACACCTACAAGAACATTAACGAAATCGGCATCTTCATCAGCATCTTCTAAAGATTTCGACACACCAGCACGGAACACGTGGCAGATCTACTTATCCTATCCTCAGGGTCACCACACCCCAGAGCTTGGTCAAAGACCAGCCACGTGGCAGACCCTATCTGCCACATCAGCCTCGCTTGCCACGTCATCAGTCACTCGGATGTGCCACGTGTACCTATCTTATCCTTTGCCATGTGGCATCCTTATCCACAGTGCCACATCAGTAGTGGCACCTCAGCAATGCTACCTTAGCTGTCCAATTAGCATTGACCCCTGCCAGACACACACAGTGCTCCACAGGCACTTCATGTGACCACTCTTGCCACCTCAGCACAGGGCTTCACAGGCACACCTCTTGCTAGGCACAGTGCCACATCATCACTGCATGTGACTCACAGTGACACATCATCATTGAGCACCATTTGCACTCCTTTTGCCTCTCCACCTAGATCAAGTTATATCTCTTGATCCAGGAAGAATTTGAGGGCGCTCCAAAAAGGAAAGTCGCTCGTTTTTTCATGCTCTACGCGCTCGTCATTGACCATCATGTGCACATTTCGGTGCAAGTTACACTCACATTTGAGCCTCGCCGACAAAACCACTTCCTTCACACACATTTGCCTCTACATCGACGCATCTGACCCAGCACTTAAAAAGAACAAAAGAAAAGGAATTATTTGCTGTTCTTTCATCGATCGACGGTTGGTTTAGATCTAGATCAGAGTAGACTAGATCGCCATAGAGGGGACGCTTTGAATTTCCCCAAGTTGCCAATCTAAGCCATGCCCGAATTTCTCGACTAGTACCTACTCAGAGTCAGTCCCTACGCTCACATCCGGTTTCACATCATTACATTACCAGAAACCTTACGTTCATCAGTTCAGTGAGTAGACTTCAGAGTTCGGAGGCATTGCAGATTAATTCAATGGGCAGATAGCATTTGATTTCACACACACATGCCACCATTGTAAAGCCTATTTGGCTATCTCACGGCATTGTGCACATCATTCCAGCCTTGTAAAGCCTCTTGGCTATTCCCGGCATCATTGCCACAAGCCTTGTAATATAGATCAAATTGTATATACCGCAGTTCTATCTTCACCGATGGTACAGAGATTTCACTTGGCATATTCAGTGTATTTGCAATTGATTTATAAAGAGATCTTCACGACACTTTTGAGTACATTTCTTGCACCACGTCGACTAGCAACGTCAATCTAGAGGCATTTGCAAGTTAGACAACTCCAATTACGGTACATGGAAATACCGAATGGAGACCATTCTTGTGCTTCAGGACAAATGGGAATATGTCAATGGGTCTACACCTAGACCATTGGCTGATCCAGCCACCAGTAGCTCTACTCCATCTGTTGTCACAGCACCAGCAACGGAATCTACAACAGGATCTACATCTACATAAACGGTTTCCGCACCAGTAGCAGATCCTGCCATTGCCCGAGCTCAAGCAGAATGGGATAAGAAAGACAAGTATGCCTATCACCTGATCAAGCATAATGTGCAAGATGTCATGCTAGGACAGCTCAACACAGTCAAGACATCAAAAGAAGCATGGGATATGTTCGCAGCTCTCTACGAGTCCAAGACATATCTAGGATTCTCACCTTGAGAACCAGATCAACCAGAGTTTCCGCAACAGTAGTGAAACCGATCATGCTTATGTACCCCGCATAAAAGACTACAACAATCAACTTGCAGCAGCAAGAGAGACTATGAACCCCGCAGAAATGCTTCAAGTAATCCTGAATGGACTAGGAGAGGGATACGAGAATCTAGTCCAGAGTATTGCCATCCAACGGCAAATTCTGACACTAGAATAACTTCAGTCAGTTCTACTTGGTGATGAAGAACTCAGGACTCAGGCCATTCAAGCACATAAAGGTCAAAAGAATGTCATCTACACAACAGACAATACACCAAATCCAGTTCAAGGGATAGATGTTATCCCTATGAACAATTTCACTGGTACAAAAGGATTAGTCAAAGATGTGCTCTATGTTTCGAAGCTCAGCAAAAACCTTTTGTCAGTAGGTCAAATGACGGAACACAATTACAAAATCATCTTCGACGGTGATGAATGCACTATCAGAGACAAATCCAAAAGATGTCAGCTAGTAGCAAAAGGTGTCAAGGAAGGACGCTTATACAAAATGCTAGCTACAATGCCAGATAAGCATGCCATGTCAGCTCAAATGCAACAGATGCCACTATCTGCAAAATGGCACAAGAGATATGGTCATGTCAACTTCAAGTACTTGTTAGATCTCAGGAATCAAAATATGGCAATTGGGATTCTAAAGCTACAATTTCTTGGAAAAGTTTGTGAAGCATGCTGTTTCGGCAAACAAAAGCGAACCAACTTTGTCAGAAGTACCTCTCATGCACGAGGTATTCTTGAGTTGATACATACAGATGTATGGGGTTATGCCCAGACCTGCAGCGTCAATGGTTCAATTTATTACTTGACCTTCATCGACAACTACAGCAAATATTGTTGGGTCTACTTGCTGAAAGAGAAATCTGAAGTGTTCCAGATTTCAAGAATTCAAAGCCATGGTAGAAAACCAGACAGGCAGAAAGATCAAGGTCATGAGATCAAACAGAGGAGGTGAATACATGTCTTCAGCATTCATGAAATTTTGCAAAAGTCACGGCATTCGAAGACAATTCACATGTGCAGATACTCCTCAGCAGAATGCAATAGCTGAAAGGAAGAATGGGACTTTAACAGACAGTGCTAGAGCAATGCTTAGTGAAAAGCATCTTCCGAATCAGTATTGGGCAGAAGCAATAGCTACAGCAACTACTTGCTTAATCTGCTTCCTACCAAACCGATACAGGGTATGGCTCCTTATGAAGCATTCACTGGACACAAGCCATGCATTGGGCATCTCCGCATATTTGGTTGCATAGCATATGACCCACATAGATGATGATCATCGCAGGAAATTGGATGCGAAGTCACGCAAATGCATCATGGTTGGCTACAGTGAAGAAATCAAAGCATACAAATTATATGATCCCATCAACCGCAAAGTCATTATCTCCAGAGATGTAATCTTTGATGAGGAATCAGAATGAAAAACCTCACCTACACAGGAGATAGAAGCATCGACTTCACAGTCATCTACAGAACAGGTTGATGAAGAAGAGCAAGAATTGCCAGCAACACCCCAAGCAGAGCCACAACAGCTCAGACGGTCTACTAGGGAAAGCAGACCACCAACCAAATTGACATATGCTCAGAAAGGCAAAGCAATTCCGGTGGAAACCACCAACTATGCTCTTATGACTACCATCATGGCTACAGAAGAGCCAGTGTACTTCGAAGACACAGTAGACAAGCCAGAATGGCAAACTGCTATGAATGAAGAAATGAATGCTTTGTATAAGAATAACACTTGGGAATTATGCGACCTTCCACTAGGAAAGAAGGTCATAGCAAACAAATGGGTATACAAAGTGAAGTACAATCCAAATGGCAGTATTCAGAGATACAAAGCCAAATTAGTTGCAAAAGGATTTGCACAACAATATGGTCAAGACTATGATGAGACTTAATGCTCTAGTAGCAAAGATGGATTCCATACGGTTCTTGATATCACTAGCGACACTCAGTAAATGGAATGTGTATCAGCTCGATGTCAAGAATGCATTTCTCAATGGTTATCTAGACTTTGAGGAAAAAGCCTCATTAGGACCCTTGCTAAGTGCTATACTAATAAGCTCAAAAACTCAAGACTATATTTGTCGCGTTCTCTCTTGTTGTACTGGAGAACACTCTTTGCATATGGTGAGCCATATCAAAAGTGACACCTCAATCCCCTCTAAGGAGAGATGAGATAATTGGATCTCCATCATGCATGTTCTGGTCGTCCTATGCATCGTGCATGGTCTCTATGTCTCTGGCTCCATTAATCCGTGCCGTCTCTTCCTGTTGATCCACTCTGCTCTCATGTTGGCAATCTCCTCCTCTTCTCCACACTATCTTTGGGCTGACTCAGATGCATAAAAATCAATAACATGTCATCATGCTTGATCTACCTCTACCCCCCATGGCACTGCCACCTATTATTATCTAGTCTGTTTCAATAGGATCTCTTGATGTCACCACATCTCAATCAAATAAAGGCCAATGAAGACTTGGTCAGAAAAGTGGATCACTCAAGAGAGTGGCCCAAAACTCAGTCTCTTTTGAAAGACAGAATGGTATAGTCCATGGATCTCATAGTAGACAAGCCAAGTGCATAGGAAATGCTCCTCTATCTCCACCTCCTCCAGTTGTGTAACCTACACATCCATTGCTCTCTCTCCCAAAGGCAATCCTCAGCTCATGGGACAAGACCCGCATTTGCCCAATGACTATCCTCAATGCATGTGAGACTCGTCCGTCCTCCACATACTGCGGTCTAATATTCAGTCCATCCTCATATACTCTCAAATTGGTCAGAGTAGAATTGGATTGTGGTAGGAAACTCATGGGCCCTAGGTTTGTGATGGAGTAGATCCAACACACACACACACACACACAGAGAAGGTTTTGAGAATTTTGTACCTTTGGCTCTCATATTATGTATTTGGTGCTGTTAGTTGAGAGAGAGAGAAAGAAAGAAGTACAACTTTCAAAAAGTGACTGATTACATCTCGAAAACCAGAGAGGATCGGGCAAGTGCACAAAGCTCGACTTCTCCCAAATTATTATGGGCAAAACTATATTCTAGTACTATCACAAGGGACCTTTATAACATTAATTTATACTGAGAGTCTTTGGGTTTAGTTTTGAAATCCCTAATCAGTGCTTGCCTATCTCAATAGACTGCCCATTTGCCTTCTTTGCGTGCTTCGTTTACTTTAGCAAGTTCACTATTTCTTTGTTTGAGTTGGGTCAGAGTAAGCTTCTCAGATATCCAAATCTTTGTGCTCTTCAACTTACGTGTTTGTCTCACGATCTTAACTCTTGCCCTCCCTCTGAAGTAGACTTGTGCTTGAGTGCCAGTTTGACAGATATAGCTTATATTGTTCTAGTCCCATTTAACTTGCGGTATTTCCTTCTTAAGGCATACAATTATATCGTTTATGTCTTTCTCTTCATCATCATGGAGGCATCCATCTTTCAAACCCCCAACGTGTAAGATCATTCTATTATTTACCGTAGATTCTCTTCCTTATAAAGATCAACTTTGTGCACTGTGCTATTCACATCAGCAATCATCCCTTGCTTCATAGATTTTCACTTGAGTGGTGACCATGTCAAGAGCACTTTAGAAACCAATTGCAGTGTCGGTGGAGATGCATTACATTTTTGTATTGCCTCATGGATGACTTCTTGCTTTCCATTACCCTCCATATCATGAACCCTCCTTTCTAGAGTTGCAAGCCGAACCTTTAAGCCGAAGCTTTGAGCTCTCGAACTTCGAGCTCTAGGTAATAGATGCACTGTTGTGGATTTGAGATGGTCTTCATTGGGTGGTATGTCTTTGCACGAGGAGTTGGGGCAACAGCTGCAATAGTCGACTAAGAGATCCTACTAGTTGAGGTCGAGGTAGCAAACAACTTCTTGGCGGGTTCCATGCTGGCCTGTATAAAACTGCCTACCTTAATGCTGGTTAGATGAGTTCCATGCTGGCCTGTATAAGACTGCCTACCCCAATGCTGTTTCTAACCTCCAGGTTGGGCCAGGGGTTTAGCCCAACCTGGGGTGAATGGACTGAGTTGGAACTGAACTGGGTTAACAAATACTCAAACTGAACCGGACTACTGGGCTGAGCGGAATTGAACCGAACTGCTGTGAACTGAAAGCTAAATCAGACTGGCGCTTGGTAGGTTCCATGCTGGCCTGTATAAAACTGCCTACCCCAATGCTGGTCCTAACCTCCAGGTTGGGCCAAGCGTTTAGCCCAACATGGGGTCAATGGACTGAGTTGAAACACAGAGAGAGAGAGAGAGAGAGAAAGAAAGTGTAGAGAGAGAGAGAGAGAGAGGGGGGCAGTAAAGAGAAAAGGGAAGAAAAGAGGGGTAGGGGGGAGAGGGAAGTGTAGAAAAGGAGAGAGGGGAGCGAGTCCACTCACCCTGTTGACATACACACGAGTAATAAAATATCACAGTGAAGATTTCAACAGTCCACGGTGAATTCAGATACCACGTGAAATCTTCATTTTGACTTAGATGAGGTCATTTCCATAAGCACTAAGTTCAAAAAAATCCAACGTCTCAAAATGCCCAAAGGTCCAGAAGACCGTACTTCTGCGTTCTACGACCTAAACAGGTATATTCAACATGCCATATAGACTCGAAAGGATTGTCAAAAAGTCATCTTTTATTACCTTCATATATCTGAACATTTAGTCAATCTCACTGCAGAAATGGCGACATTTACTTATGTCGGCGGCTGATAGATTGACAATAACAATATGCTGAAACAATGCTTATTAATACCAAGGATGATAGCATGCATTGATTTGAATGATGCCTTGTACAGAAGGTACAAGACAATGGAGGAGCCCATCATCCAAAATAGCGACTGCTTACATTTGCGGCCTAGTTTGTACAAGATACAATTCACCCTCCTTAATGACACCTTCAATATCCTGAGCTGAACCATATAACTCCTCCACAGCGGCTCCAGCTTCCGCAATCATAGACAGTACAGACCTCTGGAAATCATTATCTACGACGAGTGGATCTGATGAGTAGTCCACCACTCGCTCTTCTTCCTTGTCCATTGGAACACTACACAGGCAGGAGACGTTTGAAAATCAGAAATCTAAAGAATGACTAACAGAAAGCATTGATATAACTCAGCAGCACATCTCAGAATTCTTTTAATCTGATGAAAGAATCCTTTTAATAACATAAACTATCTGGCAGCACCTTCAGACAATTCTAGCTGTGAATATTGTCCAATACTATTGGGATTATCAGATGCAAATGAGCTGTCAAAAGATAAGCATACCTATCATAAAGGCCCGCACCAGCATAACCCTCAAGATCTTCACCATTAGAATCCGATCTGAAGATAATGGATTGTTTGATGAACAGCCCAATTCGTTTGCTAGGAAAACCCAAAACCTGTTTCCAAGCAAATTACACTGAAAATCTCTCTCTCTCTCTCTCTCTCTCTCTCTCTCTCTCTCTCCCCCCCCAAAATACTCGGCACGATTTTCTACACTACTCATGTATTGACTTTATACCACTCCAGAGGACCGAGCAGCTTGCTTCACAAGGCTTCCCTTCACGCCTTCACATACATCACTCTTTCCACCCGCCCAGTACATGGAGGAGAAGTTCATATTACAACAGACATTAAGAAGTCAACAAATGGAGAGAAGTCCCTTTCAAGCCATCTATTGGGGGGAGTCAAAGCCAGAAGGTTTTTATCACAAGCACAAAGTAAAAGGAAACCATGTATGTAATCAAGATATGTTTTGAGAATGAAGTATGGCCTTTGGAAACTCATACATATATAGTCAAAGGCATGAGGATCAATTGGAGACATAGCCAGAGGGTTTTGGTTAATACGGGCCTTAGAAAAATTTCAGCCAAGGTTATCTATTGGTGCCTGATAAAGAGGGTGGGATATGCGCTAGACCTTAATGAGCTATGGAGTTTGAGACGGTCTACCGGGTGGTGGCAAAATACACTTAACGCAGATTTGGAAGGGCTGCAAGGTGGGAGCTTGTAGCTGCATTCTCTAGAAAATAACTTTGAACTGGCTACCTGTGCGTGCCAAGCTAGTGAAAAGAGTGTTGGTCAACCCGATGTGCCCATTCTGTGGTCGTGCGATTGAATCCATTCAGCATCTGTTCTGTTTGTGTCCTGCAACAAAGGCTCTCTGGAATAAGATTTTAAAAGCGATAAGAAAGGTGGGGCTGATGTCCACTTTTCGCGTGTCTTCCAATCCAGCTACTTGGAGATGTTCGTGGGCTCCCTTCGATCCTAGTGGCGTGCTGGTCTCCAGTCCTACTGTGGTAAAATTGATCTGGTCAGTGCGTAACCAGATTTGCCTGGGTCAGCTCAAGCCCTGAGGTTTTGCAGACTCTAGCTTGATTGCTTGTTGCAGGGTCACATTGCTAGATTTGGCTAAGGCTTATGGCCCAGTTGATACCTTGATTGCAGGATATCTGAGAGAGAGCAAAAATCCTTTCAGTTTCTCTTTTGCTGTTATAGCGTTGGCCTGGGGCTTGGCCCATGTTTTGGCTTGTTTTTGTAATACAAGTCGGCATCTTTATTTTTATTTTTTTATTTTTTTTAAATGTCATTGCAAAATCTGCGAATGTGAGGCAAAAGCCCCAATTTCTAGAGCAAAATCACCTCAATGTCACTGCAATGTACGCAAATGTGACATAAAAGAGGGTTAAAAGCTTCAAATCCAACTGTACGAGGAAGATCTGAGTCAAGAGGGAGAAAATCCCAGCCAAATGGTGCTAGAGCAGGTTGGAGCAGCTAGAGGAAGGCCCGAATGACTCAAAAGAGTCCAGATCTAACAAAAAAAACTCAAAAAACAGCCCAAATAAGCTTGAAATCAACTTTTCGCAAGTCATACGAATTCCTGGCACTGTCGCGCACGTGTCTGTCCGGACATCCGTACAAGCAACTTTTTTCAGGCAAAATGGTGCGAGACAGGGTCATTTGTATGCGGGCAGCTTTAAAAAATTTTAAAACGTCAAAATCGGACCTCAAAAATTCAAAAAACAGCCACTGGACTGTTTTTCTGGTCAAACAAGTTTTTGGTGATGAAAAGAGGCACCGAACTGAACTGGAGCAAAATGGCAGGTAGGAGCAATGGATGAGCACGAGAGGAGGCAGGTAGGAACAAGAGAACTCACTCTAATACCACTGTTGGCTGCGGGAAGCAATGGAATTGGGAGTGGAGTGCAAGGGAGCAAACAACAAGCTGAAGGAACATGAAGTACTTGCAAATGGATAATGAGAAAGTACAAAGGGGTGGCCTATATGGCCCCGAAGTCAACCGTATGCTTGACCAGTGAAATCAACCTAAGGGTTGACTGAGTCCTAAGACTAGCCTACAAGGCCATACCAGGGCTAAGTGCTAACATTGTCTCTCTCTCTTCTCTCTCTCTCTCTCTCTCTCTCTCTCTCTCTCTCTATCGATATCGATATATATGTGTGTGTGTGTGTGTGAGAGAGAGAGAGAGAGAGAGAGAGAGATTGTGTGGTTGTACGTGAGAGTTGGCCGTATGTTTTTCTCGTCATCAATTCTGCAGCAATACAATTTGTATGGACCTTTCTGTACAGACTCTCTCTCTTCTACCGTACGTTTTTCCTCTTTTCTACCGTACGTTTTTCCCGTCATCAATTCTGTTGCTGTACAGTGTTTACGACCTTTTCGTACAGTCTAACTTCCCGTACAGTTTCTTCTCTATCCTTCTGTATAGTTCGTATGGGTCTTTCTTTGCATAGGTTCTCACCTTTCGTAAAATTTGTACAGTCTTTCTCTGCTTGGGCTTTTTTCGTTTGCAACCGTACAATTTGTATGGAACCTCCGTACTGTGTCCTGCTTTTGTACACAAACCTTCCGTACAGTTTTGTTTTCTTTGGTGCACATCCAGGGGTTGTTTTCCACCCACGAATTTTGCTTTACCAGCTTGGTTTTTGCTCATATACTTTTTCAGGTTTATAGACTTACTGCTCCTTTCAGGGTTTTGACATCAAAAGATGGCTGATTATGCCTTTGAGAAAACCTTCCACAAATATAGGTTGGGATAGCATAAAAAGCAAAAGCAGTCTGAGGGTCAAAATGACCCTATTCACGACTCTTTGGAAGCTAAGTTGGTTTATGATATTATACATGTGGGATTTGAAGACACCCGGAAAGATTGGAATGACTCAGCCCCTACTGTCGGGCTTATGGTTGAAGTGGATGATATTGTTGACCCTGCAAGGGATTATGCTCAGCATGTTGTCATTATTTTCTTCCCAAGTCGTATGCCTGTTGCTGCAGATATCGGCAAGTGGTTGACTGCTACACTTGGGGGCTCTTTTGTTCGAAAAGTGCATTATGCAGCAAGAGGTTTTTTTAAGGTCATTATGACAGATGAGGAGCATAAATGGATGCTTTTGGAGCACTCTCCTCTTTACTTTGGATAGCAGATGGTCCATGTCCTTATCAGGCTCTTATTTGTCATAGATGTCCGGCTTGGGTGGAGGTGGTGGATTTCCCTTAGTGTTTGGATTCACTTTTGCCTAACATTGCAGCGTCCTTGGGCAAAGTAGCTTGCCCTCCAAGGCTTCTAACCGATTTTGCATCTTATGGGATACTGATAATCCCACTCCTGAGTCCTACTCTGTTACAATAAATCATGTTGCAATGGGTAGCGCTTTCTACAAGCTGAAATGAGGTTTGTTTGCGGGCGCTTGTTTTGAATGTAAGAAATTTGGGCATATGGCCTCACAATGCCCCTTGCGTGTGCAAAAAATGCCACAGGACTCTGTGCCTGTTCAGATGCAAAATAAGGATTTTACTCGCACTCCTGCGATTAAGACCAAAGGTACTCGGTAGGTATATGTTGCTCAGGATAAAGGTAAAGCACAAGCTGTTTAAAATGCAAATGCTACTGCTTCACTCCCTCTACTTCTCAATTGAAAGGAAAAGAGAAGACTTTGTAGGAAGTCTGGCAGACTCCCACGAAAAACTGTTGCACCTAGGATACCTCCTCGCACTTGGAGTGGGGCTTCTTCTAATGGTCACACCCTTGAACAAAATTCAGGTGTAGGCATTACTTGGGCTGCTGTCACAGCCAATCGTACTCTTTTCCCGGAGGAGGACATTGCTACTTTGTTGTCCTCTCCAAGGAAATGATGTTACCTCAGGATAGGGGTCCTGATCCTGAGGTGGATATGCAGACTTGACTTGCATTTTGGGCTCAGCTGTACATATATTGTAAATATGTTGTCGCATATTAAATGCTTGACTCTTAATGTACAGGGTTTGTGTGATACTAGGAAATGGAAACTAGTTTGGGTGTATCTCAATGAATTACAGCCTCACATTGTAGCTCTTCAAGAGCACAATCAGCACATGTATGCAGGACAACATGGACACTTTCATGGTTATGATATTTTCTATGCTGGACATCATTCTTTTTCAGGAGTTGTTCTTTTGATGAGACACGAATTGCAACTTGCAGTGGCTTTTAATGATATCTATGGAAGATGGTTTGTTGTGCAGTGCTTAATTCAGGGAGAGATTTTTGACTTTGCTTCAGTTTATGCTCCACAATCATCCCATGATAGAGGCAAAATTTGGGAGGACATGCAGAGCTATCCCTGGCGTTATCATGCCTTCATATGTGGAGATTTTAATAATGCTCCTCAACCTGGAGATAATACATCTGGACACACTCATATGTTGGCATTTGAAAGAGATCATTGGTCTCAGCTCTTGCTTCACCTCTATTTGACTGACTTATGGAAAGAATCTCTACCTTTTATGCCAAGTTTCACATTTCAGCACAATGCAGTTTCCTCCTATTAGGCACGCCTGGATTGTTGGTACAGGGTTAATCCATAGCATTATGACAATATTACTTCAAAAATGTGAGTGGATTATACCTTTGTACATTCGGATCATGCTCCTATCTAGCTGAGAATATCTTTGCACGATATACCAGATGATTGATTATTTCATAGAAGGCTGCTCATTGTAAACAACAGTTACTTGAAGCATAATGCCTACAAAGACATGGTTTCTCATGCATGTCAGCCTCTTTCCCGTCAAAGTCTTATTAATATAGATTATGCTTGGGATGCTCTTGTTGCTCACATGCAATTTATAATCAGGACCTATGGTAAGAATTACATGAAGACTCTGCGGGAAAATGTAGCTCAAGCAAAATAGACTTGCCAATCTTTAATTGAGCTCAACCATTTTCGTCCTCTCTCCATGGATGAAAGCGCTTCTTTATGTCAGGGTCGACAGTATCTCCAAAGTAATGATCATAGGAAAATCTTAAAGTGGAAGACAAGATCAAGACAAAAAGCCTTCCTGGACAAAGGATGCTCATCTAAAGAAATTTTTAAAAATTTGCATTGCAAGAGGCAATCTTCAAATATTTGTCGTGCTCTTATGCCTGATGGGGTTTGGACTTCTTCAAGAGCACAACTTGCTGCAGCATGTGTTGATCATTTTTCGCGTCAGTTTGGGATGGCAGATCTCCCTTCATGAGATGTTCTTCAAGCTAGGAATGCTCTCCTTCAATATGTTTCTACCATTGTTTCTCCTATGCAGGCTACTGAACTGGAAATGCCTTTTACTGAAACAGAGTTGACTAATGCTTTGAAATCCTATGGCAGATGAAAATCTCCAGGATGGGATGGTCTCACAGTTGAGTTCTTTCTTGCATATTGGGATATTCTTAAGCTGCCTCTTTTATGCATGATCAATTCTACTTGGGAAAATCAGCATCTACTAGATTCATGGAAAAAAGGGATTGTCAATCTCATTCCAAAAAAATATATATGTGAATCCCTGGCTGATTGGAGGCCAATTACCCTTATGCTTGTTGTTTATAAGATCATACCAAGATGGTAGTTGATCGCATTAAAGGGTATCTGCATGATGGCCTTCATCCTGCTCAATATGGTTTTGTTCCTCGATGGCATATTACAGATAATATTGCTAATGCATATGTGGGTATAGAATATGCCAAATATACAGAGCAAGATGTTTTACTATTGCAAGTTGACATTGCTAAAGCTTTTGACACAATCCAATGGGATTTCATTTCATAGACTATGCGTGTATTGGGTTTTATCAAAAATTGCAGAATATTATTTGCTGGCTTTATAGTGACAGTAAGACTGCTTGCATACTCTCATGAGATATTTCTGAAGCATGGACTCTCCGGTGCTCAATTCGTCAGGGTTTTCCACTTAGTGCATTGCTTTTATGCTATTGCTACACATCCCATGCTTTAGTATATGGATCATCTGGTAGCAACAGATATGCTTCATGGTTTGGACATTCTTGGCAGTGGTACGCTAAGTGCTCAGGCATATGCTGATGATTCCTTTTTT
This sequence comes from Dipteris shenzhenensis, assembly GCF_047967505.1. Classification (NCBI taxonomy): domain Eukaryota; kingdom Viridiplantae; phylum Streptophyta; class Polypodiopsida; order Gleicheniales; family Dipteridaceae; genus Dipteris; species Dipteris shenzhenensis. The sequence goes on along the minus strand of NC_141609.1, from coordinate 35,376,143 downwards.
ACTCCGAGGAATACTCAGCAGGATTTATCCTCTCTCATGCAAGCACTCTCTTTTTGGTTTGGCTACTAGCCTTCATGTTAATTTTCAGAAATCCAAATTGTTACCTTTGCATTCCAAGGAATGGCATTCTCTCTTATGGCTTGGTAAAATTGTCCAACCAAATCAACTAGTTCGTCATTTGGGTTATCCTCTTGGTTGGATGATTACTCGTTGACAACACTTTGATTGGACTTTGGCAAAACTGAAGAAGAAACTTGAATATTGGAAACTTGCCACATGACCTTTGCATGTCAGTGTTCAATCCATTCTTATGGCATATATTCAGTTTTATTTGCCCTTAATCATGTTCAACAAAGGGCATCTTGTAGTCTTCATGTCTCTAGTCATGGAAGCCTTTTGATACTCTAAACATGGCAAAAAAAGCTTGCGATTACTTTCGGTGCAGCATCTATGTTTTCCCAAGATGTAGGGAGGACTTAATATTCTGAATCTTCGTGTACATATTCTTGCTCATAAAGGCAAAATGATGCTGCAATTTATGCAGGGTGGTTCTCAGCCATGGGCTGCCATGATGCGTCATTTGCTCTCTCAACTTACTACGCCTGCCTTTGGTTATTGGCAGCCCACTCCCTGGGACTTTATCTTAGGTTCTATTCAAGGAAAAATCGAAGGCTGCCCACTGGTCTCCAACATGTTGCTGGACTGGAAACATATTCTATCTCACTTGGAATGGAATGGCAGGGATTCTTTACAAGGCAATCCTTTACGTTCTGAAAGCATACATTGGTCGAGAGCATTTTCCCCTTTGTTGGCTTTGCAGGAGCCTCAACGTTCGTATTTTTTGAGTATTAAGGGGATCCATTATGTTGCAGATGTGATTCATGATGATGGGACTCCACTTTCTTTTCCTCAGGCTGCTGCAAAATTCAGTCTTGGCATGCATTACCGTCCTGTTTGTATCTTATTACTCATATGCTTCAGCCTTATATTCCAATAACTCCTTTGGAAATTCAGGATCGGCTTCAAGACTGGACACTTCATTTGCCAGGGTCAACATGTCATCCCTTGAAGCTGTCTCACATAACAGTTTCTTCTTTGTATAAGGTTCTTCAACCCTTGCCTTGGGTTTCGCAGCGGGCAAACAACCTTTGGCATATGAATCATCCTGCACAATGGTGGCTACGGAGATTGCGAGGGATTTGAAAATCTAAAACTCCACTTCGACAACAGGTTTTCCTCTGGAGAATATTGTTAGGAGTTCTTCCATCTGGATAGTTTCTGTCACGCAGACATGTTGCTCCATCTGTTTGTCACAGATGCTTGGTTCCACAAGAGTCAGTGCCTCATCTTTATTGGCATTGCTCTCACACACGTGATTGCTCTCACACACGTGACTTTTTGGGATTCCTGCGCCAGCGTTTACACACTAGATTTCCAATGCTGCTTTTGGAAAATCTTTATGGTTATTTGGGATTCACCCACATAGACAGAGTTTTGATTTGTTTTTTGTGTGGGTTCGATATTGGGCACTATGGACTCTCTCACAATATAGAAATCATAGAGTCTTTGGTGATCCCGTTTTCCCCCTATACTCTTTCTTCAGGCCACTCTTTGCAGCAATTTTTTTTAAATTGCTTGCAAACAGGTACTTTTGATCATGATGTATATTTGTCATATCTTGACATCTTCTCTTATGTACTTCAGCACATCTTGCTTTGGGATTGTGACTCTGTAATATAAAAGAAAAATCTTTTCACCAAAAAAAAAAAGTGTGGGTGGTGTGCATGCATGTACATGTGCGTGTGCGTAGATGTGCTCAAACTACGAAAAACAGCTTATTGAAATCTTTATCATCAGATGCTACATTACCTTGGGTGATTTAAGATCAGTCTTCTTAGAAATAAAGCTCAAAGCACGACCAGAGTAGGCCCCAACGAGTGTCTCCCCTAAGCCTTTCACCACCTAGTCCATACAATCCAAAGAAATTGGTCAAGAAGTTAAACAGAATCCCCTGCAATATCAATAAAATGACTTGTTTTGATCAGCATTATGACCTCTGCATATATCTCTGATGAGTCATCATTTGATGGATTTGTTGTGTGTATGACAAATGCATAATCTGCCCTAACAATCTCTTGAACCAATACAGCCATGCATAGATCATCATGTTCTATTCTTGCTTTCCGGGTGCTGAAGTATGCCCTTTCATTCCATTTTGATGCCCACACCTGCAATATGAACTCCCAACTTGTTAGTTTTAATTGTTGGCCTCACCACAAGCCAACACTAAATCATCTCAGATGTCCAAAGATCATGTCAAAAGGACAAGATTTTACAACGTATCACAAGTTCAACTCACATCATGGATGGTATAACAATTTGGGAAAATACTTCAAGCACACAAATAATAAGCAAGCTTAAGCAGAGGATGCAAGTTGATCCCAGTAGTGACCATGAAAGCAAGGTCGAAATCCCATCATAATATTGCACAATTTCACACTGTTGTACAATCCATGGAGACCTAGGACTGTTATCTAAGTGTGTATTCCAGAGTACTCGTTATAGACATGAAAGTCAATATCAACACATATGTTTTAAGACCATTACATGCTATGCATCCTGTCAATGACAAGCTCTCTATGGCTACTCCTTTGTCTTAAATTTCTATAAGGAAAGAATTTCCTTGAACTTGAACCTACTTGAAATATTACTAAAATTGATTTTGCAAAGATGATTGATCTTTGAATAATTTGATTTGATCTGATAGCTATGGTACCCTTAATCTAGACATACATGGAGAAGATCCATCTACAAAAAGCTACATGCTTCTTTATCACAGCATATATTCTACACTATTATACTTACCATATTAGCACACAATAGAAGGTTGACATTTGAACTTCATCAAGGTTGAAATGTCAGTAAATTTGAGTTTGCCAAGCTCATTAACCTTGAATACATTAATTTGATCTGAAAATATTTCATTAATGTAGGAGACCGACCCCAAACAAATTTGAAAAATTGTCTTGCACTCGCTTATCACGGGATGTGCTCCAAGTATTAATATCATTCATAAATAGAACAATGCAACACTACAATTCCCTTACATTACTCAACAGGGATTGAGTTCGTTCGAGTTGAAGTATGGTTGTAGACTAGCAAACTATGGTTGGAATACCTCAGAAAGTGCCTAGTGCTGCAAACTATGTTGTTCAAGTGTGGGAGATGCTAGCACTTGCGGGAGCTAGCATCCGCCAAGCTATGAATAGAGCTAAGATGTGGGTGGATGAAAATACATTTTTTGGAGAGTTTGAGGAAGGAGAGAATTTTTCTCACGATTCCTTCACACTCTGAGTCCTTGACTGCAGGAGCGTGTGCTAAGCTATCACCCTGATATTATGGACCGTGGGTTAATTTTAAAAAGAGTAGGCAAGGTAGCCTAATTGGAACTACAATAGGGTTGTAAGATGCACCAAATGTTTCATGTTCCTCATTTAAAAGAGATTAAGGGTGTTGTTTTGTTTAAGGAGATAGAGGATCATGCAAGGTGCAAACTGAGAAGAATCTTGGACCGAGGAACAATGCAAGTGCCCAATTAGAAGATACCCACGGTGTTGGTTGCATGGCATGGTTTACCTCTATATGTGGTCACCTTGGACGATTATTCGAGTCATGGGTTTTACTATAGAGCAAGGCTAGGAGGAGATTCTTTACGCAATCACCCGTGCTGCTTTATGAAATTGGTGAGTTTATTTTGTTGTGTTTCAGCAATAGTCCAACTAAAAGCACCCTTTGTATCAAGATAGATGCGGGAGATTTGTTGATCATCATTGATTTGCTGCTCATGGGCACCAATGCAGAGAAAATTGCAGATTTCAGAACTCGAATGCGATTGACAATTTGAAATGTCAGATTTGGGGCTTTTTCATTAGTACTTGGGGATCCAGTTCATGCAAAATGATTGTAGCAATGTTATGACAAATTCAAAAGTACATATAGAGATTGTTAGAGCGGTTCAGGACTGTGAGCCCATTTCTACTCCCATGGAGCCAAGGATGAAGTTAATCATGCAGCAATGAACCGTTCGATGCCTCATTACTTATGCAAAACGAGGCCAGATATTCATTTTGCAGTGTCATAGTTGAGCAGGTTTATGCACAGCCCAAGGAAACTTCATTGGCAAGCTGCCAAGCATGTTTTCTACTACTTGCAAGAGACAGGCTCATTTGGTTTGATACTTCCCAAGGGGGTGATTTGCAATTGCATGCTTATAGTGACTCAGACTGGTCTAGAGTTTATGATACTGGCACCCAACAAGCAGACACTTTTTTTGGGGGGAACAATCATGCACTTAATGGTGAATAAGAAGCAATCAACAGTTGCTACCTCCTCTTGTGAAGAAGCTGAGTACATGGCAGCTTTCACAACAATGATTAGATGTGTTTAGTTTTGACAATTGCTGGCAAATCTACATGCATCATTAAATTCTCCCACTCCAATTCTCATTGACAGTAAAGAGTACTATTGCAGTAATATGGAATCTTGTGGTTCATGCTCACACAAAACACATTGGAATTCACTATGACTTCACTATCATTAAGCCAAAGAGCAGTTACATGCAAGGGAGATGAGTCTGATGTTTTGCCCGACAAATTAGAATGTGGTCGATTTGATCACCAAGGCACTAACTCGAGAAGAGTTTGAAGCTTTCTGCAAAGCTTTAAACTTGTTTCGATTTGGTGATTGAGATCACACCTTGTGCATCAGGACATCGTCACTGTGGGGGGGTGTTGGAAATATTAAGGAAGTAGAGTTAGGGGCATTTTTTCTTGATTGGAATTCACTATCATTAAGTCAAAGAGTGGTTACATGCAATGGAGATCAGCCTGATGTTTTTCCCAACAGATTAGAATGTGGCTGATCTGTTCACCAAGGCAAGAAACTCTAGAGAAGTTTGAAGCTTTCTGCAAAGCTTTAAACTTGCTTCGATTTGGTGATTGAGATCACACCTTGTACATCAGGAGAGGGTGTTGGAAATATTAAGGCATTAGTTTTGGTGCACTTTTTTCTCATTGATTTTTTTATCCCTTAACCATGGTTAGTGCTTAGTTAGTATGTTAGTATGGACCCCCAGTTTAGGTTTCATCCTAGGGTTCTATACCCTTGTACTTCATTTCAGACTCTCATCCTCAATATGGCAGTTTAGCGCCTTGTTTCTCATCCACCATTTTGTGCACCTTTCTTCCATTTCTCACAAACCAAAGGCAAAGTTTGATCATGAGTTAAGGATCCCTCATAAAGACGAAAAACAAGTTACCAAAGTAAAGCCTGAGAATGGTCTCTACAAAAAGGAGGTTTGTGGAGAGGCAAAAAGCCAAACTATCACCCATAACTCAATAGGTGCTTCTTATGTGATGGACAAGCTAGCAAATCAATCGTTGTCAAAAGTAAGACACACGAAGACATCTACGTAAGGGTTTTGCTTATTTAGTATGTTGGCAATCTAATCAAGACAAGTGATCATGAAGAGAAGATCTAAGAAATCTAAGCACTGTTGAAGAAAGAGTTTTGAGATGATGGACTTGGGACTGTTTTCTTGGTATGGAGGTACATCAAGAGAAGGATGGTATCTTCATTTCTCAACAAAAGTACTCCATAGAGATCTTGGAGACTTAAATGATAAAGAAATGCATGATGATCCAATGGTGATAAATGTAATGTTATCCAAGGAAAAATCAATGCTTCACCCTCTGGACATCCATTGAGATTAGATGCTCACATGTAACAGCCCGCATCTAGAGAAGCCATGTAACGGCCCACATCTAGAGATGCTCACATGTAATGACCCACATCTAGAGAAGCCATGGGCAATACAATACAAGATAGATGGATGCTTCAGGCATCAAGATTCATACCTCTATCAGTCAGATAGAGAGGTTGATGTGTAGACAGTTAGGTTTTCACTCGGTCTACATTGTCATGACATGAATTTGTATTAGATCCTGGTGGATCACTCTAGGGAATCTGGTAATTACCCTATGGTCATTCAAGGAAATTTGGTGATTACCCTATGGATTAACATTGTAAATTTCCCAATTTAATAATATGTGCACATATGCATTAGGTCCTAGGATGGGTAGGAAAGGGTCGTATTTGCCTGGGAAATGCATTATGGTAGGCATAAAAAGCATCATAGGTTAATGGGGTATGCCCAAGGGATGTGATACCAAGGGGCATGAGAGGTTGTACCCTCTCGCATCATTCATGGTATGTTGTGTGAGCATTGGCACTCATATGGCTTTGTGGCTTGCAATGAGCATGTACAAAGAGTCTGAGCATGTACAAAGAGTCTGGCACAAATAGAGTCACGCAGGCACTCCTTCCACCCCATTTGGAGGGCCAATCCATCTCAATTTTTGCATCATTATCCACACATGGGCATCTTGCATTTTATGGTTGTGACAAGTGGTATGATGTATCAGAGCAAGGATCCTATGCATGTGTGGACCTGTAATTGGAGGCTATAACAGATGCCGACATCAGCATGACGTCATTGGAAGCACAAGAGACCACAAAAGGACCAAGGGGACCTCTCCTTCCTCTTTCCTCCATTGAATTTTGATTGTTATGGCAAAGAGAGAGAGAGAGAGAGAGATCTAAAGTGCCCCCCCTTCTCTCTATTCATAGCAGTCTCGTCGTCCAAATTGTATTTTCTCTCTCGTCTATATCTCTCATCTGAGAGAGAGAGAGAGAGAGAGAGAGAGATAATTTGGGCCTACGTACTAAATTCATTGCATGCAGAATAAATACCTTGGCTCTGATATTAGCGAAGCTCTTCAATGAAGCGGTCTGCATAGGCTTCCCACACACTTGGACCCTTAACACCACCACCCCCATTTACAAGGCAGCTGAAAGACTACAGGATTGTTATGATTGGACATGTCATGTCCAATATCTATGCATTAGTACTTGACAAAGAAGTTCATCTGGCCGCAAAGCTTCAGGGACTCAAAGCTATGGGACACCAAGGATAGATAGAGGATTTATTGCTACTTTGTGGATTTCCACAAGGATTTTGACATAATGCCAAGAGCTTGACTCATCAGACGCCTACAGGACCTGGGATATGATCAAGAGATCACTTGGGCAATCATGGCACTTTATGAAAGAGTCTCAGGTAGGATTCGAACAGGTGTAAGGTGGACATAGTATCATGAGCACCATTGGGGCCAAATAAGGTTGCCCGTTATCACCAACCTTGTTTGCCTCTGTATAGATGAGCTTGAGACCTTTATTGGGACCCTGAGAGGGGCTGGTTGCTCTCTAGCCAAATCCTTGCTCCAGATTCTCTTGTATGTAGATGTCGTGGTATTACTCTCTTTCTCAGTAGAGGGTCTCCAACGACACGTAAATGCGCTTCATACCTTGTGTGAGACCCATAACTTGAAAGTCAAGCTTGATAAAACCAAGGTCATGATCTTCAGCACGTCTTGAGCAGTGATGCACAGAGAGCATTTCACCTTGGATGGGTTGCTAGTGGAGGTGGTTGCATCCTACACATACATGGGGGTCCTTTTCTCCGGCCCAATCTTCATGATGCAACCAACATTACCCGCCCAACTAAGCAGGGAGTACGCCACACTGGCTTGACTCAAGCGGCAACACTTTCACACTCACTTCCAGGACCCCTGGACCAAGACTCTTCTCTTTGACTCTTTGGTCAATCCAGCAGATATGTTCTCATGCTCTCACAGAGTAAGCCTTCAGTCCCACATCACCACAGTCCTAACCGAGTTTGGAGCATCCCCACTAGAGCTCAATGCAACATTTTAGGTTATCATGTATCTCTACCTGAGGTGCCTGGCGGATTTCATCCATGAGATCATCTGACACAGGAAGCATTTGCAAAGGCGAGATCATGGCATACAACCAGAATCCACTCGGAGCATGATTACTCTGTTTTTTCAGAAGCACTCACCAACAGTAGTTAGGGAGACGGCGGGCCCATGGACCAGAGCAAGAGGCACGTCAAACTCGCTAGTAGGTTGAGACACATATCAGACTAGGGGACCTTCTTTCCATGCTAACCAGATCAGAGACATGGCCGAGTGGCATGATAGTGGCACTGGTTCATCGCACGGCCATTGCTAGGAGACCACAGCGGACCACACGTACTGACAGCCGTCAACATCCCATCATAGGTTTCGTACTGCCCACACCTCCATGTTCACCATGGGAGCCCGTCCAACAGGGATTACTGTAGCCCTTGTTAGAGCTATGACCAGGAGACATCACAGGACCGCACCCTCGAGTGGCCGACAACACTCTATTGCCGATTTCTTGCCTCTAGTGCCTCATCCACCTCTGATGTCCTAATGAGGATGATGATGATGATGTGACTGATTTGTAATTCTATCACCGACATAACTATGTTGTACTTAGTACTTAGAACTATCATTTTGCATTATTTTTACATTATGCATTGGGGTGGATGCTCATTTAGTAGCTCCACCCTCACAGCTTGATTGTACCAGGGTTTCACAGACTCATAGACCCATCGGTCTTCCGAAGACTTTAATAAAGTTTCTTTCTCAATCCTGGAGTACTGCGTTCCCAAATGGCACGCAAGGTAAAGATAATGTCCTGCTAGATGGCAGCAAGGATAGCCAATGGAGTGATCTGCTGACCTCCCATCACTTGACTTCACAGCCCAACCCATATGTTCCAAGCAGTGATGCTGGATACCACCTCCCAAACATTGTCCTCTGGTGAGGGTGTCGGGCGTACACAAGAAAGCAGCGATGAGTCATCAGTCTCTATCCGGAAGGCCTCCTTTCTTTTTCTACCTTCCCCCTCCCTACGATCCTCCCGCTCTGTCTATAGTCAACCTGCCCGCCACTGACGGGCACTCTCTCTCTCTCTCTCTCTCTCTCTCAGGTTTCCAGCATTATTTTGGTTCTCAGACTCCGTGACACCTGGACTTGTATCTTTGCATTGGCATATTGTACTCATCCCCCCATTTTGCACCCAGGGGCGGTTTCCTTGCATCTAGTTTACTTTGTATTTAGACTCAGATTTGACATTATGTACTTTCACTTGCATTGTATTGCGTAGCACTTAGATGATATTCGACGATGCCTCTTCTTTGTGGCACGTTGATTTTGTGCTATCTTGTATGCAGAGTTCTTGATGTCCCATGGGCCCATTTTGGCCTTTAGTGGACAATAATACACTTTCTTTCTTTCTCTCTCTCTCTCTCTCTCTCTCTCTCTCTCTCTCTTTGCGCAGCTGCCACCACAGTACCGGGTTTCGGCTACTGAGCCTTAGTTTCTCAGCTTCTCAATTTATCAGCTCTAGTCTTTTTGTCGTTGTGGTTTTGAGCTATATATAGCTTACCTTAGCTTAGCAGTCAGCAAGGGCCCTAGCGCGCCCGTTGCAACTTGTATGAGTTTCTTTCCATTTGTTGTACTTTGTCCCGTATGCCCATGAGGCCTCCCGAGGAATGTAATCTCTCTCTCTCTCTCTCTCTCTCTCTCTCTCTAGGCCGCATGTAAAATACCCATTGCGTTTCATTTGCTCCCCCCTCAATTCTCTGTCTGCCTCAAGCCACATGTCTTTTACTGCATGGGGCGCAATCGGGCAGTTGAAGTTCCCCTCTTACTGCCACAGTGGCAACTTATTACCTTTCCCCTGTGTAGCAGTCTGCCAGTCAAAGCTTTTTCCCCTAATGGAAGCAGCCCTCTGACTCTAGCCCTTGCCCACATGGCCCTGGTGCCGCTGTGTGGCTAGTGGCTCAGCAACAACACCCAGCAAAGCAGCCATTGCCGCCACCATGTCTTCATCTCCAATCAGCCCTATATGGCCCGAATTTATATCCCCCTCCACACGGTTCATTCAAAACCCACCAGCCACCGCCGTGTGGCTGTCTTCTGCCACCCCTCAGTACTTGGAGTCTCTAACTGCCCTTGCATTGCATTGTCCAATCGAAGCCCCCCCTGCACACATGTCCAAACTGTGTCAAAATGCCCCTCCCCCCCTCTCTCAGTCGCCACCATCTAATGATTGCCCCCCCCGCCCCCCCCCCCCCTTTTCAGTCACCACGATCTAATAATTACACACCCCCTCCCCCCCCCCAAAAAAAAAACATAGTCTTTGCGTCCCCCCCCCCCCCTTCAAGTAATCCCCACCTCTCAATTTCTGCATCATTATCTGCACATGAGCATCTTACATTTTATGGTTATGGCATGCCCACATGCTAACGTGCATGTACCACTGCAAGAATGCAACATATGACATGGAAAACCACCACAGGGTAGGTTGATAAATGATGTGGCGAACAGCCCCAAGGCAAGGGGCATATGCTGTGGCAAAATGGCAGGTTGACAAATGATGTGGCAGTTGGTTCTTGATGTGGCAAGTCAACCATCTGGTGGTCCGTTTACTTGATCAGCTCTATTTCCTATTGGTCGGCCTTATCGCAATTAGTTCTTTATGTGGCAAGTCAATCATGTGGTGCCAGGAGGCTATCCCCTAGTGGTTGGCCTTCTGAGCATCCCCGTCTACCAAGTCAGCCTATATATTGAACTCTAAAACATAGACATTAGTCATGCATACATATATGTAAAGTTTGAAACAAACATATATTTAATATGTTAGCCAAAATATTTTTCCCGCTTGTTTCCTTAAAAATATTTGAAATGTTTCAGGGTTGAAACATTACAACGTTTAAGGTCACCTAAAATGCATTTTTATATGACTACGCTTTTCCCGTTCCTATACCCCTACGTATAGACATCTGAGTGCATACCTTAATTGATAAATTATTTTTTAAAAAAATATGGCCAATTATTACATCTATTGCTGGTACCATAAAAAAGACTTGGTTCCATCAAGATGTAAGGGTTCCATCAAAATCCCCAATTGATGTCTAGGCCGTATAATCAGGCCATTCTAATAGTAATGCCAATAAAACAATTAATCACAGCCATGGAAATGCTAATAATGTCAGCACTATCAAAGGCTTAATTATATTAATAGAATGTAGATAAATGCCCCAATAATAACACACATGCTTTAGGAGCATCATAAGGTCTCCACCAGAAACTGTGCTTATTGTGATTACTTCTTAGCTTACATGGCCTTCACATACGTCGATGTCTTTCAGGATTCAAAACATTGGATCGATAAAAAAATTTCAGGATAATTTGTGATACTTTAAATAAACAGGTTTCTCATTTGGCATGTGCAAATGCTCTCGGTTGTGAAGATGCTCCCACCCCTCCAGAAGTATGGGGACTGTGACTTAACACATAAGGCAGCACACACACACACCTTTTTTGGGTAAGAGAAACTTTTCATTAAATGCACACGTGCACACACACACACACATGCACGTGTGGGCGCGCGTGCACACATTTAAATTCGAGTCCGGTTGACAATTTAAATTAAAAAATACAGTATGTGAAAGCATCTCAAAAGACACAAACAATGCAAGTTTGTCGATTTTTGTGCATTGGATTCCCACCTTCTTAATCGCAGTCCATGCTTGTTCCCACCTTTGCTGTCCTTCATCACCAGGCCAAGGCATATTGGACCCTTTCATGGTCACCTTTAATTCTTCAACCTGAACAAAACGTCCCTTCTTCATTTTCTATCTGATTACTAACATCCAAGTAATATTACCATCTACTAACTACTACTCACCAGCTGAGGGGGTGCTTGAAGTTGTAAAACCATCTGTCGAACATCATGGAGTTTTGTAGAGTCTCCTTTTTTCAAGCATTCATTCAAAACTTTAATTTCAACAGCTACATCCTGGAATTTTTTTATTAAAAAAATCAGTATCTTCATCTCAAATCTGATGTAACTGATATCTACACGATTTTATTGTGAAATGAGAGACTCTTAAATCCTGCTTAACATCCAACCACTGCCTAGATATCCACAGACTACATGGTTGGTCAACCATTCTGGAAAAAAAGACAGGTCTCTAAGATTCCTCCATAATAGTTGCAACAGAATGATGCAAACCAGTTTGCAAGAGTGGATTTAGATGCTATTTACCCCAAAAAAAGTCAATTTTGCATACAAGCATTGGAGTGCAGAAATACTTATATATAGAACATGCCCAAATTCATCCTCTGTGTGGTTTTGACCTTGTGTTAGTAACCCACATAGTCTCCATCGCACATAGTAGGGACTAGCTACTATGACATCAGCGCCCTATGATGGGTGTACACCATAGTACAAACATATGCTCAGACATACACATACCTGTGTAGACTCAGCTGTGCCTAAGGCTAGCACTAAAAGAGAAGTATTACAGTACAACAATACCTTGTTGATCTGCTCTGAAAGTACTCTCTCAAATGCACCAAATGGGATGGCAACAGATGTTGGAACTTTAATCCATGATGGCAGTTTACTTTTTAGGTGTGCAATGTTGCGCGATTTTGCTCCAACCTAAACCATTCATTCCAAAAACAACAATGGTCTTCATATAATACCCTAAAAGGCTCTAAATGGTATGCCAAAACAACAACAATGCACTTTGCACATACAAGGTCACTGCTGAATTCATCTGCAGCGACAGCAAATTTGCCACGGAATGCCTTTTTCTTTAAGCTAATTCCTGGTGGAGGTTCCTCATCAAGCACAAAGCTTCCACCACCATTTCTGATTTCTGCATCACTGATCACACTGAAACAATGCAAAAGAGCAGATGTTATATATAAGAATGCTGTGCCAAGTAATCGAATGGACAAACAATGGCCAAACAAAGACGACAATACAACCACCACTTTTTAATCAGTTGCACAGATGTTTAAAAAACACCAAAAGAGAACTTGCACAGCAAGGAAAGTTATCTTTGTTACAAACTAATATAATACAAAGCTTTCTCCACAAGATGGATATGAATACGACGCATACAGCTCATCCAGTAGAGAAACAGTGAGAATGTTCTTGTGAGCAGTATTGAATGAAAAATTTGTAGTTGAAGCTTCCATTCTGCAGTTTGACAACGTGCACATAAAGAGGCTCCTACCGTGCGTTTCCCGGAATGCAGATAGAAAACATACTACCAAAAGAGGACTTGCACAGAAAGTACAGACAATGCTATATTCCAAAATTAAGATAGAACAAAGATGCTTCAAACAACTCGAAGATTAATACAACCCAGAATGCCTCCCATGGAAAAACAGTAAGCAAGCACCTCTTGTGGGCAGTAATACATGAAAACAAATAGTTAGACTGCACTTCTGAACAAATTTACAAACTAGACTAATACTAATAGTTTTACAAAAGCTAACATACATCTTGAAAAAGATAGATTTCGTGTCCGGTAAAACACAAATCTACAGGACAGCACATAGGAAAAACCAGCAGCAGATCATTTGATTGAAAACTGAAACTGAAAAAAGAGCCCTTGATAAACTTGGTTTGGGGACTAACAATGTTGAGCCAACTGATTAGCTTGGCAGGAATTAGCTAATTCTTCTTCAATGAAATTATTTTATGGCTCTATACTAAGACAGATGGCCAATACCTGTAAGCTTGCATATAAAGTTCACTTCTATGGAAACTCTATTGCGACTTAGTTCATAGACAGGCAGAAGCATTTTATTTTGTGAGAGATGATAGAAGTGCTCAATACAAGACAAGGATGACCTAGATAGAGGTGCCATTTTATTTGATGAAAGATTGATCTAGATAGAGGTGCCATACACTATTAAATAGCCAGGAAGAGTAAGCAAAATGAGGAGTCGTGATCAATGCAACAGAACAAGGAGCAATGACAATCTGATGACCTAAATGACCTATGGAATTACCCAGGAAAAGAAAGGAGAACATCACCGCCCTTTTCATTACTAAATATGTACAGTCGACCTGACCATCAAACAGCGGCACTTGTTATTTCCTCTGCAACGGAAGTAGCAAAATTCCACAAGAAGCCCCGGCTATCTCAGTAAAAACTATACAATTCCACATGTGGTCCAATCTGAAAGATGTTCACAATGGAATTATTTTATGGATCTATACTAAGACAGATGGCCACTACCTGATAAGCTTGCAATAAAGTTCACTTCTATGGAACTCTATTGCAACTAAGTACGTATACAATGCCAAAACAGGCAGAAGCATTTTATTTGACGAGAGATGATAGAAGTGTTCAATACAAGACAAGGATGATGAGATTGATCTACATAGAGGTGCCAAACACTTTTAAATAACCAGGAAGAGTAAGCAAAATCAGGAGTTGTGATCAATGCAACAGAACAAGGAGCAATGACAATCTGATGACCTAAATGACCTATGGAGTTACCCAGGAAAAGAAGGAGAACATCACCGCCTTTTTCATTACTAAAACTTACAGTCGACCTGACCATCAAACAGCGGCACTTGTTATTTCCTCTACAACGGAAGTCACAAAATTCCACAAGAAGCCCCGGCTATCTCAGTAAAAACAATACAATTCCCCATGTGGTCCAATCTGAAAGATGTTACAGCCCCAACAGTATACCATGGCCAAATATTTACACTGAAGAATATTAAAGTTGCTACATTCCCGTGTGCAAAATTTCAAAGTGATTAAACACATGGAAGAGCTGTTACCATAGTTAGATATTGAAAATAACAAAATGCTGGACACTATCCCAACTTACATAAGAAAAAGCCTCATACCAAAGTCCAGGGCTTTCCTTTATTGACCACATTCTCTAGATTGTTTATAAAAAATTTTCAATAGCAGAACTTGGCACCCAGATTTTCAATATATTCAGAATGATTAATACCTGTAGAGAAGGTCAGATGAGGTTGGCTGCAGTTTCAAAGGTACACCCTTCTTCGATTGTAAATCACCCAGAATTTGAGTATCAAAACAAGTGGCAAAGCACACCTGGAAAAAACGACCACAGTTGGAAAGAGATACTAAACCAACAAGGTACACATTTCAATGCTACAAATCGTTCCTTGCCTTTTCATTCCTTGCTCGAACTGAAACATGTGATAAGACATCTGGCATATCTGGGGTCAAAACTGCAACTGCCCCACCTGGAATCTCCTCTTCACCTTTTACTTTGTTGACCACTAAAATAGTTGGCCTTTCATACACTTTATCCTGGACGTCCCCTAGGTCACCAGCTACCTCAACATATCCACGTACTTCAACTGGACTGATAACCTGCCAACTGCATAAATGGCGCACTTAGAAACTGTGACTGCATACAATGATTGTTAAATCTTCATCAGTCTTTCAGATATATAATTATACAAATTGAGAACTTAATGGAAGATGAAGAGAACCGATTGGAGAAGAACAAGAAGGGTTGACTACTGATTGACTTTACTAAGCCATAAGACGAACTTAGTAGGAAAAACCCAATCATTAAGACATCTAGGGGCCTCATCCTTTCTCCTTGTTTCAAGGAGGGTTAATAACAGTCCATGCAGAGGTAAGAGAACCATGGTGGCCTATAGTACACTTAGGAGGGTCTAGAGAGCACAATATGAGGGAGGGGCACACACACACACACACACACACACGCACACACACACAGAGAAAGGGATACCAGGGGAAGGGGCTTGCGCGCAATTAAACATATGTGTGTTGCAATTGTTAGCAATATGTGTGTGAAAAGTGAACACATACCTGCCAAGATGTGCAGCAGATCGTAGTATAGGATCTAGTCGATTCAAAAGCTGAGACAAAGAAGCAGCGGAGCCTGATCTAATTATCTCCTCTGTGAAAATATCAATCTGCTTCACAGAAATAATCGCTTCTTCAGACAAAAGAGCAAAACATAAAATAAAACATTCTTGAAGGATTCTCTGTTTTTTTTAAAAATATTCTTGAAAGATATAAGAATATATGTGCATGTGCGTGTGTGTGTGCACGTGCGTGCTTTTATCATGTAGACATGTTGCTCCAGCTATTTGTCGTAGGTGTTGGCTCCGAGGGAATCTCTATCTCATATTTTTTGGCACTGCACCGAGACATGGAACTTCTTGGGCATCCTTCGGCAGAGATTGAGACTGAGATTTCTTCAGAATTCTTTTGGAAAGCTTTTCTGGCTGTTTGGGTTCTTTGCAGCAATCGCTCTTCGATTGTCTGCAAACTCACTACATAGATCATGATGTATATTTGTCCTACACGGAGATTTTCTCTTGATGTAATCTTTCAGCTTACAGGATAGCTATCTTGTGATATAAAGCATTCAAAGTTTTCACCCCAAAAAAAAAGTGTGCTTTTTTTGGGAGGGGGGGAGCAGGGCGCGGGAGTGCTCACTGCCCGTCTGTCTTAAAGCAGGCTTTTGGCCTGTTCTGTCCCTTCCAACGGCTCTCCTAGCCTTCGTGCACGTCATCCTCCCATCAAGCAGCAGTCCATTCTCTTCTCAATGTTCAGACTTTCTCTCCTCTAGCCCTCCATATTGTCTCTCTGTGTGTGTGGGCGGGGTGGTGCGTGGGGCGTGGGGGTGTGTTGTGGGAGGGCAGGGGGGTCGTGTGTGTGTGTGTGTGAGCTCGGTTTCCTCAGATTGCTTTTGGCAAGTTCTTCGGGCTTTTTGGTGTACATCCACCCAGACAGTAGTTTGATTTCTTTTTTGTTTGGGTTTGGTACTGGGCACTCTGGACTCTCTGGAAGGATCGCAATCATAGGGTCTTTGGTGATCCTGTTTTTCCAATTTCTCTTTCTTCAGACACTCTTTGCAGCAATCGCATTTTGATTGCTTGCAATCTCGTGTCTTTGATCATGATGTATATTTGTCCTACAGTGAGATTTTCTCTTGATGTATTATAGCTTTCCCTTTCTAGGATAGCTTTTTTTGTAATATAATGACTCAAAGATTCCACAAAAAAGTGTGTATGTGTGAGAGTGAGTGAGTGAGAGAGAGTGTGTGTGTGTGTGTGAGTGAGAGAGTGTGTGTGTGTGTGTGTTTGCAATATGGCTTTGTTCCACGTCCCCATATCACAGATAACATTGCCAATGCTTATATTGGGATTGAATATGCCAAATACACGCAGCAGGATGTTCTACTCTTGGAGGTAGATATTGCAAAAGCCTTTGACACAGTTCAATGGGATTTCATCTCGCAAACTATGCGAGCTTTGGGGTTTGGACAAAAAATGCAGCAGGTTATTTACTGGCTTTACACAGATAGCAATGCGGCTTGCATTATTTCTAGGGATATCTCTGATGAGTGGACTCTTCGTTGTTCGGTCCGCTAGGGATGCCCTCTTAGTGCTTTCCTGTATGCCATTGCTACTCATCCTATGCTGCAATATATTGATCATCTTGTGGCTACAGGATCACTTCATGGCTTGGAATTGGATGCTAATCGCAGCATGGTTGCTCAAGCTTATGCTGATGATTCTTTCTTTACCCCAAAGAATACGCCCCATGATCTTGGTGCCTTGATGCAGGCCCTCTCTATTTATGGTTTGGCAGCTGGTCTTCATGTTAATTTTCAGAAGTCTAAGCTACTCCCTTTGCATTCCAAAGACTGGCATAGTCTATTATGGCCCGGGGATATCATTCCACCCACTCAGTTTGTTCGTCGTCTTGGTTACCCTTTGGGGTGGGAACTCACTCGCCGACAACAAACTGATTGGGTTTTGGCTAAGCTTCGGAAAAAGCTTGAGGATTGGAAACTGGCAACCTAGCCTTTGCACGTCGTCTTCGAATAGTGCAATCCATCCTTGTGGCATATATTCAAATTTACTTGCCATTGATCATGTTCACTAAGGCAGATCTTACATCTTTCATGTTTGTCTTTATGGAACTCTTGTTGCAATCCAAACATGGCAGAAAAAGTCTCAGGCTGCTTTCGATGCATCACATTTGTTCTCCCAAGATGCATGGTGGATTGAACATCATGGATATTCATGTGCATATTCTTGCCCACGTGGGGATGATTAGGACTCTGGTCACTCGTATCAGTATTTCTGTGTTTGGTCACTGGCAACTCGATCACTGGGATTCCTTTTTTGGCTGCACTGATGGCACTTTGCCTGGATGCCCTTTTGTCTCCCGCTTGCTTCTTGACTGGAAGCATGTTCTTTCTCATCTGGAATGGAATGGATGGCAATCTTTGCTTGGAAATTCTTTGAGAGCTGAAAGCATTCACTGGTCGAAAGTCTTTCAGCCTCCCTTGGCTTTACAGGAACCTCGACGTTCCTAGTTTGTCTCGTTTAAAGGCATCACCTCGGTTGCTGATGTTATAGATGATGCTAGTACTGTGCTCCCCTTTTCTCTAGCAGCCACTACATATGGATTGGGCTCTCATTATCTTCCTTTGTGGCGACAAATTACTTCTATGCTTTCGCCCTTTGTTCCGATTCCTCCTTTGGAACTCCAGGAAGGACTGGAAAATTGGACTTTGACTTCTCCAGGGTCCTCTTCTCGTCCTTTGAGGCTATCTCAGATTACTGTACCTGCATTGTATAAAATCCTTTTGCCTAAACCTTGGGTTTCAGAGAGAGGTGTTTCTGTTTGGCGAATGCATCGCCCAGCCAAGTGGTGGAGGAAAAGATTATAGCAACTTTGGGCCTATAAAGTACTGCTTCGGCAACATGTTTTCTTTTGGCGAGTTCTTTTGGGAGTGTTTCCATCTGGACAGCTATTAGCTCATCGACACATTGCTCCTACAATTTGCCATAGATGTTCTGCTTCTTCGGAGACTGTGCCTCACTTGTTTTGGCATTGTCCGTGCTCTCGTGAGTTTTTTTATCTACTTCAACAGCACCTGCGAGCGAGATTCCCATCTGTTCCGTTTGGGAAGTCTTATGGCTATTTGGGTTTCATCCATCCAGATCGGAGTTTCATCTTTTCTTCGTTTGGGTTCGCTACTGGGCACTATGGACTTTATGGACATATAGGAATTATAAAGTCTTTGGTGATCCTACTTTCTCTCTGTTTGGCTTTTTTAGGCGTTCTCTGCAGCAATATTTCTTTGATTGCTTGCAGACCCGCTGCATAGATCATGAGGTCTTCTTGGCATATACTGAAATTTTCAGTTGATGTAATTGTAGCACCCCTTTTTTTGAGGTTGCTACTCATATAATATAATCAATCAAAGATTTCACCCAAAAAAAAAAGTGTGTTTGTGTGTGTGTGTGAGCGATGGAGACCTCCTCCTCTGCCCTGCCAGCTTCGTCTTCCTCCCCGTTTTCGTCTGTACAGTCACCCTCCACGTCCTTGCTGCCTACCTTGCCTTCCGTACAGCTGCCGTCAGCTGTACGGCCTTCCGTACAATTTCCGTACAACTGCTGCCCCCCGTACAACCCCCCGTACAGCCCCCGTGTCCCTGCCCCTCCCCGTACGGCCTTTCGTGCCTGCTATACGGCCATCCGTACAGGCTGTACGTCGACCGTACAGCCTGTACAGTCAATTGCGCAGCCTCCTTCTCCTCTTTTGTTTTCTCTGCCTCAGCGCCTCCTTCAGTTTCGGCTCCTTCTACTCGTGTTTTTCTTCGGCGGAAGCATGGTGGTTTGTCTGTCTCACCTTTGATCAAAATCGGCAACGCTGGATGTTTCCAATGGCCTTTTTTCCCCTCCAGCTGGATCTTCTTCACCAATTGTGCTCTGCCTCTATTACATAAGTTCCTTCATCGAGTTTCCCGCTCGTTTGTTCCTTGGATTCTGCCCTATTGGTCTCTGGTCTTCGATAGGCTCAGCAATTTGGAGTCTGCCTCTATTTCATGGGTAGGGTTTTATCTTCAGCTCAGCTTTCGTCATTGGGCTGATGTTGCAGTGGGTCTGGATTGTATTTCTTCCTTTCTCTTTCTGGGCAAAGGATTTTACTATGCCCACTGCTCTTCGACTGAGGTGGTAGAGCACCTTGTCAGTCATGCTGGTGTTCTTGGGGCTGGTTTCTTTGCTTATGTCATGCCCTGGGATCCACTTTTCGATCCTTCTGCAACCCTTTTGACTCATTGTCCGGTTTGGACTACTCTCAAAGCGCTGCCTGTGCCTGCATTTTGTGGGATATGACACAGCCCGTGCCATCTACTTTGGATCTTGATTTGGGATTTGCCCATCAGGCTCCATTTTGCATCTTTTCCCACTGCATGTTATCGGTGCCGACAAGTTGGTCATTTTGCACGTGCTTGCCCTTCTACATCCAGGCCCATTCCTCCTGCTCCTTCTTCAGTTGTCAAGGTTACTCTCCCTTCTCCTCCGGTTTCTGCTATGGCTTCTTTGGCGAAGCCCTCTACTGCTTCGAAGCACTACTGGAGGTAGGTTGATAAATCACATGCGAATCTTCCTCTTGCTGAAGAAGCTCAGAATTGCACCCTTGTTGAGCACCATCAATTTCCTTCTACTCAGGATATGATGTACCCCTTCCAGAGGGCATTTTACAGGATGATATGCATGCTCTCTCTCAGGATGCTGCCCCTACTCTTACTCAGATTGATCCTCAGAATGAAGCTCAAATGCTAAACCCTACTGTATTAGATGCAGCTTTTTCATCGGAAGATACAAATGTTGATTTAGCTTCTCTGCCTTTGATGCATGTGCCAGAGTTTTCTTCTGTTCGGGATGCAGAAGTACCTTTTTTACTGGAATCTTTTCATCCCATGTTGCAACACGTTTTTGATCCTCTGATTCAAAAATTTCGGGTACCAACCTATATCAAGAAGAATCACAAGGGCAAAAAACAGCTTGTTTTTATTGATGGTGTGGTTTCATCACTGCATCAGTTTTTACAGAGCAACAATTTGAAGCTGGAGGATGCCGTGTTTGATCCTCCTCCAGCTTGATATGTCACTTTTGACTTGGCTACCTCATGACTTTTGCTCTAAGGTTTTACTTGTAAAAACTTTTTCCTTGTACTTATTGGTGGGTTTTTACCTCTTTTGAGGTTTCCCACACATAAATATAAAGATTTCACTTTATTAAAAAAAAAAGAGTGTGTGTGTGTGTGTGTGGGGAGTCAGCTACCTCTTGAAGAAGTACTTTTAGATACGTCTAAAGACATTCTCTAATCCTCATATTTCAAAAAGTCATGCAAGCAGAATCTCTCTATATATATGTGTGTGTGTGTGTGTGTGTGGTGAGTGTGTTAGTGTGTGTGTGTGTGTGTGTGTGAGAGAGAGAGAGAGAGAGAGAGAGCTGCAGCCCTTGCTTCAGCCTTCCCATCAGCTCCCTAGCCTCCCCAAACCAGCTCGTTGGTATCACCTACCTGCTGCGCTACATCAGAGTGCAAAAAATGACATTTTGGAGCATTAAATACCTGCCGTAGAGCCCGCCATCCTTCCGTACAGTTTCCGTACATGTGTACGGACATGTACGGCTTGTCCCACTCTGCTCAGGCTGCTGCTGCCACTTGATTTCCTGCTCCTGGGTCGCTTTTCTGTAGGGATTTGCTCACGGACTGCATCTTTACGCTGGTTTCTGAGGGCTCTCTGTTTCCCTTTCTCTCCTCTTGCATTTCTGGGTCCTGTGTACTCTTGCCATCGCCAGAATCTCTCTTCTTTTTCTGAAATCTAGTTCATCTAGGAACTTTTGCTGTTTTTTTCTCTTCTTCTTCTATAGAACTTGTCATTTCTTTTCTCTAAATTCCTACATCTCTCTTTCCCCTTCTTCTCTTTGCAAATACAATACTTTCTTCTTCTCTTCGGCTGCTTTTTTGGGACTGTTTTTTCTCTACTATCACTTTATAGGTACCTCCTTCTTAGGTTTCATCCTCTTTCGAAGACATGGCTGAATACTCTTATGAAAAAACTTTTCAAAAGGATCAATCAATTCAATGCAAAAAGCAAAAGCAGGTTGAGGGTCAGCATGACCCAGTGCATGATTCTGTTGAAGCACAACTGGTTTATGATGTCATGCATGAAGGATTTGCAGACACAAGGAAAGAGTGGAAAAACTCCGTTCCGTCGGTTGGTCTGATGGTTGAAGTGGATGAAATTGTGGATCCAATTAGAGAATATGCCAAAAATGCAGTTATTTTATTTTTCCCAGGTCGGATGCCACCTACTGCAAAGGTAGGCAACTGGTTGACCCGCACACTGGCTGGCTCATTTGTTCGGAAGGTACACTATGCAGCCAGGGGCTTTTTTGAGGTCATTATGGTAGATGAGATTCACAGGCAAATGCTTTTGGAACATTCGCCCCTCTTTTTTGGGCAGCAAATGGTGCACGTTTTGCCATGGTCTCCCACAAGAAATTTTCAGGCTTTGATCTAACACCAATGTCCGGTCTGGGTTGAAGTTGTAGATTTCCCGCAATGCATGGCTTCACTCTTGCCTAAAATTGCAGCGACTTTAGGCAAAGTGGTTTGCCCACCACGGCCTAATGGCAATTCAAATTGATTTTGCATTCTCTGGGATACTGATAATCCCACACCAAAGTCTTATTCAGTCACAGTGAACAATGTTGACATGGGAAGTGCTTTTTTTAAATTGAAATGGGGCTTATTTGTAGGGGCTTGCTTTGACTGTAAAAAATTTGGGCACATGGCTTTGCAGTGTCCAATGAGTCAGCATAAAATGCCTCCTGCCACTTTACCTGTTCAGATGCCCACTAAGGATGCTCGTGCCTCTATTGGGAATAAAATAAAGGTAATAGACAGCTTTTTGTGAATCAGGATAAAGGCAAAGCTCCAGTGGTTTCAAATGGGACTGCTTCTTCCCCTTTGTTTCCTGCTATTCAACCCTCAGCAAAAGGACCGAAACCTCCAATTGATGGATGGCAAAGTCCAAGAAAAGTTATTTCTGTTCGACGACCTCCACCCCCTCGCACTTGGAATGGTGCATCTTCTAGTGGCAACTCTCCATAGGTCAATTCAAGAATTGGGATCACTTGGGCTGCAGTAATAGCTAGCAGAACCCTCTTCCCTGAAGAAGAGGTTGCTGCTTTGCTGTGTACTCCTCAGGCAGATGTTTCTTCTCAGGGAAGAGGCCCTGACCCTGAGGTAGAAATGCAGGGTTGATAAAGTTGCTGCTGTACATAGCTGTTATTCTTCTATAAATATCTGTAAATATGACTGCTCATATCAAATGCTTTACACTTAATGTTCAGGGGATGTGTGACAGTAGGAAATGGAAATCTGTGTGGCTGTATATCAATAGATTTCAGCCTGATATAGTGGCACTCCAAGAACACAATCAACATGTCTATGCAGGAAAGACAAGTCAATACTGTGGCTATGATATCTTCTATGCTGGGGAGCACTCTTTCTCAGGAGTAGTCTTTCTGATCAAGCATGAGCTTCAGCCAGCTATTGCTTTAAATGACAATCAAGGCAGATGGATTATTCTTCAATGCATCATTTAAGGCGAGGTATTTAATTTGCTTCTGTCTATGCACCTGAATCTTCTTGGAATATATCTGCAATTTTTTTTTTTTCAAAAAAGAGACTTCTATTAAGTAAGAAAGAAACTCACTAGAGCAAGCTCTGAGCAGAAATACAACATCATGAAATCATGAGGAAAAATAAAACCCCCTCAAAGTGAGGTGGAAAACAACCAAGGCTGAGGCTGAAAGTGCCACCTCAACCCTGTAGGAGTCTCAGAGAAGAAAGGAGAATCCTTCCATTCCCTGAAGAAAGAAGCCCCCCTAGCTAAGGCTGCACGGGAGTCTCCCTGCATACTCATCCAAACGGCCATCAAAGTATGTACGGTGTCTGTCCAGATTCTGTCCAGATACTAGCCAAAGTGTCCGAGGGATGAACCTGAGTACCGTCCATAGCCTCTGTGCATCTGGCTCTCCAGATATGCTAGGATGCTATGCTCGCTAAAATCTCCCAAGAAGTATCCACAGAGACATGTACATCTGTAAAAGGAAGGTGTGATACCACATCCAACGAACAGGACTCGACTCAATCTGATGACGTCAAACCAAAATGGCCCGAGAGGAGTCAAGTCTCTCATAAAATACCTGAGGCCCTCTAAGAAAAAGCCAAGCCACTGAACCCCATGTCATAAAGAATGGGGAGTGGGCAAAGTGACTGAAAATCTTGGCTACCCCCATCCAAATCATCCTCACCTGTCTACAATCCTATAAACAATGCTGAGTAGTCTCTCCGAAGCAGAGAGGCAACGAGGCCAAGTAGGGTCGGCTCCGAACCTAGATCTTCAAAGGTTCACTGCAATCCCACCATGGATAGAAAGCCAAAAGAATAGAGTGATCTTTCTATTCCTGTGGGATTTCCAGAGTCTCCTCCAGAAGCACCTCTGCAGATCCGCAGTGATATCAAATGTTTTCCAATGAGGAACTCTGGAAGGTCTCCAACCTCTACTACTGAGCTGAAATCTCCTGGCATTACTGACCGTGTAACGAAAGAAGGGGATGCTCTTCTCTCGATGCCCTGCGTCAATCCACTCCCACTCTCTAGGGTCCCACTGCAAATACCTAATGGGAACTCCCCCGTAGGCCCAAAGCCTCCAAGACCCGGTGGAGAGTAGCCGGGGGTCTGGGTCGAGGAACCACTCTGAATCTGATCCCTGTACCAAAAGACCTACAACCCTGATGGGCTGAAAAGCAGACTCAAGCAAGATGTCCTCTGTGATCTGAGCAATCTGCCACCATCCTGCACAGTAAAAACGAAAGCATCCTCCTGTGCATCTCGAAAGGCCAAAACCTGAAGCGGAACACCGCCTCTCGTAAAAGCACCTGTCCAAGTGGAGCAAGTGAGTGGCATATCATCTGTGTCTACCCACTCCTCTGGAAGGGCTGCCTCAATCTGCAAGATCCTCCCTGCACTCCCTCTGAGATGTCCTCTCAACTGAGACTTGGTCTCCTCTGGAAGCCTGCGGAAAGCTTTCCAAGACCCCAAAGATGATGCAGGTCCCCTCTCCCACATGGACCACTGCATGTAGAGTGAGGCACGAAGTGGTCTGCCATGATCATCTAAAATACTGTCATTCCACATGATGGGTTGCCTATCAATCTCTTCACGAGAGGAAGGAGGAATCCTCCGAAGAGTGCTCCTGAAACTGGCCCATGCTTTCAGAATGGCAACCATGAGAGGCGACAAAGGTGATCTGAGGTGTGCTGTAGTGAAGATCCACCTAATACTGCTCATCCAGTCTCCTCCTGAAGAAGGTGTGCACCTCTGTATGTTGCTAATGAGAAAGGCCTTCCACGGTTCCTGCCCTAGCATAAGTCCTCGCACCACCATCTTGCATAGTAGAGCTCTGCATTGTAAATCTGGATCAATAATATTGAGACCCCCTTCCTGTGTAGGGAGGATGAGGGTCTCCCAAGCCACCCTGGCTAAGGTATCTGCTGTGCCATCAATCCCACTCCAAAGAAAATTTCTGATCGGTCTCCTGAGCTGAGTGATGCAGTCCCTAGAATAGCACCAGCAAGAACAAACAAACCATGCCGTGGCCAAGAGAACCTGGTTGACCACCACAACTCCAGAGGCAAGATCCAGCTTGGCTGAGCTCCAAAAAAGGAGCTTCCTCCTGATGCTCTCCAACACGGGAGCAAACTGCTGTGTGGAAGAAATATCCAAGCCGACCTGGCAGCCCAAATACCTGACAGGCACACCCCTCTGAACCCAAGTGAATCATATGTCAAGCCCCCAAACTGGAGTGTCCTCATCACTGATCCAAAAACCATTGGATTTATGCCAATTTATCTGCACCCCCGCCGCCAAGCAAAATAAATCCAATGCTATCCTGAAAGAAGTGAGCGTCTATGGAGTGGCATCCAAGTAAACTGCTGTGTCATCTACCAACTCACTATCAAGTAACTCCTCTTCCCTTCTAATGGGAAGTCTCAGCCCAAAGATGTCAGCTTGAGATCTAACATAGATACGCATAGCTTCGGCCACGAACAAAAAAAGAAAAGGAGCAAGGGGGCATCCCTGAAGGACTGATCTGGAAATCTGAAATCTCTCACCCCTTACCCCACCAATAAGTACCTGGCTGTGGGCTGATCTGTACAAGGAGGAAACACCTCTGATCCAAGCATCAGTAAAGCCAAAATGTAGAAGGGTGCCCTCCAAAAAACCCCAATCTACTCTGTCATAAGCTTTCTCAAAATCCAAAAGTAGAATGGCTAGATTCCGGCCGCTTTGCATGGCCCACTCTGAGGCTTCCCAGAAAGCGAAAATGTTATAAAAAATGCTTCTGCCATGCACAAATCCCGTCTGAGTGTCATGAATAAGATCTGGGAGAAGGGGCTGCAATCGGAGGCTGATTGCCTTAGCCAGAATTTTGTAACAAGTCCCTAGAAGTGTGATAGGCCTCCACTAGGACACTAGATTTCTGCAACCTCCTTTTGGGACAAGGTGGATGAGACCTTCTATAAGCAACCTGGGCATATCACCAGAGTCCCAAATACCTTGCAGGGCTGAAGTAATGTAGTCTCCAATCATATCCCAAAATGCAATGAAAAAAGAGGGCGTAAGGCCATCCGAACCTGGGCACTTGCCCTTGTGAAGGGCTGAAAGTGCAGTCCTGAACTCTGTGTTGGTGAAAGGTGCATCAAGCAAAACATGCATATCCGGTTTCACCAATAAAGGAATGCTCTGCCAAATAACCTGTCTAGCATCCTCTCTATCCCGTGTCTCAGGATCAGCAGTAAGAAGGGCGGTATAAAAATCTGAAGCTATGCACAAGACATCAAAACCCCGTGTGAGTCAATAAGTTGGAATACACTCTCTCTACTATGTCTAGGGCCAAGAGTAGAGGAAAAGTGTTTATTGACTCTGCCACCCATCTGAATCTAGAAGGACTCCCGTGCGTGAAAGGCATACTCTGCTCTCCGATCAAGCAATACCTCTGATGAGCCCTTGCTGCAGCAAGGCGCTCCTGAATCCAAGCATCTGAAGGCCGTTTCTGCTCTTCCCTCTGCAAAGCTGCCAACTGCTGGCGAACACCAATCTCACGTCTGAGAATATCTCATCTTCTAAGACGAGCAACTGAGAGGTAGAAGTCACTAATACCAAAAAGGACAGCAGCTATCTGTGATGGCAATGGCTGCCCACCCTGGACATAAGAAACCCATATCTGCAGGGATGCCTCTGTAAGGTCCTCCTCTGTGTACAAGGCATCTGGAATCTTGATGCTGGCAGATCAGCCTCTCAAGTGAGGCTCTGAGATAGCCAGCATAATAGAAAAGTGGTATGAAGTGGAAATCCCAGCAGCAATGCATACCGATCCACCTCTGTCAAGTGCCCAATAATCTACATAGAATTTGTCAATGCGTGCATGAATAGGCATCTGCTGCCTCCTGTTCGACCAAGAGAACAAGAGGAACTGTGACTGAATAAGAAAGGCATCATCGAACCAAGTATCTCTGCCATAGTAGTGAAAAAGGAAGACATCCCAAGCTGCTCTCTCCAAAGAGTGAAGTCCTCCTTCTCTACCCCCTTTTTTGTCTGATAGTAACTCAACCATGTTAAAGTCACCTCCAATCACCCACGAATCTGCAATGGGGGCCCAGGAGAGCAGATCCTTCCATATGACGACACGTTTCCCTCTAATGTTGGAGGCATACAGGTTAAGGAAACCAACCTTACACCCTCCAATCAAGAGAATAATCCACTGAGCTCTAGAGGGAATAACGACTCCGTGTCCAACAACAAAGGGAAGAACCGATTGCGAAACTGAAATAGAAGTGCCCCCCCTGCAGTGACACCTGGATGAAGTTGATTCCGGATCAGCTGCCTACAGCGACGGTGTGGAACTCCGCCTAGGCCCTGTATGTTCCAGCTGACTATCCTCATGGACAAGAGGATGCTAGATGGAAAGGCTTACCCGACCTAGTAGAGGAGACCAGCTTCCCCTTGGTCGAAACGATCCTGCTGAGGGCAGGAAACTCAACAGGTGAAAGGATCCCTACACCTGCTGAGGGGGAGGCCCTGTAAAAAGGAATCCCAATGACCGGGACCCCTAAGGTGGAGGGCACAAACTCTTCATCATCCATAAAAGTCGCTGAATCAGCTAGTGTCGCAAAAGAGTTCCTGAGAAGCAAGTCTGATCGAGGAGTGCGAAGAAGACCCGCACTTGTGGAGGAAGGAGAAGAAGGACCTGCCAAGCCTCTATCAACAGATCTAGAACTGGGAGCTGAGGAGGCTTGTGGCTGGGCTAAAGAAGGATCTGTAGTCCTCATCTATGCAAACATTCCCTCAGCTGTGGCATGAACAGTCTGAGGGGGAGAAGCATCGGTGGCCCCCTCGTGATCAGAAATGAAAATGACTGGGGCTGGTGCATCTGAAGTCCCCTCCTGATGTGGAACTGTAGTATCTGGGGCTGCAACAGTATCCCCCTCTTGAGTCTGGATGGCATCTGTCTGAACTGGATCAAGGGTCTCCTCCTGAGATAAATGAGCCACTCTGACCGCTCTCCAACGTGGTAATGGGAGTGCTGGGAGTGACCACTCTCCAACGTAGATCTGCAATTTGGGATGCCATGCAGCAATGTCCATGGAGATATCATGCCTTTATCTGTGGGGATTTCAATAATGCTCCGCAACAGGGTGACAATACATCAGGACATACTCATATGTTAACCCCTGAAAGGCATGCATGGTCTCAATTACTAATGCATCTTGATTTGGTAGATCTTTGGAAGGAATTGCAGCCTTTGTCACTAGGATACACTTTCCAACATAATGCTCTTTCCTCTTATCAGGCACGTATGGATCGTTGGTATAGTGTAGCTCCGCAACAAAACGATGATTTTACATGCAAAATGTGGATTGACTATGCCTTTGTGCATTCAGATCATGCACTTTTATGATTGAGGTTATCTTTTTATGATATGCCAGATGATAGACTACCTCAAAGGCGACATCTGATTGTGAGCAATAGCTATTTGCAACATGTTGCTTTCAAGGCCATGGTTACTGAAGCATCTCACTTTGTGTCTTCTCAGAGCCACTTTGATATTGATAATGCATGGGATTCTTTTGTTGCTGTAATTAGAGATTATGGCAAGTCTTACATGAAGACTCAGAGGGAAACTATTGCTAAGGCCAAATTAACTTGTCAAGACCTCACTGAACTCAATCATCTTCATCCATTGTCATTGCATGAGCAAACAACACTATGCCAAGCTAAACATTGTCTTCAAATCAATGATCACAGGAAACTGGCTAAAATGGGAGACTAGAGCAAGACAAAGAGCCTTTACAGATAAAGGTTGCTCTTCCAAACAATTTTTTAAAAGCTTGCATCAGAAGAGATTAAAAACAAACATTTGCAGGGTGCTTCTGCCTGATGGTTCACGGACTACATCACGGTCACAGCTTGCTTCTATTTGTGTACATCATTTCTCTCAGCAGTTTGATTCTGCAAATCCTCCCTCGCAGCAGGTTTTGCCTACCAGAAATTTACTTTTACAGCATGTTTCTCCTATTATTTCCACTACTCAAGCTTTGGAATTGGAGGAATCTTTTACTGAGAGTCAGATGCAATCAAATCCTATGATAGATGGAAATCTCCAGGATGGGATGGTCTTACAGTTGAGTTTTTTCTAGAATATTGGCCTCTATTGAAGCATACATTGCTGCATATGGTAAACTCTGCTTGGCAAAATCAGAAAATGCCAGACACATGGAAGCGAGGTCTTGTTAAACTCCTTCCAAAAAAGCAAATTTGTGAATCTTTGGCTGATTGGAGACCTATCACGCTTATGCCTACCAAAATGATTGTTACTCGGTTGAAAGGCTATTTACATGATGGGTTGCATCCTGCCCAATATGGTTTTGTTCCTCATAGGCATATCACAGATAACATTGCTAATGCTTATGTTGGAATCGAATATGCCAAATATATGCAACAATTTGTTTTGCTATTGCAAGTTGATATTGCCAAAGCTTTTGATACTGTTAAGTGGGATTTTATTTCATCAACTATGCAGGCCTTGGGATTTGGCCCAAAAATGTAGCAAGTTATCAATTGGTTATATCAAGATAGTAAAGCTGCTTGCATACTTTTAGGGGATATTTCTACAACCTGGACTCTTGGTTGTTCTGTTCGGCAAGGATGTCCCCTCAGTGCTTTACTTTTTGCCATAGCCACTCATCCAATGCTTCAATATTGCCATAGCCACTCATCCAATGCTTCAATATATGGACCACCTTTTGGACACTGGCATGTTGCATGGATTGGAAATTCCTGGCAGCCGTAGCATGATCGCCCAAGCATATGTTGATGATTCTTTCTTTACCCCGAAAAATACTCAGAGCGATCTCTCCATGATTATGCAAGCTCTTTCTACATATGGTTTGGCTGCTGGTCTTCGTGTCAATTTTCAGAAATGAAAATTATTGCCGTTGCATGCTAAAGATTGGCATAGTCTTTTGTGGCTTGGGGAAATCGTTCCAACTTCTCAACTGATTCGACATCTTGGCTATCCTCTAGGTTGGGGGCTTACTCGTTCTCAACAAATTGATTGGGTGCTTACAAAGTTAAGGGCAAAACTTGAATATTGGAAGCTTGCAACTTGGCCATTACATGTTCGTTTGCGAATAACGCAATACATTTTGATAGCATACATACAATTCTATCTGCCTCTGTGAAAATTCAGTCAATTGTTGTGCTGTCCTTTTTGCCCATTTAACCTCTTTTCTCCATTTAGTCATATACCAGTTTCCATACTCTCTAATGACATTTTGTATACGAGAGACAAAACTATGCCAAGCATAATCCATGTCCTCCTGAGCATGCAAGGGCAAGGGATGAATTGCAGATCTTATCGTTTGCTGGAAATATTGATGTCGAAGATAAGCCTGATTAACATGCAGTAATCCCCTGGAAAGAGGTGGCAAATCATCCAGTGGCATACCAAGTTGCAGATATATCCATAATGGGGCATGATCTGACAAGCCCAATGAGAAATCTATGAATAGATGAGGGCTAAAATCTGCATATTGTTGTGGGTAAAATAAATACCATCTGTCAAGTCTTGCCCAGTATGTAGTAAATGCATTATGATGAAAAGTATAACCAGGCAGTATAACCAGGCACTGACCCTTGGAGAAGCAGCCATAAATCTTCAGCCTGCACAGAAAGAAGCATACTATCCCATGTCTGCCTTTCCAATGATAGCATATGAGATCTTGAAGTGGTGTTATCTCTCGGCAGAGGGGAATTATTAAAATCTCTACAGATAAATGCATTAGATCTCCATGGATATTTGCTTAAAGAATCCCATAGGGAAGCCCTCATGGCTGAGGTCTGGGAGGCATATACTGATGCAAACTCAAGAATATCACCATTGACAATGCATTGTATGACCATCCATCTACCATTGCTGTCATTGAAGGCTAGCTGAGGCTCCAGCTCATGTCTAACCAGTATGCATACACCTGAGTAGATAGTGGTACCAGCATAATATATATCATAGCCACCAAAGTAATCATGATGACCAGCCTTAGAGTGTTGATTATGCTCTTGCAAACAAGCAATATCTGGCTGCATTTTATATACATAATTCCAGAAAAGCCTCCACTTTGAGACATTGCAGAGGCTCTGTACATTATATGTAAAGCACTTGAGTGTGTGATAGATGAAAAGGATATATACAGAAAGTATGAATGTAATAAACAAGATATCAGAGAGGCAAAGCCTCTGCCTGCATAGGCTGCATGCCTTCATGATCCATGAAAGATATTGCATTCTCCCCTTCTTCAGAATCACAAATGGGGATGCCCTTCTTCAAAACCCCTACCCAATTTTGAAGGACAGGAGCTGAAGTGGAAGCCTGTCCTGATGAGGGAGAAGAGGCATCCCATTGACGAGATTGAAGGGGCGTTGCTTCAATACAACCACCTTCTTGGGCTGTTGAAAACCATCCCGATCTGTTCCCACAGATTCCTTCATCTTCTCTTTTTCTTTTTCTTTTCCTTTTCCAGCAAATGATTGCACCTGATTGATTAGTTTGGCATTCTTTGCTCCATTTCTATTTGTTGCCTTAGCTTGCAAATTCTCATTCTTTTCCCATGTCTGGGGTGGCAAGGCATTAGGAGGGGGTTGATGCAGAACCATTGGGCATTCAGAGGCTAGATGCCCAAACTTGTGGCAAGAAAAGCAAGCTCCTGCAAACACACCCCATTTCAATTCAAAATACTTTTTCCCCAATGGCAATCCCTCAACTTCCACTGCAATAGAAGGAGGGGTGGGTGTATCAGTGTCCCAGAGGATGCAGAACCTGTTACGGTTTTCCATGGGGTGTGGAGGACAAATGACTTGTCCCAAAGATGCAGCGAGGCCAGGCAATTCTTCATGCATATAATCCGGGAAGTTAACAACCTCAACCCATACAAGACAATGATGTCGTATAAGACTTCGGTAATCCTTATTTGGGGACCAAGGCATAGCATGTACCATCTGCTTCCCGTAGAAGAGGGGAGAAAGCTCAAGTAGCCTCTGCTTGCACAAAGCATCTGATAAGTGCACCTCATAAAAGCCTCTAGATGCAAAATAGACTCCCTCTACAAAGCATCCTCCAAGGATGGACTTGATCCACTGTGCAACATCACTGGCTGTTGGGATTCTTCCTGGAAAGAAAATTATTACTGCGGTTTGAGATAGTTTCCTGAGAGGATTCACGAGGGATGGCAATTTCAATTTGTATGTGACCTCTGGAACTGGTTTGCCCCATTCTTGTCGTGATTGCTGAAAGTCATCCTTAAGTGTATCAGACACATATTGAGCTTCCATGGTAAGTTCATCATCTTGTGATGCAGGCTGTGAAGGACGGCGCTTGGCATCTGCAGGTCGTTCTCTCCGAGCATATGTACACACATCGGAATCTGAAGCCATGATTGAGATATGGCAAAGCAAGAAAAAGCTGTACGGAGAGATATAGAGGGAAAGATGAAGTAGACAGAGAACTGTGCGGAAGAGCACCGGATAAAAGACCAGAACTGTACGGTATGGATTGTACGGGGTAAACTTTACGAAAGGGACTGAGCAGGTTGTGCTGTACGGAACACCAACGGGGTTGTACGGAGAAGTCTGTATGGACGATGATGGATTGGACAGAAATACCAAATGAAATTTGTACGGAGGCTGGGCTGTATGGAGAAACTAATGAAAGGAACTGACGAAGAGAACTGACGGAATTTGTACGGAAGAGGCTGGGCGTACGGAAGCTGACGGAGGGCTGGGCTGTACGGAAGCTGACGAGGAGACTGGGCTGTACGGAGAAGCTGACGAAATCTGGTACGGAAAAGGCTAGGCTATACTGCGTTGTACGGAAAAACGGAGAGCAGGGAGACAGCACGGGCCTGCACGCAGATCTGCGCAGGGATGGCGACCGTACGGACATACGGACGTACGGACAAAAGGGCCTGCAGGGGGATCAAGGCGAGGCACACACACACACACACCCCTCTCACTGTCTCTTCACGGATGGCTTTGGACCTCTCTCACGAGTGATGGACTACGAGGATCAGCATTGCCTAGCCCTTTATGTCAGGGAGGCCACTATGCTTCGGCGAGACTACCTCAGAGAGCACAGACCGGAGCGTGATAGAGCCCAGCCTCATAGAGCTCAGGCACACGCCATACCAGAGGACAGAGACCAGGAGGAGCACGAGGACGGCAGAGCCCACACAGGACACATGCCTCCACCATGTGGATGTACATATGAGATGGTTTGTAGACGCCGCAGGATCTTGTTACATAGGGGACGTACTCGCCGCTTCATCTCCAGACGATCCAGGATGATGGCAGCATTTCGGAGGAGACTTACTCATGGAGACCTCGCCCCACCAGCCGCTCACCTCACCTTTGCCCAGATTTGTACTCTCATAGCAGGAGGCAGAGTCGATGGACAGGATTTCCAGTATTATTTTGGTTCTCAGACTCCGTGACACCTGGACTTGTATCTTTGCATTGGCATATTGTGCTCATCCCCCCCATTTTGCACCCGGGGGCGGTTTCCTTGCATCTAGTTTACTCTGTATTTAGGCTCAGATTTGACATTATGTACTTTCACTTGCATTATATTGCGGAGCACTTAGATGATATTCGACGATGCCTCTTCTTTGGGGCACGTTGATTTTGTGCTATCTTGTATGCAGAGTTCTTGATGTCCCATGGGCCCATTTTGGCCTCTAGTGGACAATAATACACTTTCTTTCTTTCTTTCTTTCTCACAAACACACTTTTTTTAGTGAAATCTTTTATTTCTGTGTGGGAAACCTCGAAAAGAGGTAAAGACCCACCAATGAGTACAAAGAGAAAATTTACAAGTAAAGCCTCAGAGGAAAACTCATGAGGCCACCAAGTAAAAAGTTACATATCAAGGTGAAGGAGAATTAAACACAAAATCCTCGAGCTTCAGATTATTGCTTTGTAAAAACTGATGCAGTGTAGAAACCACACCATCAAAAAAAACAAGCTGTTTTTTGCCCTTGTGATTCTTCTTAATATAAGCTGGCACCCAAATTTTTTGAAACACAAGGTCAAAAACGTGTTGTAACATGGGATGAAAAGAATCCAGTGAAAATGGTGCATCTGCTTCCCGAACAGAAAGGGACTCTGGCATAGGCATCATATACAAAGGAACTGGATCAACCTCTGTACCCTTTGATGAAAGAGCTGCATCTGATTAATCAGGATTGATTATGTCAGCTTCAGTATGGGTATCAACCTGAGATATACCATGTGCAGTATCCTATATAGTGTCCTCATCAGGAAGCACATCCATAGCCGGAGAAGGAGGAGGCTGGTGATGCTCAATAGGAGACTGATCCTTAGCTTCTTCAACAACAAAAAGATTAGCCTATGACTTAGCTACCTTCTTCCAGTAGTGCCTCGGAACAGAAGGCTTATCCAAAGCCATAACAGAAAGCGGAGGAGAGGGGAGAGTAATCTTGACAGCTGAGGAAGGAGCAAGAGGAGTGGTCCTGGAAGCAGAGGGGCAAGCACGAGCAAAATGACCAACCTGCCGGCATCGATAACAAGCTGTAGGAAACGAGGCAAAATGCAGCCTGATGTGCATCAGATGGGCAAATCCAAATCAAGATCTAGAGTAGAGGGCATGGGTTGCATCATATCCCACAGAACGCAAAGGCGAACATCCGGAGTAACCTGCAAAAACTCATGTCTCAGAATATGGAGAGGCCTCCCTAAAAGCGCTGCAAGAGTAGGAAGATGTTGAAAAAGAGGCACAGGCAATGCTTTGAGTGTAATCCAGACCGGGCAGTGAGAAAGAAGAGAGGCAGACGGATCAAAAAGTGGATCTTAGGGCATCACATTTGCAAAGAAACCAGCCGCACGACTGACAAGTCGCTCCACCACATCAGTCAAAGAACAGTGGGCATAATAAAAGCCTTTTCCCAAAAAGACAAAGGAGGAAATACAATCCAGACCCGCTGCAACTTCAGCCCAACGTCGAAGATGAGCGGCAGATAGAACCCTATCCATAAAATAAAGACAGACCCCAAATTGTTGGGCCTGTCGAAGACCTGAAACCAGAAGGGCAAAGCCCAAAGAACAAACAAGCAGGGATCCCAATGAAGGAACAACTGTGACAGAGGTGGAGCACAATCGGCGAAGAAGATCCAGTTGGAGGGAAGAAGAGGGGCCATCTACAACATCCAACTTTGCCGATTTGACTGAATACAAGGCAAGCAAACCACCATGCTTCCGCCGAAGAAAAACACGAGTAGGAGGAGCAGAGGCAAAGAAAACAAAAGAACCATGTGTCGGAGCAGCAAGAAAGGAGGAGGAAAATGGTACTTGAGCAAAAGCCACTGAGGGCTGTAGCACCTGTACGGACAGGGAATCGTGTACGGATGGGGAATCGTGTACGGACGGGAAATTGGGTACTGATAGAGCAATTGGAACAAGTATAGACGGGGAATCTTGTACGGAACAGGTACGGATTTCACAAGTACGGATGGAGCAGGTGGAGTAGGTACGGATGAAGCAGATACGGTTGACTGCACCACCTGCACCTGTACGGAGGGTTGCACAAAGGGCTGGACAGGAAGCCGAAGCTGTACAGGATGCTGTACGGAGCATGGGAGTTGAGTCAAACGCTGTACAAAGGACTGCATGGGCTGGGGGGGCTGTATGGGCTGTATGGAATTCCGTACAGCTAACGGCAGCTGTACGGATGATGATGAAGACTAGAGGGAGGAAGACGGGGACTGTACGGGCAAAACCAGGGAGGGAACAGGGGCTGAGCAGAGGAGGAGGAGGTCTCCATCGCTCACCCACACACACTCTTTGATTCACCCACACACACACACACACACACACACACACACACACACACACACT
Organism: Dipteris shenzhenensis; assembly: GCF_047967505.1. Taxonomy (NCBI): domain Eukaryota; kingdom Viridiplantae; phylum Streptophyta; class Polypodiopsida; order Gleicheniales; family Dipteridaceae; genus Dipteris; species Dipteris shenzhenensis. The sequence goes on along the minus strand of NC_141609.1, from coordinate 35,339,947 downwards.
TTTTGGTGCAATCTTTGAGTCACCCACACACACACACACACCTTTTTTTTGTGAGAAGAAATATTTTATTGCCGTGAAATAATTACATTCATAGTTACTCCACTTTCATAGTTACTTCCAAAGTGGAGTAACTACTACTCAACTAAAAATCTTAGCATAGGCTAGATATACATCTTGATCAATCAAACGAGTTTGAAAGCAATCATAGAACGATTGCCGCAGAGATCGTTTGAAAAAAACAAAAGATGGAAAAGTAGGATCACCAAAGACTCTATGATTTTTGTTTATCCATAGAGTCCACAGTGCCCAGTAGTGCACCCAAACAAAAAATAAATCAAAACCCTATCTAGCTGGATGAAAACCAAATAACCAGAAGAACCTGCCAAAAGTAACAGTAGGAAATCTCACCCAAAGCCCCTATCGGATGAGAGCGAGGAAATCACAAGTGTGTGGACAGTGCCAGAAGATGTGAAGCACAGATTCGGCAGAATGTAGACATTTGTGGCAAACAGCCGGAGCAATATATCTATGTGCGAGTAACTGCCCAAATGGAAAAATGCCAAGTAGGGCTCACCAAAGGAAAAGCTGTTGCCGAAGAGGGACTTTATAATGCCAAAGGAGACGCAGCCGCTTTCTCCACCACTTCAGTGGGCGATCCATATGCCAAACAGAATTTGCTCTGTCAGAAATCCAAGGCGGAAGTAATAACACTTTATACAGAGAAGGCACTGTGATATGTGAGAGCTTCAAAGGACGGGCTGAAGAGGAAGAAGAATGTAGAGTCCAATCCTCAAGCCTATTCTAAAGTTCCAACCGAGGTACCGGCAAGAATGATTGAAGCATCTCTGAAATTTGATGCCATAAAGGACGATAATGAGCTCCCAAACCATATTTGCTAGCAGCCATAGAAAAAGATAAAAGAGTGCCATCATCCTGAAGTACATCCGCCACAGAAGAAATACCTTTGAAAGATAGAAAGTAAGAATGCCTGGGTTCTTGTATAGCCAAAGGAGGGTGAAATACTTTGGACCAATAAATATTCTCAGCCCTCAAGGAATTTCCCAACAAAGAATCTCTGCCATTCCATTCTAGGTGGGATAAAATATGCTTCCAATCAAGAAGCAAAGGAGAGACAAAAGGGCAGCCTCTGATCTTGCCTTGAATAGAGCCAAATAGGAAATCCCACTGTGTAGGCTGCCAATGCCCAAAAGCAGAAGTAGCAATATGCAACAAAAGAGAGCGGAGCACGAAAGCCCAAGGCTGATCCCCTTGCATGAACGGCAACATCATTTTTCCCCTGTGAGCAAGTATATGCATTTGAATGTTGAGTATGTTCAGACCCCCGTGCATCTTTACAGAGCAGATACGATGCATAGAGAGTAATCTGAGACTTTTCTTGCCATTTTTTGAACACCAGAAAATCTCCATGATAGCAGACATAAAGGAAACTAGATCTGCCTTAGTGAACATGATCTTTAAGGCCTCTCTCTGAATCAGAAAATGATTCCCTTTCACATGCTCGGATCAAACTGACTGATAATGATCAAAGGAAATTGAACAAATGGCAGATTAGAGCAAGAATGAAGCCCCTCATGGATAAGGGCTGTTCATCAAAAGCCTTCTTCCAGGGCCTGCATGCTACTTGAAAGAAAAACTCATGTCTAAGGGTAAGGAAGCTAGATGGCTCTTGGACGCACTCTTTCTCTGATCTCCAAGATGAATGCCACAATTATTTTCAGAAATTGTTCTCTGTTTCTGGTTCCCTATCAAATCAAATCATTGATGCGAGGACTGAATTCCTTCAATATGTTTCTTAGATAGTGGAAATGGATGATGCACTTATATTGGAGAGACCTTTTACTGACACAGAACTTGATAATGCATTGTCCCACATCAGCAAATCCAAGTCCCCTGGGATGGCCTTACGGTCGAATTCTATATTTCTTTTTGGGATGATTTGAAAGAGGTCCTTTTGCAAATGATCAATGTTGCCTGGCAAGCAAATCACTTGCCCAACCTCTGGAAGCATGGCATAATCAAACTTGTGCAAAAAAAAAACCTGTGTGACCATATGTCATATTGGAGGCCTATTACTTTGATGCCTGTAGTTTACAAACTCATTGCCAAAATGATTGTGTATAGGCTCCACGGGATATTGAATGCGGGCCTTCATCCTCATCAATATGGGTTTGTGCCGCGAAGACAAATCCATGACAATATCTCCAATGCATTGACTGCAATCAAATATGCTAAGTATTCGCATCAGGATGTGCTCATATTGTAGGTAGACATTGCTAAAGCATTTGACACTGTTCAATGGGATTTTATCTCTCAAATCATGCTAAAGTTGGGCTTTGGTCCCAAGATAGCAAATGCTATTTATTGGCTTTATTCCGGCTCTACTTCTCAGTGCATTCTTGGGGGTCATCTATCCCGCCCATGGACATTGGCTAGATCAGTTAGACAGGGCTGCCCTCTCAGTGCTCTCTTCTATGCCATTGCGACCCATCCCCTCTTGACATATCTTGATCATCTTACAAACAGAGGACAGATGGCTGGTCTTAAAATCCTTGGGGCTGCATCTTTTTTGGCACAGGCATATGCTGATGATTCCTTCTTTATGCCACAGAACTCTCCTCGGGAAGTTCGCATGCTTATGACCACACTATCATTGTATGGATTAGCAGCGGGATTGCATGCCAATTTTGACAAATCTAAATTGCTTCCCCTGAAACAATGTGACTGGCATTCTGTTCTCTGGCCAAGTCAGATAGTGCATTCCAAAGATGTTGTCAGGCATTTGGGATATCCTATAGGCTGGCATATCACCAGGAAGCAGCAGTTAAAATGGATCTTCCAAAGACTTCAACATAAACTGGAATATCGGAAAATCTCTACTTGGCCACTTCATGTCAGGCTCAGAATAGTACAATCTATTGTAATGTCCTATGTTCAGTTTTTTTTGCCTTTGCTACACTGGTCCTCCAGAGATATTTCGGCCTTTATGTCTCAAGCTCTGGAGCTATTATGAAGGACAAAAACTGCAGTGAAAGCATTGAGACTGATGAAGATGGAAATGGTGTGCTCTCCTAGAATGCATGGTGGACTTAATGTTCTCAATATAAGATATCATGTACTAGCAAGGAAGGTGACTCTGCTCCATACTTTCTTCCGTCAACAACAGCCATGGACTTGCATGTTAGCATCCATGTGTGTCAACATGAGGACACCTACTTATGGCCATTGGACTCCTGATCCTTGGGAGGTTGTCATTGGGAGATTTGTGGGGAAGATACCCGGCTGTCCTTTCTCTACTGCTCTGATACTTGATTGGAAACAGGTACTTTCTAAGGTCAAATGGGCTCCCGATAACTGTTCGGGGACAAATTCAATGAGGAAAGAAAGTATTCATTGGAGTGCCATCTTTGACATTCCACTTGCTTTACAAGAACCTGTTAGGGCATATAATCTCATGAAATTGGGAATTAGATACATCAATGATGTGGTAGATGATCAGGGCTATTCTTATCTTTCCCTCAGGCCACCGCTTCCTATGCATTGGGAATGCATCACAGGTCGATATGGAAGAAAATTGCTGATTTGTTACTTCCTTTTCTACCTATTCCTCCTGTGGCTGGCACAGACAGGCTTATGGATTGGCAATTGCAACCCTCTGCTACATGCTCTCACCTTGTTCCTTTGCCTGCCTTGACTTCTATCCAAACCTACAGGCTTCTTCAGCCTGCTCCATGGATTCAGCAATATGCTAATGCGCTGTGGCATATCAGGAAACCCCCCTCATGGTGGCGGAAGAATCTCCGGATATTGTGGAAGTGTAAAATGCCTTTGAAACAAAGACTTTTGCTTTGGAGATGCATGACTGGCACAACTGTCCCTCATTTGCTATGGCACTGCCCGGGTTCTAGGAACCTCCTTGCGAGAATTTCAGATCATCTTCGACTTCGTTTCCCGAGTCACAGATTTGGGAAACATTTTTGGTTATTTGGCAGATTTATGAGGTCTTTGTCTCAATACTCACTATTTCTCTCATGGGTGAGATATTGGGCTCTTTGGACAATCTGGAGTGAGCATAATTTGGCATACTTGGGTCGGCAGATTCATAAGTCATATGAATCGTTCCGAGCCTCATTGCGGCAATCTTTATATGATGCCTGCCATGAGGGTGATATACATGCTTCTTGCATAGAGCTTTTCTTTTTATGTTTCTGATCTCTAGGATATTCTCCATTTTGGAGACTTCCCATCTTGTAAATTTATGAGAATATAAATATATTGCACTGGATTCTACTAAAAAATGTGTGTGTGTGTGTAGAGGGTGGAGATGGAGGTTTTTGTTGCTCCTCCCCCCCGTCCGTACCTTCGTCCTCAACCGTACCTTTATCCTCCTTCCCGCTATCTGTACAGCCTGATATCCTCGCGTCCGTACCTTTGTCCTTTTCTGCTCCGTCCATACAGGTGCTTAGCCATACCTTTTGTACTTACATCCACTATCCAATTGCCTTTCCCTAACCTGTCCGTACAGCCTGGGGCTGTATGGCAGTCAGTACTCTCTGCACACTATGTTTTCAGCGCCACCGATTCTATCCAGTCTGCTGCAACATCCGTACCTGTTGTACGGCCGTTCGTACAGCCTATACGGCCATCCGTATAGGTTGTACGGTCGTCTTGCAGGGTTCTTTTCCTGCAGATTTTGGCCCGATTTCCTCTTCCTTACACAGCCTTTCCGTACAACCTGTAAATTTCATACCAAGCTCGTCCTTTGTGCAGCCCTCGTCTGTCCTTGATCCTACTTTACAGTCCTTTCAGCCTCTGCAGCAGCCCTCTCCCCCTCAGCCTTTTCTTGCTATATCTCCCCCCCTTTTCCCCGCTGCTCTGACTGATGGATCTTTTGTGTTCTCTGCATCAGTTCCTCCTTCTGCCTCTCCTCCTCCTGCACGTGTCTTTATTCGGAGGAAGCGTGGTGGTTTGGTTCCCTCACATTTCGTCAAATCCGTGAAGCTTGATGTTGTGGATGGTCCTTCTTCTTTACTCCAGTTGGACCTTCTTTGCCAGTTGTATTCTGCTTCTTGCACAGATGTTCCTCCATCGGCTTCCCCTTTGGTTTGTTCTTTGGATCATGCCCTTCTGGTTTTCGGTCTTCGACAGGTTCAGCAGTTTGGGGTTGTTCTCTATTTTATGGACAGGGTTTTATCTGCAGCTCAACTTCGTCGTTGGGCTGAAGTTGCAGTGGGTCAGGATTGCATCTCCTCCTATGTCTTTCTGGGCAAAGGTTTTTATTATGCCCACTGCTCTTCGTTTGATGTGGTGGAGAGCCTTGTTACTCGTGCTGGTATTGTGTGTGTCTGTGAGGAAAAGACTGCGGGAACTTTGGGCATACAAGGTTTCACTTTGGCAACAGGTTTTCTAATGGCGAGTGCTTCTAGGAATTTTTCCATCTGGACAGTTGTTGGCCCGTAGGCCCATTGCTCCTACTTTATGTCATTGATGTTTGACTTCTCAGGAGACTGTGCCTCATTTATTCTAGCATTGCCCATTTTCTTGACAGTTTCGGGATTCTCTTCGACAGCAGCTATGAGCAAGATTCCTGACTCTTCTCTTTGGGAAATTTTTTTGGCTCTTTGTCTTTCATCCACCACAACGATTGGAGTTTCATATTTTCTTTGTTTGGACTCGCTATTGGGCACTTTGGACTTTATGGACAGACCGCAATTGTGAAGTCTTTAGTGATCCTAATTTTTCTTTGTTTGCTTTCTTTAAGCGTCTCCGCAGCAATCTTTCTTTGATTGCTTGTAGACTCGCCAAATAGATCAGGAAGTATATTTGGCTTATACTGAGATCTTCAGTTGATGTATTTTCTAGCACCTCTTTTCTGAGGTGACTATTCTTGTAATATAATCAATCAAAGTTTTCACCCAAAAAAAAAAATGTGTGTGTGTGTGTGTGTGTGTGTGTAAGTGTGTGTGAGAGAGAGAGAGAGAGAGAGAATTTCTCTTTCACAAGAAGTGTGCATGAAGCTCGAAATGGACTACTATGCACAGAAGGTTTGTGTGGTTCCTGTGAAATGCTCCATGTTTTTGGTAGATCTATAGAAGATGAAAGCTTCAGGTGTCTCGACCTTGGATTTTATCAATCACTCATATGATGATTCAAGTGTCGAGCATTTTCAAATACTTTAGAGGAAGGATTCTCAGTGACTAAGCGTGTATGGGCAGTCAATCTGCTACCACCTCTCTCCATTCATATTCTTAGCGAAGCTTTGATCGCTCTTGTTCTAGATTTGGCAGAGTTGTCTTGTTCTTCTTAGGTTGTAGCCAGCTGCACCAGATGTTGGTTCATGGCTCAAAAGCTATGTTACAGGGGAATTATGTGTGTCGAAGCTACATAGTTGATCGTGGGTTCAATGAGGTTACCTTCATGAACCATAGTGCAGGCACATGCTACTTGAAAAATCTCCTCTTTTGTTTGGTGGTTGATTGTGCATGTGTACCAATAGTTGCCTACGAAAGACTACCAACGTCTTATTCGCCATAAATGCACAATGTGGGTGGAGGTGCCAAACATCCCACTTTAGTGTGAATTGCCTCTGCCTTATTTTGCTCATAACTTAGGGATGGTGGTTTGTCTACCAAGATCTTTGGGAAATGCACATCGTTTCCATATTCTATGGAACACTGATGTGCCAATGCCACCAACTGTTACCTCAATATAAATCTGAATTTCCCCAAGAAATATATGTGAGCTGCTTGCAGATTGGAGGCCCATCACACTCATGTATGTCATCTGTAAGCTTTTTGCAAACATGAGTGTGACTCATATCACGAGCTTTTTGTAGAAGGGCTTATACCTTGTCCAATATGGGTTCATTCCCCGTAAACCTATTATTGGTAATATTGCTAATGCCTATGTGGGGATTGAATATGCCCGAGTACATTGTTCTCTTATTGCAAGTGGATATTGCTAAAGCTTTTGATATTGTACGATGGGATTTTATCTTGCATACTATGCGATCTCTGGGATTTGAGAAAAAAAATGCAGCATGTCATTTACTAGCTATATCAAGATAGTAAAGCTGCAGGTATCCTGGTAGGGGATATAACTAATGAATGGACTCTTTCTACTTCATTACGCCAACGCTGCCCTCTTAGCACATTGTTATATGCAATAGCAACTCATCCTATGCTTCAATATATGGACCACTTAGTAGTACGGGTGCTTTGCATGGATTGTAAATCCATTGAAGAAGGCCATTGGTTGCGCAAACCTATGCAAATGATTCCTTCTTCATTCCTCAAAATACTTTCTTACCTTATACGTGCACTATCTTTATATGGTTTGGCAGCCGGTTTGCAAGTCAACTTCCAAAAATCTAAGCTTCTTCCACTACATATGCAAGATTGGCATCATATTAATGGCCTAGCGAAATTGTTTTACCCACATAGATGGTAAGTCATCTTGGTTTTCCTCTGGGGTGAATAGTCAATCACCACCATCAACAAATGGATTGGGTGCTTGAAAAGCTGAAGAAGAAATTGGAATACAAGAAGTTAGCTACTTGGCCATTGCATGTTCACTTTGGCATGGTTCAATCAATCCCGATTGCCTACATGCAGCTGTATTTGCCCTTGATGATGGGATCGGTTGCCTACATACAGTTTTATTTGTCCTTGAAGATGTTTGCCAAGCAAAATATTTCATGTTTTATGTCTACTATCATGGAACTTTTCTGGCAGTCTCATCATCGAAATAAAGCCCTCGGGCTACTTTCTTTCTTTCTTTTTTCATGCAAAAGACTTCTATTAAGTATGAAAGAAACAAGCGCAAGCCAGCTTGAAGCGGAAATACATCATGCTAGGCTTGAGGAGGAAAAAACAGCTCAAAATGTGCTCGAAAGAAACCAAGGTTGAGGCACCTCAATATTGCTATAGTCTTTGAAAAACAAGGGGAACCCCTCCATTCCCTAAGGAATATATCTCTCTTAGCAGAGGCTGCCCGAGAGGACCCTTGCATGCTCGTCCAACTGGGCATAAGTGTGTGAACTGTATCAGCCCATATACTTGCCAGGGTGTGAGAATGGTAGACCTGTGATCCGTCTAAGGCCTCTATGCATCTAGCCCTCCAAATTTGCCATGTAGTGATACTGGCCAAAATCTCCCAAGCGGTATCCACATCAGCATGTACTGGTCTGTAGCGGGAGATAGGGACATCCTCCAGTGAGCAAGGCTCAACCACATATCGTTGAATCGAGATTGCCCAAGAACATCCTGCCACTCATAGAAGATTTGAGGACTACCGGCTACTTTCTGAGGCTCACCTTTGCTCACCGAAGATGCATGGGAGATTGAATATTCTAAATTTCATCTACACCCATTAGCTCATAAGGGGAAAAGGATACTTCAGTTTATGCAAGGTGATCAACCATGGATATTTATGATGTGGAATTTGCTTTTACATTTGACTACTACAGCCTTTGGTCATTGGCAGCTTACCCAATGCGACTTTCACTTGGGTCATATTGATGGCAGGGTCAAGGGGAAGTCCTGTTACGAGGTTGTTTTCTAACTAGAAGCACACCCTTTCTCATCTTAAGTGGAATGGCCGGGATACTCTTGTTAGAACTCCTTGTATGTTGAATGCCTCCATTGATCAAAGGTGTTTATGCAACCAATGGCATTGCAAGAACCACGCCGATCTTATTTTCTTTGGTCCAAAGGCATATGCCTTATGGGTGATGCAATTGATGATGCTAGTATGGTGCTATCTTTTCCTACAGCATTCCGTGGTATGGTTTGGGACAGCATTACAGACCCCTAAGGCACTTATTACAACAGATGCTTTATGGTTTTCAGCCATTACCTTGCCTTGAGATTATGACTGCATCAAGGATTAGGCCTTTCACTCAAATAATCTTGATTGTTACTTGTTTTGCTATTAGATAATGTCATGGTTGCTTCACTGTATAAGGTTTTGTTATGTCATGTGCACGGATTGGTATCTGACGTGTACTGGGTACACAGAACTAGCTCAGGTTAGCCTGGGGAGGCTTAGAGCTAGGCAGGCTTGATTCTCGAGTTGAGTGGCAAGGGTACGAACTATTTATAGGTCTTCGCTATTTTTGGCGCCGGGGCCCGAGTCTATAAAAGAGGCCCAGGGGGTTCAGTTCTCAGTGTGCAGTTGGGAGCAAGTCTCGTTCCCAGGTGCTAGGTCTGATCCTGGATTGAGTCGCGGACGCGCGCCTGCATCTTAGCGTAGCCCAAGGCCCAGTGGCAGATCCGGGGCTTCACAGCGCCACCTGGTGGTATGGGACACCAGGCTGGTTTGGATCTGATTGGGAGTTCGTGCTAGTAGCTCAGCTCGTGGCTCGGAGGGGACATCTTCTGATTCGGGATCACATCCCGTAGATGTCACGGTTGGGTGGTGAGCAGCCTGCTCAGATCTGATGTTGTGTGTGGTTGTTTTGCAGATCAGGGGTTTCAGGAGTGCTGGGATGTGTCAGTTGGTATCAGAGCCAACTCCTGAGGTAGGAACTTCTGATGCGATAATTTTTGACGGATTACTCCTCCAGGTATGCCCTAAATTTCGAAATTTCTTGCTGCGTTTTTGCTGAATACCTGGGATAGGAGGGGTGGAGAGATATCTGGAAAAGAAAGAAGAATAGGAGAGAGAGAGAATCGAGATTTCTGAAGGCCCCTGAGAGAAGTTAGAGGGAGGAGAAATAGAGCAGAAAAGAGGGAAAGATGGGCAGGAAAAAGGCAGCAAGGGAGACGGGGATGCTGCGTTTACGAAGGTATGGAGTAGGCGGGGCAAGTAGAGGCTTGACAGCCTGCGCAACAGGCTGTCAACAGCTTGCACAACAGGCTGCGAACAGCCTGCGCATAGGGCTGCGTGCAGCCTGCGCAGGGGGGGTGCTTTTTCTGAAAAAAGCACCCCTCCAAAGCTGGAGGGGCTTGGCCTTTTTTGGAAGCTCGGCTTCCAAATAAGGCTGCCCTGCACCCTATATAGGTGGGGGCAGGGTACTAGCCTAGACACAGGCAGCCTAGAGCTTCGAGCTTTCCCCTCAATTTCAGTGCCAGCCAGCCAGCCTCATCCGTACCCTGCCTGCTCAGCATCGCACTGCCTCGTGCAGTCTCCTGCATCTGCCCCTGCTTGCGTCAACCTGCGCAGCCTTCAAAGGCCCTGCAGCAGCCGTACAGCCTGTACGGACTGTTTTCGCCAGCCCTTGTACCTGCTGCTGCATCAAATTTCGACTGCGCCTGTACCTGCAGAACTGTACGGACACCGTACAGTTACATCAGCACTGTATGGCCTCCGTCAGCCTTTGTACGGCCTGCGTCAGCAGACCGTATAGTTACTCCAGCAGCACGTGCATCCGCGTTGGGGATTCGGGGAGGCCTCGGGACTCGCGGGCTTCCGATTCGCCAGATTCCAGCATCTCCTTCCGTCTGCATCATTCGGGACGGTTTTCTTCTGCTCCATCCTCCTCTGTGCTTTGTTGCAGTCAGTTATTTCTCTCAGTTTGTATTCAAATCAGATTTTAGCCATGTCTGATGCTCAAAATCCCGAGTTCACCATGGGAGAGCAGGACTTGGATTACACTCCTGTGGGAGAGGAGGATCAGGGTCTCTATGACGACCTGATAACTAAAAAAGCCTTCAGTGAATTTACGACTGCTCTTGATGGCAAATTCGAGCAGGTCAATGCTAATCAATCGGGGTTGACACAGCAACTCCAGGGGATACAAGCAACTCTCACTCTTCTGGCTAGCACTGTACAGGCACTCACGCATGTGGATGCCATGGCTTCGGTGCTAGGCCCGAATATAACTCCAGATCCTTTTCCAAGTGACCAAAAGTCAAGAACAAAGGAGGTAGTTGACACTTGGTTGCACAAGTGGCAAGTACACTTCCAATTCCACCCCTATCCAGATGAGAAAAAGATTCAGCTTGCAGCAGGGTTTATGTCAGGTAAAGCCTTGCTATGGTGGAAAGAACTCCAGCCTAAGCCTGATACTTGGACAGATTTTGAGGGCATCTTCAGGAAGGAGTTCCTGAAGAAGGAGGATGACTACGATATCGTTGGCAAGCTCAAGGCCCTCGATATGTCAAAATTGAACTTGACCTTTGAAGTTTATCTTCAAAGATTTAGGGATCTGCAAACCAGGGCCACCAAAATGGATCCAGTAACCTTGTTAGGTTTCTTCGTGGATGGTTTGCCAGACTCCTACAAGTTGCAGATAAAGAACAACAAGTGCACAACGTTGCAGGAGGCCATGACATATGCACGCATATATGATGATACCATGGCCGGTACCAAGGCAACCACAGTTACCGATACGAGTGGAAAGAACAAACGCAAGTTCTTTCAGCATACGACTGGTATTGCGGAGACGAAGTCTACGGACAACGCCTCCAGGAAAAGCTTAACTCCAGCAAAGAATGCTAAAGCCCGTTTCCTTCGCACTCTGAGGCTCAAGAAAGAAGGGCGATGCTTCTATTGCGAGGAGCGGGGCCACACAAAGAATGAGTATCCTAAGCGGAAGAACCAAAAATTGGTGCTAGGACCGAAGCTCCAGGCGGGTCCACGTACCGCAGCCAAGGGAGCAAACCAAGTTGCGATGTCAGGTATTTCAGTGAATGTCATTACCTGCCCACTCTCTTGTAATTGTACTTTCAATACTTCGTTGTTTGGTTCCCATGATCTTTTCCGAGTTTATGGAGAAGTTAGGGACCAACAGGTTCACATTCTCTTTGATCCGGGCAGCTCTCACAATTTTGTTAATTACAAATTTGTGCAGAAGATGGGGCTGTCCACAGTACCTAGCGACCACACCTATGAGGTGCAGCTTCCAGCTGGGAAGCAGTTTTGGGATCGCAAGGTTGAAGCGCTTCCTATCCGGATTCAGGCCTACACGGGAGCTCTTACATGTTATGTTATGCATCTGGAGCATGTAGACTTGTTGATCGCGATAGAGTGGTTTAAAACCCACAATATTCAGATCGGATGGACGGAGCATACGCTTTCTTTTGTAGATAAGGACACCCAATTTTGTATTCAGTGTGATAAAATTCCCCCTTCTCAGGGGCCTATTGTATCTGCGATGCAGCTTCGGAATAAATTAAACAATTCTCATTATGATGTCTATCAGTGTGTTTTGATTCCACTTTCTTCATTTGTTGTTTCGGTAATTAACAAGAATGAATTAAGTGTGTTTGAACACCGTGAATTGAGAATGTTGTTAGATAATTTTAAGGATGTATTCCCAGCTCAACTGCCGGAAGGTTTACCTCCAGAACGGGCAGTAGATCATCGCATAGACTTAGTCCCAGGGGCTCAACCTATCAGTGTACCACCTTATAGGATGAGCCAGGTAGAGGAGGATGAGTTAGCTATCCAGCTTCAGGATTACCTGAATATGGGCTATATCCGCCCAAGTAAATCACCTTGGGGTGCACCTGTCCTCTTAAGAAAGAAGAAAGATTATTCCTGGAGAATGTGTATAGATTATAAACGATTAAATAAAGTTACAATTAAGAACCGCTATCCTTTACCTCGTTCCGATGATTTGATAGACCGTTTGGCCGGAGCGAAGTATTTCACTAAGATTGATTTGCGTACGGGTTATCACCAAATCCGTATCTATGCTAAACACATAGATAGGACCGCATTCCGGACTAGGTATGGTCATTTCGAGTTCCTCGTATTACCTTTTGGTTTGACCAATGCTCCTGCTACTTTTCAGCAGATGATGAACGATTTGTTCAGGGATTTTCTGGGCAAATTTGTTGTAGTGTTCTTAGATGACATCTTGGTATATAGTAAAACGCTTGAGGAACACATAGGACACCTCCGGGTTGTTTTGGTTGTTCTAAGACAGCATAAGCTTTATGCCAAGATGAGTAAATGTGACTTCTTTATGAAGGAGATCATTTACTTAGGACACAAGATTTCTTCTGAAGGTATTAGCATTGATCTGGATCGTATCCAGAAGGTTTTAGAATGGCCTATTCCTCAGACTGTGAAACAACTTCGTTCTTTCCTAGGATTTACGGTATTTCTTCGGAAGTCTGTGCGTGATTATTCACATATCACCGCATCCCTGACCAACATATTGAAAGGTCGTGGACGCAGGTCTACCCAGCCGATCTCTTGGAATGATGCAATGAACAAGGCTTTTGAAACCTTGAAGTTTTCTATCAAGGAAGCACCCGTTCTTGCATTACCCGATCCTACCCGGCCTTATGTTTTAGAGGCCGATGCGAGTGATTATGCGATTGGGGCAGCTCTATTCCAAGAGGGCAGACCTGTAGCTTTCGAGAGTAAGAAGCTAGACGACACTCAGTATCGTTGGCCCACACTTGAGAAGGAACTTTATGCTGTAGTGTATGCTCTCAAGGTTTGGAGACACTACTTGTATGGTTCAAAGTTCCTTGTATTGACTGATCACCAGTCAATTAAGTATGTGTGTGATGGCTCAGAATTGAGAGGAAGGAAAGCTAGATGGGCAGAGCTAATGCAGGACTTTGATTTCGAAATACGTTATCGTAAGGGTTCGTTGAATAGTGTGGCGGATGCCTTAAGTCGGGTTAAGTTTGTAAATGCATTGTCATTTACGAAAATATCCTCAGACCTATTTCAATCCTTGAGAGGGCTATACGCAACTGATAGTCATTTCAGTTCTTATTGGCAGAGAGTCCAGGAAGGGAATTCCATGGTTGACCAGGACTCAGGGATTGTGCCACCTAGGATACAGGCGGCAGGAGGTCAGTGGATGATTAGGAGGATGATTAGGAACGGCTTGCTGTTCCGGAATGAAAAGATTTGTGTACCTGATGTTCTGGACCTTAAATCCAAGATTCTCTGGGAGTGTCATGATGCTCCTAGTGCGGGACATCCAGGTATACATAGGACTCTGTCTCTTGTGAAGCATACCTTTTATTGGCCTAAGATGCGTGCATTTATAGAGAACTATGTTGTAGGTTGCCGGGTTTGTCAGGTTACTAAGGCTGAACGCCTTAGAAGCGCGGGCTTATTACAGCCATTACAGATTCCAGGTAATAAATGGGAAAGTATTTCCATGGATTTTATTACTGGTTTGCCTCGCACGCGCAAGGGTCATGACTCTATTTGGGTCATAGTCGACCGTTTGACAAAAATGGCTAGATTCTTACCTACAAGAACAACTATTTCAGCTGTTCAGTTGGCTCACGAGTTTGTGGACCACTTGTTCAAGCTGTATGGTTTGCCAGCGGACATAGTCAGTGATAGGGACTCAAAGTTTACAAGTAACTTCTGGACACTTGTATTTGAGAAGTTGGAAACTACTCTAAGTATGAGTTCCTCGGATCATGCACAATCCGATGGCAGTACAGAGAAGGTCAACCAGTTGGTTGAAGACATGCTTCGGGCATATGTATCTAAGAGACAGTCTTCATGGGAAGATTATCTACCTATGATTGAATTTTCTTACAACAGTGCAAAGCATTCTAGTACAGGTTACAGTCCTTTTATGCTTATGTACGGGTTTCAACCTAAGTCACCAGTTATGGTTGGATTAAAAGGGATTCAAAATGATGCTGCTAAGAATTTCTTGCTAGATATGCAGGAAATGTTGCAGTTTGCCAAGGAGTCTATTAGAAGTGCCCAAGATCGGGACAGATTTTATGCTAATAGACATCGTTCACCCAGAGAGTTCTCTGAAGGAACGATGGTATATTTGAGAATTCCTAAGGAATCCAAGAGCCTAAGTACTGGTTTGGTTCCAAAATTATCCCCTAGATACTGTGGCCCATTCAAGGTCATTAAAAGAATTGGACCAGTTGCATATCGACTAGAATTGCCTCCTGATGTTAAAGTACATCCAGTCTTTCATGTCAGTAGACTGAAAAAAGTCTTGGGTGCAGATGATCAACTTGTTTCTCCTCATGAGATTATAGAAGTTACAGATTTAACTTTTATTCCTCACGAACCTGAGTGTATTCTTGAATTTCGTGAAAGACAGACTCGAAATCGTACTATCACGGAATACAAGATTAAGTGGAAGGATCGTGTTGAGGAGGATGCAACATGGGAGACATTACAAAACCTCCAAAGAACATTTCCCGATTTCTTAGCGAACTCAGGAGTGAGTTCTTAGAGGAGGGGGAGTATGTCATGTGCACGGATTGGTATCTGACGTGTACTGGGTACACAGAACTAGCTCAGGTTAGCCTGGGGAGGCTTAGAGCTAGGCAGGCTTGATTCTCGGGTTGAGTGGCAAGGGTACGAACTATTTATAGGTCTTCGCTATTTTTGGCGCCGGGGCCTGAGTCTATAAAAGAGGCCCAGGGGGTTCAGTTCTCAGTGTGCAGTTGGGAGCAAGTCTCGTTCCCAGGTGCTAGGTCTGATCCTGGATTGAGTCGCGGACGCGCGCCTGCATCTTAGCGTAGCCCAAGGTCCAGTGGCAGATCCGGGGCTTCACAGCGCCACCTGGTGGTATGGGACACCAGGCTGGTTTGGATCTGATTGGGAGTTCGTGCCAGTAGCTCAGCTCGTGGCTCGGAGGGGACATCTTCTGATTCGGGATCACATCCCGTAGATGTCACGGTTGGGTGGTGAGCAGCCTGCTCAGATCTGATGTTGTGTGTGGTTGTTTTGCAGATCAGGGGTTTCAGGAGTGCTGGGATGTGTCATGTTACCTCCTCCTTGGGTTTCCATTCATGTAAATCAATCTAGTTTATGACGCGTACTTCTCGGTGGTGGAGGAGACAATTGAAACAAATTTGGGCTTGCAAACTCCCCCTTCGTCAATATATTTCCTTTGGGTGAGTTTTGCCTGGGGTTCTTCCGTTTGTAACGATTTCGCCTGCCAACACATTGCTCTAGACACTTATTGCTGATGTCTATCCTTGCAGGAGTCCATGCCTCATTTATTTTGGCATTGTCCTAAATCTCGTGATTTCTTGTTTATGTTAGAGCAGCGATGTCGGGCCCACTTTCCTAGTGCTCACTTTGGCAAGCTATTTTGGTTGTTTGGCGATCATCCTATCAGGCAAGGGTTTGATCTTTTCTTTCATTTATAGGGTCCTTGATGACCCATTCATGGCTAAGTATCACTTCTTCTGGGCATCTCTATGGCAATTTTTCTTTGATTGCCTGTATGATGGGATCTTCCTTATCCTGCTTTTTTGTCATACAAAGATCTTATGATGTTGTAACTTGTAATTACATGTCTCTTTCTTGGGAGCTGTTTCTTGTAGTATAAAAGTAAATAGATTTCACCCAAAAAATGTGTGTGTGTGTGTGTGTGGACTGGCTGCTAGCCTTCATGTGAATTTTTAGAAATGTCGCTTGTTGCCTTTGCATTCTAAAGAGTGGCACGGTCTTGGATGGCCGGGGGAAATTGTCTCGCCCACTCAGTTGGTAGGCCATCTTGGTTATCCTCTGGGTTGGATGATTACTCATCGTCAACAGACTGATTGGGTCCTTGCCAAATTAAAGAAAAATCTTGAATATTGGAAGTTGGCTACTTGGTCGTTGCATGTTCGGCTCTGAAGTTCAATCCATTTTGGTGGCCTACATTCAATTCTATTTTCCTTTGATCTTTTTTCGCAACGAAGATCTTACCTCCTTTATGTCCACCATCATGGAAATTTTCTGGCGTTCCAAGCATGGTAGGAAAACCTTGCGCTTACTTGCAGTACAAAGTTATGTTCACCAAAATGCATGGGGGATTGAATATTCTTAATATTCATGTGCATATTCTGGCTCATAAGGGGAAAATGATGCTACAATTCTTACATGGTGCTCACCCTTGGGCTGCTATGATGCATTTTCTGCTTCTAAAAATCACCACCCCACTTTTGATTACTGGCAGCCTACTAAGTGGGATTTTCTGTTCGGTAGTATTGAAGACAAGGTCAGAGGTTGCCCTCTTGTTTCTCATATGTTTTTGGATTGGAAGCATATTCTTTTGCATTTGGCTTGGCATGGTCGTGACTCGTTGCAGGGCAGCAGGGGCAGCTCTTTGAGAGCTGAGAGCATCCATTGGTCACGGGTTTTTTCTCCACCGTTGGCTTTGCAGGAGCCCAGACGATCATATTTTCTTAACTTGAAAGGGATCTCTTCTATGGCTGATGTCATTCACGAATTTGGCACTCTCTTATCCTTTTCTTTGGCTGCTAGAAAGTATGGTTTAGGAATGCATGATCACCTTGTATGGCAGGCTATTACTCGTATGCTTCAACCTTTTCAGCCAGTAGCGCCTTCAGAATTTCAAGACAAGCTTCAGGACTGAACTTTTCTTCCAGCACACTCGTCCATTCAAGCTGTTTTATATTACAGTGCCCTCTTTATATATTCTATTGCCTCCACCTTGGGCTTCATCTTTTGCAAATCAGATTTGGCGATTGGATCGTCCAGCCAAATGGTCGTGAAAAAGATTTGAGGCAGATTTGGCATTCCAAGGTCCCTCTTCGACAACAGGTTTTTTTATGGCGCATTTTGTTGGGGGTTTTCCCGTCTAAACAGCTTCTATCATTACGACGCATCGCTCCAGCTATTTGTCGTCGTTGCTTGGCTCAGAGGGGAGTTTGTGTCTCATATTTTTTGGCACTGCCCTGACACACGGAACTTTTTGGGCATCCTTCAGCACAAATTACGATTGAGATTTCCTCATACTACTTAGGCAAGTCTTTCTTGCTTTTGGGGATTTATCCTTGCCGACCGGAATTTGATTTGTTCTTTTCCTGGATTCGATATTGGGCATAATTGGACTCTCTGGAAAGATAGAAACCACAGAGTCTTTGGTGATCCTATGTTTTCTATTTTCGTTTCTTTCGTCGCTCTTTGCAGCAATCTCTCTTCGATTGTCTACAAACTTACTAAATAGACTATGATGTATATTTGTCCTACAGTGAGATTTTCTCTTGATGTATTTTTCAGTTTTTGCAGTTTGGGACATCTTTGTTAATGTACTTTGGCATATCCCTTATTGGGATAGCTATTCTGTAATATAAAGTTATAAAAGTTTCACGCAAAAGAAAAAAAGTGTGTGTGTGTGTGTGTGTGTGTGTGTGTAGAGAGAGAGAGAGAGAGAGAGAGAGAGAGAGAGTTGTATGACATACAGCCCACTGTTCCACCCCCAGTAAACCCCCAAGGAGATCAGCTGATGGCTGTAAAAGTTCCTGGTATTGTTCAGCTTTGTCAGCTAGTGCAAGCCTGGTGCGGTCCAATACAGCTTTAGCCCTTAGTGCCCATTCATCCTGACCACTTTTGCATGCCTCAGAGATGTTATACCATTCCTGTCATAAAGAAATACACTTAACAATAGTCAATCACTATCAAAGATAAGTGGCTATACAAAAATTGGCTTTCTGGTAGCGATGAAATATGACATACTCACCTTCAGACAATATACAAGTTCTTCATTGTTATTGGATGATAAGCACAAATTTTCAAGTACCAGAGTAATCATATAAACAATATTCTGCAACCAAAAAGGCAAAGTGTAATAGCTGATATGTAAAATTTCTGCTAGCTTTGACTAAATATATTCAAGAGCTCAGACACTACCTAACCAAATAAAGGAACTTGTTTTCTTACAACACAAACAGACTAGAAATATGTACCACTGCAGAGGCATTGCTGAGCCCCTCAAGCCCTCTTTCCACTGCAGTTCTGACAGTTGAATCTAGAGCCAAATCCAGAAAGATGATGTCTCGCAGCCGATCACTTGATTTAACGAGGGATGGTTGAAGTTCTCTACGAGACTCCAACAGACCCTAAAAGCAGATTCATTTAAACACAATCAGATTCTGCAAAGTTGAGTAACACAAGAAATAGACATAGACAAATTTATAAAGGATGGAATTAAATCCAGGGTATCACTCACCTCCATTAGAGGAATCACGTCCTTGTCTTCCACATGTTCCAACACAAACTCCAGGAGTCCCTTCAAAAAGATGTATGCCAGCTCCAATATTAAGAATATCTTCCAGACTCTTGTGGCTTTTCATGCCATGAAAACTTTTACAAGCCCTATGACTATATGTGAACTTACTTTCACTGAGAGTTGATGCTTAAGAAGTAATTCTAGAAGAGTACTTGCAGAACCATTTTTTAAAAGGAGAGAGAACTAGTTCAAACTATCAAAGCTAATGCACCATTAGAGCGAGTACCCCCAGGGCTCAGTGAAGAGTGTAAAGGGTGAGAGGGATGTATCAATTTCCCTAAGTGCTTACTGGTAGTTCTGATGAAAGTCCTGCGATTGGGCGGATATGAACACCCCCCATAAATCCTTCCCCCTGTGTAGAATCCATGAGCAGAGATTAGTGCAATTGGACTACTATATTTCACAGACAAAGGGAGGAAACCTGTCCATAATCTTAAGTATGAGAAAGTAGCTTTTAAATACATTATTAGAACCTACTGATGATTCATTAAATCAGCTAAAGCATTGCTTCCTAGAGTAATCAAACATCATGTGTCAATCATTAGCAGCATGAAAATTTAGCTTCTATGACACTAACTGCTTCTTTTCTCATATTTGAAAGCCCTCTATGACCTCATCTTTGAACCCCCTACATGCCTTCTTCTTTTCCAAACAATTTTAAAATGAAAATAAATGCAATAACTAATACCAACTTTACATAATCTTTTTAAAAAGAACAAAAGAAACACTACGGAGACCTTTCCACTTGGACGACAAGCTAGTTTAGTCGACTACAAATCATTCCTTGCTAAACCATTTTTTTCACAAATGCTAAACCAATATATTCTAGCACAATAACTACAAATGATTCATCCAATCATTCCTTGCTAGATCATTTTTTCACCCGTATCCCCAGTCTAGCACAATAAATTCTAGGAGCAACAAGGCAAGAATCTCTGCTTGGACCTACAAAAAAGTGCCTGCCCCCAAGCTGTTCAATTTGCCTACTGCCTCCTTGTCTTGAGAAACATTAAGGGCATACATTCTCCCCTGTTTACTCCTGCTCCATGGCCTCTGAAGATGGAGGACAACCTATGGTTTGTAAAAGTATGAAACTCAGAGGACACCAAGGTATTTGCTCCAACAAAGGCCCATTTGTTAATATAATAGTAGCCAAGTGTCTCCTAAATTGTCTTGTACATTGTACAAATGAACCAAAAGACTTTAAAGCTCCAATTGCAATCTCCTCAAATCTTGATGAAACCAAGAAACCCAAAATGAACCAAAAGCTATAATAGCTCCACTCCAATCTAAACATGAGACTAAAATAAAAACACACATATATACCTTCATAAGACTGGAATACATCCAATCTTTAAAATTAAAATTTTCATAAAACGAGCAAACGAACAAAGGAAAGAAGGGATGAAAAAATAAACTTGGTAAGCAGAGATAAGCAAATGTATGCTCTTTAGAGTAAAGGCAACCTAGAGGCTATGCCTCACTTCAAAAAGGCATGTATCACGTTTTTGGGGTTTGTCTTACTCATTTGAGCTTGATGCTCTTTTGGTGAAAGCATGAGTGGGCTTTTTGTGAAGATTAACATACTTAGATTTGTACATCGTATTTTGCTCTCCACTCCCTTCATAGATTCCATGATGTATCTCTCTCACATTTCTTTAAACAACACTTCCGCGTGTAATCCAAAACAAACTTGTATATACTATGCTCTTTCGTAGTCTTAAAGCATCATTCATGTGATACAATTCCGTTGTACCTCTTTTACAGACCTCCCTTACGTTTCTCTTAAATGGGCATAAAGAGGATTGCAGTTCCCTCCCTACCATTTTTATTAGCATAAAGGTTGAACAAATAAACCAGATAGCTGACACGCAACCCAGAGTTCTCATAGGAATCCCACCTGCTTTCCTTCAACGATAATGAAGGCTCAATCACCAAGGAATTGCTGTGGATTTGAAATTAAGTTTAAAAATGGAATACCATGCATCTACTGTTAAAGCAAAGACAATAATGTCCAGTTCATAAAAGCCCATCATAACATGTGTAAAGCATGGTAACTTACAGTGCACTTCATTTGCATGGGACAATGACAAACCTGAGAAGAATAACCCATACAAGTTGAAATAGCTGATTCAAGGTCTGCTCCTGAGTGTACTGCCTATAGAAAAGAAATCACTCCAACACCACACACCCACACCAAAAAAATAAGGGATTGAAATAGAAGACAGAGATGCAGAAAAGAAATCATGGAACATTACTTAAGTTAACCAAATTCCTTTCACTCTTAACTCTAATAAACCACCTAAACTGCGTAGCCAGTAAACAAACCTTGAGTGTCCTTAAGTAGGCCGTTAAGTCACGAATAAGACCCTCTTTTTGATCTTGCCTAAAGCGAGGCTCAGATACAATAGGTCTATCATAGCTTTTAAGACGCTCTTTGGTAACACCATTGGAATTCAAAGTTTTCCAGTATGTTTCCATTTTAAAGTCATTTTTTATATAGTCAAGGAGAGCCTGCAATATGAAATTTAGCATCAACAGGCTTGAAAGCTAGAAATAGCAGGCATCTTTAAATGTAATTTCAAATGCCCAAATCTCAGGTCCAAACCTCGCATATCACAACATCATCTGGGCTTGTATTGTTATGAAGCTTTTGGTGCCATTCTTCCATCATCCCGCCTTTGCAGTCATTTTTCCTCTGAAATCATAGAAGATCAAGACAAAAATTCATGCCTTCCTATAACTTCTGCCATCATCTTCCGAATTGAATTCAAATGTAGCTGTACAGGCATCCACAGTATACTTTTTTCCTTTTGATACCTGTACTACAAGTATCTCATCCCTGATACGCTGCCCTACATCCCCTTGTCCACCTCTGCCAACAGTTGACATTATGAGCCTAATAATCTCCCTGTCTTGAGGCTGCTCTTTGAACATGTCTTGAAGCAAACCCGTGAGCCGATCCTGAGCAGCACTAATCTCTCTGCATCAACCCCACAAAACACTTTAGTTCCCTTAGATGTCTTATTGAAAAAACATCAGGAAATCACTGTGATGGGCCAAAAGAAAAAGCAAACGAGCAAACATGAAATAATATCCTGCTAGGGAGGAATGGACTGACCGGGGCTTCACATTGTAGTTTTTATTCCAAGTAAGTTGCCTGGTAGCCATGAATCTCATCCAGACAAGAATAGCCACTAGTGGTAATTTTCCCCCATTCCTTGCTTTCTGTGTCAGCTCAGTGGCAATGTTAAATCTGCAAATCCAGCCAGAAAACTCCTTGATAGTCCACAAGAAGAAATAGAAACCAGCCAATAATACATCATTTAAGCTACAAACCTGTGCATTAAAGATCTTTCAGCATCACTTTCACAGCTTGCAATGTCCTGTATCAACCATTTTGCAGTACCTTTGCCATCTCCAATGGCCTGCTTGCAAATAGATCTCTCATAAGCCACAAATTCCAATCCCTGAACCACCAAACTTCAATACTAATTTGGAGAAAAACAGTATCAAGTTGGCAGTACCTTTCTTGGCTTCTTCTCTGCCTTCAGTGAAATGTAAAAGTCAGACCCACTGTTTTTTATCCAGGAATCACCTGACCGGAAAACAAATGGGATGCCCATAATACCAGAATCTCTGACAATTATCTCCAATCTCTAAATTCACCAAGGCAAGCAAATTATGTGTCAATGATTAAGAAGTTCCCCAAACAGTGAGGATTTCAGATCAGCTAGTTTGAAAATTATAGATACTGAGTGCATACCTGAACAGATAATTCACCAGCAGAACCTTCTTTGAAAGCGGTCTCACATGAACCTTGAAGGACTGTGGAGTCGAAAGGAATGCTGCCTTCTGGAGGAACCTGGTCAATCAATACAATTGTTTAGACGATTTTATACTCCGGAAGATTCCAAATGCTTTCAGATGACTGCAAAGGAATATATTGCCTGCCACTCTCCAGCAGAGTGCTTTGACACAGCCCAATGGAGAACAAGCGGAATTTTTGCATCTGAAATGAATGTGATACGATGTTCTTCTCTTGGATTTGTCACAACAACCTGCACATTATCAAGATATTAAGAAAGCACAAACCCAAAAATCTATACAAAACATTTGTGTGTGTGTGTGTGGGTTTTTACCTCTTTTGAGGTTTCCCACACAGAAATATAAGATTTCACTAAAAAAGTGTGTGTGTGTGTGTGTGTGTGTGAGGCGCTATTCAGCGGGTCTGCATAGATCATGAGGTCTTTTTGGCATATACTGAAATTTTCAGTCGATGTAATTGTAGCACCTTGTTTGGAGGTCACTACTCATGTAATATAATCAATCAAAGATTTCACCCAAAAAAAAAACAAAGTGTGTGGCGCTATTGGGCACTTTGGACTTTATGGACAGACAAGAACTGTAAAGTCATTGATGATCCCATATTTTGCTTGTTTGGTTTTTTTAAGCGTTCTCTGCAGCAATCCTTCTTTGATTGCTTGCAGACGCACTCCATAGATCATGATGTATATTTAGCATACACTGAGATTTTCAGTTGATGTACTCTTGGCTGCCTCGTTTTGAGGTTGCTACTCTTGTAATATAATCAATCAAAAGTTTTTACTAAAAAGAAAAGAAAAGTGTGTGTGTGTGTGTGTGTGTAAACCTTAGGAGAGAAAAGCATCATGGAGAGACATGGAATGTTCGTCAAAAGCCTCTATGAAAAAGATGGGGTAAAAGGTCAACCACGACTATATTGTCAAGGCAGCAAATGACATCATAACAAAAGAAGACATGGGTAAAGGTTTGAAAAAGCTAGCTAATGGGAGGCTTCAGACCCACAAGGGCTGGTGGCGGAAACGGTAACATGGGGAGAAGAGAAGACAAAGAAAATACTTACCAGGCTCACGAATATCGCTCTAGAGGAAGGGTTTCCCTTAGAATGGCATTGTACCAATCCAAAAGGAGGGAGATGGCAAGTTGGCAAAGAATGATTGGACAGTGATGGTAAGCACCCTAATGGCCAGGCTATATAGCACTATCCTTGAGCAAAAAATCAGCAAATTGGCGGAGGTACAGGGAGTCGGGGAACCATCCCAAGTAGGGTTTCCCCCAAACACTCCACGGTAGATCACTTGGTTGCCATAAGGGCTGCATCAGAGGGAAAGATATTGTCTATTGCTGCTTTGTGGATTTCAAGTTGGAAGTTGTCGGAAGATTGGAATAGCTTCAAGTTTCTCAAGAACTTAGAGAGGCCACATACTAACTCTATGAGAAAGTTTTAGCAGAGTTAGCATAGCCACCAGTGGGATGGATCATGCTCCAAGGCAAAAGCTGTCATAAAGCAATGACATAAGGATCAAGCAAGGCTGCCCCTCTCACCAACTCTTTTCAATGTCTTTATTGATGATTTGGAAAGGTAAACGAGAATACACAGCAAGGAGGGTTTTTGGATTGCAGGATATGCTCTAGTACTGCTTGTCTACGTGGATGATGTAGTTTTCTTTGCAAAGGCAAGGAGAACATGCAAGCACATTCGGATGCATTGGGAGACTTCTGCAGACACCACTCAGGAATGTATGTCAACATAGACAAGACAAAAGTAATGGTGATTGGGATTCGTAATAAAAAAATTGATGCCACCTTCGAAGGAGAGCCCTTGGAAAAAGTCAATATAAATATCTGGGACTGGAATTTGCAGACAACTACAAATGGAATGCATGTGTGGAGAGGAGAATTTTATGTTTTCTCATAGGGGACTTAGGGGATAAGGCATAGACACCCTACCCCGTTCTACTGGCTGAGACAAATATGATACCTCTAGAAGGGGAGGCATTATGTCAATTCATGGTTTACCTCAACAAAGTTGAGGAGATTGATGCCAATACGATACCGCACAAGGCAATGGAAGCTACACAAATCAGGGTATGGCACAGAGAGGAAATGAAATGGATGGAATCATGGGGTATAACAACTATTGATATGCTAGAACATGCATGTGAAATTAGGAGATGACGCAGAAAATGATACAAAAATAATGGCAAAACAATGGGGACAAAAATCAAGTTCTACAAACAGGAAACTAACCTGAATGGACAGCTATGGAATGCAAACATACCTTGGGGCAAGACATACCAATGTTTAAAAGGTATCTAATCTTTAAAATTAGAGCTACTTCACATGAACTAGAAGTGCACAGGGGCAGGTGGGCAAGACCGAGGATCCCCAAAGAGGAAAGAAGAGGCAAAATCTGCCCCATAGGGGTGGTAGAAAATGAATAGCATGTACTTCTAAGATGTAGAGCCTACGCACACATCAGATTAGGCTATAGGGATAGCAGAGACAATCTGAACACCCTATTGGAGCAGCCAGCCAAACAGCTAGGAAGGCACTTAAAACAAGTTTTGGAATACTGCAACAAGGTACTAGGACTAACACACAAGCTATCCCAAGTACTCACTACATAGTAGCAAGTTCTTAATTTTTCCTCCACTGGATGTAAGGATCACTATTTGTTGATAGTGATCGCCAATCCCATAGATCTAGAAGGGTCCCACGTGGACTTCAATACAATCATATCATATCTTTTGGCATAGACATCTCTCTCTCCATAATTCATTATGTCGCTACCAGATCATTCCCCACAACCATGTCTACAACTCACCCTTCAGCTGGGAAGATGCCGCACAACCCATGGTTTGAAAATGAGTGTTGGGAGATAAGATGTGCCCTCAACAGGAGCAGGCCTTGGGACACTTGACAAGGTCTGAGGCACAGTGGATTTCACAGCGTATGACATGACGTAAGAGGTGGTATGAGTCAATCGAAGGGAGAGTACAAGCTCCTAGAGGCCTACCAATTGGGTCAAGAGTACGAGAGGAGCGAAGTAGGAATAGACCCTCGCACTTACACTATTTGGGCTCAATATTGATGAGATTACTACTTTCATTGACTGCTTAGGAGATGAGGAATCATTCCTAGCTGATCTGATGATACAGAATTGTTGTATGCAGATGACATTGTCCCTCTATCCTTCTCAGTAGTAGGCTTACAGAGACACCTAGATGCCTTGGAGGTGTTTGTAGAGAGAGAGAGAGAGAGAGTTGATGGTCAACCTTGGCCAAAACCAAGTTGTGATCTTCACCACCTCATGAGCAGTACTTCACCGACACAGCTTCACTTGTGAGGGGAGCCGGTGGAGATCATACAATCTTACACCTACCTAGGGGTAGTCTATGCTGGGCAAGTCTTCACAATGACTCTCGCAACCACGGCATGAACCTTCTGGGGGGTGACTTGTCAACGATCGAGTGGCATTGATTCAAGAGGCTACAGGTAACTATGGGTTCCAGGATGATTCAGAGTAAGCCCTCGGTCCCCGACCAAATCATACGGAAGAGTTTGGTATGAAGCCACTCCAGATTGATGCCATCTTCCAGACAGTCACTTACCTTCACACGGTCTAGATCTTACCTAGAGGGAGACTATCGAGGGTGGCACTTGAGTCAACTATATGATTAGCTAGGAGCACGGTTCGCATGGCTTGGTACGCATGCATTTCCAAATGGTTTAACAACCAAGGTATTAAGACCGTCTCTCCCCCTTTCAATACACCTTGGATGCTCCTGATACCTTGGTCCCATGGGATGAGACCACATGCAAGCCCAATGGTGCCATCCAAATAATCATGAGCCACATTGAATTAATCAAAATTGAAGTTAATTACTAGTCACCATGGTATCCCATGATGTTAGGCATGGTATGATTATTTGGATGGGCTTACATCAAGATGGTATAGCACTCATCAGAGATCTCAACCCTAGACCCAAAGATTCACTCTAAAACTAATGTAATGAAGGCCACTTCATAGAAATAATATTATACTCTAGTAATGTGCTAAATAATTCGAGCTGAGATGCCATGTGCACTCCTCGACTCTCTCTGACTCTCAAGGATGTAAATGTTTCTTTTTGGATGTGTACTTTGTCTCATAGTCCCATGAGGGCTTCTACAGACGTTAATACATCTCTCTCTCTCTCTCTCTCTCTCTCTCTCTCTCTCTCTCTCTCTCTCTCTCTCTCTCTCTCCGTCCATAGCTGCTTACCCGTGTGCTCACGTCCGACACCCATCTCTGCTTGCCCGTCCGTCACCCGTCTGTTCACGTCCATCGCTCATCACACCTCCAGCTCGTCCAAGCACACCTCCAGGCAAGCCCAAACAAGTTCACTGGCTCACAAGTCACGCAGACCATCCGCTAGGGCTGCCAGGGCACATGGGCCTGCGACGCTCCAGCTCCAATAGGCTCCCCATGGGCTCATAGGTCATGGAGACCATCCACCAGGGCTACCAGATCACACGGCCCCCCAATTCTATTTGTGATGCTCTAGTCAATCCCAAAGCAGACACACAAGTCATGGGAACTTTGGAAGTTCTCGCTAGGACACACGGGCCATCCTGTCTTACTTACAATGTCCATGCAAACGTAGCATGCTAACTAGGCCCGCACACATGCAGGGGGGGTCTTTTTCCCCGCCTAGCACTTTGGCCTTGGGGGCCTGACTTTAGCTGCTCTCAGCCCTATACAGATTAAGCAACAAAATTACACAGAAGCAGCCCCTAAATCTAAGAGAAGTCACAATGCAGCTTTGAAAAAGTGGAAACATCTGTTCTATCAGAGAACACTAGAAGCTGCCAAAACAGGCTCAAAATGTGAGAAACCCACTCTTCTTTGCAGTTTTGGAATTCTAAATACAAGGAGCGTCTTTCCAAATAGTCACGATGCCTACACAAGGATGCTTTGAGGACAAATGGGGGAAACAAGTGCTACAGAATGCCATGACAGCTTATTCAACAGGGACACCCAATAAGAATGCAGAAAATGTCCTTATCAGCCTCAACTAAATCTGCATAGCCCTCATTGAGAAAATAGACAATTTGGAAGCCACCAATGTGGCCCTGCTTGCTGAGAAAACACTTGTGGACAAGGCCTCTTCAAGGAGGGAAGATGCAAGATGAATGGCTGAAGGAGAAAACAAAGAGAGAGGAGTGGGAGAAAGAAAAGGGGGACAGGGAAAATGTCAGGACCAACCTCCAAGACAAAATGCATGCATTGGAGATTGAATTGCAGCAAATCAAAGCAATGAAGGGGGGCTCGGATGGGACATGCAAGGCAATGGAAGAGCTCAAAGCAGAAAATGCCAAACTCAGGAAAGACATTGCAGATATTCAGGCCACAATGCAAGGGAAGATGAATCCAGGAACATTCCCAAACTCATCCTCTAAAAACACAACGCAGAAAATGCCAAACTCAGGAAAGACATTGCAGATATTCAGGCCACAATGCAAGGGAAGCATATACCTAGATGAATCCAGGAACATTCCCAAACTCATCCTCTAAAAACACAACATAGTGCAGTTTCAATCTCACAATAGTCACTCATAAGATTGAAAACCATAAACTCCATCACGCATGGCAGGGACTAGCTACTATGGCATCCCCACTAACATCATCAGCGCCCAACAGTGGGGGTAGACCATAGTATAAAAAAATGCTCTCACACATACAAATCCACACACCCACACATACTTGAGCATCCATTTATACAAAGTCTTCGTACCGAGTTTCTGTCGGCACTCCGGAGGTGAAGGGCAGACTCAGCCATGACGAAGGCTAGCACTAAAGGAGAAGGCTAATAAAAAAGTAGTCCAAAATCTCTTCATTCAAGCTACAACTGCTTGTGAAGTCTAAACGATTTCATTTTAGTCTAAATATAAGGGAAGCATGCTGAACTCACGCAACAAATCAGCAAGGGAGAAGCCAAGATGTTGCAATTGAGGGATGTGGTCGAAAAAGGCACATCAGCCCCCAAAAAAGAAATTATATCTGATGCTCTTGAAGAGGACAAACGGTGAAACAGCAAGTCATTAAATGTACTTGTCAGAGGCTTACTGGTGGGAGATACTCCCATGGCAGATGCCAAAAGTCTATTCAACAAGATGGGAGTTAACCTCACTAGTGAAGCAGCGTGGAGGGTGGGTAAAGTGGATGCACCAACAAGACCATTAGTGGTGAGATTCCGGACTAAAGAGGACAGGTCTACTTTAATGAGTATGAGAGCAGCATTGAAGGGCACCAGAACCTTCCTAGATGATAATCTCACTCTCTTGCAGCAACAGCATCGAAGGGAGGGAATGGTGAAAGTAATGGGCGGCACGACAGGAGGAAATGGTGAAAGTAATGGCAGCATGACAGGAGGGGAAACGGGCTGCATATAGAGATAGTAAAGTTATCATTCTGATAAAGCAAATAGAGTAGAAAGAGAGGAGGAGGAGGAGGAAGGTGAAATAGACAGCACATGATGGTGTCGGGGCATAGACAGCACATGACGGTGTCGGGGCCTTGAGACAAGAGCACAAAGTAGAATACAAATGGCTGTGTGGAACTGCAATGGAACCCTCAGGTATGATCCCGGGGGGTTCTCTGAAACATACACTAACAGGGATATGATCTTTTACACAGAGACCCATGAGAGCCCAAAGAGGGGACTACCTACTGTGACAGGGTACATGTGGGAATCAACCCATAGAATAGAGACAAGGAGAGATAGCAGCATACAAGGATCAGGAGGGGTTCGCAGTCCTTTTCAGGTCACACTTGAGGCCCTACATATCTGTCATGAGGAAAGAGGAACACGTAGGGCACATGTGCCGAGTGACTCGGCAAAAGAGACTGCTCAACAACTACAGATACGTGACATCTTTATTGGAGAGATACCAAACTCCTGGATATGTCCTCGGAGCTTTCGCAATACTCACTGAAGTCTCCTGAGAGCCCTGAGAGTGTGCTTTTGAGTTTTTGAGATCATTAGCTTAGTTTAGCACTCAACAAGGGCCTTAGCAAGCCCTTTGCTTCAGCCCATGGCGGCTTGTATGAGATATATTATAGATTGTACTTTGTCTCATAGGCTCGTGAGGCCTTTCGAAGATGTTTATATAACTCTCTCTCTCTCTCTCACACACACACACACTTTTTTTTGTAGTGAAATCTTATATTTATGTGTGGGAAACCTCAAAAGAGGTAAAAAACCACCAACAAGTACAAGGAAAATTTTTTACAAGTAAAGCCTCAGAGCCAATGTCATGAGGCAGCCAAGTAAAAAGTTACATATCAAGCTGGAGAAGGATCAAACACAGCATCCTCCAGCTTCAAATTATTGCTCTGTAAAAACTGCTGCAGTGATGAAACCACACCATCAATAAAAACAAGCTGTTTTTTGCCCTTGTGATTCTTCTTAATATAGGCTGGTACCCGAAATTTCTGAATCACTGGGTCAAAAACCTGTTGTAACATAGGATGAAAAGATTCTGGTAAAAAAGGCACTTCTGCATCCCGAACAGAAGAAGACTCTGGCACATGCATCAAAGGCAAAGTGGCTAAATCAACATCTCTATCCTCAGACAAAGGAGCTACATCTGATAAAGTAGGACTCAGCATTTCAACTTTACTCTGAGTCAATCTGAAAAAGAGCACGGGCAACATCCTGTATAATCCCCTCTGCAAGGGGCACATCCATATCTTGAGTGGAAGGAGGCTGAAGATGCTCAATAGGAGTCGGATCCTGAACTTCTTCAGCAAGAGAAAGAGTGGCTTGTGATTTTTCTACCTTCCTCTAGTAATGCTTCGGAGCAGTAAAAGAAGGCTTATCCAGCAAAGCCTTAGCATAAATCGGAGGAGAAGAAAGAGTAAACTTCACAGCTGAAGAAGGAGCAGGAGGAGTGGTCATGGAAGTAGAAGGGCAGGCACGTGCAAAATGACTAACTTGACGACACCGATAACAGGTTGTAGAAAAAGAAGCAAAATGTAGCTTGATGCGCATCGGATCAGCAAAGCCCGAATCAAGACCTAGAGTAGATGGCACAGGCTGCATCATATCCCATAAGATACAAAGTCGAACATCACGGGTAGCCTGCAAAAACTCCAAGCTCGGAACATGGAGAGGCCTTCCCAGAAGCACTGCAAGAGTTGGCAGATGCTGAAGAAGAGGCACAGGCAGCGCTTTGAGGATAATCCAAACAGGGTCAGAAGAGAGGCAGACGGATCAAATATGGGATCCCAGGGCATCACATAAGCAAAAAAACCCACTCCAGGGAACACCAGCACGACTGACAAGGCACTCTACCACATCAGTCAAAGAGCAGTGGGCATAGTAAAATCCTTTGCCCAGAAAGACAAAGGAAGAGATACAATCCGAACCCACTGCAACATCAGCCCAATGATGAAGATGAGCTGAAGATAAAACCTTGCCCATAAAATAGAGGCAGACTCCCAAATGCTGAGCCTGACGAAGACCAGAGACCAAAAGGGCAAAATCCAAGGAACGAACAAGCGGGGAACCTGATAGAGGAGCTTCTGTGACAGAGACAGAGCACAATTGGCGAAGAAGATCCAGCTGGAGAGAAGAAGAAGGACCATAAAAAACATCCAGCTTTGCCGATTTGACTGAAGGCGAGGCAAACACACCACCATGCTTCCGCCGAAGAAAAACACGAGTAGGAGTAGAGGCAGAAGGAGGAGGGGCTGAGGTAGAAAAAACAAAGGAAACAGGTGTTGAAGCAGCAGGAAGGGAGGAGGAAGATGACACAAAGGGTTGTAACACCGGTACGGAAGAAATCTGGATGGGCTAACTTGTGTAGAGGGAGCAGACGAAGTAGTTACAGAAAACGCAGAGACAGATGGAAACCATACAAGCTGTACGGATGGGCGTATGGTAGGGTTTGGAAAAGGAAAAGGCAGAGAGGAAGGCTGCTGCAGACCAATAGCTGTAGGACTCAGTCCCGAGGGCTGTACGGAGGGTGCAGGAGAGGCAACAACCTGTACGGACTGCGTGAAACCAGGCTGTGCAGACGAGGGGACAGGTACGGCAGGGTACGAAGACTGTATGGGGAATAAATCAGGCTGTATGGACGCTGAAATCCGTACGGCTGAGGGCGGATTATTTACGGATAGGGGTACGGGGATGTACGGATGAGGCAGAGGTGAAGACGGAGTTGAGGCAAGGGGCTGCAAGCAGGGTACAGGCGAGGGGGAGGGTGGAGAGGTCTCCATCGCTTCGTCACACACACACACACACACACACACACCCACACACACACTCTCTCTCTCTCTCTCTCTCTCTCTCTCACACACACACACACCCCCCCCCCCACACACACACACACACTCTTTTTTGGGGGTGAAATCCATTGAAGATTATATTACAAGAAGTCCCAAAAGCTGAGTTACGCTTTATAATTGTCTACGAGCGCGGAATTTTTTAAATCCTGCTTTCTTGTCACATAATGATATCATCACACACACACATACATACACACACTTTTTTATGGGGTGAAAATACACACACACACACACACACACACACACAAGCACAAGTGCAAAGGCAAGAATCAAATTCCCTGGGGAGCTAAGAGATTCTCTTTTAAGTCAATTATTGAATGTGAATAATGACATTACCAGTGAATCACTCCACCCAATTTTAATGGTATTTTGCTGCACAATAATTCCATCATCAAGACCTTCCAGCATTTTCACCCCCAGCTCTAGCGTAAATGGAGGTCCCAAAAGCTGGAACCTCCAGTTTTGCTTTATGATTGTCTACGTGCGCAGGATTTTCATTATCCTGCTTTCTTGTCACATAATGATTTCTTCACACACACACACACACACATTTTTCTGGTAATACTCTATATTACTGTGTGAAAAACCTCAGAAGAGGTGAAAACCCATCATGAATTACAAATGCTGAAAATTACAAATAAAAGATCCCGACAAGAGAGTCAGGAAACTCAACATGCAATAATCAAGTAGACCCCGAGCCAGATATTAGGATTAAATCATCCATAGACAGTCACTGGGTTTCCAAAAAAGTTTGTAGAGGAACAACTTCACCGGTATCAAAATGAAGGTGTTCGATACCCTTACGATTCTTGCGAATGACAGCCAGTATTCTGAATGAAGATATCATTCTTGTGTGTGTGTGTGTGTGTGTGTGAAGATATCATTCGCAAGAATGATATCTTCACATACACACACAAGAACACTTTTTTTGTTGTCACACACACACACACATACAAGCACAGATGCAAAGGCAAGAATCAAATTCCCTGGGAGCTAAGAGATTATCTTTTAACTCAATTATTGAATGTGAATAAAGCCATTACCAGTAAATCGCTCCCCCCAACTTTAAAGGACTTTTGCTGCACAATAATTCCATCGTCAAGACCTTCCAGCATTTTCACCCCCAGCTTTAGTGCTGTACCCTGCTCTGTCGAAACAGGTGCAGCAGATTCAGTTGGAGATTCTGTAAAGAAGTTTATCATATCTGAAAGATCTCGCTTTTTCCTTTGGATTCTTGATTTCATTCGCCTTTTGCTTTTCCCTGTTTGTTTTTCTCGTTTTTTGCCATCAATTACAGCATCAGGGAGTAGCTTTTTATACAAATCTGCCAGTGACACTCCATTGAGAAGCTCATTTTGCAAATCTTTGCGAGCTTCTTCAAATTCCTTCTGTGATACAAAAAGTTCATCAGGTCATC
Source organism: Dipteris shenzhenensis (assembly GCF_047967505.1). Lineage (NCBI taxonomy): Eukaryota > Viridiplantae > Streptophyta > Polypodiopsida > Gleicheniales > Dipteridaceae > Dipteris > Dipteris shenzhenensis. The sequence goes on along the minus strand of NC_141609.1, from coordinate 35,306,425 downwards.
AATCAAGCCTCTCAACTTGGTAAGCTAAGGAAAAAGGTACCAGAATTGCAAAATGTAAGTATATGGAGAGAAACATTACGAGCTGCAATTCAGCAGAGTAGGTGGGCTTCCCAGCCTTTTCCCATCTGACAAAGGATTGGACTTGTACCAACTCATCCGGAATTTCTAATTCAGAAATTGACGGAGTGCTAGTACCACTTGCTTCACCCTCACCATCACCTCTTCTACCACGTAATCTTGCCTCCAGGATCTCAAGCGAGATACCTCTGGCAACTTCTTCTTGCAGCTCTTTCTTTGCCTCTTCATATTCTTTCTGCAGATGGGTATATATAAACAGGTCACAGCTTATTGGAGAGACTCTTACATCTTCAATGGGAGAAGGGCTACAATGAAAACAATTTTACTAAAAAGAAACCCACATACCGCTTCTTGTTCTGGCGAATAGTTTGGTTTTCCCTTCCTTTCCCATCTCAAGTAAGCTTGCACCTGCACAAGTTCCTCGGGTATAGGAATTGCAGAAAAACTTAAATCTGGTTCCGGCAGTACAACACGAAAATTCCGCCCATGAAGCTTTAACCTGTGTACAGATGTCTCTTTTAATTGTCAAACAAGATGCTGGGATTAAGACTTAATGATAGATTCTCTTTCTGTTGCTTTCTAGAAGAGCTCACCATTGGTTGTTTGAGTCATCCTTCAATATAAACTCGATTGCATCAAATTCTGTATCAGGAATTTCAATCTTAAGAAATGCAATGTCGCCCGACTACAAAAAAAGCCAATACTTTCCAGGATAAGGTACAAAAGCTGTCATTACCAAACTTCATTTGGCAACTGCTAAGACTGTACAGAATTATGTCAAAATATCAGAATGTGCACCTTCAGAAAAGGAGTTTGCAATGCTTGGTTTTGGAAATCACGAGTTCCCTCAGGCCATTTTGATGGAAGTACCCAACTTCTAAAGGTATAATAAAATTACACAGTTAATGTTGTTTTTTCTAATTTTGCCGCACAAAATTAGGCAGAGAAAGAGAATGATCACTGAAACCTACCTCTTTCCAGGTTTTGTCAAACCCCAGTGGAGAACAGGGGAATTCAGATAACAATTGTTGATTTGAAAGTCTATGAGTGCTGGAGACCCTGGCCTTGCACCCATAACCTTGACCTATGATTGAATGCACGCCAACTTAAATAAGCACAGCTCAACTTAACAAAATGAATGCAGAAAGAATCACAATCTGTAAATACTTGCAAATACCTTAAGCTGCAAACCTCCATCCAGACTATGTTCTTGAGAGCTCTGTTCATCACAACAAATAAAATTATCAACATATGTTCCGTTGAATTCCAAAATTCTCAATAGCAACATGTGCACACATCACTAGAAGATATGACAGTAAAAGCAACCAATACATATTACTGGACGATCTACATAGCTAGGTACTCGTAGGTTGCCAATACAAAAGGGTTCAGAATCTATCAATCTGTAACTTGAAGCTGATACCCTCCAGCTACAATGATAACAAGGCAAATTTTAGGGATAATATTATTGCCATAAATAAACTGAACCAGAGGTTGCTTGTTGCAGTCAAGCAGCTGGGCAAAAGTAAAAGGAACCTAGGGGTGCTAAGTTGCCACATAAGGATGCCTCAATGATGAGCATGGTGTGCTCCCACTCGCCACTTGCCTTGGCAATAGTCAGGGGACTCTGATACTTTCTGTGCAGAGAGGCTCAATGGCCTAGTGGATTCATCATCCACCCTAGGAGAGTATCTCCATGACAGCATTTGAAGCTAATAAGCCCACTGAGCAAGACGTTCGGAACTATGGATGCAAATATCCAGCTTGTTGATCACAGGTGCAGCCAGATGCATGAAGGATGGAAAATGCTCTCCTTTTCTGCTGTGTGCCTCTGATTGAGGACTTCAGTGGCTATGGGAGGACCCAAAACTCTGTACCAGTCAGCAATCTTTCTGCCAAATGTTGGTTTTTGTTCACTGAACAATCTCTCCACGCAGGCTAAGGGCTGCTGCTGCTTTTGCTTCTAGTGCCTCTAATACAACCTGTTGCTGCCTCTGTCTCCACCTGCTCTAGTGTTCTGATGCACCCCTGCTGGCTAGAGCAGATGCTGGATCCACTGCCCTGCACTGCTGCCTTGTTCTCCCTCCTCTAGCGTCTGCTGTTCACTTCTGGAGCACTGGAACATAGCCCGCAGATGGCTCTCGTGGAGTGAGTGTATGCCCCCCCAATGGGGGTTTTATATAGGGCAACAAGCCCCTTGAACGAGGCCAACTGGCACTTTTACTGACTGACCCAATTCTTGAGATTGCCGACCAATGGTTGGCCAGACCAGGCCCTTGGGGCCTATAAAATGCCCCCCTGGCTGCTAATTCTGCCCACAGCCTAGGCTGTATACCCGCCTATCAGCAGGCCTACACAGCCTTGTCTGCCCCTTGACAAATGCCCATGTGTGGCCAAAGGATGGCCAGCACCATGGCTGTCCTCTCTGGGACAGGTCTGCCCTAAATGGTGGACCTTTATTAAACCTAAGAAGGATATATCCGCTGTCCATATGGCAGCCTCTTCATCCCTCCATATTTCACTACAGGTGTCACTTCCCCATACCCTCCTTATTTAGGGGCTTACAAATGGGGAGTTGACCCTTAATCTCTAAGACCCCCTCTCAAGGAGCCATTGTGAGTTGTAGCCCACCTCTTGAAGTATGCACCCTAGGAAGAGTGCTGAGGAACAGATCGAAGGCATCTTCTATGTATGGTTCAAACTCCTGTAGATCAAACATCAGCATCTGCTTTCTGATTGTGTGGTCCATGTCATCTGGAAATTGCACTGCATCATCCACTCTTGAGTCATACATAGTAACTCGTCCTTCATGATGTCACCCTCCAGGTGATAGAGACCATTTGGTAAATTTCTTCATGGAAAACGTCGTCCTGAAACTCTGACCTGTGTCCAGATTGATGCTCCCTGCTGTGAGCAATCCACCAGTTGAGAACCAGAGTTTTCCAAGGTCTGCTCCCTACTCTCCTTGTGCTCTCTCATCTCTGATGAGAAGTCTTTGACAAAGTCTGCTTTGTAAATCTCTACCATAGTGCAATGGGAACTATTTTGGAAGGCTTCTTTAACAACCCTCTTTGTCAGCTCGGTGTCCTCCGAGAAGTCCACGTCACCCACTCTCTCAGTCATCATCCAGAAGGCATCGCATGCCTCTACTCTGAAGCTACCCCTTTCACTATCTGGTGGGTCTCTTAATGTTAACAACCATCTTTGCTAGCTCCATGTCCTCAAGAAGTCCACACCACCCACTTTGCATCATGCAGAATGCGTCGCATGCCTCTACTCTGAAGCTGCCCCCTTGGGCTATCTGGTGGGTCATCCCCCATGCGCTCGTCATTTGGGGGCTTACAAAAGAGGAGTTTTGACCCTGGATCGCTGACCCCCCCAAACATTGTGAGTTGCAGCCTAGTCCTTGAAGTATGCACTCCATCTACTCCCTTTGAGGAACACCTCGAGGCATCTTCTATGTCTGATCCAACATATGTAGACCAAACATCAACATCTCCTTTCTATTGGTGTCGTCCATGTCATCTAGAAATTGCTTTGCATTATCCACACTCCACCTGAGTTGTATTTGGCAACTCGTCCATGACGTCACCCTCCAAATCGTAGCGACCATCTAACAAATTTCTACGTGGAAACCCTCGCCCAAAAACTCCGATTGTCGCCTCTATTGAGGACTTCAATGGCAATGGAGGAGCCAAAACTTTGTACCAGCCAGTACCCTTTCTGCCAAAAGATGGTTTGCTCACTGGATAGCTCTCCAAGCAGGCTAAGGGCTGCTGATGCCGCTGGTGCCTCTGATACACCCTGCTACTGCCTCTGTCTCCACCTGATCTAGTGTATAATGCACTCCTGCTGGCTGGAGCAGATGCTGGATCATGGCCCTGCTCCTGCTGTTTGTTCTGCCTCCTCTGGTGTCTGCTGTACACTTCTGGATGGCTGGAACACAGCCTCCAGATGGCTCTTGTGGGTGATTGTGTGCCCCCCCAATGGGGGCTTTATATAGGGCAACACGTCCCTTGCACCAGGCCGACTGGCCCTTTTACTGACCAACCCAAGACTGGAAAGTCTGTGGACTGGCCGAACAGACCAGGCCCTTGAAGCCTATAAAATGCCACCCTTCGCCCACTGCCTGGGCTGTATACTCGCCTATCAACAGTCCTGTACACAACCTTGTCTGCTTCTGACAATGCCCATGTGTGGCCAGCACCATGGCTGTCCTCTCTGGGACAGGTCTGCCCTAAATGGTGGAACTTCATTAAACCTAAGAAGGATAACTGTCTCCTGTCCATGTGGAAGTCTGTGTGCTGCCCACATGGCAGCCTCTTCATCCCTCTCCCTTCCCCCTATCTGACTACACATGTCACTCCCTCATGCTGTCCTCATTTGGGGACTTACAAACAGGGACTTGACTCTTAATCTCTGACACTCCATTCTCTGAACTTGTCGAAGGCTTAAACTTCTTTAACAGAGTGTATGTCCGCATCATCCGGATAAAGTCATCAATAAACATGAGAAAGTATACAGATCTGGCAAGGAATCTCATGGGCATAGGCCCATAAATGTCTAAGTGAAACAGTTTGAGTGGTTCCATGGCCCGGTTCTGGCCATTGTCGAGAACAAAATCCTGATATTCTTTGCTTTCCATGCAAGCCAGGCAAACTTCACGACTGCCGACCAAATGGTGGGACCCATCCACCATTCCAAATTTTTGCAGTCCCAAGCAGTATAAGATGATCCTGTAGAGGCCTTCTTCCTTTACCCCTCTGGCAATGACCTTAAATTTTTCTTTGGATTGATAGTCGTTTTGAACTTCAGGAGGAGCAAGAAATGCTTCTAAATTAGCAGAAGGGACACTGATCTTCTAAAGAAAGAATTACTAAATCAAATCAATAAAAATCTACGTAGTTCTTCTGAAACACTGAAAGTTTATTAAACCCACAATAGGCCTAGACCTTGAGGAATTCACCTCAATCCAACCTTTCTATAAAATTCAAGGCAAGACAATTGAAGAGTTAAAGCTCAACACATGAAAAATTTGCGGTAATCACCATTACCTCAGCGGGGGCAACAAGAACTGCTCGTGGTGCCAAGAGCATTTGCTCTTCACATTCGGGTGGCCAACCCCCTTCCTTGTATATAGTTGCAGCAGAACCAAAAAAGCCTTTGTGAAATCTGATATTACTGCCCTGAGTGCGTAAGCATGAAATAGCTGAAGATATTGAGTTAGAATGACAAGGACAGAAGCACACAGCAGTCGGCCCTTGAACTGCCCCAGAACCTGAGCACTGGCCAGCTTGCAAGGAAGGGGGAATAGGTGTAGTTTGCAAAGTCACCGAAAGTCCACTGCTCAACATTGTGGTTCGAATCGTGTTCAATATCTGAAAGAATTCTCCATAAAATGGAGCAGCACATCTTGAAGTAAGTAAATACTGCATATCAAGGGCAAGTTTTGCATAACAAACAACTGAAAACCTTTACTCATCACTGCAACAAGAATGCACGCAAACGTATCACATATGACAAATAAGCCAGTCCTCTCACCCACGGAAGTAAAGCATTCAGACTTACGAAGGAGGCACCGCTATAAAATTCTAATTAGCCACTGAAAAGGGTGTGGCGCGTCCGAAGCATTGGATTGGATGTTGCAAAAGGCCCATACGAAATACTACTACTACACACTAAGGCCCAGTTAATATCAGTTCTGGATCTTGCATACATAAGTGAATATTTGATTTTTCATACAACAAGGGAAAAATGACAGATCTCTGCAGTAAATCAACCAAAGGTAACCAAACTGACGATTGCGAGCTAGATCCGATATTTCGGGATCCGCATCAGGGAATACACTTCTTGACAGAACGTACAACTCACCTGAAGCATGGTCAATTTGAAACACATGCACCACGCCAACTAGCATGTGCTTATAAGTTTTAAAATTCAACCGCTTGGAGTGATGAGACAGAAAACTGTTGGAAATCCAGACGGAATCATACACCCCAAGTAGTGTCCTTGCCAACGGAATTGAGCCACTAAATGACAATACGAAGCAAAGTAGCCCAGATACAATTGAGGGGGTGCGCTATAGTACAAATGCCAATACTTGTTTAAAGAGCAGCAACGAGTGCACCGTAATAGCTCAAATGTGTTGGGTGTTGCACGGTTCGCGTGATTTGCGTTCTCGATTGGATGATGAGTACAGCTCCCAGGGGGAATATCTTTGGTGCTGCTGAATTTCAGTTCTAGTCTATTAAAGCAAAGCCCTTGAGACGCCCAGGCAGGTTCGCAAGGAACTGCGTGCAAAGCAAATTCAAGGAGTCCACCAAACAAAAGAAAACAGACTACACCGGCATGAAACAAAGCCCGCAAAGGCTGCCCATGTTGAGCCAAGCCACGCGACAGAGCGAAACTGCCCTCCAACTGCAAATTCGTGACGCTACACGGATGCGAGAAAGAGAAAAACCGATACCAAGACGTAAGACCAATGCAAATCCAATAGCTAGGCCACAGGCAATCGGTGGGGCTACAAAGGCGGAGCGCAGGGGAGGAAAGAAGGGGTAGAATGCGGTAAAGGGAGGAGGCAAACGGATAGAGGCCACATTGGTAAAGTGATGATCAATTCTACGAGGAGGGAGGGAGGGAGGGAAGGGATGCAAACCTGGGGGTGGGAGAGGAGAGCGGAGATGGCGAGGGGGAGGAGGAGCAACAGGAGCAAAGGAAGAAGCTCACTTCCCAAATCTTAATTCTCAAGATATGCTCATACAGAAAGAGAGAGAAAATTGACGTAAGTATAGAGAGAGAATATACATGGGACACGCTCCTTAGAAATCACGTTCTTTGTGGCCCTTAACCCGTCATTAGTGCCTTAATCCCCGCTATTAGCTCCCTTCCCCCCCCCCCGCCCCTTCTATCCTCTCGACACCTGTTCCTTTACGTACCCTTTACACGTGTCCCTTGTGAATCTCACGGAATCCGCAATCCCATCCTACCACGTGTCTCATTGTCCCACTTTTTCCTCTCGAGTGTGCCATGGGTGTGTGCCCATATATATATATATTATATATCGAAAAAAATCTCTCTCTTTTCTTTTCCAGCCAGTAACGTAGCTGTTACTTTGGACGAGTGTGAATTTCCAGGGACGTCTTGCTCCTGTCTCATGGGATTCAGTTTCTCTCTCAAAAACCGCAATCTCGTCCACTGTGCAAAATCTCATCTCGCTCGTCCACCGCACGAAAATTGGAAAAAATTGGGGCTTTACCTATGCATCCATCCACCTAATACTTGTGAACGAGTGTTTGTGAACGGAACACTCGTCTGGACAACTCTACTTACTCCACATGTTTGGATGAGTGTGAAACCCCCTTGGGGTGCAAAAGAAGGGGTAGGCACTGTACGAAATGGACAGCACATTCAATCTAGCAGGTGTAGGCTTCAAATCCCTTTGTCGGCCCAAATTACGCATGGGCAAGGGGTTGAGGCTCCCCAACCTCATGGGCACTCCCCATTTTGTGCAACGAATCAAGTGGGTACACATGGTGACCACGCCAGGGCACGCCTTGCTAACTGCACTTGGGTACCTAGTGTGTAAACACCCTTACACAGGTGTTATGTGGGTCCTCACCCTCAATGAAGTTCTCCTCATGTTTGTAGCCTCTTAGGTGCCAAATAACCCTCCATGTGGGGATCACATCGCAAGCTAGTCACCCAATCTGAATGTAGCTCATGGAGTAGGCTACGTCATCAAATGACAACCACTAGTCCATTAGAACATGTGCATCTTCACAAAATGTATCATTGCTACCGGGTAGATGTGAGGATAGCCACATATGCACAACAAATTGGAGGGTGACAATCAAATAGGGGTTCAGACATGACCACAAAACGCTATCAATCATGCCCTGTAGTCCTACTATGAGCAGAGAACCCAAAAGTGGCCTGCCATGCAATTGAGAGCTACACATCGTGTCTCCTTTTTCACATTGTCCAAAAGAAAAGAAAAAAGAAGAAGCTAGATTATTAACATATTTTGAAATCCATGCAATAATCTAGGTGAGCCCTTATCCAAGAGAAATTAAGTGTCTTCAACCTAACCCACTATCTCCTCAACCTATCTAGTGTCTTCAACCCAACTCAACCCACTCTCTTCTCTACCATGGACTTACCACGTACGCATGCACACACACAGTGAGTCTACGCACCATGTCTTTTAAAATTCTTGTGATGCATCTTTACGTTCGTAAAATACGTAAATTCTACCATGACATATACCATTGCTTTTGTTTTTTTTGGGACAATGCCAAGTTTTGCATCATCGTCCTCGAAACCATGTTTCTAGGGATGCATGTCAAAGGCGGCATGTGCTTTTTTTGGTATTGCGGTGCCGCCAGGGCCTAGCCAAGGGTTGAACTTATGCACACTCACACACACCCACTTGCCTTAACCGCCAAGCTAGGATCCCATTGCCGAAAGGTAGGGATGCATGTTAAAGGTGGCATGTGTTGATTTGTATAGAGAGAACCTTCAAAAGACAAGCACTAAATTTCATAACGTGTAAGAAACACTGGGGGAATATATGAGTGTGCGAGCTCTTTGTATAAGCTTTTTTGGTGTTGAATAATTGACTTCGTTTATTTATCCCTCCTAATTTATTTGGTCCCCAATTGATTACCATGACTTTGATTTGCACATATCCCAAAGTTGTTGATAATTATGAGGGGATTGCATGGCATGTCACATGTGGATTTATCAAGATTCGAATCTTCTCACATGCTTGTATAAAACCATTTCATGTTGTTGTATCACGATGTTTTCCTTTATTTTGTCTTTTAAAAAACCAATGCTTCCTTTTTAAAATGAGGAATACCCTTCATTTCTTATGCAAGTAGTATCCACTTTCCTTATTTCAAATGGGTAGGCCATGCCTACCATATAGCTAGGGATGATTAATCAATCAAATTGTATCTATAAAAAGCAAACTCATGTAGGCTTCACGTTTAAGCACAAAATATCCACAATGAAACAAAAAATGGCCGTACAAAAGTATAATATGTATAAGCCGTTCCTAAGCATCCCATAATACTCCACAATAAGGTTTGAACTATTCCACAACTCTCATTTGGCAAAGCTCCTTGCAAAGTCAAAATCATCTCATGGAAAACCATTTAGCAAGGGCGGAAAACTTAGCAAATGGGTTGGCATTTCCCGCTCTGTTCCAGGTGTTGGAAAATGCGAGAGACAATTTTCAATTGTTTTTGTCACAAATATACTGAAGGAACAAGGGAGCTCACAAAGGGAGAGAGGAGAGAAAAATGTTGTAGACATTGTGGTAATTAACAACACACTACATACGAAGGGTAGTGTATTAATTACAATATGGCTCTATAAAGTTGCTTGACCTATATACACGTTCTTTAGTCACTCTCACACAATGACTAAAGTAATCTGCACATGGATATGATCAGCTTCGACGAAACACGCATGGGTTCTCTACATTTTGAACTAAAGGAGGGTCTTACCACTTGCCTTTCACAAAGGTCAAGGGCCTACTCCCTTTACAAAATAAGGAGAAATAATATGCATGTTGCATAAATAATTATGGTGACAACAACCTTCAACAACAATTGTAAACCTAAATGAAGTAGGGAAAGAATTGCTTTTAAGAAGCAAACACATCCTTTTGGCAATCTAGAAAGGTAATAGTCATGATAGACTTGATAAGAACCTTCAATTGAATTCTCTGGTAGACCATGAACCAATACAACTAGTGTTACTTACAATCAGCTATCATACTAAAGCTGTCTGGCAATGAACAACATGTACGAAAGGTGTCTTGGCAAACGACTTCTCATTCCCCAAAAAATTGTTGCACTCTAGCAAGAGTCACACACAAACGTCTTAGTAACTTGAAGCAAAGAATATTGATTCACAATGAAATGGAAATCTCCTAGAATAATAAGCTCATTGCTTCTTTGCATTTGCTTTATTGACCCAAAGAGACTTTTGAGAAAGACTCTGGCCTCCTGGAAAGTGCAGCAATAGTTTGACAGCTCATGTAGAGAAAACATCAACAAGAAAACAACCCTCAAATGTACACTCCAAATGTTGGAAAATAATGTAGACCAAAACCAGTGGCAAGAGGGGAAAGAAGTCGAAGCTCTGATACCATGTTACGAAAGTGCTCACGGAAGGAGGGAGCTTGCAAAGGGAGAGAGGAGAGAAGAATGGAGGATCACACAAATGGGAACCAATCAAAATGGATTAGCTATCACGTTCATGAAAGGAAGGCTAGAATGAGCCACACCATACAAGGGGGGTGACCACCCACTGACTAGGAACCAAGTCTCCATCATCCACATCCAAACTCTATCCAATATATACATCCTCCAATCACACGAAGAAGATTTGAACCCGTCTAGTCATCCTCATGTACAGATCTCAATAGTTTTGGCAATGCCCAGGTGTCTTGAAGCTATGGTTCAGCATAGTTGAATGGATAAGAGAATCAGGTTTTGGAACCACAATAATATGGAAATATTGTGTGCTAGGAGACATCAATTACATCTCTTCAATGATGGCCAGCTATCAGAGGAGATGTCATCTCTTAAGTGTCAAAAATTCACTAGTGTTTGGGAAACCAGGAGCCTCCGAGATATCTAACAATTGGGCTAGAATTCAATACAAAACAAGGGAAGGAAATGAAGAATGGCAAGAGAATTCTAGATGCCTTGGGAATCACTTGACAACATGAGCAAGATAATTGCTTGCAAGCATTAACAAGATTACACCTTTCTTTCATTCTGTAAATCTTTTCTTCACTTTAATACAGATCTCTATTCTTTGGGATAAGAAAATAAAATTTTTATCATTTGATAACCCCACAAATGTACTTTACAAACACAATTCTTAAGTGACACATCATGCTTGCAAAGGACCAGCCATTTAGGCAAGAAGTGACGAAGTTTCAGTCTCTGCAAGGTGGGAGGGGTCGTGGGGGCATCTTTGGTTGTGGGATGTTTGACCTCTTTGTGAGGTGTAATGGGATCTAGAATGGACTTCACATGCAAGGCACATGGAAAGGGTGGAGGAGTTTCCCTTCTTCCGGTACAGGACATGCATTGGTCATCGCCTCCAACTCGAGGCTGTAGCTTTTAGAATGGACTCCCTTGAGAGACTAGTACTAGGTTGAGTAGTAGCAAGTTCCCCATGTGGTTAGATCCAAATTTGGTCACACTTATGGACCAGTCACCGCAGGCCATGGAAGATTCATGCTTTGTTCTGGATGGTGGCCCATGGAGGTTTGCCCATCGATCCATGGCTGGAGTAGATGCACGTAAATGGTAGATGCCACCACTATGCAAATAGAGATACAGAGACAATCTTCCACTGTCTTTGATGCTGTGCCACAGCAAGAAGATTTAGATGAGGGCCTTTGGATTGTTTGCTAGGAAGTAGAGGTTTGTAGTTTGATTTCAGTTTGGACATGGATGCCTTCTACATTAATCCAACCTCTCCATCATATAACATCCAGAGCCGACAAGTCTTCCAAAGAGAGACATGTTGCTTCCTTCTCAACAGCACCCTATGCCATCATCAAAGGGAAGCTTATATGAGACAATGTCAAGCATCACTACTTGGAACATATGGCCTGCTAACTATAGCTTTGTGATGGAAGGCCACCAAGTCCCCCCATAGCCACCTTAGCTAGCATCTAGCAAGGTATCATCTACACCATGCAAGCCATATGGGAGTGGGGGATGTTAGGATCACAAATGGTTGTTGAATCATGGTTGCATTTCTAAAAGTCTTGGCGAAGTGAGGAATTCATTGAATGTATAATTCCTCCACCTTGGTTGCTAGCCCCAGTTTCAGAGATTTCATGGGCAATGAGTTGGGTCCTTTGAAAACAAGTTTGTTGATAACTAATTCGTTTTTCTAGCATTTTTTCCATGATTAGCAACCCACGATTGATTATTTTGTATGATTAATAGAAAGTTATCTCCTCTAGGAAAAAAATGGTGCCACATTATGCAAACACTAAGTATACCACACTCCCTATTCAATGTAGAAGTCAATCTTGCAAGCAAGACCACAAAATGAAGGAAATGGAAGCTACTTTATTGATAGAGATAAAATGGTTCCTTTCTATATTGAAGGTATGCAGGGAGCACTATAGCTTGAGTGCAATTCAAAAAATGAGCTAGTTTATGGCTAAATGGAGCTCCCCTTTGTTCTTCTTCATGTGGCCAACATATGGAGAAAACATAATGGTCCCATGTATGCATGATAAGTCCACTTTTTGGAAGTGATGTAAGACTAAGATGTTGGATGGCAAGGAAAGTCAAAAGGACATGTAAGGCATCTTCAAAAAACCCTTTTCAACAAATGAGATGGTGAGAATGATATAAATCATTTGAATGTGCCTTGGAGCTTAACACTTCTCATTGTCAATAACGAGCCATAAACCTAAGACAATGTTTGAACTTAAAGCAAACAATAGAGTTTATTTTCAACGCAAATGGTAGGTAAAACACAATGATACCTTGATAATCTTAGACTCATCTTAGATGACAACGAGATGAACTCCAAATCTTGAATCTTCAAAATTCTATGTTATTAAGCATAGACAAGTCTTCGTGTGCCTTTACAACATAGCTGGCCACTATGCTAAGTAGGATAATGTAAAACATGAGAGGTTTGGATAGGAGAAGGACAAAAGGTGCCAAGGTGTGAGAAACTAGTTATTCAAAGGTCTCAGAAGAGGAAAGAAGTCACCTTCACTAGATGAGCCTAGGTAACATGTGAAGGATTAAGAACAAGTCTTAGAGTCTATAACGAGTCAAATTATCAGTTGTGAGATGTAAGAAAGTGAGGAAGGACTCAAGAACTATAGATCTTAGAGGAGTAGGCACGATCAAGCACAAAATCTGAGGTGTGAAGAGAGTTGAAGACCAATTACCTTTGCTTATGCATGAGCCTTGACTGAACAACATAAGGAGAAGCACCTTGGAAGCCCTTAAGAGTGGTCCCTTGTGCATAAGTCGTGAGTGGAGAAGTACCTTGGAAGCATTAGGAGTGGTCATTCCCACCTACTACGAGTATTTAAGGCTCTGTAAAACAAGAGGAGGGTGGATCTTTGTAGGGTGAATATTACAGCATGAAATTGTTGAAATGTGTGCAATCATGAATACATGGAAGGTGCAACTGTTAATAGGGAGGGGTCTAAATGGAATGACATGTGGAAATCTGTACAAGGGCTTAATCCCACAAACAAAGTGGGTTGCCCAATGTCAAGGCATATAAAGCCCTATTAATAGGAAACCTCAATACCCCATATCCATTTTAAAGGAGATGACGCTCCTAGGAGTGGCTAGGTGGCTAAGGTTCAGGGCACCCTTAGTGCCACGTGTCGATTGTTTTAGCATGGTATCAGATAAAGTGGCTTTGAATGTCCATGGTAAAATGTGCAAGATTGAAGAATGTCACCACATGGCATAGGTCATATTTGGATACATGGAGAAGATTAATGGGTTAAACGCATGGCACCAACATAGAGTAGACACTAATGGGCTAATTTCTAGATCTTGGGAAATCATTTTATATATTGTATATGTTGTATATCTCAGATATAGGAGCACTAGTAGGTGGGTAGGATTAGCAGCCCCTAAGCACAAGTCTAGGCTAGTGTGGATTAGTTCTAGACATGGGATCCAGGAAGTAACAATCGAGAGTAGTTGGTAAGAGTTTCTGTCTTTTATTTTGTAATTAATCACAATCTTCTTAATATGATGGTATGGGGAGACCCTAATTATAGAAAGTGATGATGAAATGGTCATGGCATCTTTTGGATAGCTTGCATAACCAAAGACCTTTGATTGGATCTCTCAAGAAACTGGCAAGTAGAGTGCATGTGCTAGAGAGATGATGATGATGGAGATTGAGGGAAGTACTTAGATTTGAGCACACTCTTTTCGAATCTTCATGACAAAGATAGGTGTTGCATGGGTAGCCAACAAGGAAGGCCATCAGTTGGCTACATGCAGTCATGGGGATTAATGCTAGATGTCTTTTGCTGAATTGGAAGCTCCAAAGTGCATGGTGCATATCAATTAAAATAAAATAGGAAAACAATAGGGGGTGTGGAGGTTCTTGGTCACAAAGGATCATTTATTGTGGGCGTGTAGGAGGTTGGCTTTAAAGTAGTTGCCGATTTATGTTGGAATTTTCATGAGATCAAGACTAGGTATTTGTGATGTCTTGAGGAGGCCATTGTGGAGGGAGTAGTGGGATTTGGGCTTGCTCTTGTGTTGGATACTCAGCTAGATTGTCTTCTTGCTTCATGGATGCCTTGATGAATACTGTAGTAGGAAATTCAACCAAAAGTTTTAACTAGTACAACAGGTTGTGGAGAAGAGTGGTGAATTGCCTGGGGGCTTAACAAAGTGTAAATTAGGGACACTCTCAGAGGTTTTTCGGGTGCCATATGATCAACTTGATCAAAAGAAAATTTTGTTTGATCTTATGGGGATTTCCCAACAAATTTTGTGTTCTTACTAGAATATAGTGTGATGTGTGGGATTTACTCGGTGAATAGTCTTGCTTGAATAATCAGAAAGCCTTTATTGAGTTGTTTGAACCTATATGAAGGAGAAGATGAGTCTTCTTGCTTTGAAATTCATGGGTGTTGTGGTTTTGTGAGAAGCTAATCTGTGCTCTATGCTAAAAAAATAATGAAAGGTGACATATTTATGAGGATATAAAGGTAGTTCTTTATAGCTCTACCATCCTATCAATGCCCACCAAGAAGAACTCTTAGGTATGCATGTGTTGATGTGGCATGCATAGAAGAATGCAAGCGGGCATAGTCTAGGGGTGTAGAAGGTAGATTATAAAAGGTGCAAATGGACCAAGACCAGACTAGCAAGAGATGCACTACAATTGGTCTAGGCTGGAATAAAGGAGTCACACTAATGTAGTAGTAAGCCAACTATCTAGAGTGCCAGAATGCTAGAAGAAGCGCATGCTAATAATCAAACACAGACTCTCATAGGTAGCAAGAGTATTGGCATGACTAGAACCAAACCTGTCTAGCGACGACAGACTGCAAAATGTATACAAATAGCAAATGCATGTAGGATTGACTATTGGTCGATAACTTTGAAATTTTGCTTACAATAGACAAGCATAGAAGCACAAGGTAGTATATTGATGCAGCAAAAGTGGGCCAAAAAAAATCTAAGCTAATGCACACAGCTAATTGGTAGAGTTTAGAGCATGGATGGAAATGCAAGACTAACAAGGCTCTGAGAAATGAGTGAGAAAGACTGCAAGGACGGGCAGACTGTGAATAGCACAACAAAGTTGTAGATAACTAGGGACAAGTGGAGATGCATAGGCTAGCACAGAAATACATGCTCAAGGGATCACATGTCAGCAAGACAAAGTGAGACGTAGCATATAAGACTCCACAACTAGATATGTGGATGAAGGACAAGCAGTTGATGTGGCATTGCATGACCAAGGCAGTAGTAAAAAAGGTAAGTAGTTGAGAGGTGATTGACAACATGGACAGTGCACATCATGATACATGGCAGATTCATAGGATGGACAAGTGTTAAAAAGAGGAGGCAAATGTGTCCCTTGAAAGCCTATTCTTCCTAAGGTAGAAAACTCACAAAGAATGAAGTGTGAATTTCCAAGTTCTCCAAGAATCTAATGCCCACTATGACATGAGATTAATACACTTGCAATGAGGAAGGTGTGCACAATAATGAAGCTATGAAAGGACCAGGAAGTTGCACACAACTACAAACAAAGGCCACATGTAGGCAAGAGCCGCACAACATGAAGCAATGATAAATTGAAGCCCACGTGAGGATAGAAGTCAATGGAAGTTAGAACTCGAGACTCAAGATTGAGGAAGGTTGTTGAAATGTGCACAATCATGAGTGCCTGGAAGGTGCAAGTGTTAATAGGGAGAGGGCTAAATAGAACATCACGTAGTAATGACAAAGCATATAAAGCCTTGGTAATAAGAGACCTCAATACCCTGGATCCATTTCAAAGGGGTTGAGGGCTACTAGCTAAGGGTTGGGGCACCCTTAGTAAGTGGCTCCACCATATCACCACTTGTCAATTATTTCAATAGAAACACTACTAATGATGAGAGGGAAACATCACATAACTAATTAAAATTAATCGATAGTGTAGAATAGTAGTTTAAATAGTCATATAGTAGGTTGTGACCCCCAAAATCTTTTCCTTTTTCATTAATCAAGTAAGTAAAGTTACTAATATGGTAAGAGCATTTAACTCAGTAAAGAACTAGCATTAAGCTTTGTCTAAAGTGTTCAGCTGAAGTAAACTCTTCCAATATTTTGATTCCCTTGCTAAAGTGCATGTTTTGTGAGGCATCACATAAGCATGAATCAAGCACATTATTATAGCATAAGTTGGGCATGTTTGCAGTTGTGACAACACTAAATGAGCATCATGAGTCCACATGTTTAGGAACAATAATATTCCATCCAAGACAAAAAAGTATGCATATGAGAGAGAGTCCATGATATTTATTCTAGTGTTTAATACTTTAATTAGAGAATGAACCGTAAGGGAATACTTCACAAGAATACTTCAAACATTTAATAGCAATACATCCAAAGCATGTGACCACTTTACACAGATCTGTTCTCTTGATATCCCAACTAGCATCATGCACGGTAGTCTCTTTGCACAGATTGTCATGTTCTTGCAAACTAGATGAGCTAGGTCTCCTCCCACCAACCGGCCGTTTTGCTAGTAATATAAATATACTCTGGCCTATGACCATTGACTATCATGCTCTGTCCTTTTAGCAAGAGTGGTAGAGCCTCTTCTCCTTATAATCTAAGGTCTCTCCATAGATGGGGTCTTCACATTTCAGGTGTTTGTAGGCAAACTTTCTCTATAACATTGTGGGCCACATCGACAAGCCTTTTTAAAGATACATTGCTGGAATCCCCAGGCATCATCCTCTCTCTCAATTTAGATTCTATCCCTAAATTTTTGCTACTCATGTAAGCATTATAGTGTGTACTTTGTAGTACAGTTAGTGCTAAGTCTATAGTATTGGCCTTGTACAAGCTTATATATTTAGCATACCCATGAGCAACCTGCATACTGGAATGCTTGGTCTTTGATAAATTCATAGCAGGGACAAATATCCTTATGTTGTATAAGAAATTATCCCCCCCATTGGGAAACCCATATGTCCCACCATGCCAACCAATTATCAAGGTCAAGAAACTCACCATCTTTCATGTGCATAGATGTCCACCACTCCATAAGAGCCTCCTTATAGAACCCTGCACTGGTATCGATTGTTGCTTTCCTCCAATTTTAGCATCGTTGCTTGTGCTCTTCCTAAAATGGTGGCCTAATGCATCTTCTTGTGTGCTCTATCATGCTCATCTGCCAATGAAAACATGTCCTCTCTTTACCTTCCATTACATTATCAAGCCCTCCATTGTACACAATCCTAACCACAAGCCAATTTGCACCTGCACCATCAGACATGAAGCATCTAAATTTTGGTAGAGGGAATCCATTTTTTATTAAGGAGTTGCAAAAACTTTATCTATGTACCATTCTCCTCAATCTTGAATTCAAATTCAGCAATTGTTAGGAGCTCTCTGATGAATGGGTCATATATGTGGGCACCCATGGTGGACCATCGTCTGACTCGGTGGACATGATCAAAGTGCAACCATTGGTGACCCAAGCTTCCACCTAGTCTCATTCTATTCACCAAGTCAACATGTCCCGATCCTGTGATATCGGGGATCCATGTGGAGAGATTTGAACAAATCTATGAGACATGTGGTGATAGCGAGGATCTAGACAAGGTCAATGCTTTTGGCTTAAGCCTTGATTACAAGGCTAGACAATGGTTTAGAGCACTAAATCTGGACAAGAAAACCAGCTGGGGCACCTTGTGCAAGTCATTTATAGTAGAGTTTTTCTCGAGTGGACCAAAATGGACCCCCATCAATCAACTATACAAGGTCAAAGAAATGGAATCCGTCTATGACTACATTGCCAAGATTAAACACTTAAATGAGTCAATGCAAACCTCATGAGAGGATTAGCAACACATAGCTCTACCACACATATCAATGTTTTAAGACCACCATGCACTAGTCCTAATAGTTTGGATTCCAAATTTTCCATCCGTTTTGGTTTCCAACAAATCAAAAAAAAGTTATGGAGCGTGCCCTCAAATGGGTATGCATCACTTTAGCACAACATTGGAGGCCCATTAACCGATCCACAATGATCTCATTTAGGTGTGTCCTTGGGTTGAGGAGAAGCTCACGTAGTGTACTTTAGAATGATTACTTGGTTACATGTATATAGAACAAAATTTTGATGTTTTTGAATAAATTGCTATTTCCTATAGTCTTTAGGATGCATGGTTCACATGCAACATAGCACTTGTAATGCTTTAACGATCTCGTTCCAAATCCTTATTCCATAATTTTTTGCTCTCATGTTCAAGTTGGAATGTGTACTACAACTTGAAGATGACAAAGTTTGCCGAATTCCGTTGAGCAATGCATAGGCTATGTGTCATGCAAGATACCCATGTATAGAAAAGTTCCTAAACCTCAACAAAAATGGCTACACCCAAGCAAATAATGACCCACCTAACTAATGGCTCTTTAAAATGTGAGATGAGAAAAGACGAGAGAGAGAGAGAGAGATAGAGAGAGAGAGAGAGAGAGAGAGAGAGAGAGAGAAGAGAGAGAGAGAGAGAGAGAGAGAGAGAGAGAGAGAGAGAGAGAGAAGGGGGGGGGAGAAGGATGCCTTAACCTGCGATGACCAGCATATAGATGGGTTGACAATTGACATAAGGAGATACCCTCAATTTGGTCATTTCCTAGAATAGGGGACAAGAATGGCTTTGGGTAGTTAATAATTTATTAAGGAATGTCTTGGTTTCTTTTAATCTAACTTGGATCTTGGTATTGAATAATTGATTACTCACAAAGTATTATAGGTACCATTCTTTGTAGGTATTTCAATCTAACTCTTGTTTTTTATCTTTGTCTTTTATTTCAAAGCATTGAGCATATACTAATGGGCATGGAATGGTTTCCCAAGGTAAAGAATGTCCACATCCAAATCTGCAGCATCTAATTGACTGAGGAGATTCACTCACAAAATATTTGGGAATTCAGTACAGTAAAGACCTTTCTGATGGTGCATCAAAGCACTCGTGGATCCAGGAGCGAGCCACAACTTCCTCTCCCGGGAGGTATGGGAAAAGTTACATGTACCCCTAACCCTCACCATCGCTTCATAAGAGCTATAAATGGCCAACTCCTACAAGCTTTGGGTTTTGTGAATTTAAGTCTAATGGTTGTTTGCCAAGTAGTGTTGGATATACGATTTTATGTTCTCCCCATAGAAGCAACCGAAGAACAAATTATACTAGGACAAACCTGGTGCTGTGCCATAAACTGTCAAATCGACTGGCACGCTCGAACTACTTCACTCACCAATGGTGGCCAAATAGCGGTAGTTGCGTTGTGTGGACCAAGCCCTGCTTCTTCAGTTTTGCCCTCAATAATGAAGCTACATAGCAAGGAAAACTGGAAGCCCCAACCACCACCAACACCCCACCAAAAGTTCCAGCTCAAAGGGGAAAGAAAGCTAGCCACAGTGGTAAACTGGTGCCATGGCCTGCTCAACTGACGCCACCATCCTCCGCTCAGGAAATTCGTGAGTAGCAAGTACAAGATGCTATCCTCTATGCCTGACATCACTTTGATCAGACCCGGCTCCTAGAGGATATCAAATTGGCAAACCAGGCCCCGATCACCCCAAGGAAGCCTCTTCTAAAACCATCCGTTACAAGAAAAAAGCCACACCGCCAACCCATGCCGCCACCTCATCCACCGCCACACCCCTCCAATGCCTTCCAAGATCCCCTTGGAGGACTTGCAAGGTGAAGAAGAGACATCCACCAGGCAGGCCACTCAGGAAAGTATGCCCGCAATAGGCACGCCTCCCTCAAGATCAAGGAAGCACACCTCGGCACCATCAGCAGGCGAGTACAAGGCCGTGCGCTCCCAAACACACTCACTGTTGAGATATCGAGCTCCACTCGTGATATGACAGGGTGATCGTTGTGCACTTATGTCACCGACTTGTTAGCTGCAGATGCGACTGGTACACCGCCCATAAATAATAGCTGGATGACAGCTATCTTTATGTACTCTAGTTAGTGGCTCAATTAGTACGCCAGCTTAGTTAGCTGAGTTTGGTTTGAGACCCACATATAGGGTTCACCTATTCTTTTGTACTTAGAATTTTTTTGGCTTTCACAACTAAGAAGAGGAAAACTGTTTTCAGCCTCCACCTTTGTGTATATTCCCCCATTGTGTATGTGAGAAAGCTACAAGTGAGACTCCTTCCTTCTCTCCCACTCTCTTCACATGGTATTAGAGCACGGTTCATGGTAAGGAGCTCAAGAAAGCAAACCAAGTTTGTGGTGTCCTAGTAAGCGGATCAGTGTTGCTTTCCTTTTTTTTTGAGTTTGGGAGCAAATCTTTGCAGGTAGCATAGCCATAAAGTGCAAGAGTGCACTGTCTTAGATTGGGATGCCCTTCACGGTGTGGCAAGAGGGCAATATATGCTATGGGAGAGGGCAAGGTCCTTGGTGAAATTATTTTTTTGATTTGAGGCCATTTCAGGGCCCGTATTGGTGGCGAAAGTTTTCCGCAGGCACTCAAGAAAGTGCCCTGTTTTTTGCTATGCGACCACTGTCTTGTAAGTTGGTGAAAAGTTATCACATAAATTACATTGTATGCCTATGCATAGAGATATTGGGAGTGACAAAATCATTCTTATTGCCTGTTGATGCATAATCGTCACTAGGAAGTGACTGTGTGGTCAAATACCACTTTCGTCAGTGTTGCAGATTTGCCCTTGTGAGGCAGAAGTTGTGTTTTTGCTGTGATAGAATATTTACAGTGTTCTGTAATGGCGTCTGATGCTCTTTCACAGATTGTCATTGAAAACCTTGATAAGAACAACTTCCAAGCATGGAAGTTTAGAATGATGAATTTCCTTAAGGGAAAAGGGTATTGGGAGTTCATTACTGGAGCTGAACAAGAACCAGCTATTCCTAATATTCCCAATCAACAGGAGTTGCAGGCATTTAAAGGCTGGCATGAGAGAGCCAAAAAAGTTATGTACTGGCTGTCTATCAGTATTTCAGATTCTATGATTGTGCATATTCAGGATGCAAGCACACCAAAGGAGGCGTGGGATACTTTGACAAAAATGTATAGCACAAATACGCAAACCAAGAAAATGCAGCTCAAGCAGGAGTTGCATAATGTGTAGAGAGAAAATATGAGCATCAATGACTACCACATGAAGGTGAAGAAGATTGCAGATGCACTTGCTTCTATTAGGTCGCTAGTGGAAGATGATGATATAGTTTCTATGACCTTGAATGGTCTAGGAAAGGATTATGCACAATTCGAGACATCCATTGCCATCCGTGAAAATTTTCCTGATTTTGAGGAGTTGATTACTCTTCTAATTTCTGAAGAGCAGAGAAATGGTGGTGCATCTTCTTTAGGAGGAACTTCAAAAGAAGCTGTCTTCTACTCAAATGCTGGAAGAGGTAGAGGTAGAGTAGAGCAGGCCGATTTGGAGGCCGTGGTAGAAATCTGAATATGTAGTAAATTCAAGAAAACCGGTCCTATGGAGGAGGACGTGGTAACTTTAGACGCAAGGGGAGCCAAAGAGGTTGTGGTGGATGGCAGAGAGGCCAAAATGCAAACAACAATGTTGAATGCTACTACTATGGTAAAATGGGTCATATGGTTAAAGACTGCTATAAAAAGTAGAATGACATCATGAATGGAAAATTGCAGCAAGGCAATTATGCATCCTCTAGTAGACAGGGTGATGACAGAAATGAGCATCTTTTTATGGTGCAGCACATGACCAATTCTGTGACAAGTGCAGAAGTAAGCAATGATGTGTTGTATGTTGACTCAGGTGCGTCAAACCACACGACACGTGTTTTCACATACTTCACCATGGACAGGCAGATTGAGATCAAGAGGATCTCCTCAAAGCGATGCAGATGCAGATGAGCTTCTGGAAGACCCTACTATGTACAGATGCATTGTAGGAAGTTTGATTTATATGACTATTAATAGGCCAGATTTGAGCTATGCTATTGGGTTGGTAAGTCAGTTTATGCAGGCTCCAAGGAAACTACATTTGGATGCGGCTAGATGCATACTGAGGTATGTGAAGCCCACATTGTAGTATGGACAATTTTATGAGACTGGGGTTCAGATACAATTGCATGGATACACTCATGCCGATTGGGATGGTGGTATTTCTGATAGACGATCTACCAGTGGATATGTGTTCTCTTTTGGGAGTGCTGCAGTCACTTGGAGCAGCAAGAAACACCCTACAGTTGCCTTGTCGAGCATAGAGGCTGAGTGCAGGGGTGTAGCAATGGATGCATGTGAGGTAGCTTGGTTGCATAAGCTACTTTATGATATGCATCAGTCTACAGATGGGCCAGTTGTCATTTATTGTGACAACATGAGCAGTATACACTTGGCAAATAACCCAGTCTATCATGCTAGAACAAAGCACATTGAGGTGCATTATCACTATGTGCAAGAGAAGGTTCTAGTTGGTTTTATTGATCTAGTTTATGTTAGCACAGAGGATCAGGTAGCTGACATATTCACGAAGGCATTGGGCGCAGAGAAGCTGCGCAAGTTCAGAGACCGGCTTGGTGTGCGGGAATTGGGATTGAACTCGAGAGGGAGTGTTGAGATATCAAGCTCCACTCATGATATGCCAGGGTGACCGTTGTGCATTTATGTCACTGACTTGTTAGCTACAGATGCGGTTGGTACATCGCCCATGAATAATAGCTAGATGACAGCTATCTTTATGTACTCTAGTTAGTGGCTCAGTTAGTATGCCACCTTAGTTATCTGAGTTTGGTTTGAGACATGAAGCTACTAGCAGAATTCCTCCATGCGTACAACAACACCACCAACGTTGGCATCCTTGCGAGATGCAGCAGGCAACCCCCACCTCTATCAAATCAATCAGGACGTGGTATGGGCAGCCTTCAACTTGCCCGTCGTCTCGTGATAAAAAGTATTCCAAAAAGAAAAAGTTGGACACCCTCAAAACGGTCTGTCACTACGACCGCCACAAGATCAAGGGCCGCCTCCAGTTTTATAGCCATCCACAAGCCCGAGGTGGAAAGACCAGCAAGAGCCTTGCAATGGCTCACACAAGTAAAGCACACAGAGTACGTCATGCCAAATATCATGTTGTGCATGGTGGAGCCCCAGGAGATCAATTGGGCTGACTACTTCTGCAACTAGATGAGGGACAACCTCAACACCCACGAGGAAGTAAACGGCAATCCCATGTTGTATATGCCATTCTCTACTACTTGTAGCATCAACATCCATCAGACGGCTTTGGGCTAGTAGAGAAATCCACCACCGAGCTAGTACAAACCGAGCAAGAAGAAATAGAGGTGAAGCCCAAGAGAGCAAGGACAATGCCTAATATCACTCTGGTAGTTCATGTGCAATCGAACACAAGTCAGCTGCTCGAACAATATAGGATCGCTTGTTGCACAAATTCATGCACCGCAACTCTAGCGGGTGGATTCTCAAAACAAGGGCAAACGGGTTTAGGAGGAGCCCATTTTGATCGAAGATCTCTAGGGTGATGAAACAGTCGACATTGGCATCCATCCAGGAGCCAGAGCCATGCCGATCACCCTTGCTACCCCCTATGTCTCAGTCTCCACAACCCCTCAGGAGACCACATGCTTCGCCACCGGCACCTCTTCCGCTCCATGGATAGGCCTAGTAGAGGCCTTACAATTTTGCAGCACATCCCAATATAGGGCATCAGGTGGCTATTGCCACATGTCGACCGAGAAGTTATCATGTGCGGACGTGATGGTACAGAACCTCTTTGAAGCCATGGCACAGCTCCCATAGGTCGCCCAGACAATTTTATAGAGGAGGCGAAACAGGCCTCCCAACTCTCAGCTAGTCTCATCTAGGGCTGCTCTCTACGCATGACAGCCAATCTATAATGGTTGTAGCCCAAGCCACGGGTCACACAGTAATAAAAAGAGCTGAAGAGTACCGAGCCAAAGCTGAGGAGCTCGAGCTAGCTCTTACGAAGCTAAAAGATGACCTCACCACAAGCAAATCCCTAGTCCAGATGCTCATGGACAAGGCCGACAAGGCAAATTCAAGCTTGTGAACAACATTGGAACTAAAAGCGTAGGCAGAAGCACAGTACGCCCGATCACAAGAACACCATGAACAACAAATCCACTCCCTATAGGGTCTTTTGGCACAAGAGAGGGAACTTACAGTTTCCCTCCAAGCTGAAAATGAATGCCAGTGTGCCACCAACCAAGCAAAGGATTCAGGATTGGAAGATCGAGAGCAACAGGAGTTTAGGATGTACGGGGAGGTCTCCACACAATTAGCCACATACACACTTGCTCCACACACCATCCCCTAGACCCTCCAAATGCACTTTGATGCACT
The DNA here is from genome assembly GCF_047967505.1 of Dipteris shenzhenensis. Taxonomy (NCBI): domain Eukaryota; kingdom Viridiplantae; phylum Streptophyta; class Polypodiopsida; order Gleicheniales; family Dipteridaceae; genus Dipteris; species Dipteris shenzhenensis. The sequence goes on along the minus strand of NC_141609.1, from coordinate 35,281,730 downwards.
GTGTGCACAAAACCTCAACTTCCACTTAGACCTCATGACTCCACTTCCTCCTAACATCCTCCAGACTATCCTTTGCCATAACCCCAACCATTGCCGCCCCATCTTGGCCATGTCATACTTCTCCTTAGATCTCCAACCCACTTCTCTATCTCTTCTCTGCCCCTCCGAGATCTCTAAACATTATCCGCCCATCGCGTCCTTCTCAATTTTCAAGCCTAGTGCCACATCAACACTGAGTCCCTTAATTATCCAACGGATGATGAAGTGATGCAAATCCCAAAGCCCGAGGAACTCATGCCGTGGGTTTGCACACCCAAAAGTCTACATGCAGACATCAATTGGATGCAAACCTATGGCCGAACCTCTACCATCCAATCCAAAGTGCACCTTGTGGCCTACCAGTCCATAACCTACCACCCCTCGGCATAATAATTCTCTTCAATAGGGTGCTACAAGCTCTCCAAGACTCACTTGAGTCCTTGGTGAGCAATTTTGAAATAATTCACGTAGCCTACCCTGAGGAAGTCACTGAGGAAGAGGGGAAAAAAGAAATAACCCTCTTTAATACTACTGCTCCCCCTATAGAAATTCCACTACCACCTCCCCTAGATCTCACCCAACAAACCGTCCACCCTCCCCTCCCTCGTACAACACTGCCCAAATACTCATCTAATGCCTCTAACACCACCACCGTAGAGCACGGACCCTCCCCATCCATCTCCTCTAATGCTTCGGTCAACCTTCCTAATGAAGCCTTCAACATGCTGCTCAAAGAAACCAATTTTGTACAAGAAGATGATGCATCAATGCCACTAGGATCAGTGGATCCAGAGCCCATGCCACTTGTAGATGATGATGCTCAGCCATCCCTGCCAGTTTCCCCCCTCGAAGATGTCCACTAGCACCTAGACTTACAGTCCTTTCAGGAGTTGCCTGATAGTGCGCTAATGAACCATTGGAAGCACCAACTTGAGGGCTCTCACCTCCATCTCTATGAAATTCTTGAGGTGCACCCCCTCATGCAATTCATCACACAGTCCTTCGACGACTGGCGCCACATTGGATCCAAAGTGCACAAGAGGAGGATACAACCTTGCCCCCAATGCTCCAACCATAGTGCATCCATCGATCGAGTCCACCCACTCTATATGCCCATGGAACAATGATGTCTTAGGCCGCATTCAGAGACCTCTAGCAGAAAGACCTAAATGTGTTGTACAACTTTCTAAAGTACAACTTCCCCAAAGAGATGACTCAGGAGGGATTTTGCTTCCTTGCCTCCAGTCATTCAATGACACATGTGGTCGTCGTAGCGGTACATTTGAATCGCCTCCTCCTCTTACTCCTCTATGATCTCCGTGCCCATAGTCGCCCCATCAACAACCGCCTCCACAATCTGAACAACCAAATTGTCTTCAATCTTGACATTTGTTCGATGCAATTCTAGGACCTCCGTGTCCGCAATCTCCACAGACATCACATCTGCACGTACGAAGATATCCACGCCACCCATTATTGGAAGTACCACTCGTACCTTGCTCGCCTCACTCCACGATAGCTAGACCACTATGCCATCCTCTACAAACAGTCCTCACAACCAACCTCCTCCAGCACAACTGACCTAAGGATAGATCAGCAACAACAGGAAAGGGGGCATGTTAACATCCACAGAGTACAGCCGTCGAATGCAAGGTAATCAATGATTAGAGGTGATCAGGTCACATGATCATGTTAACATCCACAGAGTACAACCATCGAACGTAGGGTAATCAGTGATTAGAGGTGATCAGGCCCCATGATCTACTTCAACAGAAAAGCCAATCATGGCAAGCAATGTGCACATGGAAGGAGTATAGCTCAAATTCAAGGAGTTTGATCCCCAAATACCCAAAGTCCAAGGATTCCAAGCATAGGTTGTATGTTCCAGCTAACACCAAGACCAAAGATTGCAGGCAACATGTGCATTTTAGGTCTACATCCATGAAAATAGCCATGCCAACAAAAATAGCCATGAAAGAAGTATAGCTCAAACTCAGGGACTTTGATCCCCAAAATTCTAAAGCAAAAGATTCCAGGCAATGTGCAGGGTTTTCGTGGAGTGTCTCGCAAAAGATAAGCCTCGCCACTCTAGGTTTTGAGCCTCAAGTGTGGAATTTGAACCACAAATGGTTTAAGGTGTGAGGGCACTCACGGAGTTTGAGCCCCACATCACCTAAGCCTAGGAGGCACGAAGCTAACACAAGCACTATTTGGGAATTGGTTAGGACCACCTCCTAATGCCAGGCTTGTCCCGAGCACTTTAATATGGTTAACACAAGTGCTATTTCTGCCAGTAGGGAGAGATGGAAAGAATAGTAATATGCCTTGGCACCCTACGATCCCAAGAGCCTATGGTTGTAAGAGAGAAGGAGAGTGCTAAAAAGGAAAAGGGTTGGCCCTCCCTTCAAAAGGTGACTTGTATAAAAGGCCAAAGTGTTGACTTTGGTCGTCATTGTTGTTTGCACAAGTTTGAATACAAGATCCCTCTTCTCTTCCAAAAGAGTGTTTCGGGTGTTCCCTTGTTTCCATTGTAGTGCCCTGGTGTCTTCCACTCCATCCCTCTTCACTCTTCTTTTCCCTTCTCCTTCTCCTTCCCTTCTCCCTCTCCTTTCCTGCTCCCCTCTTCCCCTTCCCTCTTTCTCGCGTGGAGACACATTGCAACAATCCGGAGGCTGCTTGAGTGACACTTGCGGATGACTCATGCCTTGCATTGCTCTCACAAGGAGTAGATTAGAGTGGAGGCTCCATCGGCATCTCTTCAACATCCCCATGACACATGAGTCACCACTGAGACCCACCACATTTTTGGCACTACTGCCGAGGAGAAAAGGTATGCTTTTGCATTTGCACTTGTTTCCCTTCGATAACTACCCACCATTGCACAAGTCTTCAAGCTTACCTTGGAGCTTGTTAGTAGAGTTGTAGGAGGAAAGAGGAGGAGGAAGTGAGTGTGGACGAAAAAGTAGGAAAACTGTTTTTTATTGTTGGAAAGTCATTTGGGAGCATTGGAAGCTTGCTTTTTCAGCTTTTTAGTGTTTTAAATTGATAGGAACATAGTGGGTGTGATTGCTAAGGAGCATGTGAGGTTCAATCCCATCAAAAAACAACCAAAATGTTGATTCTTGCCAAATCTTGAAGTTGTTTTGAGTTCTAGAACTCACCCTTCATTAAATTTTGCATTTTTGCTTCCAAAAAGTGTTTTTTCTTCAAGTTTTTTTCAATTGTATAGGTGAACTAGATAGTGTAGCACCACCCTAGCATAACAAATCTATGACAGAAACTCAAATCCTGTAAAAAATCCACAAAAATTAGTCACCGACATTGTGTTTTCCTATCCTGCCGATTCAGTGCCATAGAGCTATCCCGTTGACCAAATATCTCGCTGGTCGGTGCGTTAGCCATATCCCATCGGTCAAACCCTATTGACCCGGTGCCATAGAGCTATCCCGCTGACCTAACTTATGACCATGGCCTAACTCGTCGCCCTGATTAAACGTGTGTCAAAGTTGCTATCCCACCGACTTGATAGCCATTGACCCGGTGCCATATAGCTATTCCACCGATCGTTGCTATTTTGGTACCCCACCCTGGATGCGGTGAACTCACCCCCATGCCCATGGTCATATTTGTACCCCTCGCCCATCGCGTTTCGCCGATCATGCCGCCCATCGCTATTTCATTCCACCCTTGTGTCTGCCACTCCATCCCCTTTCACTCTTCTCTTCCCTTCTCCTTCTCCTTCCCTTCTCCCTCTCCTTCCCTTCCCCCCTCTTCCCCTTCCCTCTTTCTCACGCGGAGACACATTGCAACAATCTGGAGACTGCTTGAGTGACACGTGGACGACTCGTGCCTTGCATTGCTATCACAAGGAGTAGCTTGGAGTGGAGGCTCCATCAGCATCTCTTCAACATCCCCACGACGCGTGAGTCACCACCGTTGGGACCCACCACACCTAGCCTCTCCCCTCCCTAAGCTATAGTGTTGTTGCTATAGCACTGCTTCGTGCAGCTATCCATGATTGGTGCCTCGGGCATCATGCCAATCAACCTCACACTCAGTGCCACCCTCATGCCCCGTGATGCCATCTACACCATCGCATCCATCATCATTTCCTGCTCACCCATGCACGTGGCTGCCACCTCCAACTCCTTGCATCATCATCCTTTGGTTCTCTATCCCCTCCTCGCCCATGTGACATGTGGCGCTTCCCCTCCTGTGCCTATGACCTCGTTGACATGGTCGCCTACCACATGTACCGCATAATGCTGTTGCCTTGTACAAGCCATATAGCTATTGATGTGTCCTCTACATACTACTGATGTGGCAATCCCTCATGGCTAATGACGTGGCATTTCCATAAAGTCCATAGAACCACATGGTAGTGCTGATGTGGTAGTTGCACTTGCATGATGACATGGCATTCGTACATTGACATGGCACAAGCCGTACCTTGATGGTGTGGCAAAATGGTGGTGTGGCACCTGCACCTGATACCTTGGCATTGTGTGGAGTCCCATGGGATTTGAACCTATGATCTATGTGCTTACAAAATTATTTCTTACCACCAAGCCAAGTTAGTCTTCATGAAATAAAGAGGGGATAAATTAAATATGTTATGACCTTTGCTAAAAGTTGTTGAAGGCAGTATCTTTTGACTCGAGTGGAATTGAGCATGTTGCAAAAAGGAAAGATGTTTAGTTTTTTGTGTTCTTCATCACCTGAATGTTGAAAAAGTGGGTCTGCAAAGGTGCTATAGTTTAAATCCATTTTGCACCTTAAAGTCGATTGATCATAGCTTTTGCTCTAAGCCTCAATTTGAGGTGCCACAAAAACAAAAAGTCTTTAATTCTCTGAGGCAGATGGCTTTAGAAAATTAGATTCAACGAAAGGTAGACTAGGGTGCCAGTTCAGCTTGCATGACTGAGATTGATGATTTTGAGGACTTTCAAGCCTAAGGCTCGGGCAACTGTGAACAATTGGCGAGATGTGTTCCTAGAGCTACTTGCTGACTTGCAATGCAATGTAGTCTATAGTTGGTTGAGTTCAACGATAGATAGGAGCTCCTATCATGGGTCATAAGGGAGATCGAGGTATTATACATCCATTAGGACAACTTTGACTTTAGCTCTCCGTGCTGCACGGTCATCAAAGTCTTGGCATCATCCGAGGTAGTGCGAGAAGTAAGATTCATTGTTGATAGGTGCGAATTGCTTGAAGATTGGGGCTGTTAAAGTGAAGGATTGAGCACTCCTAGTCTAGATGCATGAAGAGCAAGATGATCAAGGAGGGTCAAAGCACCATGAAAGAGGCATAAGTATGCAACACTCAATCTATTGCAAAATGTGTATTCAACAATACATGATAAGCTTCTTATATAGAGAGAGCCCTTAGAATAGTCAACACTTGTGGGATCCTCTGATCCACATCTCTCCTTGTGGATGTCCTCGATATACATCTTCACATCATGTAGTCCACATCCTAGGGTGGCTACTTTAATACATTCCTATACCATACCTTAACCTCCAATATGTGCACATGGCCCCATATCTCAACACCTCCCCTTAGTGCCATGATCCTTTGGCTACTGCAAGGTGGTCAAATGTGAGTTACAAGATCAAATCCTCCCCTGAGTGCCTACATGGCTACTCTCATGTGGTCAGGTTTGATTACAAGAATATAGGCTAAAGGTGGAAAGGATGTTGCTTCTCAATACATGTTATTCTTGTCATTCTACTCATGGCTTGATGATGACTCCATGTAGTTGACCTGCTAGTTCTTCAATCTGCAATCTTTTTCCTTGTGTCCTAGCTTCCTGCAATGGTGACACTTTGGTTTGTTCTTCAGTCTGTAGTCACTTTGATAGTGACCCATCCCTCTACAATGGTAACACTTTGTTGATGTTTTACTGAACAATGCTTGTTCTTCATTATTGTTGTTGCGTGTTGATGTCGATGTCGATGTCGATGCCTTCAACTCTCTTTTCTTTTCAAGAAGAGAGGATACACATTCCTCAAGCTTTGGATCTAGGAGGTTCTTCAAAGTGGTTGTCAATGTGCTATACATGCATGCTTTTAAGGAGGATTGCAAGTGCATCTTTTTCCCCTACTTTTGCATTTATGCCTTCTAGTTGGGTCATAATGCTTTTGATTTTGTTGACAAATTGTGCCATGGATTCATTCATGTGCAAACCATAGAATTCAATCTTAAGATGAATTTCTTGGTTTTTGACTTTTGCAACAAACACTATGTTCAACTCATCCCATGCATCTTTGGCATGATCCTTGGAGTCTATATGATGAATTATGTTTGGACCCAAGTGCAAACCAATGAGTGATAGTGTTGATTTGTCTTTTTCCTTCTAGGCATCATTTTGTGCAGTGGTTATGTCTTCTTTTACAGTCTTCCAAAGCTTTTGATGCATGAGGATATACCTCATTTGTGTAGAGCAGGTATGAAATCCTTCCTCAGTGAACTTCTCAACAGTTGGGGTGCATATTGCCATGCAAAGGTTTTACTAGTTGAGGAAACTTTCAAATCTGGCAGTGTCCAATTGCATATAATAAAATTGACGTTATAGCATGTAGAGCTCAAAAAGGCAATCACTTTTTCTTTTTGGAGCATGTGCAAATTCTTCTTGGATTGCAAGTTATGGCTTGCCAAAGTTTTATGAAGAAGAGGTGGCCTTTAATGATGTGGCATAGGAATTCACATGCTACATGCAAATTGTGCTTGGTAAGGGGTTACTGTGCTAAGGTGGCCCTCATCCATGTGGCAATATTTTGACCCAACCAAAGCAAGATGAACTTAACCAAACCCACAAAAACTTAACCACAGTAAACTATAAACCTGACACATGTCTAAAACCTAACTATATGACTAACCCAAGGTCATGTGCTTGAGTGGCTTATCTGCCATGTGTCGATCAATAAGGTTGCCGTGTGTCTTAAGGTCTAACCTTAGGAGAGAAACCTTTTCTTGGTTGTAGAGGTCTTGCAGATGACGATGGCGTGGGCGTCAGGCTTCGAAAGGGAGAACAGAGGCACATTGGGGTCAATGATTTTGGAGTGTAGAGCTATCGCATAGGTCCTTCGTGTGGGTGGAGACTACAGTTTTATTATGTAGCCACATAGTCGAGAGCCAAGAGAGCCACAGAGCCGGGCTGGACACAAAGTTGAGCAGATGACAATTTACCAGAGCGAATTTCTTGGCTGCAATTCACCATAAGCACCTAGTAGCGCAATCAATCAAGAGCTCGACACAGAAAACCTGCAAACTTCATCCGCCAAGAGAAAACCTACTATAGTGCATCCTGCTCCCATTGTTGGAGATGGTGGAGTTGCCTGATGTTGCAGAGAAGGCGATTAGGGAGAACGGTTGTGGGCATTGGCAAGCACTATGCAAGGAGCCTAGAGATGGACTGGAGCATCTGATGTCTTGCTTGCAGCTAGAGGTCATTGGTCATTGGTAGAAGGTAGAGCTGCTTGTGCCATGCCGCAAAGTTGTTGGAGCATTGTGACCTCGTAAGAGCTCTGAGGCCGGCTGTAGGGAGTCAAACTTGAGGTTCGTACTTGAGGTTGATGAAGAGCCTTGAGCTAGCAACTAGTTGCCATTTTGTTGGCGGTTGTGGAGGACTTGACGTTCATCACTTGCAATAGTGCTCAATCACTCTGCAAGCATCTTCCTTGCCACTGATGAGGCTACAATGCATAGATAGCCAATGTCTTGCTTATCGCCTCTGCCCAAGGAGGTTTTGGCATAGTAGAGACCTATGTCTCTCACTCGACTTCTCTATGGGAAGAAGGCAAATAGACTCTCTCAGAGTTTCCTTATCTCTATTTCTCACAGAGTAGACTCTCTCTCTCTCAGCAATGAATACTCAAGAAACACTCTCACCCTAAAACTAAAACTAACCTAGGAGAGCTAGACCTAAGCTCTGATACCATGTTAAAGTGAAGGATTGAGCACTCCTAGTCTAGATGCATGAAGAGCAAGATGATCAAGGAGGGTCGAAGCACTATGAAAGAGACATAAGTACACAACACTCAATCTATTGCAAAATGTGTATTCAACAATACATGATAGGCTTCTTATATAGAGAGAGCCCTTAGACTAGTCAACACTTGTGGGATCGTCTAATCCACATCTCTCCTTGTGGTGGATGTCCTCGATCCACATCTCCACATCATGTAGTCCACATCCTAGGGTGGCTACTTTAATACATTCCTATACCATACCTTAGCCTCTAATATGTGCACATGGCACCATATCAACAGGGGCTTCATCCTAAGTATCTGCTGCTTGGTCCCAGTCACTAATAAGCTTGTATTGTTTGATTTCTATAAAGTCCATTGGAAATCTTTCTCTCAGGGGATGAAGATTAGTGGGATGTAAGGCTTTCCTAGAATATGTTGTATATGTTGTCTTAGCTATTCAAGATGCCTGGTTCTTCATGCTCATCTAACTTAGTGCATCTGAAGGTCAAGAAGAAGAAGGTTCTTAAGAAAAAGGGCAAGGTACCAAAACAACCCAAGAGTTACTACTATGATCATGCCAAGAATCTATGTTTCCCTAAATTCCTCTATAACAATTTGCATTTGTATGGTTAACATGTTTTGACCTCGAAGTCCTTTTGTAACAAACCAACCTTTTGTTCCACATCATAAATTGCACATTGTAATATTGTTTGGGCACAAGGTAAACTTTTAGCAAAGAATAGTGAGGTTGTTTGGTCCCCGGCATCTGATCGAGGTCTTGGCTTCTCTCCACCCTCTCATTCTTTCGATCTTGGATAATTGGGAGACTTGGGATGTATGCATTCTGGTTCTCATATAATGTCAGCATGGGTAATGCATTTTGATTGTGCTTTCGAGTCCTCAACAAAAGTAGTAGGAGCCGCTGGTGTGACCTTTGTCTCACCTGATGGGGTGGAATTTTGATATAGTATCCCTATGGTAGCCAACACTTGCAATCAAGCAAAATATTCAGCTCTTATCTTTAGCTTGCAGAAGGCAAAGGACCATTGAGTTACCTAGCTCAAAGTGCAGGGGATCTTTAGCTTGTGTGCCAACAAGTAAGCGGTGATTGGAAAGTGCAAAGTGAAAACTTGGCCTCATGCCATTAGCACGCCATTCAATTCTACTAACTAGTTCCAAGAGATCCAATTGTGCCACATTCCAAGGTCCCAGAATAGTGTGGCTAGCACACTCGCCCATGCCATTTGTGAATCAATAGGAGGTACCTTTTCAAAAGGGGCTTCTTGCCTACACAAGTCAAGGTGATTTATGGAGCAAGAATTGAGACCCTCCCAATGGAGACAAATGGCCTACATGAGGGTCATCATCTATAAATATTGTGGAGGGTGTAGCCATTGTGAGACCAAACGCTTTGAGTACCTCATACGGGTCCATTGACTTTGGGCGATCATCAAGAAAGTTCTCCATTGACTTGCCCAGAAGAAGAGGTTACAATGCCAAATTGCATGCTATTAGAAGAGATCTCATGGAGGTTGCAAGAGCTTGAGGAAGGTGACAGAGATGTGCAAGATCTACAACTACTTACCTTTGTTTTGGCTTTTCTCTTTGTGTTAATGAATAATTTGATGCAACGCCATGTACCTCAACAATAAGCATCCTTGTATAAATTTTTATTTGTTTCCAATCTCTTTTTTCAAACAACAGCTAATATCCCAATGCCTAGTGGAAAGATGGATGAAAATCCTAGTGAGTATTTTGTGGCCTTTAAGCATCACTGTGTTTCCCTAAATATTCTGATAGAAGACCATTGGTTGTTAGTTCTTCCCACATTCTTGGAAGGATTGGCCCAGGTATGGTATGAGAAGCAGCTAGAGGTAGACCGTCAAAGTTGTCCAAGGTTGATGGTAGCAAGGATTGAGTATTTTGGCAAGGATGAAGAGCCAGAGAATGTGCACTTGTAGTGGCAAATCTGAAGCACTCGGAAGGTGAGACGGCATGTCGATATGTGGATTGAGTGTCCTTGTACCTTGATTGCACTTGTAGTGGCAAATCTGAAGCACTTGGAAGGTGAGACAGCATGTCGATATTACTGTCCTTGCTCCTTGATTTCTTGATTGCCATGTAAGAAGACAATGCCAGATTCCAAACTGGAATGGCTCAACATGTGCTGAGTTACCTGATAGAGCTAAAATCAATGATGAATTCTGCCTCAAGATGAAGTGGAAGAATCCAGAGACCATGACATGTGCCCAAAAAATAGCTCAAAAGTTTGACAAGGTTTATTGTGACTGCGCATCAAAGAAGGCCATTGTACCACCTCAACCCAATCAAGTCCTGTAGCACCCTCCAAGAGTGCCCATAGCATGAATATAGCTTCAGCCCCCCTCAAGGGTGTATCCTCAACTGCCATCTAGAATGTATGCCAATATGCCACCAAGAATGTATCCCCAACCTCCACTTGGAGGGATTTTGTCACCTTGTCCCCAAGTCCCTCTTCTTCCTACCCCTCCCGGTCCACCAATCGAAGAACTTGGCATCAATAACCTTGCTAAGGCACTAAATGACCTCTGACTTGAGATGGTGTGGATCGGTGTGATACCGGATCTTGTCGACCATCGCTATAGAGCTATCCCATTGACCATCGTGATACCTTTGGGGGTAGCCAAAGAATTAAAAATTCCAAAACCTCAGTTCACCCTGAGTGTGCTCAACTAGAGGCCTCCCACATGCACTTGAGATCCAAAATAATTTTGCCAAAGGATCCCGTGCTAGAAAAGAGTGCTTCGAGCAATGCTTAGTCCACCCTCCATCTTAGCTGGGAATCCGGAAGCTCAATCCCAAGCCTCCACTCGCTAGTAGGTCCCTGACTAGAGACTCTATCTAGTTTTGATGAAACAGAGAGTTTGGAAGAAGTGATGCAAGACCCCTCAGGTCCAAGAGCATTGGAAGCTTCATTCACAAGTGTAGCCTCTCCCAACTCACCTGCACCTTCGGTTGCATCCAGGCTTAGAGGTACGTTCTCTAACATGTTCGACTGCTTAGGCTGCCGAATAGAGTCAGCAAACATGGAGAACCCCTTCGTCGATATGTCTACAGGGAGGGAAGGCCAGCAACATCTAGCTCTCAAACCACAGTCCGAGACAGAAACCACCTTCACCGAGATCTAGGATCCCCACCTATGCCAGACCTTCCTAGTGGGAAAACATGGATGGTGAAGATCCATGGATGAGGGAATTTCGAAGGCAAGACCCTAGCCGAGGGGATACTAGGAACTTCCAAGGCGGAGTGCCGTATGAACCCCCTACAGCCCCAGTGCCACCATCCTTCATCAACTATGGGGCACCACAGTTTCCCACCCTACCACCCATTGCATGGAACTAACATTCCCATGCCCAGGACCCACCTCCTCCAGGAGTCTATCCCTTCTCATCCATACCAGTTGCACCAATGAATGCAGGCCTTGGCACTTCTGTCCCAATGCCGGTACCATCAACCATGTGGATACCACCACCTGGGCTAGGCTTAAGGCCAACCCTACGCCCTGTTAGGCCCACAGCAACACCACCTCTGCTAGCCCCTCAAACAGTGTTAATTGATGAGGCAATGCGTATATTAATGAATGCCCTAGGAAGGGGGGCCACACCACCTCCACTCGCCCCAATGGTTCTTGCAGGGATTGCAAATCCCTCGAGGAGCCGAACCATAGCCATCTCCAAGCTAATGACCAAGATCCTTGGAGAAGGAGACCCGATCTCCCACGTGGAGAAATTTGAATAGATTTGTGAAGCCTTTGGTGCTCCTGGAGACCTAGAGATTGCCAATGCGTTTGGCCTCAACCTGGATGGCAAAGTAGGCCAATGGTCTACAGCTCTCACCCCAGAAGAAAAGATCAACTGAGAGACCTTGAGACAGGCCTTTATTGTGGGGTTCACCCCTAGCAGCCATAAATGGAGCCCAATCAACCAATTGTATGGTGTAAAGCAGAACAATAAGGAATCCCTAAGGAATTACATTGCCAAGATCAAGCACCTCAATGCCCACTGTGGACCATATGAATGCATTAGCGCCGAATGACTGTTGCCCCGTTTCCTTATTGGATTGGCACACTGAAAGCTGCACGACCACCTCATGGTGATGAACCCTACCTCCTTTGATCTATGCCGCAAGGTGGCCATCCGCATATGTGACAACATGATGGACAAGGTGAATTCAGATAAAGCCCCGGATCCCTCAAAAATAGCTCCATTGGTCAGGTCTTCGAATGTAGAATCGATCAAGAAGGAGACTAACAAACCCAAGGGCTTGGATATGAGCGAGCTGGCAATCTATTGGATCAACTAGGCTAGCAGTGGAGGATAGGAACCTCCAAGTGGGAAAACATGGATGATGAAGATCCATGGATGAGGGAATTTTGAAGGCAAGACCCTAGCCGAGGGGATACTAGGAACTTCCAAGGCGGAGTGCTGTATGAACCCCCTACAGCCCCAGTGCCACCATCCTTCGTCAACTATGGGGCACCACAATTTCCCACCCTACCACCCATTGCATGGAACTAACATTCCCATGCCCAGGACCCACCTCCTCCAGGAGTCTATCCCTTCTCATCCATACCAGTTGCACCAATGAATTCAGGCCTTGGCACTTCTGTCCCAATGCCGGTACCATCAACCACGTGGATACCACCACTTGGGCTAGGCTTAAGGCCAACCCTACGCCCTGTTAGGCCCACAGCAACACCACCTCTGCTAGCCCCTCAAACAGTGTTAACTGATGAGGCAATGCGTATATTAATGAATGCCCTAGGAAGGGGGGCCACACCACCTCCACTCGCCCCATTGGTTCTTGCAGGGATTGCGAATCCCTCGAGGAGCTGAACCATAGCCATCTCCAAGCTAATGACCAAGATCCTTGGAGAAGGAGACCCGATCTCCCACGTGGAGAAATTTGAATAGATTTGTGAAGCCTTTGGTGCTCCTGGAGACCTAGAGATTGCCAATGCGTTTGGCCTCAACTTGGATGGCAAAGTAGGCCAATGGTCTACAGCTCTCACCCCAGAAGAAAAGATCAACTGAGAGACCTTGAGACAGGCCTTTATTGTGGGGTTCACCCCTAGCAGCCATAAATGGAGCCCAATCAACCAATTGTATGGTGTAAAGCAGAACAATAAGGAATCCCTAAGGGATTACACTGCCAAGATCAAGCACCTCAATGCCCATTGTGGACCATATGAACGCATTAGCGCCGAATGATTGTTGCCCCGCTTCCTTATTGGATTGGCACACTGAAAGCTACACGACCACCTCATGGTGATGAACCCTACCTCCTTTGATCTATGCTGCAAGGTGGCCATCCGCATATGTGACAACATGATGGACAAGGTGAATTCAGATAAAGCCCCGGATCCCTCAAAAATAGCTCCATTGGTTAGATCTTCGAATGTAGAATCGATCAAGAAGGAGACTAACAAACCCAAGGGCTTGGATATGAGCGAGCTGGCCTCCAATCTATTGGATCAACTAGGCTAGCAGTGGAGGATAGGAACCTCCAAGGAGCACCGAGCAACCCCCACTTGTTTCCATGGAGAGACAATGTTTGGTGTGGGGTATGCAATGGCAACCACCCCTCCAATGAGTTCCCATGCCTAAGGGCAAGGCCGATACTCTACTGCTCACACTGCCATAGGTGGGGAAATCATGATATCTCCCAATGTCAGTTTTTGAGGTCCCTTCCCCAACCCATGTATCAAATGAGACCCCATTAGCCCTAACGGCCCCATCTAAACCCCAGATCTCTCAAGGTGGCCCCGTGGCTAGTTCTAGCTAGTACAGAACTCAACCAACAGAGTTACCACCACCCATATTGGGTCCGCAGCCCCCACTACCTCGTATAGCCCCAATAAATCAAGTGTTGGTAGAAGAAGTGCAAACAATTGGGAGGAGATGGTGGATCCTGATCACGGACCTCATGATTACTACCCCTAGGAGAACAGAAGTGGCACCTTGATCCACTACCTCCCACCAAAGGATCAATAGTTTCCCATATTCCAAACCACCCCCGTAAATGCAAGGGCAAGAGACCTAAACTCAATTGCTCGAAGACCCCCAATCTAATGTTACACCTGCTAGGGGTCCCCCCCGCCACCCCAACCATGACCAACCACCCCTTTATGTGCAAGGTGTGGAACCAAGCACTTATTCTAGGACTATCCCATGAGGAGACCAACCACCTCAATCATCTTGCCAAAGAGCACCAGCCTTAATCTGCTTAGCATCGAGCAGGGCCATGTGGTTGCAATGCCCCTACAAGTCATCACAAGGATGCAAGCCAAGGCATTAGGCAAAGCAATGAAGAAGCTCAAAAGGAAGGGTAAACGATCCCCATTGCCCAGCCCTGAGATTCCCCCACATTGCCTAACTCGGTCCAAGAAGGCCATTCAAGTAGGTGACAGCTTCGATCAGGCACTCTCATCCAGGGCGATTCTAATGAGGAGACAGCTACTCTTCCCACCTCCTGTGCTTTTGAATAGTCTTCCACCCAGCATGACCCTGAAGTTCCCCTGATCCTAGAGGTGAATTATCTAGTGCGGGCCCAAGGCCTAGCACCCTCGCCTCCTATAAGGAGACCTATCCCGACCCAGTCTTAGAAAAGCAATACAGAAAAAGATGCCCAGAACATAGTACGGGATTGCCAAGAGAAGTTTGAACATAAACTAAAGGCCAGTTGAGGGTCAGATACTATTCATCCAGCCCACCTGATGGGCCAGTTAGGGGTGAAATTGCTCAAGGTACCAGAGAGGGTGGAGGAAGAGGAACATCTTAGCTTCGAGCAGTTAGAAGCTCTAGATCTGATGCAGAGAAGATGTTCCAGGAAGACCCAGTGTTGCATAACCTCCAGGAGGAAGGAGGCCTGTACGACTTTAAGGATATGTTGTCCATGGAGGAAGAAGCTTCACCAGAGCCCTGCGATAATGCTGGGTTGGCTTCCCTCCTATTAACAGAGATCAAAATTCCGATCGCTTCCCTGCTAAGAGGAAATCCCATGCTATGGCATGATCTATCCAATTGGATGAATAGACTGTTCTTACCTCCAACCCCTATCAGCCAACCAATTGATGCCCAAAAAGGGGCAGAACCTACCTAATGTTCCCATCAATAAGCTAGGCTAGTACTTTGAGGGTGATGACATGAATGCCTCTATCCCCATAGTCTATCAAAACCAAAAGGTTGAAGCCATCCTGGATGGGGGAGCAGAAGTGAGTGCACCAAGGAATGCTATGTAAAATGG
This sequence comes from Dipteris shenzhenensis, assembly GCF_047967505.1. NCBI lineage: Eukaryota > Viridiplantae > Streptophyta > Polypodiopsida > Gleicheniales > Dipteridaceae > Dipteris > Dipteris shenzhenensis. The sequence goes on along the minus strand of NC_141609.1, from coordinate 35,266,434 downwards.
GGAAAACCCACACTCGAGTAGACCCATCTGGTAGTAAAGTTAGCCGATGGGGAAACTGTTGAACCCCTAGGAGTGTTGATTGGCATCAACATTAAGGTATTTGGATTCATGTACCCCGTCAAGTTCATAGTCATGGACTTCACTCGACAGCCAGGATATGAAGCTATCCTAGGCATGCCCTTCTTGCAAATGTCCAGACTCATGCATGACTGGCATAATGATAACATCTACTTGTGACACGAGGAGAAAACCATGAGAGTGGACTTGCACACCTACAAGGCCCACCCATTGTCAAGACACCTGTTTGCCTACAGAGCCTGACACCATTACTCGAACCACCTCCATAAAGCTATTCCAATCCTATGACAAGGAAGAGGATGAGAAGGAGTTTGATGACTTTTGGTATGCACCTCTCCTTGAGCCGGAATTCTTGCAAAACTAGATGCACATCTTAGCCAATATAGATGTCCCAAAAAGACTAGGGTTTCAGATCACCACTTTAGAGCTTAAGGGTCTTACCCTAGTGGTTCCCTAGGAATGTTTAACATGCTCAAACACCGAGAGGTAAGCAAGGGAACCATGAGGGTAAAATAAGATCTTCATTGGTGGTTGTCCTACGTAGGTGCCACGACTACTCACCACCAATTCTCCTCCAATCGAAAAAATAGGGCGAGTAAGGTAACCACCCCCATCGGCTCTATAAGCTCAATCGAAGAGCCCTTTTAGGTCCCAAATCCTCTGTATCCAAAGGTACGACAAAGGCAAGCCAAGCTAAGTCCAAAAAGACCACTGCTCTGGAAGAGATAGAGGAGGAAACCGAAGATAAAGAGGACCTATGGCAAGTACCAGCCCACTACAAGGCCTACACGATTCAGGATCATTATATCTTATATCTGCCAAAAGGTCTCGGGAGGATGGATGTTCTCAAGGGCATGCCCTGGTCAAGGAGGTAAACCTAAGGGTAAGAACCCCCAACCCATATTCGTCTTGTCAATGACCTCACCCCCAATGAGGAGAATGCCTTAATAGCTCTCCTACAAAAGTACAAGGACTACATGGCCTGGAAGTACACTAACATGAAAGGGGTGCCTGCCGCAGTAGTGCAGCACACAATCCCCATGCTAGACGATGGCAGGCTAGTACGACAACGCCCCACCCTATGAATCCTACATACACACTCATAGTGAAAGAAGAAATCCAAAAACTAATAGATGCAGGATTCATCTATGAAATTGAGCATACGGACTGGGTATCACCCATCATAATAGTCCTAAAGAAAAATGGAAAAATTAGTGTATGTGTGGATTTGAAAAAGGTTAATGCTACCATGAGACATGACCACTACACAAGATGTGACCACTACCCCTTGCCATTCACAGAACATGTTCTAGAAAGGGTAGCCAGAAAGAAAGCGCATAGCTTCCTAGACAGATTTTCAGGTTACAACCAAGTGTTGATCTCCCCACAAGATCAACATAAGACTGCCTTTGCAATCAAATGGGGTGTATATGCAGCGAGGGTGATGATATTCGAATTAACCAATGCCCCATCTACCTTCCAATGGATGATGATCATGGTATTCAAAGAGTATATAAGAGACTTTGTGGAAGTCTTCTTAGACAACATCTGCGTGAGCTCAAAGTGGGATGACCACCTGAAGTACCTCAGGCTTATCCTCGAGAAATGCCGCTTATACTGAATATCCCTCAACCCTCTTAAGTGCCAGTTTTGGGTCAAACATGGTGTCATCTTGGGGCACATAGTGTCTCAAAATGGAATCTCTACGGACCATAATAAAATCAAACTCATCTTGGAGCTACCACCCCCCACCAATGCCAAGGGAGTCCAACAATTTACTGGCCACACAGGCTATTACAGGAGATTCATCTTGTTCTATGCAAACATAGCCCGCCCATTGTACAAACTACTAGTATCCTTTGAGTGGATCGAGGAATGCCAAGAAACCCTCAAACTAGCTTTAGCCACCGCACTAGTGTTGAGGTCACCCGACTGGAATTTAATATTCCATGTCCATATTGATGCCTCTAACTTTGCCATCGAATGTGTGTTCCGACTCAGGGAGCATAATTTAGATTACCTGATATACTTTGTGAGCTGCCAACTAAACGAGACTGAGGTTAACTACACTACCATTGAGAGGGAAGGTCTCACCATGGTCTATGTAATCAAGAAGTTCAAGCACTACTTGTTGGCTAACAAGTTTGTCTTCTTCATGGACCATTAAACATTGCTATACTTGGTCAACAAACCTTGCATGACAGGTCGCATCATTAGGTGGATGCTGATCCTTCTAGAGTTCAACTTCACAGTCGTTGTATGTAAAGGAAAAACCCACGTCCTGATCGACCACCTATCAAGGATCTTGAATGGTGAAGCCCCAATGAGAGTAGAAGACCATATCCCCGATGCTTCTCTCTTCTTCCTCGACAGCATTCCCAAATGGGCCACCGAAATCGGCCACTACTTGGCCAACGGATTTTTGGGAAAGGCCCTTAAGAAGGATAGAGCCTGAAAACTCATTAAGGACATAGTGCCATATCAATTAATAGCTAGCCAACTATACCGCATCGGCAAGGATGGCATCCTGTAAAGATACGTATGCGAACATGAATACATTGATGTGCTTGAAGAAGCCCACTAAGGAAGCATAGGAGATCATTTTGCCATTGATGTTATAGCACGTAAAATGCTGCAAGCTAGTCTCTCGTGGCTGACACTCTTCAGAGACATGGCCAAATTCATCAAACGATGTGACCCCTGCTAGTGTATCCAAATCATAGACAAGTCAGACATGATGCCCCTAATCAGAATCCTAACCAACCAACCCTTCGAGAAATGGGGCATTGACACAAATTAGTTGCTCCTCATCTTCATGGCCACTCTGGCATGGCTGTACCAGTAGCTCCAACAAAACCAACTCCTCCTCATCGTTGTGCAAGCATACTTATGGAGCACCGATTGCATCGTTGACATCCAATAGCAATCGAGCGACCCACATAGAGAAGGTAGCTATAGGCAATAAGCATGAATAGATTCAACGAGCTCTTGCTTACTGTCTTAGAAGCTAGCCTTTTATGCTGCATGATGTTGAAGAGGGGATAATAATCAGGATAAACGATGGGAGAGAAGGCTTCTTGAAGAGTAATAATGCTAGGTACTAGCCAAAGGAATGAAGAGTTGAACCCGATTAGGTGATCGAATAGGTTTTGATGGCAAGAGCTACGGGCAAAAGAACTATCATTGGTGCTATCATTGCAATTCCATACCCTGTATGGGGGAAGCTACACTAGAGGACGAGGCCACAAGGTTATAACGAGGCTATAAGGGATTGGGGAGAGATCAGTGAAAGAAGAGCAACTACCAAGCAAACTAGCGGGGTGAAAGGTTTAAAGGGATGCCTCTATGGCAATGACTAGCGGGATTTAGCGGTGGTGATGGTCGGTGTAGTAAATTGATGGCGACGGTCGGTGGCATGTTGGGATCGTGATGGTCAATGGGATGCCTCTATAGCGACGACCGGTGGGATACTGACTATGTAAAGGAGTAAAAGAAGGAGAGAGTGGTGGGAGGGAACAAGAGTGAGTGAGTAGGATGCACTTGTGCGGTGCGGGCACATGGGTCTAGCCTTGGTGCAGACCCTTGCTTTCTTGAGTAGGATGGTACTGTTGGAGAGGGTACATCCGTAATTTCTTTTGAGTGTTTGTCCCATGAGGGAGGTTCTTGTGTAACTCTTCGTGGGGAGGGGTCAGTTCCTGCGGGGTTCCTCGGTTGTTTGTGGCAATACTGGTGTTGAGTTTGACCATTCGTGGTACTAGTGCGTACTCAGTACCTTAGGACTGGCCTGCTTCATTTGGTTTGTAGGTAGGTTCTTGTGGTGCTGTGTCTCAGGGAGACATAGGTTCTTGTAGTGCTATCTTCGATACCTTTAGGGCTTACAACATCGACTTTGAGACCAAGGCAACCTTCTTACCTTGGTCACCCAAGTGGTTGGTGTTGACCGAGCTGTTGGAGGGGTGTGATGGTGGATGAGGTAGGGGCGCGAGTTGGCGGTGTGGCTTTTTTCTTGTAACGGATGGTTTTGGAAGAGGCTTCCTTGGGGTGATCGGGGCCTGTTTTGCTGATTTGATATCCTCTGGAAGTCGAGTCTGATCAAAGTGACATCGGGCATAGAGGATAACATCTTGTACTTGTTGCTCACGGATTTCTTGAGCGAAGGATGGTGGCGTCAGTTGAGTGGGCCATGGCATCGGTTTACCATTGTAGCTAGCTTTCTTTCCCCTTCGAGCTGGAACTTTTGGTGGGGTGTTGGTGGTGGCTGGGGCTTCCGGTCTGCCCTGCTATGTAGCTTCATTATTGAGGGTAGAACTGAAGAAGCAGGGCTTGGACCACACAACACAACTACCGCCATTTGGCCACCATTGGTGAACGAAGCAGTCCGAGCGTGCCAGTCGATTTGATAGTTTACGATGTAGCACCAAGTTCATCCTAGTATAATATGTTCTTCGGTTGCTTCTGTGGGGAGAACATAAATCGTATATCCAACACTACTTGGTGAACAACCATTAGACTTAAATTCACAAAACCCAAAGCTTGTAGGAGTTGGCCGTTTATAGCTCTTATTGAAGCGATGGTGAGGGTTAGGGGTACATGTAGCTTTCCCATACCTCCCGGGAGAGGAAGTTGTGGCTCGCCCTTAGATCCATGAGTGCTTTGATGCGCATGTGTGGGACCTGCAATTGAACAAGCAACCTGGCTGGTTCTACTGTTAGCCCATCCATTAGCTGCATCTATTCAATCGTTGCCTTAAGTAGTGTCATTTGCCTATGCTGTTAGAGCTTAGCATTATGGATTTTGGCTTCCTTCATGGCCTGGCATTTCATCCTAGCTACCTCGACCTTGAGTCCTTTTTGTTTATGCACGGCTTGAAGGGTGGAGAGAGTGAGTGGTCCATAGTATCTTTTTAATTTTCTCCTGTTAAGGTAGCCATCCATTTCTATCCCATCAAGGGTGGCTATTCGGCATGACCCTTGGGGAGTGATTTTAACTACATGGTAGGGACCCATACCTCAGTACTTAAGCTTGCGTTTGGTATTACGGACGTTGTATAGGAGTGCCAAATCTCCTTTTGCTAGGTCCTTGTTCTTCAAGCTACGATCGAACCACTTTTTACATTGGGCCTTTTCTACCCAGAGAGAGTAGGTTGCATGCAACCTTGTCTCTTCTAATTTTTTGAGGTCGACTAGCCATTTTGCTAGTGCATTCTCTGTGAGTCTTTCCTTAACAGCAAGACGGAGGCTATGCTCTACATACTCCATTGGCATTATTGCCTCCACCCCAAAGGCTAGTCTGAAGGGGGTACAATGCGTGGCCACTTTATAGGAGGTCTTGTAGGCCCATAATGCTACTATGAGCTTATGCTCCTAGTCTCAGTATGACTGGCTTCTACCGTACATGTCATGATCTTACAACACATTTTGTTGGAGCTCTCGGCCAAGCCATTTGCCCTAGGGTAGTATGGTGTTGACTTCCTATGTATGATCATAAACTCACTAGTCAGGATTGCTATCGTTTCGTTGAGGAAGTGAGTTCCTCGGTTGCTAACTAACTCCGATGGACATCCGAACTGCATAATGACTTGTTCATATAAGAATTTGGCGCTGGATCTCATGTCAGCCTTCACCATGGCTCTTCCTTCTACCCACTTGGTGAAGTAATCGATGGCCAGAATGATGTATCTAGCCCCAGTCCCCTTACGTAGCTGCTGAGTTTATGGGACCAATCTACTACTATGCTAGAGGTTGCTTTGGAGGACAAAATGGTGTGGCATTAGATTCCAACATTAAAGTCATGATCGTCAAGTAGAGCCAAGGCCAAGCACAAGGCTATTCAAACAGGGGAGGGCATTGGAGGAAAGGAGGGAATGCAAGGAGGAAGAGACGTTAAAAAGAAGAAGAAAAGGAAGGTGAGGGGAGGTGAAGGCGTAGGGGAGAAAAGCATTCGCGGTAAACTACAGCTTCAAAAATTAGAATTCAAATTGCATCTACTTAGACGACAAACATTGAAGGCACACGTCTTGGAAGCTAACTTCTCCTACGAGCTTTTCTTCTAGGACTTGCAGCTACAAGTTTCTCTCTCTGCAAGATTTGAGCAACCTTCCATGTGGCACTCTTCAAAACCTTTGGCTCTTCTTTGGTCAATTGCATGACATGTGGTACTCCTAGCTTCTCTCCATGTGCCATGTAGCATATTCTTCCATGTGCCACATGGTAGCCTCTTGTGCCTCTCACCATCCTTAATATATAGTAAGATAAGATACAAAGATCATCTAGAGAAAAGAAAGATCCACTGAGATGGACATATAAAAGAAAACTGGCTAAAGTCATGGAGATAGATGCACCTACTTCATCCAAGAGGCAATGCAAGTTCATCAATGGCAACATGCGATTGATGCAAAGCCCTAAAGTCTCATGCACAACATCAATGCCCCCATGCTAGAGTAAATTATGCACCTCCATATTCCTCTTTCTGCCCAAGAAGCTATCCAATTGGCCCTCATCCTTTGTGCTAGGCACCTGTGGCACCATATGGCTTCGGGTGCCTACCACTTCCTTCAACCATCGGCTCATCAACCCTCCCTCACTACCTTGTAAGTTATCTCCCACTAGCACCTAGGCCCATGAGCCCTTGCTTGTGCCTCTTGCTTTCCAAGATTATGCTGTCGGCTTCCTCACTAGGCACTCCTTGCCTCCCGTGAGCCTGTTGCCCTTTGCTTCAAGCATTGTGACCTTCTAACCTCTCCACTGCCACCATAGACATCACCCTTGAGAATTGGCCCATGCCATGGTCTGTCCCCTCCCCTCATCAACATGTAGAGTGCCACACCATTGCCTCCTGCCTCCACCACAAATGCCCTTTTTCCACCCTCTTTGCCTTTAGAGGTGGCACTACACTCCTCTTGCTGGGGCACATTGGGTCAGGGCCCCTTAATCCTTCATTATCTTCTCCACCTTTGAACCCACCCCATGAGACTCCCTTCATTGTCTTTCATGTAGCACTACTACCCAATGAGAAGGCAACCACTTGTCCTCTCATGCTATCATAACTCAAACTTTGGTCCTCCTTCATTACCCTATTACGTATCTCCTACTTATCCGTTGACCCTCCTACTTCATAGACTTCTCCCCTTGAAACTGCCCCTGATTGCCCTCATGAGTCATGCTTCCCACCCTAGCCTCTCATGTGTTGCGTAGATGCTACCTCCACTCAACCTCTGTAACTATCCACAGCACCGCTTTGCTCGAGGGCATCGTGCTAAACACTTGACATCCATCCCTCTTGCCTGGAGTCATTCTTCCTTGAATTTCCTTTCCTATTTCCTTTATAGCCCTTGAACTGTCACCTTGCCCTCTACTCTGCGTCCTCCTCATAACCCCTCCACTAAGTACTCAGTGCCAACTGCCAATGCTACTTTGCTACTACTGCTTGCTTCACACAACACAGCAAACACCAATGCAAAACACACATAGCTAGCCACAACACACACACAGAGCAAGCCAAATTGCATACAAAAGCACAGCATAGAGAACTGGTGTGAGATGGAGAGAGAGAGAGAGAGAGACAGAGAGAGAGAGTGAGAGAGAGAGAGATGCCTTCGTTGCCCTGTGCTAGATAAAAACTAACCATGACTAGTTAGTGTTCCCCTTGGGTTATTTATATTTAACTATATCTAATTCAATGTTTAACTTAAGTTAAGAACTAACTGTAGGTTAGGAATAATTAATTGTGGTTATCCTAACTAGAGTAATTTAACCTTGGCTAGTTAGTACAATAAGAGTTAGTCTCCTAAAGACTTCTCTTCACACTAAGTCTTAGGACTAAAGTCTCTTCACACTTAACCTTAAGGGTAAGGTACATCTTAAGGTAGGTACATTTGACACATAACCTCTAAAGTCCAAAGGAACCCAAATTTCAACCTTTGTTTAAATAACCATGAGGGCATTTTGCCATGTTGAGGATTGGGGGAGTAAGAGGGATTGGGTTAATTGTGAGCATGGGATTCAAGAAGGAGGGTTGTCGTAGACATCAACCGGGTCGTAGTTACATGCAAAATTGTCTAGAGGTCGATTGAGCATGTGCTCCTTAGGATCAGAAGTTGATGTGATCGTGTGATGTTCATAATTAGAGTGTAAAGGCAGGTTATAATCGTGTTGGTATATTAGGGATCATCTAGCTATGGAACATGCCTAGGATTGTCCCCTGTGGAGAGTGGGAATGTGTTGGTGCAAATGAATCGTGAATTGGAGGTTGCGAGCAAAATTTATGTGCAAATTAGTGCAAAAAATAGCCCACATGGGAGCACAAATTAATCAATTTCTTTGGATGCAAAAATGGTGCACAATGGGTTGGAAAACCCCATAGTGTGGTGTTTCCATATGTGAAGTTTGGGTTCAAACGACATTGGATTTGGAAAACCCCATAGTGTGGTGTTTCCATATGTGAAGTTTTGGTTCAAACGACGTTGGATTTGGGCTCCAAATGATTGGTTGAAAAATGCAACCCACACACCTATGACAAGTACCTAACAGCCTGGTTCATTGTGCTGGCCTAAAAAAGAAAATCTACAAGGAAATAAAGAACATCAATAGTTATGAGTCATTCAGTGTTGCTCATGCAGTAACGATTGATATTGAGGATGGAATGACTAATTCTGATACCAACATCCATGGTGGAAAAGCAAGTGTGCAAGTTAGATGCTCCACAAAGGGTAAAGCCAAGTCAACTGCAAAAACATTCAATGAAGATTGCCTTGCAACCATGACCACAAAGTTGAGAGAAGAAATTATACAAGCCATGGACCAAATGCTTTGCATGTCTCAACCACCACCTCCAAGTAATCCAAGGTGGTGCTCACATTGCATGGGCAATGATACGATAAATGATTGTCTCATCTTCAGATCTAGAATCAGTGCACAATCAAATTTGCTACTAAGGATTGTTGAGAGTTCACGCTCAAGATCATGTGATCATGTGTGCATATCACCATCATGTGATCATATGTGCATAGCACTAAACCAATAGAGTGCTATAAAGGAAAGGGTTAGATGCCCTAACCCTAACCCTAAATGGGTTTGTATATATTCTACATTTTCAACTAAATCTAGTGTACAATTAGTCATTTGTGGTGTGCTCTCTAGCTATTCCCTCTCTCCTCATCTCCACTCTTCTCCTCTCCCCTCTTCATATTTTGTCATGGTATCAGAGCTCCCTTGCCTTCCACTGAGGCATTGCGATTATTGAGAGAGTGAGATTGATTGAGAGATAGAGAGTTTCTCTTGAGTGTTCTTCGAGCAAGTTCACTTCCGTTGAGAGAGACATTTCCGTTCATTTCACTTTGAGAGAAATTTAGGTCCACTTTAAGGATTTTTGTCCATTTGATTGAGAGAATTATGTTCTATCGAGAGGAATTATTAGTTCATCGAGAGAGAGAGAGAGATTTGTGAGATCCTCTTCTATTCTTGGAGAGATTTCTTTTCACCTTGAGTGTTTTTCCATTGAGAGTGAAAGGAAGTTTCTTGTGCATTTGAGAGATCTGTTTAGTTAAGAGAAGGAGAGCCAGTGGTATTTAGAAGACTTGCGAGATCTTCTAAAGAAAGAGGTGGAAGTTCAAAGCTCTGACATACTCACTATAGAGTTTGACTCCACAGTAGCGCCCATGCTCCATAGCTATGAAGGCTCCACGGTCTTAATTCTCCTTCAAGCACCTAGACAACTGTGCATCGGCTAGCTCCTCCATCAATGTAACCGGTAGCCTCTAAGGCGACCTCACCGACTCCAAAGGCTAAAAAAGGCTTTTGTTGTAGCTCCGAAGGCTCAAAGCTCCATTCAATGCCACAAACCTCTACCTCCAATGCTCTCAGGTAGCTCTCTACCCCACCATAACATCAAGTGCCTCGTGTAACAACGATTACTGGTAGTGAATGCTCCCTATGTCCTTGTGCTCCCTATGCTCCCTACGTCCTTACGGCACAAGCCTTCCCACAAAGAGAGCTACAATGATGCCTACAACTTGAAATGCCATCTACTATACTCCATCAACCTACACGTACATGACCTGTAGCATGCCAAGTGCCCATCGACGCACTTGCTCCAAGCCTCCATGTGGACTCCATGCACTTCAATGTCCAGGGCAACGCCAAGTCTCTTCTATGATGACCTCCAATGGATCTGGTAGTTCTATAGTAGCAAGGCAAGAAAAATGGACATCGACCGTGCACACCTAGAATGTCTGTTTCCACCGACTAGATAGTGCCATCACTAGCAGCATACTTGTCGTAAGCAACAAACCATAGCTCAGTCGCTCTCTACATCCAAAGTCTCCTCCAAGCAACAAGAAGCAGTGATGACAGCCCAAGCGCCATATCAAGTTCCAGCATCCACGGCCTCAATAGACAAAGCGATGAAAATCCATAGGGAAACATAATCTTTTTAGATTCTGTCAGAATCTAAAAGATTCCACAACGCTATTCATCTAACACGTGGTGCACTAAGAACTTACCCCAAGGGATAGGGTTACCCTCAGTGGCTTGGTTCAAGCCTTACCATGTCAGTCATGGCCACATAGGCACCACATCATCACCTTATCCTAACACGTCTGCACCCCGAGCCATCTACCACATCATCGTTATCTACCACATGGCAACCGACTACCACATTAGTAATCTAGTCATCACCCGCCACATCATTTGCCATAGTGCTAGCCATGTCATCAGTGACACGTTACATGCCACATCATCAATGACACCACCTACCACATCATACTACCAGCTCAACTACCACATCATCCTGCCACATCATCCGTGCCAAGTGGCATTGTGACCCTCTACAGGCACAGTCCCCTTCCAAGCACACTGTGCACACACTGCACATGCACCCGCATGCCACCTCATTAGTGTTACACAGGCACGCCCCTTGCTAAGCACAATGCCACATCATCACTGCATGTGACTCACAGTGCCACATCATCACTATGCATTTTCACTCTTTTTCGCCCCTCCACCTAGATCAAGCCGTATTTCTTGAGCCAGGAGAAATTTGAGGGTGCTATAAAAAGGTGAAATGATAAATTTTTTGTGCTCTGTGTGCTTGTTACATCACACATATTTCGGTGCAAGTATCACTCACTTTTGAGCCTCGTCTACAAATCCACTTCCTACATACACATCAACCTCTACATCGATGCATTTGACCCCTTCACATAAAAAGAACTAAAGAAATCACATAAAAAGAACTAAAGAAAAGAAATTATTTGATGTTCTTACATTGATCGACAATTGGTATAGATCTAGATTAGAGTAGATTAGATTGCTTGAGAGGAGACGTTTTGAATTTCCCCAAGTTGCCAATCTAAGCCATGCCCAAAATTCCCTACTAGTTCCTACTCGAAGTCACATACGATTTCACATTATCACATTACCTGAATTCTAATGCTCATCAATTCAATGATAACACTTCAAAGTGTTCAGAGGTATTGTTGATTGATCAATGGGCAAATAGCACATGATTTGATTTCACACACACATGCCATCATTGTAAAGCCTATTTAGCTATTTCACGGCAATGTGCACATCATTTCAGACTTGTAAAGCCTCTTGGCTATTCTCGGCATCATTTGCCACAAGCCTTATAATTCAGATCAAATTATATATTGAAGCTTTACCTTCACTAACAGTTCAGATTTCCCTTGCCACATTCAGTGTCTTTTGTCGTTGATTCAGACAGTGATTCTCATGAGACTTTGAGTACATTTCTTGCACCATGTCTATGACTAGCAACCTCAATTTGAGGCATCTGCTAAGCTAGACAACTCCAATTACGGCACAAGGAAATATCAAATGGAGACCATTCTTGTACTTCAGGACAAATTGGAGTATCTGATCTACACCTAGACCATTGGACGATCCAACTAGCAGTAGCTCTACTTCACCTATTGTCACAACACCAACAGTGGGATCTCCAACTATACAAACAATTTCCACACCTGTAGCAGATCCTACCATTGCCCGAGCACAGCAGAATGGGATAAGAAAGATAAGTATAAATATTATTTGATCAAGTAGAATGTGCAAGATGTCGTGCTAGGACAGCTCAACACCATTAAGACGTCGAAAGAAGCATGTGATATGTTTGCAGCTCTCTATGAGTCCAAGAATACTTCCAAGATTCACTCTAAGAAACCAAATCAACCAGAGTTTTTGCAGCAATAGTAGTGAAATCGAAAGGATTGGTGAAAGATGTACTCTATGTTTCGAAGCTCAGCAAGAACCCTTTGTCAGGAGATCAAATGACGGAACACAACTATCGAGTCATCTTTGATGGAGATGAATGCACTATCAGAGACAAAATCCTGAAGATTTCAGCTAGTAGGAAAAGGTGTCAAGGAAGGATGCTTATATAAAAATGCTAGCTACAGTATTAGATAAGCATGCCATGTCAGCTCAACTGCAATAGATGCCACTATCCACAAAATGGCACAAGAGATATGGTCATGTTAACTTCAAGAGCTTGTTAGATCTCAGGAATCAGTATATGGCAATTCGGATTCCAAAGCTATAGTTTCTTGGAAAAGCTTGCAAAGCATGCTACTTTGGCAAACGAAAACGAACCAACTTTGGCAGAAGCACCCCTCGAGCACAACGTATCTTTGATTTGATACGTACAGATGTATGGGGTTATGCCTAGACCATAGCATCAATGGTTCACTTTACTACTTGACTTTCATCAACGACTACAACAGATATTGTTGGATCTACTTTCTAAAGAGAAATCTAAAGTGTTTTTCTAGATTTCAAGAATTTAAAGCCATGGTAGAAAACCAGACAAGCAGAAAGATCAAAGTCATGAGATCAGATAGAGGAGGTGAATACATGTCTTTAGCATTCATGAACTTCTACAGAAGTCATGGCATTCAAAGACAATTCACATGTGTAGATACTCCTCACAGAATGCAAGAGCAGAAAGGAAGAATGGTACTCTAGTAGACAGTGCTAGAGCAATGCTTAGTGAGAAGCATCTTCCGAATCAGTATTGGGTAGAAGTAATAGCCACTGCAAACTACTTGCTTAATCGGCTTCCTACCAAACCGATTCAGGGTATGACGCCTTATGAAGCATTCACTGGACATCAGCCACACATTGGGCATCTCGGCATATTTGGTTGCATAGCATATGCCCACATACATGATGATCATCGTAGGAAATTGGATGCAAAGTCATGTAAATGCATCATGGTTGGCTACAGTGAAGAAAGCAAAGCATATAAAATGTATGATCCCATCAACCGAAAGGTCATTATCTCCAAATATGTAATCTTTGATGAGGAATCGGAATGGAAAACCTCAAACACACAGGAGATAGACTCACCGATTACTCAGTCACCTACAGAAAAGGTTGATGAAGAAGAGCAAAACTTGCCAGAAACACCCCAAGCAAAACCACAGCAACTCAGACAGTCTACTAGGGAAACTAGACCACCAGCCAGATTGACATATGCTCAGAAAGGCAAAGCAATTCAGGTTGAAACCACCAACTATGCTCTTATGACTACCATCATGGCTATAGAAGAGCCAGTGTACTTCAAAGATGTAGTAGATAAGCCAAAATGGAAAACTGCTATGAATGAAGAAATGGATGCTTTGTATAAGAATAATACTTGGGAATAATGCGACCTTCCACTAGGAAAGAAGGCCATAGCAAACAAATGGGTATACAAAGTGAAGTATAATCTAGATGGAAGTATTCAAAGATACAAAGCCAAACTAGTTGCAAAAGGATTTGCATAGCAATATGGTCAAGACCATGATCAGACTTATGCTCCAGTAGTAGCAAAGATGGATTCCATATGGTTCTTGATATCACTAGCAACACTCAGCAGATGAAATGTGTATCAACTCGATGTCAAGAATGCATTTCTCAATGGTTATCTAGAAGAGGAAGTCTACATGCAATAACTAACAGGTTATCTTGAACAGGAAAGGAGAATAAGGTTTGCCAACTTAAGAAGAGCCTCTACGGCTTAAAGCAAGCACCCAAAAGTCGGTACAAAAGAATCGACAAGTATTTTGTTGATCTGGGATACATGAAGTCCAATGCAGATAATACTCTCTACTACAAAGTTCAAGGGGAAGACATTACTATTGCACTTTTGTACGTAGATGATCTAATTGTGATAGGAAGCAAGGATAACTTCATTAGAAAGCTAAAACAATACTTATCTGTAGAGTTTGACATGAAAGATCTTGGAGTTATGCACTATTGTCTTGGAATTGAGTTTTGGAGAGATTCACACAGCACCTTCATGAGTCGACTCAAGTACGTTGATAGTCTCCTGAAAAAGTTTCATATGGCAGATTGCAAGTTTGCAACACTCCCATGGAACAGAGTTTGAAACTTACAAAAGATTCAAAAAAGCCTACAATCAATGACAAGTACTATAGGTAGTGCATCGGATCTCTTATATATCTAACTATAACACAACCATATATTTGTTATGCAGTAAGATCACTTGCACACACATTGCTTGCCCATCATTAACTTGTCCGTTGAAGTAGATCATGTGGGCTAATCACCTTGAATCACTGATTACCCTACATTTGGTGGCTGTACTCTATGATGTTAACATGATCCTACGGCCTGATCACCTCTAATCACTGATTACCCTACATTCGGCGGTTGTACTCTATGGATGTTAACACTGGGCAAGTAGGAGGGTAGAAAGAGAGTAGTGAGGGGGGGTGAGAGAGTAGTTCGCAAGGAAGAGATAGGAGTAGAGAGAGAATAGTAAGTAGTGGGGGGGGAAAGAGAGAGGGTAGTTCACGGCACACACACACACACACACACACACACACACACACACACACAGGTGAGACAGAGTAGTGAGAGGAGAGAGTATGGTGAGGAGAGAGGGTGGAATAGAGGGAAAAGAAAGAGGAAGAGGGGAGAGGAGAGAGAGTAAGGAGAGAAAAGAGGGGGGGCAGAGTAGTGAGAGGAGTGAAAGAGTGAGTAGGGGGTGGGAAGAGATAGAGATAGAGATAGAGATAGAGAGAGAGAGAGAGAGAGAGAGAGAGAGAGAGAGAGAGAGAGAGAGAGAGAGAGAGAGAGAGGGGGGGGGGGACGAGAAGAGGGCAATAGGGTGTGGAAGGGGCTTGGGCAGGATTTCATGCATCAAAGAGAGGGTTTTGATGGAGAGGTGATCTTCCAGAATGAAGCGGTGGAGATTCGAATCCCCAACATCCACACCAATTTCTATCAACAAGAAAAGAAACCAACACATGCCATTAGGCATAGGCCATGGTGATGCTCAAGAGCCATGGGCGAGAGGGAGGGAGAGGGGTAAAGTGATAGCATGGGTGGAGGAAAGGAAATTGTGGATGACTTCCTCTGTATTCTATCCCAAACTATCTTGTACCTCTGATGTATCTAAAGACTCTTTTGGATGCATTCCAATGAGACTATTTTGGATTTGCCATAAATTGTGCAAGTGATCTTACTGCATAACAAATATATGGGTGTGTTATAGTCAGATATATAAGAGATCTGATGAGCTACCTGTAGTACTTGTCATTGACTATAGGCTTTTTTGAATCTTTTGTAAGTTTCAAACTCTATTCCATGGGAGTGGTTACAATCTTGCAATCTGCCATATGAAACTTCTTTAGGAGACTATCAACATACTTGAGTTGACTCATGAAGGTGGTGTCTGGATCTCTCCAGAACTCAATTCCAAGACAATAGTGCATAAGTCCAAGATCTTTCATGTCGAACTCTATAGATAAGTATTGTTTTAGCTTTCTAATGAAGCTATCCTTGCTTCCTATCACAATTAGATCATCTATGTACAAAAGTGCAATAGTAATGTCTTCCCCTTGAACTTTGTAGTAGAGAGTATGATCTGCATTGGACTTCATGTATCCCAGAGCAGCAAAATACTTGTCGATTCTTTTGTACCAACTTCTAGGTGCTTGCTTTAAGCTGTAGAGGCTCTTATTAAGTTGGCAAACCTTATTCTCCTTTCTTGGTTCAAGATAACCTGCTAGTTGTTGCATGTAGACTTCCTCTTCTAGATAACCATTGAGCAATGCATTCTTGACATTAAGTTGATACACATTCCATCTGTTGAGTGTTGCTAGTGATATCAAGAACCATATGGAATCCATCTTTGTTACTACTGGAGCATAAGTTTGATCATAGTCTTGACTATATTGCTGTGCAAATCCTTTTGCAACTAGTTTGGCTTTGTATCTTTGAATACTTCCATCTAGATTATACTTCTTTGTATACCCATTTGTTTGCATGGCCTTATTTCCTAGTGGAAGGTCGCATAATTCCCAAGTATTATTCTTGTACAAAGCATCCATTTCTTCATTCATAGCAGTTTTCCATTCTGGCTTATCTACTACATCTTTGAAGTACACTGGCTCTTCTATAGCCATGATGGTAGTCATAAGAGCATAGTTGGTGGTTTCAACCTGAATTGCTTTGCCTTTCTGAGCATATGTCAATCTGGCTAGTGGTCTGGTTTCCCTAGTAGATCGTCTAAGCTGCTGTGGCTTTGCTTGGGGTGTTTTTGGCAAGTTTTGCTCTTCTTCTTCAACCTTTTCTATAGGTGATTGAGTTATCAGTGAGTCTATCTCCTGTGTGTTTGAGGTTTTCCATTTTGATTCCTCATTAAAGATTACATCTCTGGAGATAATGACCTTTTGGATGATGGGAACATACAACTTGTATGCTTTGCTTTCTTCACTGTAGCCAACCATGATGCATTTACGTGACTTTGCATCCAATTTCTTGTGATGATCATCATATATGTGGCATATGCTATGCAACCAAGTATGCAGAGATGCCCAATGTGTGGCTTATGTCTAGTGAATGCTTCATAAGGTGTCATACCCTAAATAGGTTTGGTAGGAAGCCGATTAAGCAAGTAGTTTGCAGTGGCTATTACTTCTACCCAATACTGATTCCGAAGATGCTTCTCACTAAGCATTGCTCTAGCACTGTCCTACTAAAGTACCACTCTTCCTTTCTACTCTTGCATTCTATGAGGATCCAACAATATCTATTGTAGTCATTAATGAAAGTCAAGTAGTAAAGTGAACCATTGATGCTACGGTCTGGGCATAACCCCATACATCTATACATATCAAATCAAGGATATGTTATGCTCGAGCGGTGCTTCTGCCAAAGTTGGTTCGTTTTTGTTTACCAAAGCAGCATGCTTTGCAAACTTTTCCAAGAAACTGTAGCTTTGGAATCCCGATTGCCATATTCTGATTCCTGAGATCTAGCAAGCTCTTAAAGTTAACATGACCATATCTCTTGTGCCATTTTGCGGACAGTGGCATCTATTGCGGTTGAGCTGACATGGCATGCTTATTTGGTACTGTAGCTAGCATTCTATATAAGCATCCTTCCTTGATACCTTTTCCTACTAGCTGAAATCTTTAGGATTTTGTCTCTGATAGTGCATTCATCTCCATCAAAGATGACTCGATAGTTGTGTTCCATCATTTGATCTCTTGACAAAGGGTTCTTACTGAGCTTCAGAACATAGAGTACATCTTTCACCAATCCTTTTGATTTCGCTACTACTATTGCAAAAACTCTGATTGATTTGGTTTCTCAGAGTGAGAATCTTGGAAGTGTTCTTGGACTCGTAGAGAGTTGCAAACATATCCCATGCTTCTTTTGATGTATTAACGGTGTTGAGCTATCCTAGCATGACATCTTGCACATTCTACTTGATCAGATGATATTTATACTTATCTTTCTTATCCCATTCTGCCTGTGCTTGGGCAATGGAAGGATCTGCTACAGGTGTGGAAATTGTTTGTGTAGTTGGAGATCCCACTATTGGTGCTGTGACAATAGGTGGAGTAGAGCTACTGCTAGTTGGATCGTCCAATGGTCTAGGTGTAGATCCATCGACATACTCCGATTTGTCTTGAAGTACAAGAATGGTCTCCATTTGATATTTCCATTTGCCATAATTAGAGTTGTCTAGCTTAGCAGATGCCTCCAGATTGAGGTTGCTAGTCGTAGACATGGTGCAAGAAATGTACTCAAAGTGTCGTGAGAATCACTATTTGAATCAACTACAAAAGACACTGACTGTGGCAAGTGAAATCTAAACTATCAGTGAAGGTAGAACTGCAATATATAATTCGATCTGAATTATAAGGCTTGTGGCAAATGATGCCAAGAATAGCCAAGAGGCTTTACAAGGCTAAAATGATGTGCACAATGCCATGAAATAGCTGAATAGGCTTTACAATGATGGCATGTGTGTGTGAAATCAAAACATGTGCTATCTGCCCATTGATCAATCAACAATACCTCTGAACACTCTAAAGTTTGATCATTGAACTGATGAACATCAGGTTTTAGGTAATGTGATGATGTGAAACCGTATGTGAGCATAGGGACTGACTTCGAGTAGGAACTAGTTGGGAATTTTGGACATTGAGAGTGCTCTCAATGGAAGCAAGAACGGAAGAGGGAGAGAGAGAAATAGAGAGCCACACAAGTTTTGGTGGGTGCAGAACCACCCTAATCTTCTTTTTCATTCATTTATATATGTGTTTGAGTATTGTACATAACCGAGGTATAGGCACAGTGACCTTTAACCCCCACAACCTCCCACTTAAAGGACAATGTGCCTTTAAGGGAGAACAACCAGTGAGCATGCTATCCAATGCCCATCAATACACGAAGCAAGAGGATCAGTGTTGCTTTTGTTTTTTTTCGATTTGGGAGCAAATCTCTAGCACAGCCGAAAAGTGCAAGAGTGCACTGTCTTAGATTGGGACATCCTTCGTAGTGTGGCGAGAGGGCAGTATATGCTACGGGTTAGGGCAACACCGTTGGTGAATTTTTTTTTTTTGATTTGAGGCCATTTTGGGGCCCATTTTGGTGGTGGAAGTTTTCCACAGGCACTCAGGAAAGTGCCTTATTTTTGCTGTGCGACCACTGTTCTGCAGGTTGGTGAAAAGTTATCGCAAAAATTACATCGTATTCCTATGCGCAGAGATATTGGGAGTGACAGAATCATTCTTATTGCCTATTGATGCATAATCATCACTAGGAAGTGACTGTGTGGTCAAATACCACTCTTGTCAGTTTTGCAGATTTGCCCTTGTGAGGCAGAAGTTGTGTTTTTTTGCAGTGACAGAATAGCCTCCCATAGCCACAAGTAGACTGAACCTGTAGTGCAACATTTGTTTCTATCACTCGTGCTACATATTCCTCCCGGGTTCCTGCCCTGCAAGGTTGAGGTCATCAATTTGAGGAGGAAATGCTGAACAAATTGATGTATTTGGGATACAGTTTTTAGAGTCTAGGGGTGATATGTCTTGGTCAGCTTAGGCACATGTCTCACATGTTTCAAAACAAATGCAGACCCATTTGCAAAAGAAAACTTTATGTCACCTGCTCTCACTATGTCACATGCATAGTCATTTCCAAGATGCACACAACCTGTCTTTCCACTGTCATAAGTGGAGAACCATTCCCTATGGGGAGTAACATGGAATGAAGCACCAGAATCCAAAATCCAATCCTGGGAATATGCATCATCTAAAGTGGTAAGCAAATTTGCAGATAAACTAGACATGAAGAGAACATCATTGTCACTATCATGTGTGACTGCATTGATCTCCTCGATCTTCACTTTTCCTTTGTCCTCCCTTGGACTCTCTTCCTTTTGATTTGCACCCCAATTTGCATTCTTTTTCTTATCCTTTTGCTCTCTTTTTAGCTTGTAGCAATCCTTTTTCATATGGCCCTTCTTGCCACAATGGTAACACTCAATGTTCTGTGCCCTAGATTTGCTACGAGACTTCCCTCCTTCTTGGGACTTCCCCCTGAACTGTGATCTGCCCCTTTGCACATTTAAGGCTGCATCCTGCTTGTTGCCATCCATAGACTTCCGTCTAATCTCCTCAGCCAACAAGCTACCCACAACATCATCAAATTTCAGTACTCCACTAGGTGTAGAGTTACTGACAGCTGTATGGAAGGTATCCCATGAGGATGGCAATGAACATAAGAGAAATATTGCCTTAGTCTCCACATCAAAATTCATATTCTGAGCCTGAAGCTGGCTGAAAATAATATTGAATTCATTCAAGTGAGAAATAATGGAGACCCCTTCCTTCATCTGTAGCTCAAACAACCTCTTCATGAGGTAAACTTTATTAGAGGCAATTTCCTTCTCATAAGTGGCACACAGTTTCTTCCACAAATCTTCTGTAGTCTGCTCATTTACTACTGTGAAATAAACTGACTCTGCAAGATGAATTCTAATAGTAGACTTTGCTAATGCATCCAACTCATTCCAATCATCCTCAGACATATTTGCAGGCTTAGCTTCAATCCCTGCCAAGGGTTTAATTTGCTTCTTTTGAATAAGCACATCCCTTATTTGTTCTTTCCACAAAGAAAAGTTTGTCCCATCAAACTTTTTAATGTTGAAAAACTCCTTTTCAGACATGGAAGAGGATGCCATGATGCAAATGAAACAAAATCCCAAATGCTAGTGCCTGCAAGAGAGAATCACACCAAATACCAGGCGCACCCAAATGTGTATGCCACAGTAGAGTGAAATATCACCAAAACTCAAAGCTCAAAGCATCAAAAGATGCATCTGACTCATGTGCATATACTATGCATCCATATGAGCAAATCTGGCCCAAAAGAAAATGCCAATAAGTGCTAAATTACTCAAGAATAAACACCGTCCACTGGCATATGCATCAATAATATCTCATCCAAGAGAGCATAGCACTATCAGTGCATCACCTGCAATGTGTCAAAGCTGTCC
The DNA here is from genome assembly GCF_047967505.1 of Dipteris shenzhenensis. Classification (NCBI taxonomy): domain Eukaryota; kingdom Viridiplantae; phylum Streptophyta; class Polypodiopsida; order Gleicheniales; family Dipteridaceae; genus Dipteris; species Dipteris shenzhenensis. The sequence continues at coordinate 35,245,539 of NC_141609.1, read as the reverse complement.
CTCAGCATAAAATAGCATCCATGTGCAAAGCGTCCATAAAAAATAGCATCCCACAAGGCAATTTGGGCCTATCAGCGCATCCAATAAGGACCGCAATGCATCCAAATGGCCTATAAATCATCCACTGCAACCCAATGCATACCACGAATGAGCACACACTGCTCAAACTACAACCAGAGTGATCTGCATAAGGTATGCTCAAGAAATCATAGTCCCACGGTAATGACCGCTATTGAAAATAGAACCTGAGATGCCTCAAAACATGGGCACCATGGCATAATCAGACTCAGCAAGAAAATCTGCAAATATCTCTCTTCTGCCAGAACTCCAAAATCCCAACCGATGAGTGAGAAATGGGATTCAACACTTATCCACTGCCATGTGGCATAAATCTAAGGTTTCAAAACCTTAGAATGAAAAATGCATAACAGAGAGACGAAATCGAATACACAGAGATCTATAACTCTGAAAATTCTCCACCGAATCGTGCAAGAACTAACAGGTAGGGGTTTTTGGGCGTCCGGAACGCAATGGGACAGACGGTTTTGGAAACCGTGGTCTCAATCACTGGGTCCAACACACAGACTGAAAAACGTTTTTGGAAACAGAGCTATTTGTAAACTCCACTGGAGTGCGAATGATGAGCAACATAGAAGTTTTAGGACCTCTTGAGTCCACCAGAACTGACAGATCTGTAAATGGTTGCTCCAAACTTGAGTTCCAACACCTGGGCAAAAAACGCAGAAACTGACACAATGAGTCAGAAATCCAATGAAATGATCCCAGATTCAAGAATGAAGGTGTTTCCAAGCTCCTGAAGTGAAGTGGACACCAAAAGCAAGCAATAGTTGCCTCTACAAGTCAATATGGAGTCTCTGTCGTCGAACGGAACAGGGAAAAGCTCAAAAAACGACTTTTTTCTTTGAAAACTCTTAACAAGCTCTCAAAACCACTTCGCAAAGCCAAAGTAACTTTTCCAAAGGTTCCTCCAAGGTCTCTGCACACTCGGATGCAAGTAAAGTCGCCCACAAAGCTTCCCACAGAGCTTCTCCTTCCTCCCATAGAACTGCTGAGCTTCCAAGCATTCACGCACGCTCAGCTAGATCACCCGTGCTCTGATACCAGTTGAGAGTGCTCTCAACGGAAGCAAGAACGGAAGAGGGAGAGAGAGAAATAGAGAGCCACACAAGTTTTGGTGGGTGCAGAACCACCCTAATCTTCTTTTTCATTCATTTATATATGTGTTTGAGTATTGTACATAACCGGGGTAAAGGCACGGTGACCTTTAACCCCCACAGACATGGCTTAGATTGGCAACTTGGGAAAATTCAAAGGGTCCCGTCTATGGCAATCTAATCTACTCTCATCTAGATCTATACCAACTATTGATCGATGTAAGAACATCAAATAGTTTCTTTTCTTTAGTTCTTTTTATGTGATTTCTTTAGTTCTTTTTATGTGATGGGTCAGATGCATCGATGTAGAGGCTGATGTATGTGTAGGAAGTGGATTTGTTGGCGAGGGTCAAAAGTGAGTGATACTTGCACCGAAATATGTGTCTGACATAACGAGCACACAGAGCACAAAAAATTTATCGTTTCACCTTTTTATAGCACCCTCAAATTCCTCCTGGATCAAGAGATACGGCTTGATCTAGGTGGAGGGGCAAAAAAGAGTGAAAATGCATAGTGATGATGTGGCACTGTGAGTCACATGCAGTGATGATGTGGCATTGTGCTTAGCAAGGGGTGTGCCTATGTAGCACTAATGAGGTGGCATGCGGGTGCATGTGCAGTGTGTGCACAGCGTGCCTGGAAGGGGGCTATGCCTGCAGAGGGTCAGAGTGCCACTTGGCATGGATGATGTGGCAGGATGATGTGGTAGTTGAGCTGGTAGGATGATGTGGTAGGTGATGTGTCATTGATATTGTGGCATGTAACATGTCACTGATGACATGGTTGCCACTATGGCAAATGATGTGGCAAGAGATGACTAGATTCCTGATGTGGTAGTCGGTTGCCATGTGGTAGATAATGATGATGTGGCAGATGGCTCGGGGTGCATATGTGTTAGGATAAGGTGATGATGTGGTGCGTATGTGGCCACTATTGACATGGTAAGGCTTGAACCAAGCCATTGAGGGTAACCCTATCCCTTGGGTGGGTTCTTAGTGCACCACGTGTCAGATGAATAGCGTTGTGGAATCTTCTAGATTCTGATAGAATCTAAAAAGATTATGTTTCCCTACGGATTTTTGTCCCTTTGTCTGTTGAGGCCATGGTGCTTGGGCTGTCATCGTTGCTTCTTATTGCTTGGAGGAGACTTTGGACGTAGAGAGCGACTGAGCTATGGTTTGTTGCTTGTGACAAGTATGTTGCTAGCGATGGCACTATTTGGTCGATGGAAACAGACATTCTGGGTGTGGATGGTCGATGTCCATTTTGCTTGCCTTGCTACTGTAGAGCTACTAGATCCATTGGAGGTCGCCGTAGAAGAGACTCGGTGTTGCCCTTGATGTTGAAGTGGCTGCTCGTTGAAGTTGCCGATTGCAAGAGAGCCATCTGAGGTAGGTGAAGCATCCCCATTGTAGAGGAGCCATCCGGTCGTGTAGGCTATGGCATGGAGTCCATGTGGAGTCTTGGAGCAGGTGCGTTGATGGGCACTTGGCGTGTTACAGGTCATGTACGTGCGGGCTGATGGAATATAGTAGATGGCATTTCAGGTTGTAGGTGTCGTTGTAGCTCTCTTTGTGGGAAGGCTGGTGCCACAAGGACATAGGGAGCATAGGGAGTGCAAGGACATAGGGAGCATTCACTACTAGTAATTGTTGTTGCAGGGAGGCACTTGACGTTATGGTGGGGTAGAGAGCTACTTGTGATCATTGGAGGCAGAGCTTTGTGGCATTGAATAGAGCTTTGAGCCTTTGGAGCTACAACAAAAGCCTTTTGTAGCCTTTGGAGACAGTGAGGTTGCCTTAGAGGCTGCCACTTATGTTGATGGAGGAGCTAGCCGATGCACAGTTGTCTAGGTGCTTGAAGGAGAACTAAGATGGTGGAGCCTTCATTGCTATGCAACATGTGTGCTACTGTGGAGTCGAACTCTGTAGTGAGTATGTCGAGCTTTGAACTTCTAGCGCTTTCTCTAGAAGAACTCGCAAGTCTTCTCAATACGACTGGCTCTCCTTCTCTCAACTAAACAGATCTCTCAAAAGCACAAGAAACTTCCTTTCACTCTCAATGTAAAAACACTCAAGGTGAAAAGAAATCTCTCCAAGAATAGAATAGGATCTCACAAATCTCTCTCTCTCTCGATGAACTAATACTTCCTCTCAATAGAACATAATTCTCTCAATCAAATGGATGAAAATCCTTAAAGTGGACATAAATTTCTCTCAAAGCAAAATGAATGGAAATGTCTCTCTCAACGGAAGTGAACTTGCTCAAAGAACACTCAAGATAAACTCTCTATCTCTCAATCAATCTCACTCTCTCAAGAATTGCAATGCCTCAGTAGAAGGCAAGGGAGCTCTGATACCATGACAAAATATGAAGAGGGGAGAGGAGAAGAGTGGAGATGAGGAGAGAGGGCATAGCTAGAGAGCACACCACAAATGACTAATTGTACACTAGATTTAGTTGAAAATGTAGAAAATATACAAACCCATTTAGGGTTAGGGTTAGGGCATCTAACCCTTTCCTTTATAGCACTCTATTGGGTTAGTGCTATGCACATATGATCACATGATGGTGATATGCACACATGATCACATGGTGTTGAGCATGAACTCTCAACAATCCTTAGTAGAAAATTTGATTGTGCACTGATTCTAGATCTTAAGATGGGACAATCATTTGTCATATGATTGCCCATGCAATATGAGCACCACCTTGGATTAGTTGGAGGTGGTGGTTGAGACATGCAAAGCGTTTGGTCCATGGCTTGTATAATTTCTTCTCTCAACTTTGTGGTCATGGTTGCAAGGCAATCTTCATTGAATGTTTTTGCAGTTGACTTGGCTTTACCCTTTGTGGAGCATCTAACTTGCACACTTGCTTTTCCACCATGGATGTTGGTATCAAAATTAGTCATTCCATCCTCAATATCAATTGTTACTAAATGAGCAACACTAAATGACTCATAACTATTGATGTTCTTCATTTCCTTGTAGATTTTCTTTTTTAGGCCGGCACAATGAACCAGGCTGTTAGGTACTTGTCATAGTTAAAGGTTATGTGTCAAATGTACCTACCTTAAGATGTTACCCTTAAGGTTAAGTGTGAAGAGACTTTAGTCCTAAGACTTAGTGTGAAGAGAAGTCTTTAGGAGATTAACTCTTATTGTACTAACTAGCCAAGGTTAAATTACTCTAGTTAGGATAGCCACAATTAGTTATTCCTAACCTACAGTTAGTTCTTAACTTAAGTTAAACATTGAACTAGATATAGCTAAATATAAATAACCCAAGGGGAACACTAACTAGTCATGGTTAGTTTTTATCTGGCACAGCGTAATGAAGGCATCTCTCTCTCTCTCTCTCTCCCTCTCCATCTCACACCAGTTCTCTATGCTGTGCTTCTGTATGTAGTTTGGCTTGCCCTGTGTGTGTGTGTTGTGGTTAGCTATGTGTGTTTTGTATTTGTGTTTGCTGTGTTGTGTGAAGCAAGCAGTAGTAGAGCAAAGTAGCATTGGCAGTTGGCATTGAGTACTTAGTGGAGGTGTTATGAGGAGGATGTGGAGTAGAGGGTGAGGTGACAGTTCAAGGTCTGTAAAGGAAATAGGAACGAAAATTCAAGGAAGAATGACTCCAGGCAAGAGGGCTAGATGTCAAGCCGTTAGCACGATGCCCTCGAGCAAAGTGGTGCTGTGGATAGTTACAGAGGTTGAGTGGAGGTAGCATCTACGCAACACATGAGAGGCTAGGGGGGAAGCATGACTCATGAGGGAAATCAGGGGCATGTGAGTTTCAAGGGGAGAAGTCTATGAAGTAGGAGGGTCAACCGATGAGCAGGAGATACATAATAGGGTAATGAAGGAGGACCAAAGTTTGAGTTATGATAGTGTGAGAGGACAAGTGGTTGCCTTCTCATTGGGTAGTAGCGATGCATGAAAGACAATGAAGGGAGTCTCATGGGGTGGGTTCAGTGGTGGAGAAGATAATGAAGGATTAAGGGGGCCTGACCCAAGGTGCCCCAGCAAGAGGAGTGTAGTGCTAGCTCTAGAGGCAAAGAGGGTGAAAGAAGGGCATTTGTAGTGGAGGCAAGAGGCAACGGTGTGGCACTCTACATGTTGACGAGGGGAGGGGATAAACCGTGGCATGGGCCAATGCTTGAGGGCGATGTCTGTGGTGGCAGTGGAGAGGGTAGAAGGTCACAATGCTTGAAGCTAAGGGCAACGGGCTCACGAGAGGTAGAGAGTGCCTGGTGAGGAAGCCAACGGCATAATCATGGAAAGCAAGAGGCACAAGCAAGGGCTCATGGCCCTAGGTGTTGGTGGAGATAACTTACAAGGTAGTGAGGTAGGGTTTATGAGATGGTGATTGAAGGAAGTGGTAGGCACCCGGAGCCATATGGTGCCACAGGTGCCTAGCATAGAGGATGAGGGCCAATTGGATAGCTTCTTGGGTAGAAAGAGGAATATGGAGGTGCATAATTGACTCTAGCATGGGGGCATTGATGTTGCATGAGATCAACTAGCTCCTACTACAACTCCAAAGAGAATGAAGCATATCTTGTGAAAAAAAGCTCCATCAACAATAAAGAAAATCTGGTTGAAGAGAGAACTCCATCAACAAATGAAGAGACAAAATTTGTGGTAGAAGATAAAGACTTTGCCGTTTGAGCACTTCTTTTGAACTTTATTTATCATTAGTTGGTCAAATTTTTTAGGTTCTCTACCTGGAATAGTACTCCAAAAAGAATGTTATGTGTTTTGTTTTTTGTACATCACCATAGCAACAACTAGCATTATTTTTAGTGCAATAGGTGAGGAGTCATTGCGTTAGTTGTATAGTAGCAATGAGGATTGATTTAGTCATCACGTTATTGTCGGTGAGCTATTCTTATTGCAACGACTCAAATTTGTGGGTCCTATTGAGAAATTTGATTGCCTGATTAACTATTGTGGAAGTGGATGTGAAATGTTGTGGACAAAGCGGTAGTGAAAGTTAAAAGTATTGCGATGTGACCCTGGCAGCATGTTGGTGAGTGAGTGATGGTGAATGGAGTGTAGGTGAATAGATGGAGTCTAGCCACCTAGTGGAGATAGACTAAACCGTTATGGATTGGAGGACTTGACAATGAATGGTGACGACTCATTTTACCAAATGAGTATGGCCATGGCTTGTGGACCATGCCCTATTCTCACCTATGATGTAGATTTGCTATTCTCACCTAAACAAAGTGCATGGATGATGGATTGAGAATCTTACGATTGAGAGTACCTAGCATCTCTCCAGGTAGCATCTTTGCTCAATGGACTTGTGAAGAGTGCTTGTGTGAAGTCCAGAGAAGCAATGTTGCATGATCATTGGTGCCTTCTTCAACTGAGTGTAGAGCCACTTGAAGTTTAGCATAAACTTATGGGATCCATTGACTTATAGTGGTTGTGGGGCAAGGGAATTGATGAATTTCTTAGATGGTTGTGGTGCAAAAATGATGGCAGGTCCTTGTGGGTCTACCATGTTTGGTGCCAATACCAAAGTTGAGGTTGGTGCTGAGTGTGACGGAGAGCACTTCAAAACCCATCGAGCTTTGCCCTTCCCTTTAAGTGCAGTAGGTTCTTGTGTTGTTGCCTCCTTTTTAGGGATAGGTTCTTGTGTAACTGCTGCAATTATTTGTGTAGCTGATTCTCGTAGCATAATTACTCGAGGGTACAAGGGGGTTTCTTGTGGTCATATGTTTGCTATAATAATATTTTTTTGTGAGGTTCCAATAGTAGGTTCTTGTGTGTTTACCACAGTTTTAGAGGCAGAACCCTTGTGGTACAACTATGGCCTTTGGCATCAACATTGCAAAGAGCTTGGCCTCGATGGCATATCTTCACACTTTCGGCACCCATATCAGGTTGTTGCCTTGCTTCCAATAATTGCTTTGGTACCCACCTGTAATGGTGCTTTTGCTGACCTTTTTCTAGCCAGCATCTTCTCAAGTTTTTTTCCTCAATCGTGCAGCTTTAACTTTCATGGATGCAGAAGGAGAGTGGAGAGGCAAAACTACACTCTTACTTTGTTTTGGCATGATCTAGAAGGTAGAAGTGGATATTCTATCCTTCGAGAGTTAATAGAATTGATTGCCTTTATGTGTGCTCGATGCAACTATGGTAGGCCCATTTCTCTTCGTTGATATAGTTGTAGTATGGCTTCATCTAATGGTTGCAATAGATGAGGAAGCTATTTTTGGGGCCATTGGGATCATGGGCTATTTGTCGGCCTTCTTTGTTATAGGGGATGCTAGAATGGAATCCACCTCATCGGTTGGTTAGAGTTGTCCTATGTTCTCACCGATCAATTTGGCAGTAACTACTAGCACCATGCCCTCCCAAGAAAGACTTTTTCATCCATAGCATTTGCTGGCATGACATAGGATCTACTCACCACGCACTTATCATTAACTGACAAAGGAATTTCAATACAACCTATAGCGGGCAAAATTTTGCCATTTATTGCATGAACCATAACAAGTGTGGGTTCAAGAGTCACCACCATGAATGTTAGAACTTGAGTACACATCTCGTATGACATCAAGTTGTGGATGGCATCAAGATCAATGAAGGTGTTGGCTGAGCATATTGTTTCCTTGCACAGCTAAAAATTGGCTTGTACCCATGCGGGGTCAATGCTCAGGTCCTCCATGGGGTTTAACCCTTCCATGGATGCTTTATAATTAATATAAGCCCTAAGATTTTTGCTTTGGCCTGATGCACTCTAGCTTCTTCGACCACTTTTTTTGCTTCATACGAGCAACTTCCTTTTTAAGTTCTTTTTCTCGATGGATGTGTAATGTTTGCAGTGTTGATGGGAATTGCCATTAATGTAATTGTCCATATCAATATGGTTAAGGGTCATAATTCTACATGACCCCTAAGTTGTGATCTCTAAAACTTGATATGGACCTATTTTGTGGTATTTCAGCTTGTGCTTTGCGTTTCTTATGCTATAGAAAAGGGTGAGATCACCTTTCTTTAGGTCCTTATTTTGTAGGTTGTGGTCAAACCATTTTTTATGGTGTAGCTTCTCTCTTTTATGCCATAGACCACCCTCAATCTCATTTCATCAAGCTTGATTAATCTTTTAGAAATTGCCTCATTGGATATTTGATCCCTAACTGCAACTCTGAGGCTTGACACAATAAACTCCATGGGAATGACTGCTTCTACCACAAATACTAGGCTAAAAGGGTGTGTATATTGTAGCCACTTTGTAGGCTATTCGGTATGCCCATATTGTTGCAGTGACTTTGTGCTCAAAGTCATTGTGATTGGCCTCAACCATATATGTCATTATGTAGCACAAAAACTTATTCAAGATTTTGGCCTGACCATTTACACGGTAGTAATATGGAGTGGATTTTCAATGCACAATGAGGAAATCACTCATGAATATTTGAATCGTGTCACTTATGAAGTGTGTCCCTTGGTCACTCACAATTTCAAGTGAAAGGCCAAACTGGGATATTACATTTTTGTATAGGAACTTAGTGGTTTCTCTCGCATCCACTTTCCTTGTGGCTCTGGCCTCTGCTCACTTTGTGAAATAGTCTATGGCTACTATAATATAGCGAGCCTGGGTCCCTTTAGCAGATGGATTAATTGGAATGACAAAATCTATCCCCCACTTTTTAAAAGGTTGGTCGGTGAGAACTCCAGCCAAAGACATATAGTCTTTGCTGTGAGATACGGAGACTCGTTGACAAGGATCACAGAATTTTACAAACTCAGTAGGATCTGTGAAGAGGGTTGGCCACTCTAATCCAACTTGTAATACTTTACAAGCTATAATATCTCCCATGAAGCAGCCACCGGCAATGCCTAAATGAGATTTCTCTAGAACTTCCACAAATTCATCTTACAAGACACATCGATGCATAATACCATCCTTTCCAATCTAGTAAAGTTGTTTAGCTATTAATTGATATGGGGCTATGTCCTTGATCAATTTTCTAGCCCTATCTTTGCTGAGTGTCTTGTTTTGAGGAAATCCATTAGCAAAGAAGTGTGTGATCTCATGTGCCCATTCTAGAATCAAGTCAACTAGGAATAATGGGGCATTTAGAAGATCATCTTTCACTCCTATCATGTAGGTTCTCCATTGGGAATTTGAGACATATGATTAGCCATGAAGTGTGTACATTTATTCTTGACTACTGATGTGAAATCAAATTCTAGGAGGATGACCATGTAGTGTGTGATGCCACCACTCATGCATAGTTTATTGACTAAATAAAGGAGAGCCTGGTGATCCACAAAGAAAACAAACTTATTTACTAAAGCAAGTAATTCCTAAACATTTTAATTGCATACACCATGGTTAGCTAGATGTAGTCAAAAAGCCGAGTAGCTTGAAGCGAGCAAAGACCAAGTTGCCAGCTAATAGTGAACTATTTAAGTCCTCCATCATCGAGGACCAATGCATCCTCTATTCTTTTTCTTGGGCATCATTTCTTCCTCACATTTTGTGTTACTGTTTCGGAATGATCCAAAAATCATTTGTACTCCATTTCACCGATATTTTCTTTGGTCCCTTAATTGAATTGAGGAAGGAAGACATCTATTAGTGAACAATGTTGTTTATGTTTATCTTGTGTGCTACATATGGCTATGGCATCAGCTACCTTGGACTGATCCTAGTTGGTCGAGGCATTTTTGAGTTTCCTGCTTCTCTCTACTCCTTGCACTAGTAACTTCTTAATTTGGAGAATTCTCTTTGCACTAGTAACTTCAAGTTTCTTGCTTTTCTCTACTCCTTGCACTAGTAACTTCTTAGTTGGGAGCATGGTCTTTGCCCACTTTTGGACCACGTGTTAACACATAGTCCAAAAGCATGCAAAGAGCATGCTTTTGGAGAATAAAATATTCACAGTGTATGATTTGGGGATTTGAAGTCCAAAATTTTAAATACAGGGTTTTTAAAAATGCATAATTATGAGGTGTAGCATTTTGTGACCTCTAAAAAATAAAATAGGAGTTTTTCTTACTTTAGTTTATAATATTTAGAGGTTTTTAAATTTTATATTTAGAGATAAAAGTGTGTGTGTGTGTGTGTGTACACTTGAAAACTATAAGTTTTCAAAGTTTCCTTGCACAATATGGTCACATATAGTGACTACATTCATTCACATGTCAGCACATATAAGTGTTCAAAGTTATAAGTGTGTGTGTGTGTGTTTCTGTGTGTGCACTTGAAAGCTATAAGCATTCAAAGTTTCCTTGAAGAAGAGGATGGGGTTCCATTTAACATGGCTGCTATGGACATTTTTACCTTTGTGGACAAGAATGCGGCAAGCCTAGCCACATCCTGTGGTTGAAAAATTGGTACTCAACCCTCAAAATATGGTTCTTCCAACCCATAAAGTATGCAGAGTCCTCGTATACAGCTTGATGCCAACTACTTGGCCTTCACAAACGTCTTGTGTCATAGGAGAGACCTTCTTGACGATTTGCTATCTGTGACTATTTCATCCACCTTATCTAGGGTAGGTAAGGGCTTTAAAGCTCCTTTTCGTACTTCATGGTTGGGATGGATGGTGTCCATGTTCTTAATAGTCCTAAGCCATTGCTCAAATCCTTCTTGACAATCTCGGACTAATTGTTGTGCCTTACAAGACATTGCTTCTCTGTGGCTAGATTAGGGTACTCATTTTGACCCACTAGGCTTACATCCCACCTATGAGGCTATACTTTGCTAGCCTTACCCTTCACCTCAAACCACAATGCGGTAGAATCTATGAGTGATTGGGCCCTGATGATGTCAAGATGGAGACCATTGTGGCCTGTTCATCCGAGCTGCTTTGGATGATGACCCAATCTGAGCCTTTTCCTACCTTAACTACACTTACGTGGCCCTTACCCTTAGACTGAGAGGTATTACTCTTTCCCTATTAGTTTTTTTGTGGAGCTCCTTACTGATGGCCTTAGCTTGGGCCCTGATGATCACATTTAATGATACCAAAGACCCTTGGCATCTCTCAATACTCAACAGGTTAATGCTAGCTTTTGGGTTAAGAGCCACTGTGGGAGTGGGATGATCCTTGTATAGATAATCCACCCCATAATTAGAGCACAAGGGAGTGTTCAAATTGGTTACCATTAGCCCAGGTGTAGGTTGGTCATCTTTGTATGGGTAGTCCTTAAGAAAGTGAGGTCCTTGGAATTTATAACAAGCTATGGTTGGGTTGGCTACTTCCTTGTATGGATACTCACTTGCGAGGTGTGAACCTTGGCAATTATAGCATTGGATAGTTGGTCTACGATTCCCGGTCTTCATGTCCCTAGCTTGTTGCATTGTAGGAGCTGTCTAATACACCAAAATATATTGCTCATCCTACATAATGTAATGACTGATTTGACTGGTTTGATACAAAGGACTTTCATAGGGAGAAGGATCAGGTGGCTGGTAAGGCATAGTCAGGGTCCTCCCACTCGCTTGGTGGCTCTTCAATGATAACCTAGTTTATGGGAGTAATCCATGGTAGTGGGGGTTGTGAACACAAAATTGGTGGTGTCAATGGTAGGTTTTGAGCCCATAGTGGCCCTTGGTTGGCCAGGGGTCTCCTTGTATGGCTAACTAGCCCCAATTATATTGATTAGGTGGTGCAGGTAGAGATAGTGGTTGCCTCTGTTGGTACATGGGTGGGGGCATTGACTTGGAATATTGAAATTGTGAAGTCTCATGCTTTCCCCACATCTAGCACAATGGGCGCAGTAGAGTGCTAGCCTTGCTCATAGGCATGGGCACTCATTTGTAGAGTAATTTCCCGTACATATTCTGCACCACACATTGTCTCACCTGAGGAGTAGGTGCGGATTGTTAGGGCCTTCCCTGCCTAGCCCACCCTTAAGGAGTTAAGCCACTCAATTTAATAGGTTTGTGGCTACATAATCGATGTTCATGCCCTTAAACCCTTGATTTGACAAAGTGAGGATTGCAGTAGCCTAATCTATCACTTAATGAGCATAAAGATCAAGGAGGATCAAACCAAATACGAAAAGCCATGGGGAGAGGGACAAGAAGTATGAAACACTCAATCTATTCCAATGTGCTATATCAACAATACATGATAGGCCTCTTATATAGAGAGTGCCCTTTGAATAGTCAACATATGTGGGATCCTTTGGTCCACATCTGTCCTTGTGGATATCCCCAATCCATCTCCACATCATGTAGTCCACATCCTAGGGTGGCTACTTTGATTCTTTCCTTAGCACATACCTTAGCCTTTAATCTATGTGCTCATGGCACCATATCTCAACACCTCCCCTTGGTGCCATGATCCTTTGGCTACTGCAAGGTGGTCAGATGTGAGTTACATTCCATCAACTCCCCTTAGTGCATGCATTGCTACTTAAGGTGGTCAAGTGTGGCTTTTACATGTTAATACCTCCCCTGGGTGCTTTCATAGCTACTCTCAGGTGGTCAGTCTTGATTTACAAACGTGTGGGCTGAAGGTGGCAAGGTTGTTGCATCTCGATGCTTGATATCGATGGTGTTTGCATCTTTAGTCAACGTAGCTTGATGCATGACGCTTTGTGCTTTGATGTGCCTTGATACTTTATGTGTGGATGCCATGTTCTGGGCTATGGTCATCTCATGGACTTGTGCTTTTGGCCTTATGACAGCGATGTGTGCATTCATGCTTTGCTTTTCCATTTGTTGCAAAGGTCTTACCAATTGATTTCTTTCAATATTGGTAGTGTCTAATTGCATACAAAAATTTTGACTTGACAAGCGCGTAGATCTTGAAAGACGATCACTTTTCCTTTTTGGAGTGTGTGCAAATTCCTCCTAGATAGCAAGTTACGCCTTGTAGAAGTTTTTGTGAAGAAGAGACCTTTGATGATGTGGCATGTTTATTCACATGTTGCTTGCAGGATTGTTCTTAGCAAGAGGCTATGTGCTTAGGTGGCCCTGTGCCATGTGGCCCTCTACTGTAGTCGTCGATGAAAGTCAAGTAGTAAAGTGAACCATTGATGTTGCGGGTTTGGGCATAACCCCATACATCTATATGAATTAAATCAAGAATACCTCGTGCACGAGAGGTACTTTTGCCAAAGTTGGTTCGCTTTTGTTTGCTGAGGCAACATGCTTCGCAAACTTTTCCAAGAAACTATAGCGTCGAAATCCCGATTGCCATATTCTGATTCCTGAGATCTAACAAGTACTTGAAGTTAACATGACCATATCTCTTGTGCCATTTTGTAGATAGTGGCATCTGTTGCGGTTGAGTTGACATGGCATACTTATCTTGTACTGTAGCTAGCATTTTGTATAAGCATCCTTCCTTGACACCTTTTGCTACTAGCTGACATCTTTTGGATTTGTCTCTGATAGTGCATTCATCACCATCAAAGATGGCTTTGTAATTGTATTCCATCATTTGATCTACTGACAAAAGGTTCTTGCTAAGCTTCGGAAGATAGAGCACATCTTTCACCAATCCTTTCATACCAGTGAAATTGTTCATAGGGATAACACTTGTCCCTTGAACCAGATTCGGCATATTGTCTACAATGTAGATGACATTTTTTTGACCTTCTAATGGCTTCATTTCTGTGAACCATTTGTGATGATTCATCATGTGAGATGATGCACCGCTGTCGATATATTGAGGATCTTGTTCCAATTGGTCGACTTGATAGGTTGAAATCCTCTTTAGGATTGAAATCAATGTCTAGGTACATTGTATCACAATTTGATGCATTTCCTCGCTTGCAAGAAACATATTTCCATGTTCATTTGCAAAATGACTTTGACTAGAATGTCCACCACGATGATTTCCTCTGCCTCGGAAATTCCCTCCATTGCTACTGGATTGACCACCTTGGTCATACTGCTTCTTGTGGCAATCTCTTTCATAGTGTCTAAACTTGTGACAGTAGTTGCACTGACTGTTTGACACGTTGGTGAATGCATTCCCTCATCCTTGAAATCTTCCTCGATTGGAATGATTTCCTCTTTGCTGATTCTGATGTTGCTGAGGATGATGCTGATGCTGATTCTAACTTTGATTTTGTTGCTGATGATGACCACTTTTCTGGAATGATCTGCCTCTATCTCTGCTTCTATCTGAAGCTATGAATGCATGATCATTAGAATGACCTTTCCGTGTTTGGATGGCCTGAGTCCTGAGTTCTTCACCAAGTAGAATTGACTGAAGTCCTTCCAGTGTCGGAATTTGCTGTTGGATGGCAATACTCTGGCTAGATTCTCGTATCCCTCTCCTAGTCCATTCAGGATTACTTGAACCATTTCTACAGGGTCCATACTCTATCTTGCTGCTACAAGTTGATTGTTGTAGCCTTTTATCCAGAGTACATAAGCATGACCGGTTTCATTGCTGTTGTGGAAACTCTGGTCGACTTGGTTTCTCAGGGTGAGAATCGTGGATGTGTTCTTGGACTCGTAGAGAGCTGCAAACATATCCCATGCTTCTTTCAATGTCTTGACTATGTTGAGCTATCCTAGCATGACATCTTACACATTCTGCTTGATCAAATGATAGGCATACTTGTCTTTCTTATCCCATTCTGCCTGAGCTCGGGCAATGGTACGATCTACTACTAGTGCGAAAATTATTTGTGTAGCTGTAGATCCCATTGCTGGTGCTATGACAATAGGTGGAGTAGAGCTATTGGTGGCTGGATCATCTAATGGTCTAGGTGTAGACCCATCAACATACTCCCATTTGTCCTGAAGTACAAGAATGGTCTCCATTTGGTATTTCCATGTACCGTAATTGGAGTTGTCTAACTTAGCAGATGCCTCCAGATTGAGGTTGCTAGTCGTAGACATGGTGCAAGGAATGTACTCAAAAGTGTCATGAAAATCTCTATATGAATCCACTGCAAATACAATGATTGTGCCATGTGAAATCTCTGAACCGTCGGTGAAGATAGAACTACAATATATAAAATCTAATCTGTATTACAAGGCTTGTGGCAATGATGCCGGGAATAGCCAAGAGGCTTTACAAGGTTGAAATGATGTGCACGATGCTGTGAGATAGCCGAATAGGCTTTACAATGTGGCATGTGTGTGTGAAATCAAGTGCTATCTGCACACTGAAACAATTTGCAATGCCTCTATACTCTCTAAAGTCTGCTCACTGAACTAATGAACGTAAGGTTTCAAGTAATGTAATGATGTGAAACTATATGTGAGCATATGGATTGAGTAAGTACTAGTCGGGAATTTCGGGCATGGCTTAGATTGTTAACTTGGGGAAATTCAAAGCATCCCCTCTATGGCGATCTAGTCTACGCTGATCTAGATCTATACCAACCGTCGATCGATGAAAGAACAGCAAATAATTCCTTTTCTTTGGTTCTTTTTAAGTGTTAGGTTAGATGCGTCGATGTAGAGGCGAATGTGCATGAAGGAAGTGGTTTTGCCGGCGAGGCTCAAATGTGAATGTAACTTGCACTGAAATGTGCACATGATGTGGCGAGCATGTAGAGCACAAAAAAACGAGTGACTTTCCTTTTTGAAGCACCCTCAAATTCTTCCTGGATCAAGAGATATGACTTTATCTAGGTGGAGGGGCAAAAGGAGTGCAAATGTACTCAATGATGATGTGTTACTCTGGGTCACATGCAGTTGATGATGTGGCACTATGCCTAGCAAGTGGTGTGCCAATAGAGCCCTGTGCTGAGGTGGCAGGAGTGGTCATATGCAATGACTGTGAAGAGGTAACTGTGCATGTAGGGATCAGTGCTGATTGGATAATTGAGGTGGCACATATGATGATGTCTATAGATGATGTGGCAATGATGACATGGCAAGTGATGTGGCTATGATGACATGGTTGATGAGCTAGGAGGGTGATGTGGCCTGCTGATGTGGTAGGTTGAATTTGACTGACACGTGGCAATCAGTGATAGCTGGCAAATAGGCTGATGATGTGGCAGCCTCGCGAGGCTACTGACGTGTCACTTAGAGTAACATGGCAGATAAGATGAGCTTGTTGACGTGGCCAAATAGGGGTACCTGATGACATGGCGAGTGGATAAGACTCCACGTGGGAGCCCGACTAAATCTTAACAAGATGCATCGAAATCTTCACAAGATTCCATTCGTGCTAGTCATCTGCAGGGAGGCTGAGCCATTGTTTTTGCTGCTGGGTGCTAGTCGCTGGGCAGTGGAGTGTTAACGGGAGCTCTCAGAGCCCGTTGGTCTTGATAGTTATGCAGAGTTGGCTGTCTAGTGGCCTTATCCTTGGAGGTTCTTAGAGGCTAGGTTGTCGTGGGTGTTGTGCATCGGGAGCCGCTGATGTAGAAGGATGACAAAATATGAAGAGGGGAGAGGAGAAGAGTGGAGATGAGGAGAGAGGGCACAGCTAGAGAGCACACCACAAATGACTAACTGTACACTAGATTTAGTTGAAAAAAAAGAATATATACAAATTTATTTAGGGTTAGGGTTAGGGAATCTAACCCTTTCCTTTATAGCACTCTATAAGGTTAGTGCTATGCACATATGATCACGTGATGGTGCTATGCACACACGATCACATGATGTTGAGCGTGAACTCTCAACACCTTCCCTCAAGATCAACATCATGAAGTAGGCCTTCCCTCAAGATGATGATTCTGGGGAATTGAAGAAGGACTAAGCATTACATTCCATCACAGCCCTTTAGTGGGAATGTCCTTCCTCTGTGTCAAACCAAGAGCTAGTCGGTGTTTCTCGAATAGCTCTTTTCCGAGTCGTTTGGTAAAGATGTCTGCAACATTTTCTTTGCTATCACAATGCTGCAGTGTGATGTCACCAAGTAATACTCTTTCTCTAATGAAGTGCTCTCTGACATCAATGTGCTTTGTCCTAGAGTGATATACTAGATTTTTGGCCAATGCTTGAGCTGATAGATTATCACAGTTTATTGTTGTTGGCTTTGACTCATCAAAGTAATCTATTTCTGACAATAGTCTTCTAAGCCATATAGCCTCACATGCACCTGTAGTGAGTGATCTATATTTTGCTTCAGTCAAAGACAAAGAAAAAGTTGGCTATTTGTTTGACAACCATGATATAGCACCTTGACCAAGGAAAAATGCATATCCCCATGTTGATCTCCTCTCTTTTCCAATAGCTTCTAGGGTGTTGTGAATAAATATGCAGAGAGGAGAGGAGAAGAGTGGAGATGAGGAGAGAGGGCACAGCTAGAGAGCACACCACAAATGAGCTAGTTGTACACTCGATTTAGTTAAAAATAAAGAATATATACAAACCCCTTTAGGATCAGGGTTAGGGCTTTCAACCCTTTCCTTTTTAGCACTCTTTTGGGTTAGTGCTATGCAGATATAATCACATGATGTTGAGATGAATCCTCAACACCTTCTCTCAAGATGATGATGATTCTAGGGAATCAAAGGAGGACTGACCATTACATTCCATCACACTCATGTATTGGGAATGTTCTTCCTATGTGTCAAACCAAGATCTTGTTGGTGTTTCTCAAAAATCTCTTTACCAAGTGGTTTGATAAAGATGTCCGCAACATTATCGTTGTTGTCACAATGTTGTAATGTGATGTCACTAAGTAACACTCTTTCTATGATGAAGTGCTCTCTGACGTCAATGTGCTTTGTCCTGGAGTGATATACTGGATTCTTGGCTAATGCTTGAGCCAATTGATTATCACAGTATATTGTTGTTGGCTTTCATGAGTCATAGTAATCTATTTCTAACAATAGTCTTCTAAGCCATAGAGCCTCACATGCACCTGTTGTGAGTGCCCTATATTCTGCTTCTACTTAAGACAAAGAAATAGTTGGCTGTTTTTTTGCCCACCATGATATAACACCTTTACCGGGGAAAAATACATATCCTTGTGTGGATCTCCTGGTCTCATGATCTCCTACATAGTCATTGTCACAGTATCCGATACAACCTTGGATGACATCCTCTATATTTAATTCCAAACTATCTTATAGCTCTCATGTATCTCAAGACTCTTTTGGCTGCATTCCAGTGAGAGTGTTTTGGATTTGCCATAAATTGTGTAGGTGAACTTACTGCATAACAAATATCTGGTCTTGTGATAGTTAAATATGTAAGAGATTTGATGCGCTATCGACTGTACTTGTCATTGAATGTAGGATTTTTTGGATCTTTTGTAAGTTTCAACATTCTGAACAAGCATCCTTCCTTGATTGCTTTTCCTACTAGCTGATGTCCTCTAGATTTGTCATTGATTGTGTATTCATCTCCATCAAAAATGACTCTGTAGTTGTGTTCTGTCATTTGCCCAACTAACAAGAGGTTCTTGCTAAGCTTGGAACATAGAGTACATCTTTCACCGATCCTTTCATGTGAGTGAAATTGTTCATAGGGACAATGCCTTTCCCTTGAACTAGATTTGGTGTGTTATTTGTTGCTGTGTAAATAACATTCTTGGGTCCTTCTAATGGTTTCATCTCTATGAATTATTCTTGATGCATTGTCATGTGCGATTATGCACAACTATCGATGTACCAAGGATCTTGATCTGCTTGATCAACTTGATAACTGCATTCTCCTTTTGAATTGCAATCAACGTCAAGAGACATTGTATTACTCTTTTGCATATCCTCACTTGCAAGATACATATTATGAGCTTCATTGGCATGATGATTGTAACTTGAATGTCCACCATGGAGATTTCCTCATCCACGGAAATTCCCTCGATTGATGTTGGATTGACCTCCTTGGTCGTACAAAAATCTCTTTCATAGTGTCCAAACTTATGATAGTAGTTGCATTGAATGTTTGACACACATTCCATGGACAGATTTTATGTCTCAAAGGGTCTTTTGAATAACCTTCTCACTTTAAAGACTAAGTCCTTCTCCTTCTCAATTTAAAGATTGTCTTTTGAATAACCTTCTCACTTTAAAGACTTAAGTCTTTCTCCTCCCTAATTTTTTCATACCACAAACCTGTCTTTCTATGCTATGATTTTGGGTCTATTATAGAGGAACTTCTTGGTTCAAAGAAGACCCAAATTTGTTTACTTTGAAGAGCATCTAATCCTTAATAAAGAAAGCCTTTTGGTAAAGGCATTTCTATTGCAGATGCTTGGGCTTTAGCTGTTGAGAATACCCAAAAAGTTCTTAAGACAGCTAGAAAAAACAGAGCCAATGTAAGGGCTCAAAGAATGAATTGGATTTAGAGCAAAATTAAGAACTTGGAGTAGCAGGCCAGAGCAGGGGATATAATGCACAAGGGGAGCTACTTATTGCTAAAAAAGAGAGAAAAAAGCAAGAACAGATCAGGTTGAATGATCCTAAGATTTACTTCAGAGATTGGTGGGTAGGAAAAATAGACAGACCTACCAAAGAGACCTTTAAACTGATCAAAAGAAAAGAGTCAATGAGGATATCCCCCTTAAAAAAAAGGCTAAGAGCACTTGTGTTTCAACCATAGAGGAGAACATCCAACTGATACAAAAGCACTTCCAGACACTCTTATCCTCTTCAGTCATACCAGATGTAGAGACACAGAGAGCCAGATAGTTGTGTCATATTGTAAGAGATAAAGCAATAGAAAAATATGATTTGGCTTATTTAGAGAGGACTATTTCCAATGAAGAGCTAAAGGAGGAAGCCACAATGATGGTACATGGCAAAACACTAGGAGAGAATGGTCTTCCCATTTAATTCTATAAGGTTTTCTGGGACCTGGTAGGACATTTCTTGCTATTGCTTTGGCAAGAAATTATTGTGAAGGGTGCCCTCCCCCCTCATTTCAATGGTGGAATAATTAAACTCATCCCTAAGGAAGGCCCTAAAGATGAGCTTAGGAACTGGAGGCCTCTAACAATTCTCAACTGCAGCTACAAGATTTTTGCAAAGGCTTTAACCCCAAGCATCCAAAGTAAGACGAAGGACTGGATACTTCCTGAATAGAAGGGTTTTATAAAGGGTCATCACCTTCTTGAAGCCATTATAAATATTTGGGAAGGATGTGAGTATTCTAAGGAGACTAAACAAGATATGTGCTTCCTAATGATTGACTTTGATAAAGCCTATGATAGGCTGGAATGGGATTTCCTACTACAATCTTTCCAGGACATGGGCCTTGGCCTTTCTTTTGTTTCTTATGTTAAACTCCCACTCATTAATGGTTCAGCCAAGGCAAGTGTCAATGGAGTTATGAGTGGCCCTTTTCTCTTAAAGAGATCAATAAAAAAGCTTCCCTTTAGCTCCTCTTCTCTTTGCTATAGCAACTGATGCTCTAGGGTGTCTTCTCAAAAGTCAAATCCAAAAAGGTAATCTTAAAGGGATTGAACTCATGTCTAGCAACCATAGTATGCCAGCAATTTGTTGATGACACCACCCTTACCCCCAGGAATAATGATCAAGATGTTAGATGTGTTATGGATTGTCTTGAAATCTTCTATAAAGCATCAGGCTCTAGAATTAACCACTAAAAAATAGGGTATGATACTCTAAATGGCAAAGAGAAACTGGTTATGCAAAATCTAGGATGTCTCATAATTAAAAAGGGCACAATGTTCAGACTTTTAGGGATTCCAATGAGCTTTGAAATAACCATGAAGCAAAGGTGGGAATGGTTAATGGTGGATAGATTTTAGGAAAATGTTGACAAGTGGAGGGGATATCAGGCCAATTTGGCGAGTAGATTAGTACTTAACTATTGCATTTATACCATCTTTATTTTCTACCTCTCTTGTTGGGCCCCTTCAAAATCTGGGCTAGACAGGTTTATAAGAATTTGTAGATCTTTTTTGTGGAGAAAAAGATCCAGATATCTAAGGTAAGATGGTCATACTATACTAAGCCTAGAAAAGGAGGGCTTGGAGTAACAGATATTTCTATTGTAGCCAAAAAGCTATCTACTACTTGGGTCATTGAAGCTATTCTAAATCTAGAGTGTGGTTAGGCCTAGCTTTTGCTGAGGAATATGA
The DNA here is from genome assembly GCF_047967505.1 of Dipteris shenzhenensis. Taxonomy (NCBI): domain Eukaryota; kingdom Viridiplantae; phylum Streptophyta; class Polypodiopsida; order Gleicheniales; family Dipteridaceae; genus Dipteris; species Dipteris shenzhenensis. Next base: position 35,224,420 of record NC_141609.1, on the reverse strand, counting down.
AACACATTAGGCCAGTTAGGGCTCCCAATTGGAAGAATTATCCCCTAGTATTTGATGTTTGTAATTTTGAACCCTGCAGGCTAAAGGTATCTCACTTTGGCAATCTATTTGGAAAGCTTTTAAGGAGGTAAAGTGTTTTTTCTTTCCTTTGTGGCGGCAAAGGATCTTTTATGGATAATGACTTATTTGGGTCTCAGCAATCTTTAGGAACTCTCAACTAACTGATGAATAGTTTGTTATGGCAAATACCATGCTTAAGAAGGGTTTGCAAACTTGGGGCCAACTATGGAACAGAGTTCACTTTAGATGGAAGACATGGCATGATATTAGATCGGAATTCTCTTTACCTAGCCAAAACCAAGGTCTTATTTAAGCAGGTTGGAACTATGGCAGGGAGATGTCAGATGGAAGCAGGGTTCTATATTAATTTTTCACAAAGAGTTCAGTTGGTTAGGAAGCTCTTCAATCCTTTCTATTCCCACCCCAACTGCTGATATGGATGATCTCTATAGAACTCTTAATTCTAAATGGAATCTACAGGACAGTAGGGACAAATGATATGAAAGGTTTGGCAAACTTGAGCAAGTCCTTGAGAATATGTGCCACCTTTCTTGACTCATTCTTCACACTATGGACTAATGTTAGAGGGCTCAGAATAGGAAAGGGACATGGGAAATATAAAAGATGCCTTGGTACTTTTGAGGATATTTTTCATTTGTTTGTTGCTTGTCCTCATGTCGAAAGAGTACAGAAATTCATCCAGACTGAGTGTGGAGAGCCAGATATTTGGAAAGCTATACTACTAGGGGATGCATGCAAAACCAGGAACGAGCTTTGGTTCCAAATAAGGGCACATGCTTTATGGTTTATCTGGAATCCTAGAAATAATTTTTTAGTTTAATGATGAAGAAATGTGTGATGATGCCTTGTTTGCTACCTTGAATTTCAAATATAGGCTTACAACCTTAAACATACAAGGTTGAATGCAGATATATTAGATCACAAGAGCAGGTGTTTTATCTCTTAGGAGGTCCCCTTCAACTGACCCTAGCAAATTGGCCGTTGACCCTTCCACATAGCACCCATCTGCCCAAAGCAAAGGAGCTTCTGGCCCTCCAACTCAACCTTGTTCTCACGCTTCTGAGGAGATGTCTCTAGATCCTCTACAAGGTGTCCCTTCTACTGCTATTGCTACTCTTGCTCAGAATGCAGGATTCAATGATGAGGCTACCAGTTTTTCCTTTTATGTCCCCTCTTGTGTATACAGGAGGATCTCAAGATGATTTATATCTTGTTTGTCTATTGCTCTTAGTTTTTGGTAAGGTTTTAGTCCTCTCTAGGGTTGGTTGATCTTTCATGGATAAACTCTAATGATGTACAAAGTCTCCTCAAGTTTAATATAAAGACTCTCTTTTTGCCCTTTTTTTTTTTTGGCCACACACCAAGTCAAAAAGAGATAACCATGAATCTACCATCTAGCAACCTACAAGGGGAAAACGTGAATCTACCAATGACCAAGCCACAAGGGAGATAATGGACGCACCATCGATGTAGGAAGCACAAACATAACCCCTAGGCCAAGGTCCATGGCAAAAGAAGAAGGCAAGGGGGTCACAGACCTTGAAGAATGAGCAACCAAAACAAGGACTAGACTACACACCTCCTGATACAATAGGATTTTGGCCAACCCTAAATGCCCAATAATAGTTTCCATATATGTTGCCCATGAGCCCTCCACTCCAATTAGATGTTGCAAATTATAGCCAAGATTATGTAACCAACCATGGCAATGATATGGCATTACAAATGAGGTGGGCCTGCAATGTGGTTTCCTACATGGCCAATCATTTCTACCTTTGAGGTAGCTAGATTCCAATCAAGGTGGCTAAGGGAAGAAAATGAATGATTAAAATCTATTTGCTTCTTGTCCAAGCTCGACCAATGCACCGAAATGGCCAAGGCCATAGAGCAGAGAGTCATAGCCATCCATGAACTTGATGAAGCCAAACGCAAAAGCCTACCCTTTTGTGAGGAAATCAAGAGGCTGAAGCATACCCGAATCACTAGCAAGAGATGCACAAGTAGCATGTGATTAGGTCAAGAAGAACCTTGAACTGTGTACTTAGGACAAAGTTTTGGGACCCAATGTGAAAACACATGAAAAAAGCCCCGGTTTCCAAATCAAGGCTCTAGGAGGTATATGAGAAACACATGTCAGGATTGTCAAAGTTATTCAATAAAATTTAGAGGCAATGGGATGAGCCACAATAGTAAATGGAGGAGATCTCCAAAGGCCCAATACTCCCACACAATAAAACTGTGCAAAAAAGATGACAATGATGATGAAGGAGTCACAAGAGCCATGAGGCTATTTATTGACTCCACCATGCTTGGCTTAGCCAAGGAATTGGCTTACCCCATGTAGCTAAATAATGAAACAACAAAGGGGGGCAGTCAATCAAATGTAAGGGCAGATTCCTAGGGTAGCAAAGCCAAGGACAATGAGGAGAAGACCACCACAGACTGAACAGCCTTGGCCATGATATCCTTGGTTGTAAAGATGTGTAAACACCCCTCGAAGTAGCTCCAAATTAGCACATAAACAAATTCACTCGCAAGTTCAAGGCATACATGGAGGAAGAAAATTGAGAATGTGAGGCCAAAGCCTAGTGCACACAATATAAGGAGATCTATGAGGACAAACAATCATGACTCACAAAATTGGATATCAGAACCATAACCATAGAACTAAATGATGACATAGAAGATCCTCCACCATCACCAAGGCATACCCAACAACATGCACAAAGGAGGAAGGTTGGATAGAATGGAAGAAGCACAGGGAAATGCATTGTTCTTCTACACATACTAGTTGTCATTCCCCTCACCACTAAGCAAGCATGGAAATGAGCCATTTTCTTTGATTTGAACTATTTACAATGATTCATGAAGTGGCTGCATAATGTATGCTTGTCAGCTACATGAGATCAATTCAATTGGTTTGGGAGACTAAAGACCAAACAGACTTGATCAAGGGGCTCAACACCCTTATATTGGCACATGAGCAAAATCTTTGTCGTAGAAGCTAATAAGATATACAACTTGTTTTGTTGATGCACTACACCTTCCAATCCAAATTGGAATAACATTTTCAAGTAGTGTCTTCAAAAACAAAATCAATAAACGAAAGGCATGAGGATGCGGCTCAAAATAGAGGGGGGATGAGTGTTGAAGCCTAAAATAGATTCAACTACTGCTACCAAAGATAAGCTTGCAAGCTTCAGCTAGATGACAAAGCTCCCCCATGAAGGACGAAAGGAATCAACAAGCGAACGATTAGGCAAAGAACCCATCCACAAAGTATGCCGATGGACCAAAAGCTAGATGATGCATTAAGGACATCAAGGCCATGCATAGTAGGTGGGTGATGCTATATGATGAGAGAAATCAAAGGCACACACCCAACACAAAGACCAAAAAGATTGCCATAATGCTGACTGACCCTAAAACCATCAAAGAGAGGATGTTGCCAATGCTCTAGACATAAAGGACATCACCAATCGAAATCACAAAGATATGTTTGGGCGAAGCTTGACCGTCGGAACTAATCTAAAGTAATGGCTCTATCTTGCTAGGATGAGCAGTTGTAAAAGGGGATGGTAGTACCCACCGCTAGTGTCAATAATGGGTCATGTACATCAAGGTCCTAGAGTCCTTGTTGCTACAAACGATACTTAGGTGCATAGTGGGTAGCTCTAAGCTATTGTATCTTGACCATTTTGGGCCATGTGATAGAAAAGTTATTGTAAAGTACTCTCTCTCTCTCTCTCTCAACTTTCATTTCAACCCCCCCCCCTCACACTTCACGTACAATCCCAATTCATATTTACCCTACTCCACTGTCCATCTATAAAAGGCAATTTCCCCCACAAACCCAAACAACTATCAGGGCCACAAGACAAATAGCCATACCATTGGTCACGATGTGCATTTGACATTAAGAGTTATGCCTTAAATCTCATGTAACGTTTTCTCTCCAAAAACTAAAAATTTTCCAAATTTATTCCCACACCTCTAAACACCTCCCAAACGTCCTCTCAACCTATCCCTATTCACTCACGACCATTGCTTCCATGAAAAGGGCTCTCGAGTCCTCTTATGGTGTAGAATCACACCAAATCTCTTTCTCCTCTCAACCTCTTCCTCTTTGCTTGTCCTCATTATTTCTATGATGGTTGGTGAAGCACTCATATTCTCCTAGAACAATGGCTATCACTTCAATATTGTGTAAGTCACAATCTAAAGGACAATGTTAACCCTGTGGCAATAAGGGCTAGAAGTACAGCCTATAAGAATGAAGAAGAGATCATTGTGTGTGAAGAGTAGCGGCAAAGCTCCGCTTGTAATAGCTTGAGCTTGAAAGATGGTATGATGAGTCTAAAAGAATGAGGATAGCCAAAATGCTCTCTAGAAAATATCCAATCATACTTGCAAAATCAAGATCTAGAGAGACAAATACTAAAACTAGAGAGAGAAAGACTAAAAGCCTGTACTTTTTTAGGTCCCCCAAAAAGTGTAGGGACCTAAGAGGTCCCCCCAAAAATTTTAGAGACCCAAGAGGTTCCACAAACGTGGGGAGACCCAAGAGGTCCCTCTAAAAAGTGGAGGGACTCTTAGATGTCTCCTACAAATGAGGTCCCTCCATTGAGGTTCCTACAAAAAGTGGAGAGACTCTTTCCCAAGAGCTCTCCTACAAAAGAGGTCCCACCCTTGAGGTTCCTACGAATTGTGTAGAGACCAACGTGTATAAATCTCTCTCACTCTTTTGAGTTCAGTGTTCAAGTTCACTATGGTGTTCATGTGCATGATCTCCTTGGGTCCATGCTCCCTGAACACTATCATATGATAGCATTCTCTAACCTTGAAATCTCCCATCCTCCCCCCATCTTCTCCTTCTCCTCCCTCCTTCTCCTCCTCCTCCTCCTCCTCTTCCTCCCTTCTCCTCCTCCCTTCTCCCCCTCCTCGCCCCTTCTCCTCTTCCCTCCTCCTTCCTCCCTTGATCCTCCTTCTCAACCCTTTACCCCTTGAAGTCGTGAAGGAGGATAGCTCTCCACTCCTCAACCTTGGATTCCTTAGTTTGCTTGCCTATGGGAAAAAAAACATTGTGAAATAAATGGGTTTATAGGGTGAAGGAAGAAGATGGAGGTACATAGCAAGGCTTGTTGTAAAGGGCTTTGCACATAAGGAAGGTATAGACTTTAATGAAACATTCTCTCCTATCTGCAATATATTATCCCAATTCCTAAGGCAACACCCCCTTTGCCTTCCAAATGATTTGAGAAAATCCAAACATGATTTTTGTATATCACATGTCTCCTCATACTTTGACGTCCTGTAGCGCAAGAAAATTTGGGCGAAGCCAACCCATTCTTCCTCCAATTTCCCTACATCCAAAACAAAGTAATCATCTCACACAACTCTTTCGAAGGCTTAGTGAGCACTACAGATAAATAGATCATATCAACACAAAGGATAGAGATCTTCCTCCAAGCAATTATAAAGAGAGCGGACCAAGCTAGAAACAAGAGGAGACTAGATCTAAAGACCACATCTGACTCTTAGAGGGCGACTCCACTGACGATGGACAAAAAAGGCTGAAACAGTGCAGAGAAGCAATTTGTGTAAAAGCTACTATAGAAGTGTCGCAGGCAAGGACATACACAAGGGATTGGTGGGTTGGAAAGGGAGATGGAGCTAATGAGGATATGTTTTGAATTCTTATGAAAAAACATGCTCAAGAAACACTAGAATTGCATTGTTTAGGGTGACCAAGTAGAGGACTCGAGAGAGATCTTGATAAATATAGCCTATAAACCGATTTAGGGTTCAGAGCCTACTAGGGGAACCAGAAGTGATTGCAAAAAAAAAAGGCAAGAAACAGGGTTCTCTGCTATAGGGCTAGGAAGAAAACTATAGCAAGCTTTGATGCCCACTTTTTAGACAGAGAATTGATGCTAGAAGAGCTGAAGAGAGCAGTTCATCAAATGGCAAAAGGAAAGACCCTCGGAGAAGATGGGGCTACCAATTGAATTTTATCAAATCTGTGGGATCACGATTTGCCCCTATCTACTAAATCTCCTATGGATAAAGCTTTTTGGACCTAAGGATAACTAGTAGAATGATCAAGTTAATCCCAAAAGGAGGCCCTATGATAGAGCTAAAGAACGGGCACCCTCTAACAATGCTAAACATCCTATTTTGCCTTAGATCTTCAGCCCTCTAGTCTCTCTCTTCTCTGCCCCTTTGACCTCCAAACTCTCGTCACCCATCCCATTCTGCTAAATTTCTAAGCCTAGTGCCGCATCACCACAGGTCCACTAGTTATCCGGTGGTGATGCAAATCGCAAAGACCATGGAACTCAGCCTAGTCACAAAATTTTGACATATGCTCTTTCTCAAAGACTTAAGGACAAGATGCAGCAGCCCTGGATCCGGGAAGACCAAAAGGGATTCATCAAAGGCAAGCACATCCTAGAGGAAATCCTCACACTTTAGGAGGGATGGGAACATGTAGATGGAACCCATCAAGATATCTACTTCCTTAAGGTCAATTTTGACAAAGCATATGATAGGATGGAAGGGGCTTCCTTCTCCCTTCCCTTCAGGACATGGGGATTGGACCCAAATTTGTAAATTTTGTTAATACCCTACTCCATCAAGCTCGAGCAAAGGTTGAAATAAATGCTAGAGTTTCTCTTTCCTTTGCACTTAGGAGATCAATTAGGCAAGGATGCCCCTTAGCTCCACTACTTTTCACGATTACGAGTAGACTCTCTCAAGTGGCTCATTCAGGATGAAGTGGTCAGGGGTACGATAGTTGGCATTTGGATAGAAGGAGAAGGTCATATTGTCTGCTAGCAATTCATGGTGGACGACACCAATCTTACCCCACAGAATGATGAATAATCAATTGGAAATGTGGTAAAGTGCCTTGAGATATTTTGCAGCGCCTCAGGATAAAAAGTCAACCATGAAAAGATAGGTATCTTTGGAACAAGGAATCCTCCCTCTCATCTCTTAGTTGATAAAAGGTGCAAGCTCATAAAGGAAGGATAAATTTTTAGACTACTCGTAATTCCTATGGGTTTCAAGTGCTCAAATAAAGATAGATGGGAGTGGGTATTAGACAAAATCAAAATCAAAGTGTAAAGACGGCAGGGACTCTGACAGTCTCTTGCTAGAAGAAAGTTTGTACTTAACAACTATATCTATCCTTCTCTGATATATTATATATCCTATTGGTTCCCCTTAAAGAAAGGCATTGACTAGGTAAACAATCTTTTTTGAACCTTTCTTTGGGGTGGGGAAATGGGACAAAGAAATATGGCCATAGTAAGGTGGCAAGTCTGTACCCTCCCAAAGGATGCTCGAGGATTAGGCATTGTAGATAGCAAAATCTACAGCCAGATTTATGGATTAATGGTATTCGAAATCCTTTCAAAACCCGGGATCAAATGGGGCCTCTCTGATCATTAAAATTATCTCTTGGGTAAAGATAACAAGATGTAAACATTGGAAAAACCTCCCGCTAGGATCAACTCTCTTTGGGAAAGAATCGTGCATGGCTAAAGGGTCTGAATTATGGAAGGGCATGTCCAAGGCCTGGGCATCATTGAAACCATTCTTGACCTGGAAAGGATTCACTAGGAAGATAAGAACTTTCTGTAGTCATGATTCTATTTGGTTCTCGATTATGTGGAGCGACAGCCCACTATCAGACCAATGCACTCAAAGGTGCAATAAGGCTCAATAAAAAAGGAGTCAGAGTTTGGGATGACCTTTGGAATCGTGGGCAGAGTCGGTGGATCAAAGACAAGGTACTCCAACAAAGATTCAAATTGAATAGGTTCGACACATTTTTGCTTGAGGAAAGAAAGAACCGCTGGAACAGGGGAAAATCTTCCTTGTGGATGGGGGGCCGACGGCAACCCTCCTTGCAAGAATTCAGATGGGTAGGACAAAATCACCTTACTTGATTCCAACCTTCTTTGATGATAGACCTTGACAACAGATCAACATAATAGTAAATGGCTCAAACGAGATTTGAAAAAGACATGGTCACAAAGATTTGAGAAATTGCAAGAGCATTCCAAAGAAACAATCTTGCCTTTGTGGCTAATTTTGCACAAGGCAGTGTGGATGACTAGCAAGGCTAGGAGAATTGGCCAAGGAGATGGATTGTGCAAAAGGTGCTACAGAGTGAAGTGGTTATATGAAGTTTATGTGCAAGGATAAGGATGGATTATAAAATGATTGTACCAAGTTACATTCTCAGAGAGATTAGATCCTTTACTCCCAATATCATATGTTTCAAAGAGAGACAGGGATTAGAAAGAGACTTGGAAACAACATTGTAATTCCTATAAATTTGGAAATGATCAAGAAAGCAATAAGGTGTATTTGATTGGGAAGGACAATTGGGATTGCAGAAGGAAGTATTAAAACGTTGAGTATTGAGATGACTCCAAGTACTAGAATGTTTTTCCACCACCTTTAGTGTAGTGCAATACATGAATTAAAACAAGGAATTTATTAGACCACAAAACATCTCACGCCTAGAAGATATTATAATGTGTGCATAACTTCACCAAAGCTTACTTAAATCAATCGATGAATTAACTAGAAAGTTTCTCATTTGGAAGCATACAGCAAGGACCTATAGGACTTTTTCATAGGTATTCCTCATAGTTCATGATTTTTCACAAAGAAGAGATCCATTACAATGGGTAAGTGTTCATGCCAAAAATCTTAGAATCCATTGTTAAACATCCTTCCCTTTTTTTTAAATCAAATTTGATATAACATATGAGCTAGTGCATTGAATTTTGTAAAACATTTCACTAAAAATGGTAAGCCGACTTTCTTTTTCTTTTCATGTTGTTATTCGGTTTTACACATCTTAATTTGGTTTTATGGATTGGTATCACATTTTTCATTCTCATGCATCATCAATGGCATGGCAACATGGAAGCCTTGGCTTTACTAGAAAGGGATCTTTTTTTAAATTCTCGTGCATTATCAATGGCATGGCAGCATGGAAACCTTGGAGTGCACTTAAGTCAAGGCATTGAGAGATATTACTGGAAAGCACAATGTGTTTGTAATTAGACTCAACACACACATGCTAGGGTTGAAACAAATGTGATGGTTTACTTAACTCAATGGTGGCACATGCACATTGACACAAGAGTAGTTGCAAAGGTAGCATTTGTAGGATATTTGATCCACTTGTATAGTGCAAGATGTAAAGGTTTAGTGAAGAAATCAAATCTACAATTCCTCACATAGCAAGCCAAGAGCATGCACGATGGCACTTCTTGTTGCATGAAAGTTCATGCATAGAAAAGGGCACCATTCAAGATGGCATGCAAGAACAATTGCAACAACTATGTATAAGATTCAAGGTTGGCATAAGATGTAAGTCATTTGATCAAAGGAATAATTGATGCATTTGAAAACGCCTAGATAATTTTCAAAAGGTCAATATGAAGCAAATAATTTAAATCATATTGGAGGGTTCTTTACATTGTAACTTATATAATCAAAGGTTAGGCTTTTTGTGTGTGTTATACAAGCTCCCTATGTCCCTTTGTAGCCTTTCTTGCTGTCTACATTCGCTATACCATCTCCAACCTCCGCCTTCCCTAGTTGTCACTCCTCCTGAGGAGTGAGAACCAAATAGATGGCTAAAAAATAAGCTGATAAAGAAGAGCTTGACAAGACCAAGTTCTCAAGTGAAGAAACCAATTAATATTCCTATGGCGACTAGAGGAGAGAAGCTCTATGATAGAAAATAAAAGCCACAGCTATAGCGAAAGCAAGAGGACTCTCTATAGCAAGCTACAAAGTAGTTATTGAGGCGAATTCAATGGACACCAGAGAAAGGAGCAAGAGAACGAGAAAGGAATCAGTTGGCCAATATGGCTCACACCCTAGTTCCAAGCACCTTATTAATAGTGATTGTCATCCCCAAGTTAAGCAATAGCCATGATGCCAAATGTAGCAACAAGAGGACCTCCCAAACTGCCCTCCAAATATAAGTTATAGCCCTACCCATACTCAATCTTCTCCAAGTTAGGACGAGGAGAAAGCCGAAGCATGGGACCATTGCTCTATCGGAGAGTTTTAGTATTACCAACAAGCCAATTGTGCAAAGTTGTGTTAAAACCTTAATCTCAATTACAGAAATGCTTCTTATAACACTAAGGATGAACAAAGACCTTCCATTACATGGATCCAAAGGCTATTTTAAATTCTTGATTGGGTCAAGGACTGAGGACTTATTTGTATCTAGCACTCCGACATCATCTACATCCAACCCTCTAGTCCCTCTAGGGGGGTCTTTTTTGAAAATTTGGAAAGAGCTCCCCCCAAACCCCCCCCCCCGCCTTTCGCCCCCGTTCCAAGCACCTTATTAATAGTGATTGTCATCCCCAAGTTAAGCAATAGCCATGATGCCAAATGTAGCACCAAGAGGACCTCCCAAACCGCCCTCCAACAATAAGTTATAGCCCTACCCATACTCAATCTTCTCCAAGTTAGGACGAGGAGAAAGTCGAAGCATGGAACCATTGCTCTACCGAAGAGTTTTAGTATTTCCACCAAGCCAACTGTGCAAAGTTGTGTTAAAACCTTAATCTCAATTACCAAAATGCTTCTTATAACACTATGGAGAACAAAGACCTTCCATTACATGGCTCCAAAGGTTATTTGAAATATCTGATAGGGGCAAGGACTGAGGACTTATCCATATCCGGAACTCCTACATCATCTACATCCAACCTCCTAGTCCCTCTATGGGTGTCTTTTTTGAAAATTTGAAAAGCGCCCCCCCTCCCTTCCACCCCCACCATTCTATCTGAGAAGTTATATTGATAACTACCTTGTGGACCTAAAGGAAGCAGACAAGGCTCGGATAGTATGCTCCCTCTGCTACCCTAAAATGAGAATTACAACTTATACTCGAGAGAGAGCCACCATACACTAATAAGGAATATATGGATTCTTGAGAGGGGAGAAGCCATTGGTCTTCTCCCTAGATTGGACATCTGAGCATCTGGGTAGAGGTTGGCTTACATTTTCATCCATCCGGTCGCTCCTCCTTGAACTCTCTTTATTGCACAATTTAGCTAATGTATACTTTAGAATGCATGTGACAATTGAAGGATCCACAGCTTGTTCTAAGGATATGCATTTCTTAGTGCCTAGATGTGCACAACTGTAAACTTATTAATGCCAACTTATGTTGCTTTTCTCAAATTTGGAATACTTTTCATGTGAGTTGATTTTTTATTTGTTGAAATTGAGTCTTAAAAGTGATGTGTAAATATGAAAAGGTAAGTAGCTTTGATGAGAAGACATTGCATCTTTGAATAATTTTATATGTTTTAAATGTTAAATTTATTACATTACACCTATCATCATCGTATTCTAAAACACTTCTTTTGGTGTAGGACTCTAGTTTTGCATCATCAACTAGTTCAACAAACCTACTGCTAGCATAAGCTTCAACAAAAAAAAGAGTAGAATTCATAGCAAGAGGTAGTAAAGGGGCATCCAAAAGGCATGATGGCATTGTGCCACTTGTGTAGATTCAAGCTTTATTACAAAATCTTGGTTGGAAGGTTTGATTACAGCTCAAAGAGGCAAGGACCGAAGGGGAAGTGAGTAAAAAAATAAAAGTTAACATTGAGCTTTGGCCAATTTAATTAAATAAAAGAAATGTATACTAATCCTTCCATGTCCCCCTCAAAACAAGCTCCCTTGAGTGGTCTTTTATTGTAATCAACGAGGTCGAATGTCCTATAAGTTGTTTGATTTATTTAGCATCATAACAATATAAGCGGGAGTTAAGAGAACCAACAAATCTCTCTCTCATAGATATCCTCATTGATGTTGACCAACCAATCCTCTAGATATGCAATTTTAAATTAAGCTCTTGCATTATACCATCATGGTACCTGAGATGCTTTAAATGACAAGCAATGATTCATGAGCCTACATAGAATATTTTCATTGTAAACCTCCACTTTCTTTACTCTAGATTCCATAATTTTATATATTTTGACACCTAAAGAATTGCATTTAGAATAAATATTAACAACCTCTCCTTGCTTAGGTTCTTTTCTAGATCTTTTGCACTATTTGGAAGGGTGCCCTTTCAAAATTCCTGCCAAGAAGTTGAAATTTGCAGGAGCCCTACCTTTTTTCCCTTTTCTTCCCCACTTTCTTGGTGGAGAGGGGAGTAAAATCAAGTAGGAGCCCTACCTGATTTACTTCAATATGCTTATATACGCTTTTTCTTTCTCCCTTTTTATTTTCTATGGCCATGTAACCGTGTGATCAACAAGGAGCCAATTCACAAACCTAATGTGTATGAGAATCAATGACACAGTCACAAGGTTTAAAGAGGTAAACAATTCACTCAATCAGATGATGTCAAGCAAGATACATTGTTGTTTGGTTTCATCCTAAACTGAAGAATTCGGATCAAGAACGTATCTTTTGCCTAAAGTGAAGAAAATGTAAGGACAGAAGGTTCACATATCATGAAATCACTCCCTGATTTTAGAGTAGAGTTGAAACGAAGTTTAGTTGATTTTCCACCACAAAGTATTGTTTTGGGGGCAATATAATTTGAAACAGGTACTCATAACTTCCACATACCATTGTCTCTTACAAAAGTCCTGTGAAAAACTCTCAACTTTGTACACACGTTCATTACATTTAAACCCCATAGAGCACATGGAGTTATCCAAACCCATGTTTTCATGAGCGTCAGAATTCGAGTTCACATTATAGCTTAATCTGGACTCATGTGCCGTGTTTAATGTGTTCATACATCTGTGCTGACACTACAGTTACATAAAACAGATTAAAACAAAACATTTATGCAGTTACTGCCAACACCAGGACACAACCAAGTCTAGTAAAGCTAGTGATACAAAAAGAAAACTATACTGTTATCTGCAATGAGTAATGATTAAGCTCATAAAAATAATAACAGAATATCTCACTTGCCTATTTCTTTTAGGTGTTCTAATCTGGACTCATGTGCCGTGTTTAATGTGTTCATACATGTGTGCTGACACTACAGTTACATAAAACAGATTAAAACAAAACATTTATGCAGTTACTGCCAACACCAGGACACAACCAAGTCTAGTAAAGCTAGTGATACAAAAAGAAAACTATACTGTTATCTGCAATGAGTAATGATTAAGCTCATAAAAATAATAACAGAATATCTCACTTGCCTATTTCTTTTAGGTACATGCTCTAAAATTTCAGACCGTTCTAAATTAACAAAATTTGCAATTTACAGAAAAACCATATAGGAGACACAAGGTTTCTCACTCCACTATGAAGTGTTAACCTGGGCTCTTGCACTGTCATGCACTGCTACATCTAGTTTCCGGTTTTGCTGATGAAACAATTCAGCAATGTCTGATGGAGAGCTTGCATCCTCAGGCTTCTTGTCAGGACGCTCCCGAATGAAACGTGGAAACCTCATTGAAATCCCACGAGAGGGGTGGACCAGTCCAACTGCCGCTTGGTGCACCGGGGAAACTGTGAGGTCTGCATTTTTCCCAGCATCAGAACTATATAAGCACTATCCTTGCACATGTTGAGGAGCGTCCCTCGTGAACCATCCACATGTTTTCAACAGCACATTTTTAAAATATCATTCATCATTTTAAGTGCTCCACATACAAAGTTGAGATCAATAGTTTTTAGACAGAGTAAACCAAGGACTTCATTACATTCCACCATCCAAGATCTAGGAAATCCAAAATAAAAGTTCATGTCCCTATTAAGGCCAAGACTACAACACAGAATGTGTTCTATGCTTATCTGTGCAGAATGTGCCCTAAAGAGTAAGAAGTAAAGAGAACAATGAAGGAAAAAAAAAAGCACCTGAACTCTGTGAATAATTTTTGGAATCCTTAACTTGATTCTCTTTTGAAAGTTTTACAGTAATCCTTACCTGCTCCACGAATCTCCCAAACAAGTTCAGCAGAGAGCCAAATATCTGGATCTTCCAATGTGTGGTAATAAGTTGGCTTGCGTTGAAGTATACGGTCACCCGAAAAAAATTCTTTCATCTGTGACAAAAGATAAACAAACTGAAACGATACCCCAGAACTTCACTTCCATTCTTTGAATCTTTGATCACATAAAGATCTTTAATTTCAAGACACAAGAACTAACTTTTCATTTCTCCTAGTTTAGCCTTCACACGACACAGAGACCAAATGCAAGGAAAGATATAACTACCTGTTTATAGAAAGCATCTGTAAACCCAGACATTACCCGGCAGACACTTTGAAATTCTTCGCGATCTGAATCATAACAAGCTAGCAAGAAAGGACTGTACCTGAAAGTTTTTTTGACAATGACATTTGGTTTATTTGTTAAGCGCAGAACCCAGTCAGAATGCTGAAAATATTATGAAACGCAAGAACTCTAATTTGTTACTAGCCATAAAACAAACATCTATGTTAATTAGCATTGGTGTGTACCAATCTTAAGCAGGCGTGCTAAATAACATGCCATTAGCTAGTGAAGTACTTGCCAGCCAGCTTTTCGTCCATTGCCATGCCAAGCTCCAATGGGAACCAGATCCAGAGAGTCATGCAATCCCTCTACATAGTCTCTTTTGACCTTCCACAAAGAGTCAATAAACTTCATAAGAATCAATCAGGTTCTTTCAGATCTTAACATGGCTGAGAGGCAGTGCTCCTCTAAGTCCCTAGCGCACCGTAGAGCACTTAAAAGTCATGTAGAAAACCACAGCAGTATTAAATAAGTATCATACAGAGTTTGAATACAAGTAGTCGCCAAACAGTAATATACCCAACGTCATTCCAAGTTTTAAAAAATGCTGTGATGGATACAATTCGCCTTAGTAAGAAGTTTGAGAAACATAAATATGCAGAACAAAGCATCTCAATGAGGGTTCATTATTAAGCACCTAACCCAATGCACAACCTACCCTGATGCCCAAGCTCCAACTGCCATCTTGATGGTCTACAAGGCTAGCTTGCCACCTATCATCGAAATAGTCCCTGTTATTACCTAGTTGCTTGCTGGTTGGCTCTGCCACCTAAAGCTTCCAACTTCAGGCCTGGTGAAAGCACTAGAAGCTTGTAGCTCTAGATCTACGAAGGAGCTGGAAAACGTGTTGCCCTTCACGAGGACAATGACCCTTTCTTACAATAGATCTTATTTATTTCCATTGGGGAACAACACACACGCAATAAAAGTTGGTCCCCTGTCAAAAGTGACTCAGCCAGGCTCGGTCAGTTCTGGTCAGTCCCAGAATTGGCAGGACAACTCTGTTCCCTGATCTAGATGCCAGCGAAATACATTCCTACTGCTAGGAAGCGTTTCTAAGCCCCATCTTTGGCCATCTCTGCTTGTAGACTAGGCAGAAAAGCTAATGTGCTACCGTTGTCCCAACCATCTTGCATCCTTCTCCTTGAAGATCATCATTCACAACCTCACACATCAGCTTGCTACAAGTCATCTAGTCATTTGACCTCCAATTCATGATTGCAGGCATAAGGTAAGTCATCTTGTAATGTGACCTCCAATTCACAATTGCAGGCATAAAGTGCTGCCCTTGCTTCTTCAGCCCCTTACTTGCACCTTGAGTTTCCCTTGCCCCTTACCTATCTTTCCCGTACCCATTTTCCTTGCACGGCAGCCCATCAACACCACCCCACTCATTTAGCCATTTGCAATTGAAGTTGCAAGACCAACCTATGCCCCCCTTGCAAGCTGTAACTTTAAGTCATTCATATCTCAGCCCCAATGGCATGCACCCAGATAGAACTTGAACACGGTACACCTGTTTGTTGGAGGGAGAGTTGTTTTGTTCTGGAATCTTAAGACCTAAACAAGCATGCCATCATCATATAGCCGCCATTCCTGCTTTCTAGTGATCCCATCTAGCTTTGGCCCAATTCCCACTGGCCAACCATGACTAGCTATCACTGCATTTCAGATTAAGCATTATATGCATATTTTATCTGAGTAAGTTAAGTGCCACTTTCATTCCCAACCAAAAAAATAGTGATCTAAATAGAGTATTTAGAAGAACAAGGCTGATCTTCAACCATTTTTTTAAAAGATTCAATGAAGGCCTCCCTCCCAAATGTCTCCTGTTGAGGCATTGCTGATAACATATGAAAGAACACACTTGAACAAGGGTTTAGGTTCAGTATCCTACGAGCTCATTGCAGGTTGCATGCAAGATATAATGGTGTGCTTTATTCCCACAAAGTATTATCATACCAAGACACTGCTCAGTTGTTCTGATGACTCCCAGGTCACCCTTTATTGCAATATGGGACAGCAACATCATCTACTTATCAGAGTACGTTGTGAGATGGCAGTACACACCTCCACTGTAGTTATTCATGGTTATGGTTTGGGATAAAGATTGACACTCCCATCTACTGTAACCCTGTTACTCAATTTACACTCCCTAGATGATGTATTGAAAAGGTGTGCAGTTGCAGATTTAGCACTTCCTCCCAATTGGGAGCTGTAATATACCACACTTTCCTGAAAAAAAATGAGAGGATGCTGTTGGATTTCTAAAAGAAAAGGAAACTATACGATACACATGGCAAAAACACAAATTCCAAGCTGTAATTATACTAGATTTGCAAAGCTGCTTTTGCAGAAAAAGAACTTCGTTCACAATATCCTTATGCATCCATTCTCTCCTTGTTTAGCACCTTAAAGTCTGTCATAATATATACCATTCACTGAATCCAATTAGGCAAAGATGAATAAGTGGAGCTACCTTCAACCATGAGTCGGACCGTTTTGAGGCCATATAAGTTGACTCCTCATCAAGGGCCTTTACCATCATTCCCTCACAGGATGCACCGATGGCATCCTCAAAAAAAGATTCCACTTTTGATAAAGCATCTAATGACTCCGAGTTTGCTTTATTCACTTCTACCTGTACAAGTAACAAGAAGATCCTGTTGATGCACTTTACAAAGATGTGTCTTGAATATTCCAATCAAGCTCACAAACCAGTGGAAACTCACAACCGCACAACACCCTTATTAGAACCCATGCTGTGAACCCCATTGAGTGGGAACAATGCATGGTCATACATATACATATCTACACTTATGCCATGTCTTCTCAAGCTAAAAGATTGCCTGCATTTAGCATTTGCACAAAAATCCATAAGCACACTAAACGTGCATCATTTCAACTTTTCATAGTCCCCCAAAACTTATCACAGATAATTCATGCAAGTGTAAAACAGGATCCCCTAGGACACCCGTTCAATGAAGCAAGCTCCTTGTGGGTTTCAAATCTGTCCACCTATGAGAATGAAATTGCAGCAGTTCCTTCCATAACGATGTGTGTCTATTCACTTGCAGAGCTGCAAACAAATTTCTTGTACAGCAAGTATGATTGCTTGCCTAGACACACATGCTACTTGTCGAAGATGATATAGTACCTCCATGTAACCTTTGCAGAGAGCTCTTGCTTTGGGGTCCGGGTGAAGGTGACTTTGTAGATGGTGGAGCCACGGTAGTCTTCACTACTGAGTGATCTTGGCAGTTATACCGTGTGAGAGATTCACCATGTGGGATGCACATACGCATAAAGAAGAAGCAAGTATCCACAAGAATAGTGCCAAAACTTGAAGATCACAAACTAGATCTCTTCCTTTGCAAGATGCTGCCTTAATCAGGCTGAAGTACTGAAAGACTCCAGGCTGGCGGGGGCCACAGCAAATACCCAGTGCCCACCATAGTAAAGAGGAGCGCTTTACAAAAGATGACCAAGAGGCCGACCAAGGTCAGCTGACCGACCTGCTATGTGGCAGTTTCATCCTGATGAAAACAAACATTTTGAGGTCTCAGGTCCCACCAAGGGCTGACTTTCAGAGCCAATATGCCACCTGGCAAATTTAAGGTTCTTCACCTTTCGGTTTTCTTCTCCTCTTCAAGCTTTCCTTTCCTCCTCTTTCCCTTCTTCCTCTTCACACCCAGGCTGGTTTCAAAGGAGCTAGCTTTTTCCTCAAGGAAAAATATTATCAAGTGTGGCCACTTTTGGCTTGGCTATAGTCCTATGGATCCTCAATTATCCCACAGCCATCCGATTACCCTTCCTTCGGGACAAGCCACAGGTCCAACACACCCTACACAATAGGCTCTAATAGGGTGCATTGTGGGCCTTACCCCACTTGAAGCCAAGTTCAAGACTAATTTCAGGCGAGCTTGACATTGGAGGGTGACCGTATAATGGACATGACTATTTAGGTGCGGGAGTATTCCTACTGCAGCTTACGACAATAGAGACAACCCAAACCTTGCTCCAATGGAGCCCAACTTATCTAGGTTTGCACCTTTGTGTTCATCATGCCCTGGCACCATGGACTTACAATTGACAACATGGAGACCAAGCTCCATGTGCCCTGATTTTTCAGCACTTGAGGTTCCTGGGGCTCCCTTGGGAATACAAAGACATTCTATTATCAATTGGTACACTTTTCGGCACTGCATTGGAGGCTCCCACAACTAGAGCTTTAATCCTAATGGATGATGGAGTCCCAGATATTTGTATGATTGTAGAGTACCCTGGTGCTCTCCACTCATAGATGATGCTAAGGGGGGAGAGTTTTGATAAGAGGGTTTAGGTGGCTCAAGTGTTAGGACAATGCTAATGTTTTAAGGAGATAGGCCATTTAGCCAAGGCTTGTCCCCGTTTAACAAGTCACACCACTACACGGGAGAGAGAGTAAACCCAATTTTCCACCCTCCATAGGGAGATGGGCACTACAAGGGAGAGAGAATAAACCCCACTTGCCACCCTCCATAGGCCTCAAATCATACACGAGGGTCATTGGGCAAAGAGCTCCTTGATCAGTGCTCAACTTGAATAATCCTTGGATTGCTGTCGTAACATGGCCCTCTTGCCACATGTTTGCTCTTCCTTCTCCTCTGAGCTTAAGTCCAAACCATGCTTGGAGGGGTAGCAACTACGTTCGGAACCACAAATAGGTATGTGTACCCTATTGCATTCTATATTTTTGGACACAATTGCTATTGCGTAAGCAGCATTCTTCACATGAGTTAATCATCATGTACGTACATGGTAAAACTGAATCATTTGGCACATTAATCTAATGCAAAGTGACTCAAATTTCATTAAGCGCAGCAAATGAGGATATGAAATCGAATGCAAAGAGATGCAATGGATATGACCCCCAAGTGGAGCGTAGCCATGAGTACAGTGCAGCCGAGTCTTCAAAGACCTCCGCCTTACCTCTAGTCAGGAGGGCCTCTCCTTGAAGTGATGACCCAAGCATTACTGCATACTCCAAGACCCATTGAGCTAGCTAGAGAGGCAAGAACACAACTTCCACCGTACCCTGCTTCTGCAGAGAGGTAATACCACCTCATCCAGAGAGCATGTTGTGCCTAAGTTTCTCCCCCCTTGAACCCTCAAGCCACAACCCTCCTTTCATGCAGCCCTCGTACCCCCAAATCATATGTCTCCCCTCCCCTCCCCCCGCCATAGCTTCTTCCCACCCTGAACCACCGTTCATCACCTCAAGCCACCTCTAGTGCACCACCCTCTCAAACCCTCCTTCTCAACTTCCTCTCGGGAAACCTCCCTCTCAGCCTTCTCCCACGTTAAACTTCCCCCCTCACTCCCATCAAGACCCGTTCTTCCCTGATGGCTTTGTCCACACCACAGTTTAAAGAAGACCATTTCTTCCCAACCCTTGGTGGCTTCTTCAACGTCATGTTTTCCATACAAAGTGGGCCCCAAGACCCTAGCTCCCTTAAAACCAAATGGAGATTCTGAAGCATAGGTTAGAAGCTAGATGCCCCAACCATATAGCTCCCGAACTATAATAGTACCAGATTGGAAACCCAATGGATATACTCGTGCTCCAAGAGCATTGTTTAGGCTGCAATGGAAGCAAGCTCTGGCCACTTCTAACTCTCAATGCACACTAGTCTTTCTATGAGTCTCATGATCTGAAGGTCAACCTTGGTGAAACAAAAAGTAAACAAAAAAGGAATCCACTGAAAATGGTGTGAAAGAAGAGGAGATAAAGGGGAGAGAGAGAGAGAGAGAGAGAGAGAAGGGGGAGTGTGGGAGAAAAGGTGGACATCATGTGTAAGAAGACTTGAGGAGATAAAGAAGGGAAGAAAGAGAGAGAGAGAGAGAGAGAGAGTCAACCACTTTAAAGTCTACATTCAAGTCCAATGAAGAAAGCCAATAGGAAAAATGCACTTCCAAAAATTCAACAAATGCCTAATTTCCACTTTGCCAAAATCTCATGGTTGCTAAGGCTACCTTGAGGGCAGACCAAAAACTAAAATGCACAAGTATAGCTGAAATCTTGGAGACGTCTAAAAATGGAGCATCGTTGTTTCCGTCTTTGCATGAACTTGAAAAGATTTCTTCAAGCTTGTTGTTTTTTAGTATGGCTAAACCCTTGCTTTAAAATTAGTCATACATGTTCCTACACGAAAAGGGGAAAAGTTGGACTTTCCTCCCATGAAAGTCCTTGGAATTTGGATCGACTCAAGTTTGAAAGTTCCAAGGACTTTCCTCTAGGGGGAAGTCCAACCAACTTCAGCCCTTTCTCCTAGGAGGAAAGTTCCACAACTTCAGCCTTTTCTCCCATGTGGAGGGCACATGAGAAGACCCGAGGAGTTACCTTCAGGAATTCAATCGAGCATGCCACTTGACTGGTTGGTTTATGAAGAGACGTGCTGAGATACTTCAAGATTTCTTGGAGGGTGTGGCCTTAACTTGGTAGGAGGCCTTGCCAAAAGATACGAAGGATGATTGGGAAAGCTTGGTCGAGGCAATGAAGGAGAGATTTGGGACATTGGAGTCACCAAATTCCTTGTTATTGCAGCTGGAGAAGATTTCCCAAAAGGAAGGAGAGTCACTTTCAACCTTCACTATGAGGTATGAGGACTTATTCATAAAGTACCAACAAGCTGCTTTGCATGTGGTTGAGTCTTCTTCATCTTCTACGGGAGATTCTAAAGGTTCATTGGCAATGGAACATGCCGGGTCACTGGTAGAGATTGTTTCAGCATATACATACCTAGGGGTTATCTTTTCCGGACCCATTTTCACCGTGAGACCGGCGATGCAGGCTGAGCAGAGGGTATGCCTCATTAGCCAAGTTGGAGAGGCAATGCTTCCGTTTGCATATTCAGGACCCTCGAACCACATGTATTCTATTTGACTCCTTGGTTCAAACAACAGGGATGTACGGCAGCCCTAGTTGGGGGCCAAACTTGTTAGTTACAGAATGGGCCTATGTGGAGCAGCTACAAAGTCCTTATGCTATCACGGATGATTCGGAGTAAGCTGTTAGTACCTCATTAGATCATTCAAGCTGAGTTTGGGTCTTCACCATTGCAGCTTGATTCAGCTTTCCAAGTCATTACCTACTTATATCGAGTCAAG
The DNA here is from genome assembly GCF_047967505.1 of Dipteris shenzhenensis. NCBI lineage: Eukaryota > Viridiplantae > Streptophyta > Polypodiopsida > Gleicheniales > Dipteridaceae > Dipteris > Dipteris shenzhenensis. The sequence goes on along the minus strand of NC_141609.1, from coordinate 35,202,874 downwards.
GCATACGGAGATCATACCTCCGATCGCAGTAGACTACAGTGGTTAGCATTGTCCTCCTCCATGGCATCATCAATGAGCACGTGACCAAAGATGCTCGTATGTGCACACAATGAGATGATTTGAGCGACTGGGGTTACATATGGATAGACTTCCTCCTTTCCAGTATAGCATTCATGCACCATTCTCACCACTGCAATATCATGAGGTCAACCGCGTCATACGTGAGGATCTTCTACAGCTACACACATTTCGGACCTGGTTGGAACTAGCTAAGCTCCCTGTGAAGCTTAGCTTTTACAAAGATCATTGCCTACATATCTCAGATGAGGGGTTTATTGACCCACTAGGGTATACATGGATTCAGGCTCCGCATTGAGAGTGGCCGAGCTGAGGTACCTAGGGAGGGGCGTATTTGTACTTTGTGTAGCCTACAAGAGGTTGACTTGGAGGGACATTTCATCTTCAGATGTCCCGTTTGCTATGAGTTCTGGGGTCGATTCTATTCTCTATTCAGATATAGCTCCGGGATCTTATCCCAATTTCTCTCTTATCTAGACAGAGATGCTTGGCCGCGCTCATTCATGAGGCAGTTAGGCATTGTGAGCATCTACTCTAACCTCAGAGACATGAGGAGCACACCCAGTTGGACTCATCTCAGAGCATGATCACTGAGTTCTTTCATCCGGATCACACGGATGCCTGCTCCACAGGTCTTAGACATGATCGTGACCCAAAGCCAGTGACATGACAGCTCAGATAGAGGGTTGATGCACAGATTAAAATTGGGGACATTCCCTCCATGTTCAGAGTGGGAGCTGTTAGAACATGAAGTCAAGTGTGAGGGTGTCCTAGACTCCTAGGGTGTCCTACAGTTGTGTGGGTGTGAATGTGTCTAGTAGGTGAGCAATTAGTGCCACCTCCTAGAGTTAGGTGAGTTAGGTGTGTGAGGTGGAGGCTAGTGATCTCACCTGTGATGTCAGAAGATGAGGCTTCCCAGCCTATAAAATGGGCATTGTACTTCATGTTATCTATCAATCACATCAAGTTGTTATGTGCCCCATATCTGTTTTCATCATGTGATTGCTCCCTGGTTCCTTCATGTGGTATCAGAGCTGGTTGTCCACCTCGATACTTCGCAGCTTCATCGTCATGGAGGAAGAGACTTGCTCATCTCTAGTGCCATCTTCTTGAAGACTGACGTTGTTGTTGCTGGAGATCATTGCCTAAATCTGTCTACAGTTTTGCTGTCTCCTTTCTAGTTTTGTTGACCTATAGCTTCGTGGAGACCTTCATTTCAGACCAAGAGTTTCTGAAGCCTTGAACAAATTCTCAATCCAAATCTGTTGCTGGCCACTGTTCAGTATCTGTTTCGGTTACGTCAAGCTGTCACTACTTTCTCCCTCTTCATGGAGTGCATTAGAGGGGTGATGATCTATTCGAGCAACGATTAAGTTGTTGACAAACTCATTCTGAGGCATACAAAGTTGCAAAAACAGCACGACAGCAAGAGCCATGTTTCACAATAAGGTGATTATCCACCACGTTCCACTTCAATTTTCGAGCCAATTTGCTGCTCATTAAGAGCCACTGCGGTTTTTGGCAATGCTGGATTCAATGGAGATTACTGAACAGTCATAAAACAAGAGTAGAAGAGTTTTTGCCGCTGAATATGATTCCCGTCGTCCATTTCCAATTCCGGAGCAGTGGAAATCAAGCAGGAACCTGAGCATAAGCCTTTCAATTCTGTAAACCATTCCTTTCTGAATTTTCAGCGTCTCAAAAACTCGACATTCTAGATAAATGTAATGCACTAGTCTTCCTCATGTAACATTTGGGGCTTTCCTGAAATCTATGCAAATTCCTCTCTGAACTGTACAATTGTTTGGGGATTTTGCTACATTAAGCAAGATTGACCGGTTTTAAGGCCTTCTACCCGACATTGGTGATTACCAACCCAACATTTTGAGAGTCATGCTGTAATTACCTCACGCAGCTGCTCCTATGGGCTTCATCGACTCGTTCTTCAAGGGCATTCATGCCGGGATCTTCATCGACACTCGGATTCTGGATGTGCATACACCTGTATGCAACAGCTGTGCGGAGGACATCTCTCATTTCGAGAGATCTTTATTCCTTTATTTCCTTTGGGTATTTGGATCTTCTGCCCGGGTTGTCCCCCAAAATGAATGTAATGAAGGGTTGTTGAGTGTTATTGAGTCAATAAAGGTTCTCAGCCTTGGATTGTCCTCCTAAAATGATGTAATCTTTTCTATTTTTCGTGTTTGACTCCCTGCCATTCTGTTCTAGAGTCAGGAGGGGGATGTACTGTGGAAGCCATGTATTGGCTTTGATGGGTCTTTTTATCAGGCCTGGCATATGAGTTCCAAGATGTTGGTGCATTGGTTTCCTAGACCTCTGAGTTGGTCATGCATCCATGTTAAGACATGAGCCTCTGAGTTATGTTGGGACGTAAAGCCATGAGAGTGCTCAGTCTGACCTCTGAACCATGCTCAAACTTCAGCCTCTGAGTTGGCAAGGCAGCCATGTCTAGTTAAGGCATTGCACAGATTAGCAGACTCCGTCATTGTCATGTTCTGTTCTTGGTTCCATTCCAGTAGTCCCTCACCTTTCCTTCATGGGGGGGTGTTAGAACATGAAGTCAAGTGTGAGGGTGTCCTACAGTTGTGTGGGTGTGAATGTGTCTAGTAGGTGAGCAATTAGTGCCACCTCCTAGAGTTAGGTGAGTTAGGTGTGTGAGGTGGAGGCTAGTGATCTCACTTGTGATGTCAAAAGATGAGGCTTCCCAACCTATAAAATGGGCATTGTTCTTCATGTTATCTATCAATCACATGAAGTTGTTATGTGCCCCATATCTGTTTTCGTCATGTGATTGCTCCCTGGTTCCTTCAAGAGCCAGACCGACAAGTGTGACGGTCACCCTCGTCAGACATAGAGTTGTGACCAAGAGACAGCGTGAGGCGGCACCCATTGGGGGTCACTAGCACTCCATATATGATTTCATACTATCACTCCCTCACTCTTGACGAAGGGAGGGGCCACATTGTCTTGTAGCACACTTCATTCTGTCTTACAACGGTAGTGGAGGATGATATTGCTGTAGATGATTACTATCAATGTGACTATGTATGATACAATTTTCTGTTTCTATATGGGTGTGGAGCTCAGTTAGTAGCTCCACCCCTCTAGCTGGATTTGTATCAAGTTTTTTTCAGATTCTCATAGACCCATCGGTCTTCCGAAGACTTTAATAAACTTTCTTTCTTTCTTTCTCATGCTCTGTTTGATCACACGCTTCTCCATCCCACCGCCACCCCCAGAAGCCGAGTCCCGACCATATGTACTTGCTCTTTAGCTTGTCCACCCTACAAGCTACACTGAGCACGTCCCCTCACACACACATTATCTATTAGGAGATCCACTTTGACCGCAAGCTAGCGTTTACCAGCACCATTTGCCTATGTACTTTGCTTGCTGATATTGATGACACCCCCCTGCTAGAAGATAGAGCCGTTTTAATCACCCACTCCCTAAACTATGCTGCTCTTCAATCCTTCTCCTACACCACCAAATCCACTCGCCTGCCACCCATTGGATCGGTCTCCTACAATAGATGGTATGATGATGCGTGGAAGACATTGCACCATCAAGACTGTGCATCTTCTAACTGAGATGAAGACCAAATGAAACACCACCAACCAGGTCACGTCAACTTCTGACCTTGGTAGGATGCATCCCAGAAACACGTAGATGAAAACCCCTTAGGGTTGAGCTAGCAGCTCACCTCCCAACCATAGGCTCACTACTTTGAGCCACCCCAAGCCTCAGACTACCACAAGATTCTAACCAACCACAAGGTTAGATCATGCGTCCCATACCACATGACCTTCCCCCTAGCTAGAATTCCCTAGGCTTGTATTTATAAGCCTAGCCTAGCTATGTTTAGCCATTAGTCCTCATTGCATAACATAGCTTTACTTCCCGCCACAGCAGAGGCAACTTTAGCTTTGTCTTTCATGGATCAGCTCTCATCCATTGGATCTAAACCTCATCCATGCTAGCTCCAGGCGCGGAGGAGGTCTGTGCTGGCTTCGGGGCCGTAGGCGGAAGGGGGGGTTCCCTCGGGATCATGCTCGAGGGAGAGAGGGGGGCTGAAACCAAAGGTGCTGGGGGGGAACCCGGAGGGGAGGGAGGTAGGGGAACCGAGGAGGAGGGGGGGGGGGGGGGGGGCGGGGTGAAGGATGAGGGGGAGGCTGGCTGATCTTCTCCTTCCCTTTCTCCTTCCCCTTACCGGGTTGCTGCTGATTGGTGACCACAGGGGTCTCTTGCTGTAGATGAGAAGGCTTTTTTGGTCCTGTTTTGTTTCCTTTCCGTTTTCTTTTGACCTCAGTCCAGCCTTCCCCTTCGGGAGGGGGTGTCGATGCTTGGCGGGGGGGCTCCTGAGTTGCCTGGATGGGGGCCATCTGAGGTTCTGTCCTCGTGAAGCGAGGGCAGGAGCACGCTTGGTGCCCGAAGCCGTGGCATCGCAGACACTGATCTAGGCAACCAGTGACCATAATGCGCTGCATCACCACACCTGTGTCCGTCTCAATCTCGAACTCCGAGGGGATACTCTGCGGATCTAGAACTACCACTTTGACACGTGGCACCCCTTGGGCCGCCGCCGCATCAACGAAGGTGTCCTGCATGAGCCAGCCAAAGTGCGCCCCCAGATCCTTGATGATCGGGCGAAGCTCTGTTGCGAGGCCTAGGAAAATGAGGGTAACTGGATGGCGAGGAATGCGGAAGCGGGCATCGAAGTCCGCTACACTGAAACCCCTATACCATGGGACCATAAGAATGATCTTCCCACCCACATAAGTAGGGGACCGTCTGACCATATCACTCACAGCCTGTGCTGAGGAGAGCTTGAGCCAGAAGATACCACGTCCCATGAGTGCGACCTCCTCAATGTGGCTGTCCTCAAGGTAGAGGGTGGACTGCAACCAGTCCCTGATGTCTGCTCGTGAAGGGGCCTAGCCAATCACTCTCCCATAAACGGACGTCTGGGAGAAGTCAGTGGCGGCCTGCTTCACCAAGGAGACCTGATGCTCTGTCAGAGTTATGTCAGGGGGGGGGCAGCGCAGCGCAGGGCGGGGAAGAGGAGGGAGGAGAGGGGGGGTGTGGCAGCGCAGCGCGAGAGGGGGCAGGGAAGAAAGGAGAGGAGGGAGGGGAAGGGGGGGGGTGGCAGCGTTGCGCAACGGCGGGGAGGGGGGAGGAAGGGATCGGGGGGGTGGTAGCGCAACACGAGGGGGGGGAGGCGGGGCGAGGACGGAGGGGCGGAGAAGGAAGGAGAGGGGGGGGGGGGATGGCGGGCGGAGAAGGAGGAGAGGGGGACGGAGGAGGCGTGGCGGGCGGCTGCGAGCTGGGAGGCGGTGGAGAGAGAGGAGGGGGAGGGGAGAGGGGGCCGCGCAGCGCGAGGGGGGGGTAGACGGGAGCGGGGGAGGGGTGGGAGCATTCGCAGGAGCTGAGCGGAAGAACTATTGTATCTATCCACTCTGTTTGTATAGCTGCCAAATGTTTTCACTCTCTTGGCATGCCCATTTAGCACATCCCCATGTACCAGTACTCCCTCAATTGCCATTTCTTATGCTTGATACAGAAAGAGATAAACTAGGGCATCAAATATGATATTTGGCAAGTGTACATTCAGTAGACGTGGGTAATCCAATCACAACCGCATACCACCCAAATGGCATTCTACAGAGGTAAGTCCTTCAATTCAGCAAGGGTCATACCATCATGACCACATGCCACCAAAATGCATAAGCCCAGCCATATGCCAGCACCACAATCCCATGCCATTATGTAGTCAAATGGGTAACTCCATCACAACCACATGCCACCAAAATGGCATTCTACAAAGACAATTTCCTTCAATTGAGGGAGGATAGGTTCATTCATGCACCAAGCTACCTGCAAATCCATATCTCACATGTAGTACGACACCACCATGCCTTGACGTTGTAGAGACTGGCAAAAATACATGACCTTGAATGGAATCTCTCAGGGCCATTTTGTAAGAAAGGTGAGAGGTGCTCACTGGGTAGGCAGGGCTCTGCCCACGTGGCTAAGACACGACGCATTGCCCCTTTGAGGCCCAACATGGTATCAAAGAGACAATGATCGCTTTGCCTTATGGGTCACACATGGCTAGCTAGAGGTTGTGGACTGTATGCAGTATGCATGACCTGCCCTCTTGGCAGCATGATGACTAGATCACACAACATCTCTACGTGGTGGCTTGAGTTCCTGACAAGCAAGGGGGTAAACAAATGGGGAAAAAGGCAGAGTAACAGGAAAGTGAGGGCCGTTTTTAATCCTTGTTCTAAATAAAATTGCCAACCAAACAGAGACATAGAGCAGAAAGACTACTGAGCAAAGACAAATCAGTAGCTAGGACAAAAGCAATCACCACTGAGACCTTCCCTTCATTCTTAGAAGAGGGGGGTGGTGTATGTGTGCGTTTTTGTTTGTTCGTTTGTTTTTCTTTGGGGGGGCAGGGGTCATGAACCAAGAGGTAGGATGGCATCATTGAAGATAAAGGGGTGGAAGCAGCTAATTGAAATCCACAAAGTCTTTAAAACCTCATATTTAAATTAGGATAGCATGGCAGTCCAAAAATAAGTATGTTCTAGGCTTACTGTAATTTCATTGGCAAATCCAAAGTGTCCGGCCTGAGAATCCATAAAACAGTTGTGCATCCCTGCAGGGCAAACAAAATTGGTTCCAACCTGACCGACTTTGAATATTGATAATTTAGCAACAACATGTGTGAACCCGCTGGTTAGATTTCCAAAATAAATAGCTATTGATGTAGACCTCAAGTAGCAATAATTTTAAAAACCCATCAATAACTGGAGAAAAAATTTCTTACACTTCCGTCTCTCACGAAATGGCATTCCAACAAGCCTGAGAAATAAACAGCATTCTAAATAAGTTTAGTAACGAATAAGGTTAATGCATCAAAATATATGCCATCCTTTAGAGTTTAATTTGAAGTTTAGAAACATACGATTTCCCATTTACGTACATCAGATCGAACACAAAAACACAAACATCCACCTGCAATTTGAAACACACAATAAGAAAAGACAAATGTGTGTTGATTGAAGAGCAACCCTTAATTTGAATGCACAAATATGACAAAAAAAAAACAATGAATTAAAAGTTTTCAATGTTGTAATGGGGCATTTATTTGCCTTTATTCAAAGCATTCTTGGAGTCAGAATCCAAATGTAAGTCAAGAAAGAAGGCATTAAACAGTTCTTTTGCATAGAATAAATCAATAAAATACAAGGATTCTATTAAAATAGCATAAACTTCCATAAATCGGAAGTCTGTCAAAAGGTTTGAAAGCCGGCCTGCCTTGCACCCAGACTCATGTGCACTGTAATGCACTGGCAAACATGCATCTTGCACTGATGTATGGCTGATTATGTTTTTCAGACTATTATGTAGGAACTCTAAATGACTGGAGTCAATTTTTTGGACTCCTTGGGAGCTGCCATGTGCCCTCCCTAAGCAGATGTACCCAATAGACCTGTTTGTCTCCCGTGGACATTAATAGACTTTCTTTCTTTCTGCAGGTCAAGTGCCTTTCAGCCCTGATCATCCCGCAGTTCTCCGGATCTGTCCATGCCTTGAATACCCTGCCTTGTCACCATACAGCCTGCTCCAGCCTTCCATACAGTCCCATACAGAGGCCCAATCAACCCCACACTGGCTGCAGATCCATGTTCCACGCCGCTCGTCCAATCCTACTCGGTCCGTACTGCCCTGTACTGCTCCTGATAACTGTGTCTGTGATCCGTACAATGTCTTTCCACCTCGCTCTTCATGTGCCCATGTGGGACAATTACATATATTCCAAAGGTATCAAGCCCCATTGCACTCCTCATATCAGGGCTAACAAGTGGGACATTGACCCTACTTACCCAACATGATCTTCTTGATCACTTGGAAAGGTCCATATACCGAAGCATCAAGTTCAGGTCACTATTGTCTTGCTTTGTTTCTTGTGTCTCAATTGAGCATGGTGATGACGGAAAAGGACCCAATCGCCTTCTTTGACCTTTAATGCTTGTCAGTGCTTCTCAGCTTTCTTGCTTTGCTTGTGGAAAGGTTGAACAATGTTGTTTGAGGTAAACTCCATCCATCTATTTGAGGATGGAAAGGAGGAGGATCTTTGACAAGATTTTCGAATAGCAAATACCAGAATGAAATGTGCATCATGATGAGAAATGATCTCAGAGGGTAGGCTATGACGAACAATATCTATACATATATATATATATATATAATGAAAATATATAATGAAAACCAATCTGCAGTACGTCCTTTAGATCTGATCATTACCTTTTGGTGAGATCTAGGCGCATGGTGATGGAGCCCTAAGGAAAAGTTGGTATAGGAAGAAGTTGGAGAAGTCCTAGATTCTTCCCTCTATCGAACTTTAACCTTCAAACAGATGAGGCACTCTTCCATGTTCCAGAAATGCAGTGAATCTAACCCATGAAAACAAAGGGGCATAGTCAGCCAGAGAGGAGTGAAACCTCCCAAATAGCAAAAAATGCTTGGAGGAATGATGCGAAGGGAAACGAATCCGGAGGCTTGCCAATAATGTCGCAAGAAGATGTTGGGTAGCCGAGCATTGCCAAAAAAGAGAGCTGATGGTCTCTCTAGGGCAGGAACAACACGATCAATGCATAGGTGCAATACCTTGTTTGGTCACAGTCACCCACACTAGTAGAACCCCCAGCAGACAACGCCACATGAAAACCTTTTGCTTCAAAGGAAGACCATTCTCCCATAGCACCAAGTCCACAATCGAAGAGGTTTATCTAGCCTCCAAAGCTAATTGGCATGATGTTGTATCTGTGGAGGGGGAATCAACAAAAAATAGGCCTTTGTTGCTGCTAGTTCCCTCATCAGGATGGCATGGCAACCAAGCTCGGTCTTGCAGGTTTCCAATCCTCCAAGCAATTATGTACCTCCAGACGGGAACGGGGGGAAGGGCTGAATCAAGTCCCATAGGCTATGCCAAATAGGCTAGGAGTGCATACCCAAGGCATAATGCCGATTTGCCATAGGAAAGGACATAAAAGTACCATCAGCATGAATCACATCCTGCACATATTTGACTCCTTTGCGGGAAAGAGAAACACTATGGTGAGGGCGAGAGAAACATCTTACTTCATTGTACACTCTCCACCGTTGCCCATATTAGGGGACACCCTGACCGACATAAATATTGCGGGAGCACTTGCCAATCAGCAATAACCGGGCTAGAGAAAAGGGCTGCTAGGAACTGTGCCTTAAAAAGAACCCATGATAAAACCCACATATTTGTCTCCCAATTGCCAAATGCATCCGTTGAACCCGAGTGCGCATTTTGGCTTGTGTCCCGTTTTGGTAGCAAAAATAATAAGCATGGTAGCTTTCCGAGGAATCAAATGATAGTGTGTGTTCAAGATGTTAAGGCCTCCATGCAATTTTGGAGAACAAAAGAGCACAAATTTCAGAACATGGAGAGCTATGGATTGTGACATAAAAGCATAGGCCTGTTTATCCCATGCTAAACGGAGCAAGTAGAAATAACACACCTTTTTAGTGAAAACTTTTGATTGATTATATTACAAGAGTAGCAACCTCGAAACGAGGCAACCAAAAGTACATCAACTGAAAATCTCTATGTGTTCTAAATATACATCATGATCTATGCAGTGCGTCTGCAAGCAATCAAAGAAGGATTGCTGTAGAGATAACACACACACACACACATTTTATTTGGTGAAATCTATTTGTTTTTATGTTACAAAAAGCAATCCCCAAGGAGGGGGGGGCTTGCATATACAACATCAAAGGATCTCATTATATGACAAGAAAGCAGGACAATCGAGATGTTGAACGTGTTGACAGTCGAAGAACAATTGCCGTAAACATGGCCGGAAAAAGTGATACTTGGCAAAGGATGGATCACCAACCCTATGGTTTCAGTCCTTCCATATAGTGCCCATTGGCGAATCCAAGAAAAGAAAAGATCATACCCCTACCTGACACGATCAACCCCAAACAGCTAGAATAGCTTGCCAAAGCAAGCACTAGGAAAGCATGCCTGAAGACGTTGCTGTAGAGAAAAAATTGAAGTCATGAGTTTCAGGGCAATGCCAAAATAGATGAGGCATAGACTCTTGTGGGGATAGACATTGCCGTTAAGTAGCAGGAGCAATATGTCGGAGTGCCAAGATCTATCCAAACGGAAGAACCCCAAGCAGAACTAGCCGGTGAGTTTGCAAGCCCAAAGTTGCTGCAACCTTTTTCTCCACCGCCGAGAAGTACAAGTCATTGACCAGATGTGATTTGCAAGAGCGGAAACCGAAGCAAGAGGCAGCAAAACCTGATACCACTTTGCAACAGTGACATCAGCCAACAACAACGAACGACAAGCATGATCATCGAGTGAAGGGCTGAGTCCTTGAGGCGATATATTATCTCAAGATGAGATGCTTGCTGAAAATCATGAAGCATCTGTGACAATAAGTGCCAGAGGGATCTATAAGGTTGTCCCAAGCTAAACTATATAACTACTACAGGAAAAGATAAAACCATACCAGCATCATCAAGTACATCACCCACAAGGGATATTCCTTTGGACAAAATAAAATTAGAGCAACGAGGCTCTTGCAAGGTCAATGGATGTGCAAATGCCTTTGATCAATGAAAGCACTCACACAAAGAGTTTCCATCAAGAGCATTCCTGCCATTTCTTCTTCTTTTTAGACTTCTATTAAGTATGAATGAAACTCGAAGAGCAAGGCTCAAGGGAGAAGTACACCATGCGAGGCATGAGAAAATAAAACCCAAATAGGGCAAAATCAAGATCATGTAAAAGAGCTAGAAAATATTCAAACCCTGTGGGGGATTCTAAGAAGAATGGAGAGCTGCACCACTCCTTAAAGAAAACCTTCCTCCTAATAGAGGCTGCTCGTGAAGGCCCCTGCATGGTCCCCCAAATGGTTGCCAAGGTGTGTGCCGTGCTTGTCCAAATACTAGCCAATGTGTGTGCAGGTAGACCTCGAAACCATCCAAAGCCTCTGTACATCTAATCTCCAAATGTGTAACGCTGATATGCTCGCCAAAATCTCCCACAAAAGTATCCATAGATGCATGCGCATGTCTGTACAGAGAGCCAAAAACATCGTCCAAAGAACATGACTCAACCAATGTCATTGACCCAAAACAGCCCAAGAAGAGTCGTGTTTGTTGTATAACACTTGAGGCCCTGAAAGAAAAGCCATGCTATCCCCCCACGTCATGAAGAAAGAAGAATGCATAAATATGGTCAATAGTCTAGCGATACCCTCCAAATGATCCTCTCCTATCTCTGCAGCTCAATAAGCAATGTTGAATAGACTCATTGGCAGAGAGGCATGGAGTACATGTGGAATCTGCCCCGAACCTCAACGTCCACTGGCTCACTGCAATCCCTCCATCAATAGAGACCCAAAACTAAAGAGTGAATTTTCTATTCTAAGGGATTTCCTAAGTCTCTTCCAAAAGGATTTCTGCAGATCAGTAGAAATCTCAAAATTCTCCAATGAGGAGCTCCGGTGGCTTCTAGCCTCTAAGCCTGAGCTAAAATCTCCTCGCATTACTACCCATGTATTGAAAGAAGGAGAGTCTCTTCTTGGTGGAGCCTAAAGATGATACATAGAGGTAACCTAAGGGCTTTACGTCTATGATGTGACCGCTAGAAAAGATCCATGATAGTAGACATGAAACATGAGATATTCTACTTGCCAAACATCATCTAGGGTAAGTAAAACTATATATAGGCAACCAACATTGATTGGACTATGTGAAAACAGACATATAATGACCACGTAGCCAACTTCCAATATTCCAATTTCTTTTTCAGCTTGGTAAGCAGCCAGTTCATTTGCTGGCGGCAAGTAATTGTCCACCCCAAAGGTAACCAAGATGACGTACAACCTGCGTAGGTGCAATGGAAGAAGCTCAGATTTTGAAAATTCACCTACAAGCCAGCTACCAAACAAAGATCCCTCCCAATGTTCTGGGGAGTGAAGGAGTCGTCATCAACATAAGCTTGTGCAATCAACGACCTTTCGTATATCTCTAACCCATGCAATACAGCTGTAGCTACTAAGTGATTCATGTATTAAAGCATCGGATGGGATGTCTTGGCATACTGAACAAGAAACAGTCCATTCATCAGTAAGATCACCAATAAAAAAGCCAACAGCTTTACTATCTTGATACCATCAATAAATGATATACTGCATTTTTTCCCCAAATCCTAGCGGTTCAATATCTGTGAGATGAAATCCCAGTGTACAATATCGAATGCTTTAGCAATATCCACTTGGAATAAGAGAACATCCTACTGTACTTTGCATATTTAATCCCCACATAAGCATTGACAATATTATCTAGAATATGTCTACGATGAATGAACCCATATTGGGCAAGATGTAAACCCTCATGCAAGAAACCTTTGATATGGCTCACTATCATCTTAGCAACAAGCTTGTAGATGACAGGCATCAATGTGATGGACCTCTAATCTGCAAAGGATTCACACAAATGCTTCTTAGAGAATACTTGAATCAACCCTTTTCTCCAATTTAATGGGTTTCCCAAGCATGACTAATCATATATAATAGTACTGGCAAAATGGCATCCCAATCTTTAATGGGTTTCCCAAGCGTGATTAATCATATATAATGGGTTTCTCAATTTAATGGGTTTCTGTCAAGCCCTGGCAGGTGCTTTTAGCATTGGCAATATCCTCTCTAAGAGTATGCATGTAGTTTTTGCCAAACTCATGAATTATATACTGCATACGGGCAACAAAGGCAATCCATGCATAGTCAATATTAATTTAGCAATGTGCCCAAAGACAAGCAATGGCATCAGGCACCCGATAAGCTGATAATGCATTATGCTGCAAAGTATAGCCAGGAAACAAAGCCCGTGTCTCTTCCAAAAATTGGCAAGACCCAACTAGAGTAGTAGTTGATCCACTGCACATATATAGCAAGTAACGATCCAAATGGGCCCAGTGAGCTGACCACCCATTATGCTTAAAAAACAAAGCCCGTGCCTATTTCCAACGGTCGGCAAGACCCACCTGGAGGAGTAGTTGAGTTCATTGCACAAGCTTTGAGGCTAGCATAATCAGCCCACGTATGGCAAATTATGAAAGTGATGCATTATTAGCCCACATATTATGAAAGTGATGCATAATCAGCCCACATATAGCAAGTAATGCATCATATTGGTGCACATTAAGCACATACCAACAATCCAAACAGGCCCGGTAAGCTAGCCGCACATTATGCTGAAAAGTATAGCTAGGAAGCAAACCGTGTTCTTTCCAAAGGTTGGCAAGACCAAATTGGAGCATTAGTTGAGTCCACTGGACACGCTCTGCGGCTCGCATGTCAGTATGACCGAACATATTATCTCCTGGCTACGGAGCATTATTGAAATCCCCACAAAGAAAAGCTTTTTGCCTCCAAGGATATTGCTACATAGCCTATCGGATTAATACTCTACAATGTGATGATTGCGGGGCATAGAGTGAGGAAAATTCAATTATCTCTCCTTATAGAAGACATTGCATGACAATTCATCGACTTTCTCGATCATTGAAGTCCACAATAGGCTGAAGGGCATGTTTCACAACAACGACCACACTTGGAAATGAGTTGTCACCCACATAGAAAATGTCATATCCTACAAAATGCCATGTCCAGCGTGCATAACCATGCTAATTATGCTCCCGTAAGGCCACTATATCAAGCTGCAATCTATTGACAAACGCCCCGTACAGTTTTCCATTTTCGTAGGTCACATAACCCTTGTACGTTGTAAGTCAAACATTTTATTTCTACCAGCATATTTACAGATATGTACACACTCTATCACACGAAGAGGCAAATGAATACTACATGTCAATCTCAAGATCCAAGACATGATCCTAATGTGACATCGCATCCTATTGACTAGGCAGAAAATGCCAACTTCCTCTCTCGGGAAAAGAGTATGACTCGCAGTCAATGCAGCCCAAGTAATGCCAATGCAAGAATTCTCAGCAGGAGTATGTCCATTAGAAGATGCACCAGTCCATGTACAAGGTGGAAGGGTCCTTCTAACTGAGAGTTTTTTTCTTAGAGTTTGCCAACCTTCATTGGAAAAATTTTCCTTAGCTTTTGCTTGAGCTGCAGACGGCATTGGGCCATTACCATTGCTAGCAGGAGTGATCTTATCCTTTCCTTTATCCTAGACAGAAATAGGTCGTCTTATTGATTTTATTTTTTAGCCTAGAGTTCCCAGGGGCATCCTTGTTTTGCACTAAGGTAGGCATTGCTTCTAGAGGCATCTTGTGCAATGCCAAGGGACATTGTGAAGCCATGTCCCCAAATTTTTGGCATTCAAAACAAGCACTAGCAAAGAGAGCCCCTATTATGTTATTGTTAATAATGTTGCAATGGGCACACAAACACACACACACACATATATATACATGTATGTGTGTGTGTGTGTGTGTGTCTATGTGTCTATGTGTGCGCGCCCATCACACACACATATATATACGTGTGTGTGTGCACACGCGTGCCCATCTACATATACATATATGCATGTGTATACGTGTGTGTCATGTGTGTGTGTGTGTGTTACAAGATGTCTGTGGAGAGGAGCGATGGAGAGCTCTGGAGCCCCCGCAACCCTGGTCGACCCTCCGACCCCCTCTGTTTCTATTCCATCATCCTCTATTGACCTCCAAGCCCCATCCGTACCGTCCGTACAGCTTCCTGCTCCCTTCTCGCGCCCATTTGTACAGTCCCAATCCTGTTTTGTTCAGTCGTGCCTTTCATCTGATCTTCTCACACTGTCCGTACAGGTTGCTGCCTCTCTTGCACCCTCCGTACAGCCCTCGGGATTGAGTCCTACAGCCTCTGGCCTGTAGCAGCTTTCCTCTCTGCCTTTTCTTTTTGCAAACCCTATCGTACGGCAGCCCGTACGTACAGCCTATACAGTCTCCATCTATCCTTGCGCCTCTTCTGCCTTATGTTCCGGTGTTGCAGCCCTCGGTGTCATCTTCCTCCTCCCTTCCTATTGCTTCAACACCTGTTTCCTTTGTTTTTTCTGCCTCAGCCCCTCCTCTTTCTGCCTCTACTCCTACTACTCGTGTTTTTCTTCAGCGGAAGCATGGTGTTGTGTGTTTGCCTCGCCTTCAGTCAAATCGGCAAAGCTGGATGTTTGGTCCTTCTCCTCTCCAGCTGGATCTTCTTCGCCAAATGTGCTTTGCCTCTATCACAGAAGCTCCTTTATCGGGTTCCCCGCTTGTTCGCTCCTTGGATTCTGCCCTTTTGGTCTCCGGTCTTCGTCAAGCTCAGCAATTGGGAGTCTATCTCTATTTTATGACAGGGTTTTATCTTCAGCTCATCTTCGTCATTGGGTTGATGTTGCAGTGGGGCCGGATTGTATCTCGTCCTTTGTCTTTCTAGGCAAAGGATTTTACTATGCCCACTGCTCTTCGACTGATGTGGTAGAGCGCCTTGTCAGTCGTGGTGGTGTTCCTGGAGCGGATTTTTTTACTTATGTGATGCCCTGGGATCCCCTATTTGATCCATCTGCCTCTCTTCTGACCCATTGTCCGGTTTGGATTACCCTCAAAGTGTTGCCTGTGCCTCTTCTTCAGCATCTGCCAACTCTTGTAGCACTTCTGGGAAGGCCTCTCCATGTTCCGAGGCTGGAGTTTTTGCAGGCTACCCTTGATGTTCGACTCTGTATCTTATGGGATATAATGCAACCTGTGCCATCTACTCTAGATCTTGATTTGGGCTTTGCTAATCCGATGCGCATCAGGCTACATTTTGCTTCTTTTCCTACAGCCTGTTATCAGTGTCATCAGGTTGGTCATTTTGCACGTGCCTGCCCTTCTACTTCCATGACCACTCCTCCTACTCCTTCTTCAGCTGTGAAGTTTACTCTTCCTTCTCCTCCAGTTTCTACTAAGGCTTTGCTAGATAAGCCTTCTTTTACTGCTCCGAAGCATTACTAGAGGAAGGTAGAAAAATCACAGGCCACTCTTTCTCTTGCTAAAGAAGTTCAAGATGCGACTCCTGTTGAGCATCTTCAGCCTCCTTCCCCTCAGGATATGGATGTGCCCCTTGCAGAGGGGATTATACAGGATGCTGCCCCTGCTCTTTCTCAGGTTGATCCTCAGAGTGAAGCTGAAATGTTGAGTCCTGCTTTATCAAATGCAGCTCTTTCGTCGGAGGATACAGATGTTGATTTAGCCCCTTTGCCTTTAA
Source organism: Dipteris shenzhenensis (assembly GCF_047967505.1). Lineage (NCBI taxonomy): Eukaryota > Viridiplantae > Streptophyta > Polypodiopsida > Gleicheniales > Dipteridaceae > Dipteris > Dipteris shenzhenensis. The sequence continues at coordinate 35,186,471 of NC_141609.1, read as the reverse complement.
TGCCTATGCCAGAGTCTTCTTCTGTTCGGGATGCAGAAGTACCTTTCTTTCTGGAATCTTTTCATCCCATGTTACAACAGGTTTTTGACCTTGTGATTCAGAAATTTTGGGTACCAGCCTATATCAAGAAGAATCACAAGGGCAAAAAATAGCTTGTTTTTATTGATGATGTGGTTTCATCACTGCATCAGTTTTTACAGAGCAATAATCTGAAGCTGGAGGATGTTGTGTTTGATCCTCCTCCAGTTTGATATGTAACTTTTAACTTGGCTGCCTCATGACTTTTGCTCTGAGGCTTTACTTGTAAATTTTTTCCCTTGTACTTATTGGTGGGTTTTTACCTCTTTTTGAGGTTTCCCACACAGAAATATAAGATTTCACTAAAAAAAAGTGTGTGTGTTACAAGATTATTGCCAAAATGGTGGTTGATCGGATTAAAGGTTATTTGCATGATGGGCTGCATCCCTCCCGATATGGCTTTGTTCCACGTCGCCATATCACAGATAACATTGCCAATGCTTATATTGGGATTGAATATGCCAAATACACGCAACAGGATGTTCTACTCTTGCAGGTAGATATTGCAAAAGCCTTTGACACAGTTCAATGGAATTTCATCTCGCAAACTATGCGAGCTTTGGGGTTTGGACAAAAAATGCAGCAAGTTATTTACTAGCTTTACAGAGATAGCAATGCGGCTTGCATTATTTCTGGGGATATCTCTGATGAGTGGACTCTTTGTTATTCAGTCCGCCAGGGATGCCCTCTCAATGCTTTACTGTATGCTTCGAGATTCCTCGCCTACCCACATCAGAGATGCCTTGCGGCCTTCATTCACGAGGGAATCCGACATAGAGAGTACTTACTCAGGCGACGGGGCTTGGTCACATCATTAGACACCTCTCAGAGCAGGATCATAGAGTTCTTACGATCGAGTGACATTGATCGTCCAATCTCTAGCCGCCGACGTGACAGAGACCCCGACCCGACGATCGCAGCACGACACATGAGACATCGAGGGGACACACAGATCACTCTGGGGGACCTCCCGTCATTGTTTAGACCCGGGATACGTCCCACGGGAGTCACGGTGGCTCTGGTCTTGCGTCAAGCCTCGTCCAGGAGACCGAGACGCACGGCACCCCTTGAAGGGCACCAGCGTCCCATCACCAACTATGCACCAGCCAGGGGGACATGACATACGGAGGATTCCGCTCCGCTCCAGTCCTTTTCTTTTCATTGTTACATCCAGATGTATTTGATTATGTATGATCAGACTTAGGATTCAGCACGGGTGATGATGCTCGTTTCAGTAGCTCCACCCTTACTGTGATTTGTATCAGGTTTTCTTTCAGTCTCATAGACCCATCGGTCTTCCGAAGACTCTAACAAAATTTCTTTCTTTCTTTCTTTCTTTCTCGTGAGTTTTTTAATCTACTTTGACAGTGCCTGTGAGCGAGATTCCCATCTGTTCCGTTTGGGAGTTCTTCTAGCTATTTGGGTTTCATCCATCCAGACCGGAGTTTCATATTTTCTTCGTTTGGGTTCGCTACTGGGCACTATGGACTTTATGGACATATAGGAATTGTAAAGTCTTTGGTGATCCTACTTTCTCTCTATTTGGCCTTTTTAGGCATTCTTTGCAGCAATCTTTCTTTGATTTCTTGCAGACCCGCTGCATAGATCATGAGGTCTTTTTGGCATATACTGAAATTTTCAGTTGATGTAATTGTAGTATCTTATTTTGAGGTTGCTACTCATATAATATAATCAATTAAAGATTTCACCCAAGAAAAAGAGTGTGTCTGTGTGTGTGTGTGTATGTGTGGAGTTACATGTTGAAGAGGGGCTTAAACAGGATGATGCACATGGTACATCTCAGGCTGATGCACAGGGTGAAGCTGTAATGATGTGTCATGATTTATCAGCTGCTGCAGCTCCTATGTCAGAGTGTGTAGATGTTACTCAAGTCCCTATGCCTGTGAAGACGGTGCCAGCGTCTCTTTTTGTTCAGGATGCAGATGTTCCTTTTTCATTGGATTCTTTTCATCCTTGGTTGAGATAGGTTTTTGACCCTATGGTTCAAAAATTCAGGTTGCTACACTTTTGATCCTCTTCCCTCAGAAGGGATCCTTCGCACTCTGGTGTCTGGCTTGCTTCACAGGAACTCATTTTCAGCCCTGGCAGATAATTCAGATTTCCCACAGGAGGAGTTTGTGCCCTCTACTTTTGGTAAGCCAGCGATTGGGTTTCCTGTTGACAGGGCTTCTTCTTCAGGTGGCAGGGTTCTTTCCCCTGTTGATTTTCCGCCACTTGGTTCCATTCCTCGCTCCTCGAGCAGGAGGTCTTCCCCTGTTGAGGGGTTTGTTTTCGCCACTAGGTCGGGTAAAGTGTTCCACTCTACATCCTCCCGTCGATGAGGATTATTAGTTGGAACTTGGCAGATTTATGAGGTCTTTGTCTCAATACTCACTATTTCTCTCTTGGGTGAGATATTGGGCTCTTTGGACAATTTGGAGTGAGCACAATTTGGCATACTTCGGTCGGCAGATTCACAAGTCATATGAATCTTTCCGCGCAACATTGCGGCAATCCTTATATGATGCCTGCCATGAGGGTGATATAAATGCTTCTTGCATAAAACTTCCCATCTTGTAAATTTATGAGCATATAAATACAGCACTGGATATTACCAAAAAAAAAAGCGTGTGTCTTTGGGAATGCATCATAGGTCTATATGGAAGAAAATTGCTGATTTATTACATTCTTTTCTACCTGTTCCTCCTGTGGCTGACCCAGACAGGCTTACGGATTGGCAATTGCAACCCTCTGCTACATGCACTCATCCTGTTCCTCTTCCTGCCTTAACCTCCATCAAAGCCTATAGGCTTCTTCAGCATGCTCCATGGATTCAACAATATGCTAATTCTCTGTGGCATATAAGGAAGCCCCTCTCATGGTGGCGGAAGAAACTCGGGATGTTATGGAAGTGTAAAATGCCATTGAAGCAAAGACTTTTTCTTTGGAGATGTATGACAGGTACATTGTCAGTGGGGGTCACACTTGCTAAACGTCGCATTGCACCATCCACATGTTTAAGATGTCAGGCTCCTTCGAGACTGTTCTTCATTTGCTTTGGCACTGCCCGTGTACTAGGATCCTCCTCAGGAGAATTTCAAATTATCTTCGGGTCCGTTTCCTGAGTCACAGATTTGGAAAACATTTCTAGCTCTTTGGCAGATTTATGAAGTCTTTGTCTCAATACTCACTATTTCTCTCTTGGGTGCGATATTGGGCTCTTTGGACAATCTGGAGTGAGCATAATTTGGCATACTTGGGTCGGCAGATCCACAAGTCATATGAATCTTTCTGAGCCTCATTGCGGCAATCCTTATATGATGCCTGCCATGAGGGTGATATGGATGCTTCTTGCATAGAAATTTTCTTTTTATGTTTCTGATCTTTGGGATACTCTCCATTTTGGAGACCTCCCATCATGTAAATTTATGAGCATATAAATATACTGCACTAGATATTACCCAAAAAAAAAAAAAAAAGTGTGTGTGTGTCTTTGGTGATCCTACTTTCTCTCTGTTTGGCTTTTTTAGGCGTTCTCTGCAGCAATCTTTCTTTGATTGCTTGCAGACCCGCTGCATAGATCATGAGGTCTTTTTGGCATATACTGAAATTTTCAGTTGATGTAATTGTAGCACCTTTTTTTGAGGTTGCTACTCATATAATATAATCAATCAAAGATTTCACCCAAAAAAAGTGTGTGTGTAAGTGTGTGTGGGTGTGTGTGAGTGTGTGTGTGTAAGTGTGTGTGTGAGTGGGAGAGACGATGGAGAGCTTTGGAGCCCTGGCAGCCCTGGTCAACCCTCCATCCCCTTCTGTTCCCTCCCTCGTTTTGCCCGTACAGCCCCCGTCTTCCACCTTGCAGCCTTCATCGCCATCCGTACAGCTCACGTCAGTTGTACGAAATTCCGTACAGTCCGTACAGCCCCCCCGACCCCTGCAGTTATCTACACAGCCTTCGCTTCAGCCCTTCATACAACCCTCCATCCAGGCAGACGTGGTGCAGACGCCAATACCTGCTTCATCCTGTGAGAATGGGAGAGAGCAAAGGTGAGAGCAAGAGGCAGGAGTGAGAGAGAACTGAAAAGATAGTTGCAAATAGATGAGTCTTACAACTGAATGGAGTGATAGGTTTTGTCTAAGTGACAAAACCTTATCCTTCACTAACCATAGTTAGTGAACTAACTGTGGTTAGGGGGAAAAACCTCTAAGTGAGGGAAAAGTGCCCCTAACCTACTTATTACATTACATTACATTGGTCATTGCTAAATTATAGCAATAATTCTAACACCCCCCTGCAGTGCCAATGCCATGTGCAAGGAAATGATCAATCACCAAAAGGAGATAAGTTCAGGGCACTGCAAAATGCCTCAAACTTTTCACGTGGAAGTGCTTTGGTGAAAATGTCTGCAACATTGTCATGTGTTGACACATAGATCATGCTGATCTCTCCTACATGCAACTTCTCTCTGACGTAGTGATAGTGAACCTCAATGTGCTTCGTGCAAGCATGAAACACAGGATTCTTTGCTACTGCAATAGCACTCTGACTATCAGTGAGAATTGGAGAAGGACCCTCCAATGAAAGATGAAGATCAGCAAATAAATGACGCAGCCAAACACATTCAACTATCGCTGTGAAAGCTGCCCTGTACTCAGCTTCACATGAAGAGGTAGCCACTGTAGATTGTTTCTTGCTCAACCAAGAAATACAAGATTTACCCAAAAAGAAACAATTGCCACTTGTGGACTGCCTAGTGTCATAATCTCCAGCCCAATCTGAGTCACTGTAGGCATGCATCTGCAAGTCACCCCCCTTGGGAAACATCAAGCCAAAAGACTTGGTACCTTGCAAATAACGGAAGATGCGTTTTACAGCCTGCCAATGCATAGTCTTTGGGCTGTGCATATATCTACTCACCTGAGAAACTACAAACTGAATATCAAGTCGTGTATTGCAGAGATAAATGAGGCATCCAACAGCCTGACTATAGAGTGTGACATCAAATGATTCACCTGCTTCATGCATTGTAAGCTTCAGCCCCGGCTCCATGGGAGTAGCTATGGGCTTACAATCCTGCACGTTGAATCTGTCCAAGAGTTTTTGATTGAGACATACCGATGCCACTTTGCTCTTGAGTGAACTGGATCCCCAAATAAAAGTGTAGCAGCCCCAAATCTGACATGTCAAAAGTGGTCTGCAATTCAGCTTTAAAATCTGCAATATTATCTTCATTTGACCCTGTGAGTAGTAAGTCATCTACATAAAGAATGATGACTAAAATATCCCCCCCACCCTTCTTGATGTAGAGGGTTGTTTCAAGAGGAGGCAATGCATCAACCATGGCATGTTTTTGAAGCATCATCAAGCTGCCATAATGCATGTGTCCATATCTCGCATGCCATAACTCCGCATTCTGCATAGCAGCAGTAGGAGTGGAAACTGCAAGAGCATGTGCTGGTCTTTTCTCATACATGTCAAGCTGAAAAAGACCACGCAACAAAGTGCCAGACAATCTCAAGGCATAGTCGTGCTCTCTATCATGGACTGCACACTTGTCATCTTCAAAAATGACCTGAAATCCAGCTTTGTTAAGAGTGGACACTGAAAGTAGATTTTTTGTGATACCAGGCACATACAAGACATCAGAAATTCTGAATGTTGAGCCATCAATGGCTGTAAGTTCAACTTCTCCTGTACCACGGACTGAATAGCAGGAGTTGTTGGCACATGTGACCTTTTTACCAACAGGTGGTGAATGCAGAGATGTGAAGAGACACTTCCTGGAAGTGATATGCTTTGAGGCACCGCTGTCAAAATACCATGTATTATGTGTCTCATTGACACTGAAAGCTGATGCATCGTTGGAAGAATCATAACTGCATGTCAGAAAAGCATAAGTGTCATCATTACAAGTGGCTGTACTATCCCGAGCAGCCAACTGAGAGTTTAAAATGCAAGACAAGAAGGCATAGTCGTGCTCCAAAAAGTTGGCTGTAGCTTGCTCATTGTCAGATGCATGAGGAGCTGAATCTGAGACAGCCATACCGGAGCTGTTTTTCTTTTCTTTTGCAAGCTTTTTCTTGCATTCTCCAATGTAGTGACCTGGCTTTTTGCAGTAATGACATATTCCCTTCTTCTTGGGTTTACCTGCATCACCCTTAGCCTTTTGAGAAGGCTGTCCTGAACCACTGGAAGGCTGATTTGCTGAATTCTTTGCCTGTCCCTTTACTTTAGGCTTGAATTTTGAGAGCATGGCATGTTCACCTGCTCGTGATGCCATGTTTTTCCTGGTCTGCTCTTCCTGCAGCAGAAGTCCTATCAACTCGTGAAAAGTGAGAGGATTTGCACCCCCCCTCAACGACAAATTCAGCGAGGTATGAAAGCTGAGATAAGACTTAGGAAGAGAATTCAGAGTAGTGGTAATCATCTCTGAATCAGGAATGATCTCATCAATATTCAGCAACTGCTCTCGTAAATCTTGTAGCTTTGTGAGGTGCACTGACATGGAGTCACCCTCTTCCATATGTGTATGAGACAATTCTCTTTTCAAAAAAGACACCCTGGCATCATTCCGAGCTGCATACATGCTCTCCAAAATATCCCATGCTACCTTTGAGGTCTTACACGACTGGATATGTGGAATGATGAATCTTTTCACTGAAACAGAAATACACGACAAAGCTAAAGCATCACGCGAATCCCATCTCTTTTGCTCTGGAGTGGTAGGTCTAACTGCACCAATAACTTGTGCTGCAGCTGTACCCTGTGCACGACCTCTGCCTCCTCCTTGTTGGGGAGGGGTATTAGGTGCCACATTTGCTGGCCAGAACTCATCCCCACTTACATAGTCCCATAAATTACAAGAAATCAGAATATTGCGTACCATAAAACTCCAGAGGGAGTAGTTGGTACCGTCCAGCTTATCCTTTTGTGAGAAACCACTGAAATCGAAATCATTCTGATTTTGCTGGGCCATGTCTCAGAAAGAAAATACAGCAAATGCAAATCTGAATTCCCGTGCTGGGAATAGAGTGCACAAATCCCAAAAAACACAGCCAAACACTAGCTAAAAATGCAACTCAAATCTTTGTAATGTCTCTGTCAGAAATCTGCCAGAGCATCCAATCTCTCCCAAAACCTGCCAAAAGCGCTTCAAAACACTCATAGAAAGGCAGTGTGAACTGAAACCTGTCAAATTGCTCTCCCAACACAAAAGCCCATATTTGTGGCTTGAAATTGCAACCAGAAAGGGGCAAATGGTCTGAAAGCCCCAAATGTTGCACAAATTGCTCTCTGTTTGCAAAAGCCCCAAATTTCATTGCGAAATTGCAGTGTAATTGCAAAAGCCCCAAATGTTGAGGTGAAATTGAGTTGAAATTGGGGCAAATCCAAGAAAAGCCCCAAATTTTGCAAAATGCCCAATTCAAATAATATGCTCAAATCTGCCCAAAAAACTACCCTGCCAAACAATGGCTTCCTGCAAAGAGATGTCTGCCAGACAACCAGCTGCAAGAATGCCTGCAGGAATGAAACCTGCTCAGAAGGCCAAATGCAACTGTACGGCCTGTACGACAGAGGCACGGATGGCCGTATTGTACGGACAACTGCCTGTTGCAGGTTGTACGAAATGTACGGACAGGTACGGTGTGTACAACACCTGTACGGACGGGCTGCACACAAAAAGTACGGAAGGTACTAAGGTTGTACGGAACAGTATGGATGCCTGATGAACTGACGACGAAAATGACACATGAGTAGTACGGTCGACGCAGGTGTACATCTAGTGACCACGAACCGTACGGAACTGTACGGCGAACCGTACAGTCTGGCGACGGGCTGTACGGATGAAGATCTGCTGTACGGAATGGAGCTGCAGGCTGTACGACGCTGCACTTGTACGGGCGACGAGATTGTACGACGGCCGTGCAGGTACTGTACGGAATCAGTCCGTACGGATTGTACAGACGATCTGTACGGACAGTGAACTGATGGAGCAAGGAGCTTGCGGGCTGGAGCTGGAGGCGAATGTGCAGCAGGAGCAAACGCAGGAAGAACCTACTCTGATACCAAATGTGAGAATGGGAGAGAGCAAAGGTGAGAGCAAGAGGCAGGAGTGAGAGAGAGCTGAAAAGATAGTTGCAAATAGATGAGAGTGTTACAACTGAATGGAGTGATAGGTTTTGTCTAAGTGACAAAACCTTATCCTTCACTAACCATAGTTAGTGAACTAACTGTGGTTAGGGGAAAAAACCTCTAAGTGAGGGAAAAGTGCCCCTAACCTACTTATTACATTACATTGGTCACTGCTAAATTATAGCAATAATTCTAACACATCCGTACCACAAAATCCGTACAGATTTTCCCGCCCGTACAGGCTCCCAAAACATCTTTTGTTTTTTCTGCTTCCTCTGTTCCTCCTGCTCGAGTCTTCATTCGACGGAAGCGCAGTGCTTTGCCTTCTTCATCCTCTTTCAAATCGGCAAAGCTTGATCTCGCAAATGGCCCTTCTTCTTCCCTGGAGCTAGATCTTCTGCGTCATTTATGCTCAGACTCTATCACAGATATTCCTTCATCAAGTTCCCCGTTTGTTTGCTCTTTGGATTTTGCCCTTCTGGTTTTAGGTCTTCGACAAGCTCAGCAGTTTGAGTCTATCTCTACTTTATGGGCAGGGTTCTTTCTGCCGCTCAACTTCGTCGTTGGGCTGCAGCTGCAATGGGTCCAGATTGTATTTCATCCTTTGTCTTTGTGGGCAAAGGATTTTATTATGCCCACGTTTCTTCAACTGATGTGGTGGAGTGGCTAGTCAATCGTTCTGGTGTTCCTGGGGCTGGTTTCTTCGCTTATGTGATGCCCTGGGATCCACTTTTCGATCCTTCTGCTACCCTTTTGAGACTCACTGTCCGGTTTGGATTACTCTCAAAGTGATGTCTGCGCCTCTTCTTCAACATCTTCCAACTCTTGCAGCTTTTTTGGGAAGGCCTCTTCATGTTCCGAGACAGAAGTTCTTGCAAGCTTCTCGTGATGTTCGCCTTTGCGTTTTGTGGGATATGACACAGCCCGTGCCATCTACTCTAGATCTTAATTTAGGATTAGCCCAGACTGCATTTTGCATCTTTTCCCACTGCATGTTATCGGTGCCGACAGGTTGGTCATTTTGCACGTGATTGCCCTTTTACATCCAGGCCCATTCCTCCTGCTCCTTCTTCAGATGTCAAGGTTACTCTCCCTTCTCCTCCGGTTTCTACTATGGCTTCTTTGGAGAAGCCTTCTACTGCTCCGAAGCACTACGGAAGAAAGGTAGATAAATCACAAGCAAATCTTACTCTTGCTGAAGAAGCTCAGGATTGCACCCCTACTGAGCACCATCAGTCTCCTTCTACTTAGGATATGGATGTACCCCTTGCACAGGGGATTTTACAAGATGATATGCATGCTCTCTCTCAAGATGCTGACCCTACTCTTACTCAGGTTGATCCTCAGAATGAAGCTCAAATGCTAAGTCCTGCTTTATCAGATGCAGCTTTTTCGTCGGAAGATACAAATGTTGATTTAGCCTCTCTGCCTTTGATGCCTGTGCCAGAGTTTTCTTCTGCCCGGGATGCAGAAGTACCTTTTTTACTAGAATCTTTTCATCCCATGTTACAATAGGTTTTTGACCCTATGATTCAGAAATTTCGGGTCCCAGCCTATATCAAGAAGAATCACAAGGGCAAAAAACAGCTTGTTTTTATTGATGGTGTGGTTTCATCAATGCATCAGTTTTTACAGAGCAACAATTTGAAGCTCGAGGATGTTGTGTTTGATCCTCCTCCAGCTTGATATGTAACTTTTTACTTGGCTGCCTCATGACTTTTGCTCTGAGGTTTTACTTGTAAATTTTTTCCTTGTACTTATTGGTGGGTTTTTATCTCTTTTGAGGTTTCTCACACAGAAATATCAGATTTTACTTTTTAAAAAAAGTGTGTGTGTGTGTGCGCGCGCGCAACGGTTTCCTTTGTGGGCGATGGCGAGCTCAGCCCCTCCCTCACCCATCCCTGTACCTTGCCCGCAGCCTGCTATTACTGTTGCGCCTGCATCCGTACCCCATTTGTCAGCCCCTGTACACCTTCCGTCTGCACTTGCCCCTTCCTTTGCCCCTGCACAGGCTGTGCCTATTGTACCGTCATTCGTACAGGCTCCCCCCTCCGTACAGGTTTCTTTACCCGTTCTTTTTCCTTCTTCTGTACCTGCTCCCATGTCCGTATAGCCAGATTCCGTACCAAATTCGTCTTCCCCTCTATCTCTGCAGCCTTTTGCTCTTCTCACGCCGGGTCTTGTATAGTCTTTTCATGATGTCTCTTCCTCCCCTCTTCCTGCTGCTCCGACAGATGGCTCTTTCGTTTTCTGTACTGCCTTTGCTCCTCCTGCACATGTCTTCTTTCGGTGGAAGCATGCTGGTTTGCCTCCTTCCACCTTGGTTAAATCGGCAAAGTTGGATATCGCGGATGGTCCTTCGTCTTCCCTCCAACTGGACCTTCGCTAGATGTGTTTTGCTTCTGTCACAAATGTTCCTTCATCGGCTGCTTTGGACTCTGTCCTTCTGGTTTCCGGCGCGGTCTTCGACAAGCTCAGCAGTTTGGGGTTTGTCTCTACTTTATGGGCAAGGTTTTATCTGCACCTCAACTTCGGCGTTGGGCTGAAGTTGCAGTGGGTCAGGATTGCCTTTCCTCCTTTGTCTTTCTGGTCTAAGGTTTTTATTATGCCCACTGCTCTTCGACTGATGTGGTGGAGCGACTTGTCAGTCGTGCTGGTATTCATGGGGCTGGTTTCTTTGCTTATGTGATGCCCTGGGATCCACTATTTGATCCGTTTGCCTCTCTTCTGACTCACTGTCCGGTCTGGATTACCCTCAAAGCATTGCCTCTGCCTCTTCTTCAGCATCTTCCTACTCTTGCAGCTTTTTTGGGGAAGCCTCTACATGTTCTGAGATAAGAGTTTTTGCAGGCTACTCGGGATGTTCGCCTTTGTATTTTATGGGATATGATGCAGCCCATGCCCTCTACTCTGGATCTTGATTTGGGATTTGCTCATCCGATGCACATCAGACTGCATTTTGCCTCTTTTCCTACAGCATGTTATCGGTGCCGGTAGGTTGGTCATTTTGCACGTGCTTGCCCTTCGGCTTCCATGACCACTCCTCCTGCTCCTTCTTCAACAGTAAAGTTTACTCTTCCTTCTCCTCTGGTTTCTGCTAAGGCTTTACTGGATAAGCCTTCTTTTACTGCTCCGAAGCATTACTGGAGGAAGGTAGAAAAATCATGGGTTAATCCTTCTCTTGCTTAAGAAGTTCAGGATCCAACTCCCGTTGAGCATCATCAGCCTCCTCCTCCTCTAGATATGGATGTGCCCCTTGCAAAGGGGATCATACAGGATGCTGCACATGCTCTTTCTTAGGTTGATCCTTGAAGTGAAGCTGAAATGCCGAGTCCTGCTTTGTTAGATGCAGCTCTTTCGTCGGAGGATACAGAGGCTGATCTAGCTCCTTTGCCTCTGATGCCTGTGCCAGAGTCTTCTTTTGTTCGGGATGCAGAAGTGCCTTTTTTATTGGAATCTTTTCATCCCATGTTACAAGTTTTTGACCCTATGATTTAGAAATTTCGGGTACCAGCCTATATCAAGAAGAATCACAAGGGCAAAAAACAGCTGGTTTTTACTGATGGTGTGGTTTTATCACTGCATTAGTTTTTACAGAGCAATAATTTGAAGCTAGAGGATGTTGTGTTTGATCCTCCTCCAGCTTGATATGTAACTTTTTACTTGGCTGCCTCATGACTTTTGCTCTGAGGCTTTACTTGTTTTAAAAAAAAATTGTACTTATTTGGTGGGTTTTTACCTCTTTTTGAGGTTTCCCACACAGAAATATAGGATTTCACTTTTTTTTTTTAAATGTGTGTGTGTTAGAGAGAGGTGGCGCCATAGAGAGCGCTGCTGCTCCTCCCCCCTTGCCCGTACCCTTGTGTGCATCTGTTCCCTTCCCGTCTACCTCCGTACACCTTCAGCCTTCCCCTGTCCCTCCTCCGTTCATCCCTCTGCAGTCCCCGCCTCCTTCTATAGATCCTCTATCTTAGTTCGTGCAGGTTTGGTCGTCCGTACAGGTTTCTTCACCATCCGTACGTGCTGCCTGCACCCCCGTTTTGCCTCAGCCACCCCTTGCACTCCCTTCACTGCTGTCCGTACCTGCTCTGCAGCAGCCGCCTCACTTACCTGCACCTTCTGCCTCTGCCGTACGGCCGTCCGTACAAGCTGTATGGCCGACCATACAGCCTGTATGGACGGATGTGCAGCTTTTGTCTGCTGCAACTGTTGTTTCATTTTCGACTGTACCCTCTTCTTTTGTGCCCCCTTTGCTGTCAGTACAGCATGTACCTGCTCAGCCTTTCAAGTCTGTACAATTCCAACAGCAGCCCCCTTTATCCTCGCCTTTTCCTGATGTATCCTCTTCCTTTCTCCCTGCTGCATCGACAGACGGGTCCTTTGTGTTCTCTGCTTCTACTCCTTCCGTGCCTGATCCTCCTGCCCGTGTTTTTATTCGCCGGAAGCGTGGTGGTCTGCTTGCTTCGCGTTTATTCAAATCTGCAAAACTTGATGTGGCAGATGGTCCTTCTTCCTCCCTCCAGTTGGATCTTCTTCAACAATTGTGTGCTGCCTCCGTCACAGATGTTCCCTCCTTGGGTTCTCCTATGGTTTGCTCTTTGGATTCTGCCCTCTTAGTTTCTGGTCTTCAACAGGCTCAATAGTTTGGGATCTGTCTCTATTTTATGGGTAGGATTCTTTCTGCAGCTCAGCTCCGTCATTGGGCTGAAGTTGCAGTAGGCCCAGATCTTGTTTCTTCCTTTCTTTTTCTGGGCAAAGGTTTTTATTATGCTTGATGCCCTTCGACTGAGGTGGTGGAGAGCCTTGTCAGCCGTGCTGGTGTTCCTGGGGCTGGTTTCTTTGCTTATGTGATGCCCTAGGATCCACTTTTTGACCTGGCAGCTTCTCTTCTCACTCACTGTCCAATTGGGATTACAGATGTTGATCTAGTTCATATGCCTGTGAAGACTATGCCAGAGCCTCTTTCTGTTCAGGATGCAGCTGTTTCTTTTTCTCTGGAGTCTTTTCATCCTATGTTGCAACAGGTTTTTGACCCTGTGATTCAAAAATTCAGGCTCCCAGCTTATATTAAGAAGAATCACAAGGGCAAAAAAACAGGTGGTTTATATTGACGGTGCAGTTTCTTCACTGCATCAATTTTTACAAAGCAACAATCTGCAACTGGAGGATGTTGTGCTTGATCCTCCTCCAGTTTGATATTGTAACTTTTTACTTGGCTGCCTCATGAGTTTTCCTCTGAGGCTTTACTTGTAAATTTTTTTCTTTGTACTTATTGGTGCGTTTTTACCTCTTTTTGGGGTTTCCCACACAAAAATAAAAGATTTCACTATTAAAAAAAAAGTGTGTGTGTGTGTGTGTTCAAGATCCAACTCCCGTTGAGCATCATCAGCCTCCTTCTCCTCTAGATATGGATGTGCCCCTTGCAGAGGGGATCATACAGGATGCTGCACATGCTCTTTCTCAGTTGATCCTCAAAGTGAAGCTGAAATGCCAAGTCTTGCTTTATCAGATGCAGCTCTTTTGTCGGAGGATACAGATGTTGATCTAGCTCCTTTGCCTTTGATGCCTGTGCCAGAGTCTTCTTCTGTTCGAAATGCAGAAGTGCCTTTTTTACTGGAATCTTTTCATCCCATGTTACAACAGGTTTTTGACCCTGTGATTCAGAAATTTCGGGTACCAACCTATATCAAGAAGAATCACAAGGGCAAAAAACAGCTGGTTTTTATTGATGGTGTGGTTTCATCACTTACAGCGCAATAATGTAAAGCTGGAGGATGCTGTGTTTGATCCTCCTCTAGCTTGATATGTAACTTTTTACTTGGCTGCCTCATGACTTTTGCTTTGAGACTTTACTTGTAAAAAAAAATCCTTGTACTTATTTGGTGGGTTTTTACCTCTTTTTGAGGTTTCCTGCACAGAAATATAAGATTTCACTAAACAAAGAGTGTGTGTGTGTGTGTGTGTGTGTGTGCTAGCAGCGTCTTCGAGCTTGATTTCTAATGCTTGCTTTGGCAAGCTGTTCTAGCTTTTCGAAATCCATCCACGGAGATCGGGATTTCATATTTTCTTCAGTTGGGTTCGATGTTGGCTATATGGAAAGACAAATATCATAGAGTTTTCTGGAGATTCGATTCTAGACTCTATCGAAAGACAGTTATCATACAGTTTTTTGGAGATTCGACTTTTCCAAGATTCGCTACTTTTTGGAGACTCAAGACTCTTTGGAAAGACAAATATCATAGAGTTTTTTGGAGATTCGGCTTTTTTCAAGATTCATTACTTTTCGATGTCGCTCAGGCAATCTTTCTACAATTGTCTCTAAGTTCGACATATAGATTCCAATGTTTACTTGTCCTATATTTTTTTTTCAAGAAAATTACTTCATTATGTATGAATGAAAACCGCGAGAGCAAGCTCAAATGCACTCCCAAATCCTCCTTTCCACATCGTCCTCGCTTGTCTGCACCTCCAAAGGCAATGCTGTACCGACTCGACTGCCATGTGACAACGAGGACAAGTAGGCTCAGCCCCGAACCTCGATCTCCACAAGTTCACTGCAATCCCTCCATGAATAAAAAGCCAAAAGAAAAGAGTGATCTTTCTATTCCTGAGGGATATCCAAAGCCTACGCCAAAAGTTCTTCCACACAACTGCGGAAATCTGAAAACTATCCCAATGTGGCACTCTGGAAGGCCTCCAACCTCTACTGCTGGAGCTGAAACCTCGGGCCATCTCTAACTATGTAGCGAAAGAAGGGGAAGCTCTTCTCTCGGTGCCCCTCATCAATGCATTCCCACTCCCCTGGGCCCCACTGCAAGAACCTAATAGGGGAACCACCATACAGCCAGAGTCTCCAAGACCCCAGTGCAAGGAGAATAGGATCAGGGTCAAGATACCACTATGAGTCCCTACCCCACTCCATGAAACCTGCAATCTTGACATGCTGAAATGCAACCTCCAAAAGAATATCATCAGAAGATCTCATAAGTCTGCCTCCCGACTGAACATCAAAGACAAAGGTATCCTCGTGTGCATCCTACAGTGCAATAATCTATAACGGAATGCTCGTCCCTAAAAAAGCTCCCCACCAAGTGGACTTTATGAGCGGCATGTCATCTGTGTCAATCCACTCTAGCGGAATGGCTGCCTGTATCTGTTGTATCCTGAGTCCACTCCCTCTGAGATGGCCAACTTCTAAAAGTCTCTGATCCTCTAGAAGTCTCATAAGGGCTGCCAAGCGCCTACAGTAGAAGCAAGTCCCCTCTCCCATCTAGACCACTGCATATAATGTGACACTCCAAGTGGCCTACCATGGTCATCCAAAATCGAGTCATTCCACATGACTGGCTACCTGTGAATTTCTTCACAAGAGGTGGGTGGAACTCTGCAAAGTGTGTTTCTGAAGCATCCCCAAGCTTTCAAAATAGCAGCCATGAGAGGGGAAGGAGGAGATTTGAGATGGGCTGAAGTAAAGATCCATCTGTTGCTGTCCAACCAATCCCCCCCATCAGAAGGGGTACAAGACTGAATGCTGCATGAGAAAAAATCCTTCTAGGGCTCCTATCCAGGCATCAATCCACGTACTACAAACTTGCAGAGCAAGGCCATACACTGCGAGTTTGGGTCAATAATATTGAAACCTCCTTCTCTTGTGGGGAGAATGAGGGTCTCCCAACCCACCCTGGCTACAACATCTGAGGTGCCATCTAAACCACTCCATAGGATGTTCCTGATAGGTCTCATGATCTGAGCGATACAACCTCTAGATCTGCACCAACAAGAGCAAACAAACCAGGCAGTGGCCAATAAGACTTGGTTCACAACCACAACTCTGGATGCAAGGTCAAGTCTGGTTGAAAAAGATGAGTTTCCTCCTGATACTCTCCAACACGGGAACGAACTGATGTGCCGAAGAGATGCCCACCCCAACCTTTCATCCCAGATACCTAACGGAGACTCCCCTCTGAATCCAAGTGGACCCTATGTCAATCCCCCAGACTGGAGTGTCCTCATCACTGATCCAAAAACCATTGGATTTGTTCCAATTAATGTGTGCACCTGCCGCAATGAAAACAAATCCAATGCCATCCTAAACGAATTCAGTGTCTGTGGAGTGGCATCCATGCCGTATCATCTACCAACTCACTGTCTAAGAGCTGATCCTCTTGCTTCAGCGGAAGCCTAAGCCCTACAATCCCAGCTTCAGCTCTATTGTAATAGCTCAAAGCCTCAGCCACAAAAAGGAATAAAAAGGGGGCTGATGGACTGATCTGAAAATCTCAAACCTGTCCCCCCTAACTCCACCAATAAGAACCTGGTTGTGGGCTGATCTGTAGAGGCCTGACACCCC
The DNA here is from genome assembly GCF_047967505.1 of Dipteris shenzhenensis. Lineage (NCBI taxonomy): Eukaryota > Viridiplantae > Streptophyta > Polypodiopsida > Gleicheniales > Dipteridaceae > Dipteris > Dipteris shenzhenensis. The sequence continues at coordinate 35,169,909 of NC_141609.1, read as the reverse complement.
TCTGATCCATGTATCTAAGAAGCCAAAACGAGGAAGTGTGCCCTCCAGAAAGCCCCAGTCTACCCTGTCATAAGCTTTCTCAAAGTCCAAGAGTAGGGAGAGAGGGCTAGGGAGGAGAGAGTAGGCGGAGAGGCTAGAGACGGGTAGGGTGGAGAGGCTAGGGGAGTGAGGGCGGAGAAGAGAGGGTAGGCGGAGAGGGGGGCCATACGGCCGTACAGCAAGGGGGAGGGCAGCAAGGGAGCGGGGCTGAGAGAGCGGGGAAGAGAGGAAAGGGCAGCAAGGGAGCGAGGTAGAGAGGAGAGGGAGGCAAGGCTGAGAGGAGCTACGGGAGGGAGAGGAGAGCGCAGAAGGGAGAGGGAGGGAGGGCTGTACGGTCGTACAACTGAGAGGAGGGAGAGGAGCAGCAAAGGTCGGGGAGGAGCAGCAGCTCAAAGCCTAAGACTCAGGCATCCTCATCTGACTGTCGTAGTGCTATAACCTATATCGGAATACTACTTGTCCTATATCAATATCTTCTGATGCTATAATTGCAAGTTCCCTCTTTGGGAACTACAGGAACTGCCTCTTGTAATATAAAATTACATGGATTTCACAAAAAAAAAAGGTATGTGTGTGTGTCCCTCTTCTTGGGACCATTCTTTGTAATATAATGATAACTGGATTTCGTCCAAAAAAATGTGTGTGTGTGTGTGTAGCATTAACACACACGGTGCACATAAACACATCCAAAACAATGCATAGTCTTGGCAAGGTTGCTCATATGAGGACCTATGACCTCAAGCCTTGCCAACTTCTGAATTGTGTTGTTTTGATCCACATCAATTCCAAAGTATTGGCACATATGCCAAAACCCTTACCCAATTCGAGTGCACCAAGTTAGGCTACCTAGGGACCTCTGTGTTTCGGCGCTCGAGGAGGCGTACATTGGTGGCACTAGCAATCATCTTGATTGCATCTCAGGTCCTAACTCAGTATGTTTAAATCCGCTTGAGCCAGAACACATTAGGCAACCTTTATGGCTCTTGGACTGGGGCCTCCGTTAACCAAGTCTTGAGACTATGGTTGTTGGGTTGGGCTTCCGTTAACTAACTCCAAAGATTTACCCTATAGTGACAACTAGGGTGCTCCCATGAATTTGAATAAACAGCATCACCATGCCAATCCACATGTCAATTGTGCCGTCTCACCTTTGCTCGAAGAACGTTACACACCAAGGGTTTAAGCTGATCCATGCATCCTCTATGAAGACATCAACAATATGCGATCTACCAGGCCACAGCTAGTAAGATCACCAATTATCTTCCCAAAGGGAGAGTTTGGAAAACTAGCAATACAAGGCTTACAATGCACACTCTATCACGAATCTTTTCCAGGTGATTTTAAAACAAAATTCCATTTATTTTTCTTTATTAAATCATATATATGTGTTTGTGGGATCGAGGAATCAATGTAGCCCCTTCTTCAGCGAGGTCTTCTTTGGAATACCCCAAAGATGGGAGGGCACTAGAAAGCTTCTCGTAGATGGATCTTGACAAAGACCCCCTCATTGGGAAGGGCTTCTAATTGATGCAAAGTTCTTTTTTTCAATGAAAAGACTTCTAGTAAGTATGAAAAATACCCCAAGAGAAAATGTTCATGTCAAAAAAGCATCATGAAGAGCATGAAAAATAAATACCCTGAGTGGGAAAACAACTTGCTCATCAGAAAGATGCTAGAAAAGCACCAAGGTTGAGGCTAAAAGTGCCATCTCAACCCTGTGGTGGACTTCGATAAAAAAGGGGCACTCCACTCTCTAAGGAAAACAGTCCTCTTCGCAAAAGCTGCCCGGGAAGACCCTTGCATGCTCACCTGAATGGCCATCAAAGTGTGTACATTATCTGTCCACATACTAGCCCATGTGTGTGAAGGGTGGACTTGGGAGCCATCCAAAGCCTCTATGCATCTAGATCTCCAAATATGCCGCGCTAGAATGATCGCTATAATCTCCGAATAATTGATGCAGAGTTTTTTTTTGGGGGGCGCAAAAAAACGACTTTCATTAAGTATGAACAAAACCCGCAAGGGCAAGCTCATAGTGGAAACACATCATGCAATGCATGCGAAAGAAAACTCCTCAAAAACAGGTGGAAGGCAACCAAGGTTGAGGCTGAAAGTGCCATCTCAACCGTGCAATAAACTCAGAGATGAATTGGGCATTTGGAGACAACTTTCACCAAGTCTCATTCGTGCTAGCCACTGTAGGCCATCTTCTGGTGGTTCTAGTGATGCCCTATAGGCCATGGTATGTGCCTTGTAGGCATAAGTGTAGGCACTTGTAGTGTTAGTGCCTTTTAGGCCACATAGGACACTTCGTCCTATGTGACACCTAGGACACTTAGTCCTAGGTCTAGGTACAAGTACCTTGTACTTAGATTTTTTCATTATCTAAGTTTGACGTGACTGCTGAGCTATCGTGCAACTTTTTCCATACCTGCACTGTCTCTCTTTTGCGATCGTCCCTTCAGTGGTATCAGAGCCACGAATCTGCTCCCTGTCCTCGTACCGTCCGTACCAACTGCCCGTAAATTTTTGTATCAACTGTCCGTACATCCGTCGTACCTGCGATCAATACACCCAATGTACATTTTCGTACTTGCAATCAGTACACCCGCTATACATCCGTACTGCTCTCCATACTTGTCCATACAAGGGTATCGTACTGTGCTTCGCAGTACAGCTCCGTACTTTAGTCACCGTACAGTTCCTTCAATACTTGCGCCGCCATACAACCTGCTCAGTACTATGTCTATACCAGTTGCATACCTGTGCTGCCGTACATAGTAAAACCACGTACTAGCGTACTGATCCGTACACACACGTACTTGCATCGTACACCGTACAATCAATTTACTTGCGTACCGTACATTGTACAGTCACGTATTGCTCCGTACAGCATACACAGCCCCTCTTCCGTACAATTGTACATCCGGTGTACTTGATCTGGTACTTGAGCTGTCCGTACAGCTAGTACTTCTCTCGAGGTATCCGTACAGGTGTTGCACGTACAAGGTCACATTCAGGACATTGGTATTTTTTGGGGCTTTCAGTTCATTTCACCTTCTTTCGTTGCAATTTCTTGCAAAGAACATTGGGGCTTTGGGATTTGGTCTGCAATCTCTTGTTGTTTGCAATACATTGGGAAAGATTGGAGTACATTGAGTCACATTTGCAGGACATTGAGTAAGATTTTGAGACATTGAGTCACTTCTACAGGACATTCAGGCAGATTTGCATACATTGGGTCACATTTGCAAAAATTTCAGCAAAATTTGGGGCTTTTCTGCATTTGCCCTCTTTTTGGCCTATTTGCCCTCATTAAATTTGGGGCTTTTGCCAGATTTGCTGTTTTTGCAGTGAACATTGCCTGTCACAGTCACATTTCGGTCAGATCTGCATTAGCCCTTTGATTTGGGTCAGAAATTTGCAGATATTTGCTGTCTTTTTTGGACAGCCAGCTTTTTGCAGTGATAGCCTTGAGGCTTTTGGGTTTTCAGGTCTTTTTCACGGTATCACATTTGCTATGGCTGGGAACAATCAAGATTTATTTGGAGTTCTTCATGAAGATGATAAGTTGGATGGCACCAACTATCCGATGTGGTCTTATCTCAGGAAACATATTCTTGTTGCAAAGCATTTGTGGAAGATTGTTCTAGGGCTGATCTGAGGCCAGCCAATGCTACAGTGGTTGCCTCTACTGCTGGCCCTTCTGCAGGGGGTACTCCTCCTGATGCCTCTTCCTCTATCACTCCTGCTGCTGCTCTTCCAACTCAAGAACAGTCAAGATGGGATGCAAGAGATGCAAATGCACATTCATGCATTGCTTTATCATGCAAGAGAATCATTATTCCACACATCTGGTCTTGCAGGACAGCAAAGGATGCTTGGGATAAATTGGCTTCTCTATATCAGATTCGCAATGAAGCTCGTATTGCATATTTAAGAAGGCAATTACAGGAAGTCAGTATGAATGAAGGTGACTCTATGGATGCATACCTAACAAAGGTCAAGGACCTCATGGAACAGCTTGCCAACATTGATGAGGTGGTGCCAAATTCACAGCTTGTCAGTACCACATTAAATGGACTGCCATACATATCAAGGGTTTGCTACAACCCTTCGATTAGTGGCCATGGGTAACCCATACTTCTTTTGATCAGCTAGTTACTTTGCTTTTGCAGGAAAAGCAAAGTAGAGCTAATAGACAAGCCATTATTCCTGATCATGCATTTGCTTCACAGCAGACAGGAAGAGGCAAGGCTTCCAAGCCTATGGGCAAGCCAAAATTTGCGCATAGTAGCTGCAATTCCTCCCATGCATCTAAAAATACAGCAGATAAAGCAAAGAAGAAAAGATGCAACTATTGTCGCAAGCCTGGACATGACATTTCAGAATGCGGGAAGCGCATTGCTTCGGAGAAAAAGAAAGCAGGATTGACAGTTAATGCCTCACATGCTATTGAATCCCATGAGCCAGCAGACGCTTCACATGCACATGCTCTTCAAGATGATTGGGCATGGGCTGTCCATTGCTCATTTGATCCCTCCAAAGCTGATGCACTCTTTACTGCTAATGATGCTCAGTCCTGGTACTTTGATAGTGGTGCTTCCAAGCATGTCACATCTTGCAGATAGTTGTTCCATTCTTTAGCTGATGCACCTCAAGGGGGGGCTGTTACATGTGCTAATAATGCTTCATATGCTGTAAAAGGAGTTGGAGATGTGCAGCTCACATCCATTTCAAGCCATCCTGTCACTCTGACAAATGTTCTTTTTGTGTCTAGCATTGAAGTCAACTTGATTTCAATTTCAGCAATTGCTACTTTAGGTACCTTAGACTCACACAGTTTCCAAACATGTGTGTGAGGGTTGTCTTTTGGGTAAGATGCATCGATTTCCTTTTCAAAAGAATTGTCCAAAACTCTCACAAAGGAAATTGCAGCTAGTACACAGTGATGTCTGTGGCCCAATGAGGACAAATGCCATTGGGGGGTATAAGTATTTCATGACTCTCATTGATGATTTCACAAGATATTGCTGGGTATATCCTTTAAAGGCCAAATCTTAAGTTTTCTTATGCTTTCAGAGATGGCTGAATATGGTTGAGAATGAATCAGGATGCAAGCTTGTCACCCTCAACACAGATAGGGGGGGAGAGTATATGTCAAAGGAGTTTGATGCATTTCTATCTTCAAAGGGCATTATTCACTCATGCACTACTCCTTACACTCCTCAACAGAATCCTGTTTCTGAAAGGAAAAACAGGTCCACAATTGAGATGGCCAGATGCATGCTTAAGGCCAAGTCTTTGCCCAATAAATTTTAGCTTGATGCAGTAATGTGTGCCAACTATGTGCTAAATAGATCACCTACACGGGCATTAAAGACTATTATACCTTATGAAGCATGGAAAGGCAGGAAGCCTTCACTTTCACACATGAGAGTTTTTGGGTCTCTTGCATATGTTCCTGTACCATCTCAGCTGAGACATAAGCTTGATGACAAGGCAATCAAATGCATATTTATTGATTACAGCCAGGAGAGCAGAGGGTATCGGTTATATCAACCAAATACTGGGAAGATTATTGTCAGTAGAGGTGTGATCTTTGCTGAACATTCAGCTTCTCCTTTTGTGGACTGCAAAGCAAAGCCAGATGTTGACATGTTTGATGGCTTTGAATCTTGGTTACCTCTGCCATCATCAGAAGAGGATTTTGACCAGCAACATGAGTCTCCTGCCGGCCCTCCACTAAGCAATAATCAGCCACAACCTCATGCTGATTTGCAGGTTTCTCTTCTGGCACAAAATGATCCCACTACTCATGATGCAGTCATTGAAGAAAGAGCTGTCAATAGACAGCAAAGGCAAGTTCCCAGATGGCTTCTTGATACATTGAGGGACAGCAAACAAGATCAACCTTTTGCTGCCCGGACAAGATCAGGGAACAGACAACATGGATGGATGCAATAAAAGCTGAGTTACAATCTATTGCCAAAAATGACACATGGGAATTAGTAGATCTCCATCCCGGCAAGCATGCCATTGGAACGCGATGGATCTACAAATTAAAAAGGAAATCTGATGGCAGCATAGATCGATACAAAGCCTGTCTTGTTGCAAAAGGGTATGCCCAACAACAAGGCATTGACTTTGAGGAGACATTTGCTCCCACATCCAGGATTGCTACCATTAGATGTGTCATTGCCATTGCAGCCCATCATCATTGGCAAGTGCACCAACTTGACATCAAGACCGCTTTTCTTCATGGGGATCTGCAGGAAGAAGTCTATGTCACACAACCTCCTGGCTTTGAGGTTGTTAATTCTGAAAATAAGGTATGCCGGCTTAGAAAAGCCCTTTATGGTTTGAAGCAGGCACCCAGGGCATGGTATGCCAAAATTCATGCACACTTACTATCCCTTGGTTTTCAGAATAGTCCCACAAAACCCACTCTTTATGTCCGTGGGAGTGAATCTGATTTTTTAGTGCTGATTTTATATGTGGATGATATGCTCATCACGAGCCCAGATACTCAGCAAATTGCAGCTTTCAAGGCTGATTTGCAGCAGATTTTTGACATGTCAGACATGGGACGGCTCCATTATTATTTGGGCATTCAATTTGCTCATGTTGAGGGGGGTATCATGATGTCTCAATCCAAGTATATTGGACAGCTCTTTGATCGTTTTCAGTTTGAGGATTGCAAGCCAATCTCTACTCCAGTGGACCCTGGCTTCAAATTCTCAGCTCATGATGGGAGCCCACCATGTGATATCACTCTTTATCAGCAGGCTGTTGGATGCCTTATTTATTTATGTCACACCAGACCTGACTTGCAGTATGCAGTATCTCAGCTCAGCAGATTCATGCACATGCCCAGTTCACAGCATTGGTAGGCAGTGAAGAGAGTCTTCAGATATCTCAGAGGCACTCAGGATTTAGCCCTCTTCTATGGTGATCAGGGTTCACTTACCATGCATGCTTACATGGATAGTGACTGGGCAGGATGTTTCGACACCAGAGTGTCACATACTGGCAATTGTTTTTTGCTTGGCAATTCATGTATCTCTTGGCACAGCAAGAAGCAACCAATAGTTGCCACGTCTAGCTGTGAGGCTAAGTACAGGGCATCTTTCACCGCTATAGTAGAGTGTGTTTGGCTTCGACAGTTACTTACAGATCTTGGTATTTGCCAGACATCCTCCACTATTGTCTACACTGACAGCCAGAGTGCTTTGGCCATTGCGCGTAACCCAGTGTTTTTTTTTTTTTTTTTTTTGGGCAAAAAAAGACTTCTATTAAGTATTAAAGAAAAACCATTAGAGCAAGCTCCATACGGGATACATCATGCAATGCACGAAAAGCTCAAGAGCCAAAAAGAAAGGATTGAGGCTGATAGTGCCATCTCAATCCGGTAGAAACCTCTGAGAAAAAGGGAGAACCCCTCCAAACTCGTAACCCAGTGTTTCATGCACGTACCAAGCATATTGAAGTTCACTATCATTATGTTCAGGAGTGGTTGTCAACAGGAGACATAGAGTTGTCCTATCTTCCCACAGAGGACAACATAGCAGATATGTTTACAAAGGCACTTCCTCGTCCCAAGTTCAAAGTCTTCCGACAGGCTTTACACTTGGTTCCCTTTGTTACATGATCTGACATCCCTTGTACATTCATAGGTGGCTATATCCTTTTGGATGAACATGTGCCACCATGACCAGAAAATACCAGGTATTCTGAGACGTTTCCAGAGTACTTCAGCCCATCCCATGGAGGGGGGTTTGTAGGCCATCTTCTGGTGGTTCTAGTGATGCCCTATAGGCCATGGTATGTGCCTTATAGGCATAAGTGTAGGCACTTGTAGTGTTAGTGCCTTTTAGGCCACCTAGGACACTTAGTCCTATGTGACACCTAGGACACTTAGTCCTAGGTCTAGGTACAAGTACCTTGTACTTAGATTTTTTCATTATCTAAGTTTGACGTGACGGCTGCACTATCGTGCAACTTCTTCCAGACCTGCACTCCTCTTTTGCGATCGTCCCTTCAGCCACAATGCAGAGTTTGACAGGGGTTTGGAGGCAGCTTTCACCAAGTCTCATTCATGCAAGCCACGATGCAAAGAAGAGATTGATCGGCTGCAGCTTATTTAGCACCTAGAGATCTGCAGCATGGAGCTATTCCCCCAACAAGCTGGAGAATCTGGGACACATGGGGGACAGGACGTTGGGTCAAAGGAAAAGAGGCAGCCATTTAAACGACCTAAAGAGAGGATGAGGACACCTCACAGGTTCATTGGAGGGGAGAGTTCTCCTAAACTGATGTCTAGTCATGACCTATACAGCTTTCAAATAATCTCAATGAATTTTTCTTGACAACATCTAAGAAGAGCAGGGATGTTGGGTCGAAGGAAAAGAGGCAGCCATTTAAACGGCCTAAAGAGAGGATGAGGACACCTCACAGATTCATTGGAGGGGATAGTTCTCCTAAACTGATGTCTGGTCATGACCTATACAGCTTTCAAATAATCTCAATGAATTTTTCTTGACAACATCTAAGAAGAGCAGAAAGGCACCTTGATGTTCTGGATACTGACATTCAATCCACTGCGACCTCTTTCCCGTGTACTCAAATGCTGAAATGCCATAATCTTGTTACCGTTTCCTCTATCAACAGCCACTATCTGTTTAGTAAACCAAAACCCCATACCAAATGAGCATTGAGGGTTAGAAAGTGATTTGATTAACAAACATTCTAACAATGAAACAAAGGAACAGATTTGTGGCTTTGACCTCAGCATCCAGGATAAAATCTTGAATATCTGGCTTCACAGCATGCTGAATAATATCAATGACATCAGGAAAACGCAATGTAGTGTCTTCACAATTGCGTGAGAAAATTTTGATTGAACTATCTTGTCTCAAATGTACTTGTGCACGTTGGCCATCATACCTACACCACATTGCATATTTTGTTAACCATTCTATCCATCACCACCTGCTCAGAAATTGCTATATCACCGACACAAAAGAAAGCTTTTCGTTTGATCATGGCTTTCATGACCAAAAAATGACAGCGAGAAAATTTTATGCCATAGTAATGCCTCATGCAACCATGTTTGACCCCATATTATCATGATTATTTTAAACATCTGAACTTCTGTATTAAGCTTGAAAAACTGAATCTGTGCAGACCGCGGCTAGCCATCTGCGGGCTGCTTCATAGGATTATTGGCTCTGTGCATACGACCATCCTGCCCACAAGGAGCTAATTAGGGGAGCTCTAGAGCCATTAGATGCGTCAATCCACAAAGACGTAAAAGATGCCTACGTGGAACGCTTTACAAAAGCACTAATCTCGAGATGTACCTGAGAGATCCCTTTTGCCCATGCTCCCATATGGGGTACATGGTATAGACAATGCATAGTGACCAAAGAATTTCCACTTTGGATAGCTATGATTGTAAATTCTTCTAAATGAAATATCTGCTTTACCAAAAAAAAGGTGTGTGTGTGTGAGTGTGCGCGCGCGCGCAGTGATGAAACCACACCATCAATAAAAACCAGCTGTTTTTTGCCCTTGTGATTCTTCTTGCTATAGGCTGGTACCCGAAATTTCTTAATCACAAGGTCAAAAACCTGTTGTAACATGGGATGAAAAGATTCCAGTAAAAAAGGCACTTCTGCATCCCAAACAGAAGAAGAATCTGGCATAGGCATCAGAGGCAAAGGAGCTTGATCAACATCTGTATCCTCCGACGAAAGAGCAATAATTTGAAGCTGGAGGATGCTGTGTTTGATCCTCCTCCAGCTTGATATGTAACTTTTTACTTGGCTGCCTCATGACTTTTGCTCTAAGACTTTACTTGTAAAAAAAATTTCTTGTACTTATTTGGTGGGTTTTTACCTCTTTTTGAGGTTTCCCACACAGAAATATAAGATTTCACTTTTTTTTTTTTTAAGTGTGCACGCGCGTGCGTGCATGCACGCACGTGGTGTGTGTGTGTATGAGAGAGAGAGAGAAAGCGTTAGATTTTTACACTATTTACTTGTCTTACAATGAAAAGGATCCCTAAAAAGTCATGGTGGAATTTAAACACGCGCATCCAAACCTGATGTGCTTTCTGGAACCTACAAAGGCAATGTACTGCCTGAACAAATGTAACAAATTCCATCCACTCCAACCGATGGCCGATGGGATTTCTCCATGGGCCACCTACCAGATTCTAGAGATAAAGTTATGTGGCTTGCAGGTTCACTATTAAAATTTTTGTTTTTCTCTGACAACAAGTTTTTGTCAACAAGACATGAAACAAGTTTCCCAATGCCTAGCATAAGATCGGCAAAACAAATATCCATTCTGAAATGGTGTAAAGGCCACTTACTTGTATTCACATGTGAAAGCCTTCCCTTGAAAATGCTTGAAGACTTCTGGAATGCCATTTGTTATCCTGCAAAAAGCATGTCCACACTGTAGTAGAAGTAAACTATAGTAATTTTCTATAGTTTAATTTTCTTCCATTACCTTGAAGAAATTTAATTTTCTCATATTATTAAATACCTTCATAAGACTAGAATATATCCAATTTTACAAATTAAAATGTTTTTTTAAACAAGTGAAAGAACAAAGGAAGGAAGGAAGTTCGTACATGACTTTAAACAAAATTATGAGTAGATGAGGAAAAAAATTAACTTGGTAAGCAAAGCTACTCTTATGTTCTCATCAATACCCAAGCACAAGCTGCCATCTGGGTTAAATTCCAGAATCTGTTGGGTGAAAGAGATTCTACATAAAAAGATATAGCTGATAAGTTGCAATGAACTAAGTACTTTGTTTGCACACAGCTTCACTAGATTGGAAGCATTTGTTCTAGAAACTCTCTAATGCTTCACACTTATGAAAAGACAAGAATCAAGATAGAGCCCAATCACAAAATTTGAGTTCCTGTGATAAGGTGTGACTATTTGAGAAGATATTTGATGGCATGTCGTATCAACCTTGTTAAGCCCAATAAATGAATTTGATACATCTTTGAATAAAAATTCAATCAATTTTATCCATATCTCAGGATTTGGGCACATGGATTTACACTTGCTTAGTAAAGAATTGGACCTATATTACTACATTGTTGGCTTGTTAAGCCCAATAATTGAATTTGATACATCTTTAAATAAAAATTCAATCAATTTTATCCATATCTCGGAATTTGGGCACATGGATTTACACTTGTTTAATAAAGAATTGGACCTATATTACAACATTTTGCCAGCACCATCGTATCACTATTGCCCTTCAAGGCCTAGACCTCCATTCAAGCTCCCTCTCAATCCATCTCTTAACAGCAATCAATCTGTCACTCATGCCAATTATCATAGTTCATGTACGTGTGATGAGCACAATAAACACTAACCATCGTTTGTCCATAAACAAGTCTAAAGTACAATTCATATTTTTCTAGTGTTGAGAATATGAGTTTCTTTACATCCACAAGAGCATTCACATTCCCTGCCTATGTTCAATTCATAACTTTCTTTCAAGCTAACTACCTTAGTTAAACCTAAAAATATAATTTTAGGTCCTCCTTTTACATCTCATCAAGTTGGTGCTCTCAGCTAGCCCAGTACCTTAGTCAGCTTGCAACACTCTATCCCTTTGCCTTTGAGAGTGTAAGAGAACATTAAACACCACCATGATTGGGATGGACAAAGGTTATCAGATGGCATTTCAACCTGGTTCCTTTTTTTCTCTTCTTATGCTATTGATTTTTCATCAGAGATGCATTGTCTAAACTCAAGAGTATGCATTGTCCTTTTCTTCTCTTTTTCTGCTAGTGATTTTTCCTTAGAGAAGCATTGTCTATAAACATGCTTGGTAGACTCATGTGCTAGCTACCACATGACTAGTCATTGATTCCACTCATCAAATTAGGCATTGCTGAGGTTGTAAATGCTTATAAATTGGAAATAAAAGGCAGTAGCAATATTCTAGCCATGGCTTAACATGAGAAATTTGTGAAGTTCTTGAAAAATGTAAGGCATATGTCTCATTTCAGTTGCGGCCATGTGCAATGATGGAAACAATGTCGTCTTCATAAAGGACAATGCACCATCCAGGCCTATGCTTGAAGGATATAAGCATAGAACTAGACATGGTGGCCTATAAGTGTTGAATGGTAAGGTAGTGGAAAAACAGCATGCATGTACATCTTTAGAGCAGCTCACTACCACCACTTTGCACAAGAGGATAGCTCATACAATTTCAAAAAGGCTTGCACTTTGAAAAGGCCTATGGTGGATGCCTTAGATTCCATATAGCCAAATGTGTCTTTTTCTAGGGTAGTGTACATGGGAAGAAGCATAGACTTCCATTTGCAAAATACGAGCAGAAGAGAGACGTAATTTTGAAGAGTTGAAGGTCATGGTTGAGAGAGAGATGGAAAAAAAACAAGATCATGAAAAATGACAAAGGGGAAGAGTACAAAGGGAAGGAGTTCAATACTAGGATTCAGGAAAGGAACCAAATAACAAATTCTGACTTCATATATTCCACAATAGAATGGAGTTGAGCAAAGAATGAAAGAAAGAAATAAATAAACTTTTATTAACATTTGTGGAAGGCCAAAAAAGAATACGAATCCTTTTGCTGTTCCCTTCTTGCACCCTTGCTTCCAAGACCTTGTGATTCGTTTACGAGCTGTTTCAGATGTTTTGAACCTGGCTAGACGTGCAACAGAGGTCCTACAGCAAGGAGAAGTGCTGGACAGCAAGAACTCTTCCCTGATAAATTGCAATGGATTTTTCTGCTCCTATGGTCCAATTCTGGCTCTAAGGGATCCCTTTTACATGCATATCCATTCCTAAATCTGCTCTTTCATCTCCTAGCTTGACGATTTGCTAAGAATTCTACATCAGCCTACTGGTTCTACCATTTGCATACCTAGAACAAGCCATGAGGTAAGTATGTACTATGATTTGCAAATTCAGCTTCTTCCTGAAACTGTGATTCATTTACAGGCTGTTTTTCTCATATCCAGATTTCGTTCTAAACCTACGGCCACTTCTGAAAGCGAATTCACTTCTAACCAACCCTCTTTGAATTATGAGGATTCTGGTCATGGTTTGGTTGAAAATATTGATTCTTAGGGATTTCCTGGCCAGAATTTCTAACTCTTAACTGTTTGTAATCTGAATTCTATGTGTTTCAAAGCTTAAGAGAGAGATTGGTGCCCATACAATGACTCTATAGCACTCAGCCCTGATACTTTGCTGAGATCGAGCTCTACTCAAAGGAACTTTGGGTTTTTCTTCACCCGGTTATCTCCGGGGACTGCTAGCAGTTGCTTTCTATTATTTTCAGCAATTTTCCTCCACCCCCTTCGCTGGAATTCTGTCGTTGGAATTTGAAGAGCTGTTGATCGCTTGTTCTTGAGGTGAACGTGAATTTGAGGAGAAGAGCCAAAGGACTGAGCAGGAGACTGCTCATACCCTGAGGAGAGGTTGCTGTGTACATGAAGACAACGCTGATAGGGAAGCTGCCCATGCGTGTGGACAAGAAAGGGTGAACACCTGTTCGACTGAAGTCTGGAAGATCTTGGATGATCTGCAGGAGTTGTGGCTCATTCCTATCGCTTGTGGTACCACAGATGTGCATTGTTCCCGTCTGATTGTGTCTTGTTCATCGTGTCATTTGTGCCATCTTGATTGAGAGTCTTCCTGGTGTCTTTGTGCTTGTTTGTGGCCTGTTGAGGGTATCGTCTCGAGTCACTGTGGTCAGGGTACATGCTCTGGGTGTTGTGCATTTGCTCTATTTCTATTGGAGCCCATATTGCTAGTCTGATCCCATAGGGAGTCCCGACCTCATCTACAGAGCTAATTGAATTATAGTGATTGCTGGTTGTTTTTTTTAATCTCCTTTTGCTTTCATGAAAGATACTCCTGGTTGTCTTGGGCATGACCATGCATGCTGAACTGGTAAACATTTCCATGGAATGAAAGAGAGTTGCTTCACCCCCGTCCTACTGCCTTCGGTTGCATAGGCTCTTCACTAGTTTCCCTACCACTTTTCTTTCATCAATGTCTGAAGAACTCGAAGGTGATCTTGAAGCAAGAATTCTTCAGCTTAAAGATGACGGAAAACATCACCCTTGGTGAGCATCTCAACAAGATGAGGTCCATACTTTGACAGTTACTTGACCTAGGTGTGATAGTCGATGAAGATGCTAGCAAAGCAGTGCTCTTGTCAAGTTAACCTCCAGCCTACAAAGAGGTGGTAAAGATTCTTCATGTTAACGTTGATCTTTCACTATCAGAGATGACAGCCACTCTTCTTGATGAACGTCAAAATAAATCTGATTATGAGTATGGTGTGGAGCATGCGTACACATCAAACACTAATACTAGCATAGGTACAGGTACCAAGAAGGAGCATCGATCTGAGATGAATTGTGGATATTGCAGTAAACCCAGGCATGGAGAGGAATACTGTTTCAAGAAGCGCGACGATACTGAGAAGAAAAATAACACTACTAATAAAGATTCAGCTCACATGGTCTCTGAAAACTTCGCTGGACTTTGCATGGCTACGTTTTCTTACGATGACGGATGGGCTTTTTAGGTGGATAACATATCTAGTGAATAAAGGTGAATAAAGTGCTCAGAATAAGCAATAGAGCTGTCATTTTCTCTGCACCCTTCATCTTTGGTAGCGACTCAATGACGACAGTTCTTCTCTTGTTTTTGTGATGAAAGGTGCTTCGGATTCAGGTCATCGACTTATATTGAGGATTTTTTTTTTCCCTCATGTTTTGCTGATGATCTAATATAGTTACTGGTTATATATTTGCCCCTGCTTTGGTTGAGGGCAGTGTTGAAGGGTGGCAAACCTATGCATGGGCTGAGTTAGGTAGATGGATAGGGCAGTTTAACAATTGGCTTCTTGCATGGGATACGTGGAGCTCATCATCACTGTGTAGGTGATGCATCTGCAACAACATTTTTCTTGCCAGGCACATCCACAATCTGAAAATGAAACATTGAAAGGAAGTTTGCCCACCTCGTGTTTTTCCGACAGATTTTTCAGTGAGAAAGTACCTTAAGGATTGATGATCTGTCTGTACATAAAAATCAGCACCTAAAAGGTAATGTTTCGGAAAGAGCATGTATGACAGCCGCCATCTCTTTCTCATAGATCCCAAAATTCACCCCACTCCGACAAGGGGAACTTCCTCTTTCTGTTCGGCCAATCAAATGCTCGGTGGCCCTCTTCCATGCATTTTTATATGTTGGCGTCATAAAGAGCTTGCTTCTCTTGAGCTGTCATCTTCGACCGAGGCGGTACTCGCCTCTGTTCTACAACAAACCGAGCCTTAGTGGGCTGTTCAAACCTCCTAAACTTTTCAGGGGCTTCCTGCTTGCTGCCCTTAAACTTGTGAGCTTCCTAGTTGCTGCCCTTGAACCCTGAAGTCTTTCCTTGCAAGAGGGCATATGCTGTAGTGGCATTTTAAATAAGCTAAGACTTGTTAGAAACTTTTGTTTTGATGCAGTATTCCCGGATTTCCTTCGGCAGCCCACAACAATACTTCTCAATCTGATCTGACAGCTCCACACGCCTATAAGAACTCACGGGCAGCAATGCTTCCCAAAACTATTATTCCAGGTTCTTAAAATTTGCTGCATCTAGCTTATGCCAAGCTGTCATAATATCCACCTCAAAGGTGGTGGTGAGCCAAGCAGCTGAAAATTCTTGCTTGAACTCCACCCATGTGGTAGGAGCGCTACCCTATAAAAGCAAGTTGATCTGTCACCATTTGGGACTTCTCCTAAGAAAATAAAGGAATAATTCTTAAACACGAATTGATTTTGGCTAAAGAAAGCTAAAGTGGTTAACCAAGAATAAGTATTATTGTTTTACTTTTGCGTTGCATTAGTAAAAGAGAACTGTGGGGACGCCCACAAGGGACTAGAAATAGTCCAAGAACTAGAATGCATGCATTAGACTAACCTTTAATGGGTTCAAGTGTTGCATTTTGGATGTGCAGGTCCAAGAAGGGTGCAAAAAGGGCTCAAAAGCCAAGGGAAAGCGCCAAAAAGCAGGATCTAAGAGACAAAAAGCACCAGGAGGAGGTGGCGCCCACATATGGAGGGGCCCACGGGGCTAAATGCCAGCGAAATAGCCTAAATTTCAGCAACTATGGATGCTTTGGACTGGTTGGCATGAAATCGCAGCACTAGAGCAGCTCCTGGAAGCCAGCAATTGAATCACAATCAGAGCAGGAATACTCTGGGACAAATCACAATCATCTGGGGAAGAAGCCTGGCATTACAGGAAGAAGCTATGAGGACACAGTCGCCTTCAAGAAAGAGTACTGGGAGAATAGTGGTAGAAGCATCACACTGGACTAGGGCCCAGAAAAAGGGCTGGACCCCCCTTGAAGGTCTTTATTGCAATAGAAATAGACTTTTTTACAACTGGCTCTGACAAGAGCTTGGCCGAGTACAACTCTTAATGATTGTAGAGCTCAGGGGCTCTTCTTTTATAGGCTTGGCCCCAGCCCAAAAGCAGAGCTTTCTAAAAAGTTGGGGCTAGCTTTATTTTGCCTAATTTTAGACTTTATTTCCCAAAAAGCTGGACTTTTACACTTTTAGCTTTCTAGAGCTTCTAAAAGCTGATTCGCATGCTTTTTGGGCCAGATGGTCCTAGAACAAGAGGACATCCCCAGAAAGAGTTCCAAGGAATTGAAATGGTTCCAAAAAGAGGTAGTTCAGCCATGAGGCGAACCAATATGAGGCAACCTATTGGACTAGATGAAGACCTTGACGAACCGTTCGTCTTGGGAAGCATCAAGGAGCTCCAGATTTTGAAGCATATCCCACCTTTTCAACACTTGTTTGAACAAGGAAAAGATAAGGAACCTGAATAAAAAGATAAGGATGTTCCTCCTAAGGGTGAACAAGAAGTTGCTCAAAATATCTCTTCTGCTTCGAGAGGATCTACCAGACTACGCTTTGCTTCGAGAAAGTGATCCAGACATTCTCCTTCAGTTCGGAGAGGAAGGAGTCCCAAGCCCCTCAAATTTCAAAAAGCAAAAAAACAAGCATCGACGGAGATCTGCAAGTTCCAATCCATCCTCTTCCAGTTCCTCTTCCTCCTCATCTAGTTCTTCCTCCTCTTCCACATCCCGAGAGCGCTCTTCATCTGAGCACAAGAGCCGAAGATCCAGATCAAGAAGAAGAGATTTTAAAGGAGGAGGCAAGTCTGTTAAATTTACCACTTTTGATGGTAAATCTGAGGTAAGTGACAAGGCTCTGAATTTTATCCGACAATTCGATGTCGCTTTTCAGACAAGGCATTACCGTGAAAGGTCAAAGTTAAAGATTGTCAGCTTGCATCTCAGAAACAGTGCACTTGCATGGTGGGGAGCACTTCTAGTGGCAGATGATGCCCCTAAGACATGGAAAAGCTTCAAAAAGCAGCTTTTCAAGCAATTCATGCCAAAGATGATCTGCACACCACTTGGGAGAGTGTGACCATGACAGCCGTAGATACTGTTGAGTCCTACAATCAGAAGTTCTTTTTTGCCTTTCTCCAAATCACTCCTTTCAAAAACATTTCAAAAAAGTATAAGCTTCACAAGTACTGGGCTGGTTTGCAGCCCCATATTCGGATTCAAGTAAGCATCGAGCGCAAGACAAAGTTACGAGACCTAATGCATTCAGCCATCATAGTTGAAGCAATGAAGGTAGATTTGTTGAAGTTCTTGGCTGCCTCTAAAGGCAAGGATGGAGACACCACCAAGAGAAATACAGCCCCGACAATTCCAGGACATAAACAGCCCCAATTTCAGAAGCCGAGGGGTTTTTTCAAGCCCTATAAAGGGAAGTCAAAGTTTACTGCAGAACAGATGGAGACCTTCCAAAAGGAGGGTAAGTGTTTCCACTATGGAAAAGAAGGGCATATGGCTGACTAGTGCCCCAAAAAGTCTCTGGGTTTTAGGGAGCAAAAAACGCCAAGAGAACAACCAAAGCCCACGGTGCGAGGAATCTCAGATATGCCACAGATATTTATATTTTGGAAGATCTAGCTCTGAGGCTAGGAATTAAGACCGAAGAATTGGGATTACCCCTAGATGCAGATCATGTTTTCAAAGGGGATCCAGTCAAAGTCACTCCTTTGATTGGAAAGCTCACAACTCATGTACAGGATTATGTGGACCACGAGGAATTTTATGTTTCACCCCTCAAGCATTATGATGCTATCTTGGGTATGCCATGGTTCCACAGAAAAGAGGTGCACATTGATATCGAAGCAAGAACCCTCAGTTTCAAGCACCGGGATAAGGAGCACAAGATTTTGGCCAAAGGAAGAGGCGAGACAATTCCAGTTGTATCCAATATTTCCATTTCTAAAGTAATAAAATCTGCAATTTCTGTGTATATGGTTTTGGTCAAAGAAAGAGAGGATGAACCTCAAGTGGAGGTAAGTCCTGTGGATAAAGAAAAATTTCAGCATCTAGAAACTTTCAAAGATTGCTTTTCAGATTCTCTTCCAGGAGAGGTTCCTCCAGAGCGGCTACAAGATCGTGTCATAGAACTCCTTCCAGGCAGTTCGCCTCCGAACCGCCCACCTTATCGAGTGAACGCAGCTCAAACAGAGGAAATCATGGCTCAGGTACAAGATTTGCTCTCTAAAAGACTTATTAGGCCCAGTTCTTCACCCTTCTATTCTCCTGTACTCTTGGTCCAGAAGAAGGACGGCTCCTACCGTATGTGTGGATTACAAAGCTGTTAACAAGATGACAGTCAAGAACGAATTTCCAATCCCACGCATAGATGATATTTTGGACAGATTAAAAGGGGCCACGATTTTCAGCCGCATTGACTTGAAGAGTGGGTACCACCAGATAAGGATTCATCCTCAAAATGTGCATAAGACAACTTTCCGGACCACTTTTGGGCTTTATGAGTTGTTGGTGATGCCCTTTGGGTTAACCAATGTCCCAGCCACTTTTAATCGTATGATGGACAAGGTTTTCAGACCTTACAAGCACTTTACAGGTACTTTCCTTGATTACATCCTAGTCTTTTCAAAGATAGAGGAAGAACATAAAAAGCATATGGCCACCGTGTTCCAAGAACTTAGAAATCATAAGCTCTACATCAATGCTAAAAAGAGTGACTTCTTTCTGGATGAGATTCACTATCTAGGACACATAATTTCCAAGGAAGGGATTCGGATGGATCCAACCAAGATAAAAGCTATTCAAGAATGGCCAGAACTCACCTCGGTACATGAAGTATACAGTTTTCTTGGGCTTTGCTCCTACTCCATACGCTTTATCAGACACTTTGCTGATATAGCAGCTCCCTTGCATGATTTGACCAAGAAATCGGTAGTCTTCACGTGGGGAGAACGGCGAAGGAACACTCTCAAAGAAAAGTTAACGATCGAGCCAATTCTTATTGTTCCAAATCTGCACAAACAGTTCGATGTGGACTGCGATGCATGTGGAGAGTGTGTGGGAGCTGCTCCACCAAGAAGAACGAGTCAGCTTATGAAAGTAGGAAGCTGCGTGACGCAGAGAGATACTTGGGAGTTTATGAAAAAGGCATGCTAGCGGTTATCCATGCCTTAGCTATCTAGAAGCATTATCTTATTGGAGCTGATTTTACAGTCAAGATAGACCAGCAAAACCTCATATATTTCTTGACACAGAGAAAGATCTCCGAAAAATAGATTTAATGGGAAAATTTCTTGTCCATGTTTCACTTTCAAATTGTCTACACTCTAGGAACTCGGAACAGGGTAGTAGATGCCTTATCCAGAAGGCCCAAATTGAATAATGTTACCATAGCATATCATGAAGATCTAGAGGCTATGAAAGAACTATATTTACAGGATCCAGATTTTGGAGAAGTTAAGAGGAACATCTTGCAGGGGGAATCATCCAGCCAATATTCTTTGAAGGATGGTTTTCTCGTGAAAGATGATCATTTGTGTGTGACCCAAGATATGCGAGCCAAAGTTTTGGAAGAATGTCATGCTCCTCCTCCTACAGGGCATCGAGGTATTTTGTCTTCTACACAGGCCATTGAGAGATATTTCTTCTAGCCAGGGATGCAGAAAGGCATTCACAAGTTTGTAACTGAATATCTTACGTGCCAAAAGGTAAAGTATGATAGGCACAAGACCCCAGGACTTCTCATGCCGCTGCTCATACCACAAGGACCATGGGAAAGTATTGCGATGGACTTCATCTTTGATCTTCCTAGATCCAGATACGGGAATATTGGGATATGGACAATCATTGACAGATTCAGTAAACATGCCCATTTCATCCCGGTAAGAAAGACCATAAAAGTAGATCATATGGTCACGTTGTTTTTGGCAGTCCACACAGTGGGCAATCAATGGCTCGGGATGTGTGATAACTGACCTGTACATCAAGCCTAGAAATGCGTGCCCAAGCAGCCTCGAATTTCGTGATGGGATGCAAGTGAGAAATCCGTACGTTTGATCACGTAACAGGCTCCAAAGTGCAAGGCTAGTGAGAGAAAACCCAAGCTAGAGGGAGAATTGGAATCACATGCACACATGGGACTGTCACATGGCTCATTAAAACCTCTAACTCCTTACCAATGACACACTTTGGTGTTCCCTTGGGCCCAACTTTATGACCCCTCTAAACCTTGCCTTGCCCCTAGCATTTGGGCCTAGTGGGTGCACCTAGGAATTAGACCCTCCTCCTTACATCAAACCTTAGGGGTTTTCAGTGGCCACAGATTTATTTGCACAACAAAAATCACGTCCCCATGACACTTACAACATTTATACTTCCAATGCAAGAATTGAACAAGGCAGACCTATACTTACAAAATATGAATAGGTTTGAAGCTAAATGCGCCACCCTCAGTGAGAACTCTACTGGGTGCGCAGAAACGGTAATGTTTGGGCCAAAATCAGCCTACACAGGTCCAAATATGCTGCAGAAGTTGGAAGCTGACTGAAACACAGTCGTATAGCTGCTGTGCAGCAGGCGGCTAGCTGAAAATAGCTAGGAAACTGTGCAACAACCTCCAAAAGATTTTTGTTTGCTCATTCTGAGCTGTTTTTTCTCATGCTTGACATGATGTACTCCCGCACTTGAGCTTGCTCTGTGGTTTTTATTCATACTTCATGAAGCACTCTTCTTGCCCAAAAAAAAAAAAAAAAAAACCTCCAAAAGAGCTTGAACAGGCAGAAAACAGCAGCTGCAAGTGAAAAACAGGTCAATCAGCCCACTTCTTTGAGACAAAATTGTGCTCCCAAACTTGGAATGGAGCAGTGTGTGGGAGCTAGAGCTACTTGCTAGAGAACAAAGCATGGAACGTGGAAAATGTGGAGAAGATCCATAATTGTATTTGCTAGAATGAAATGAGAAGTACATAAGTTAGGATCATGTACTCACAACCCAAAATCAAACTCGCTCTTCTCAAGTTTGGGACACTCCACGCTTTGTTCTCTACCCCCATCTCAATCAAGTTTTACATCATCAACGCAAGTGCAAGCAACAAACGACTCAAAGCCAATTAGAAAGTGTGCACCACCCTGCCTCAACAAACCATCCCGTAGAACACTACTAGAACATACCAGCTGTACCATCTACCACCTGTAAGCCCAGTGACCACCTAGAAAATAAGTCATGTTACACTTAAGCCCTCTGTTTGGACACCAGCCAGTACTACTAGCCCCTCAGGCTGCTTAGGCTTACCGTGACCACTATCTTTACTCCCAATTTCCTAACCAAAACACCATAGGGACGATAATGTAACAAAGCTAATCACAAAATTTGAGTGTTTCAAATACTTTAAAAGTCTTGCTGAGAAGCATCTGGTTATAAAATCAAACACCACAAAATTGATAGTGGTGACTAGTATATGGGAGCATTGATTTGATTCTTTCAAAGACTTCAGAAGTATTGCTGAGGACTGCTGCTGCTCCTGCTGCCCTCCTTCCTGCTCCCCTCCTTGCTGCCCCCTCCCTCCGCTCCTTGCTTCTCCTCCCTCCCTTCCCCCCTACCTTCTGCTCCCCCCGCCTCCCCCCCCGACTCCCCTCCCTCGATGCTGCAGCCCCCCCTGCGCGCTGCCTCTTCCCTCCCCTCCCTCCTACCTGCTGCTCCCCCCGCCTCCTCCCTCCCCTCCTTGCTTCTCCTCCCTCCCCTCCCCCCTACCCCCGCCTCCCTGTAAGAAATCCTAGATTTACTATATTTAGAAATGTGCTAAGGAACAGAAAGGAGACTGAAATAGCAGAGAACAAGGAATAATTGTATTGCTTGAGTGTCTGTAGTATCTGTAGTGTGTCATCCATACAATTGGGCCTCTCTTATATAGAGAGTGAAGAGTCACACATGAAAAGGTGTGTACTCCAAAGTGTATGTGCATGAAGAGGTGTGTACCCCTTGTGAAGGGTGTGACCCTTGATGAGAGGGTACATTACAATAGGAATGTCTCTTCAATAGAATGTCTCTTGTGAAGGGTTGTGCCTCATAGGAAGTGTCCCGTCGAAAGGGCATAGGGTTGTGCCTCATAGGAAGTGTCCTGTTGAAAGGGCATACCCTTCCACAAGTGTCCATTCATCAAACCATCCATAAGTCTAGAAATAGACAAAGGAATACGTCACAGATCGTGACATCCCCTCCCACTCAAAATAAGACCCTGGTGGAGATAATGAACTGATGCAGAAAATATCACGGTAAATTCTGAAAATACTGCTGTAAAATGTCAGGGTACTGCTGTAGGTCTTCATCAGATTGCCAAGTAGCGTCAGAGTCGTCCAAATCTCACCAAAGAACAAGGAATTTCGTAATAAGTCGATGTCGAGTCTCTCGCTGTCGATGGTCCAGAATACGCTCAGGAATAAGGAGAACATAATCGTCTTCGATTTCTGGAACATAATCACCTGCAGGAGGAACTGCTTCATCGCCTGGAATGTACGTCTTTAGCCAAGAAATATGAAATGTCGGATGGATTTTACCCCATGATGGTGGTAATTCCAATTTATAACTTAAAGATGAATTTTTCTTGATGATCCGGAAAGGTCAATAGTATCTTGGTCGCAACTTAGGAAACACAGACTTAACCGTCTTATAGCGATGTGGGGCTACAAATAATAGCACCATGTCACCAGTGTCTAATTCCAGGTGACGTCTATGTTTGTTGGCAGACCGTTGATACCGCTCTTGCGCTTTTCGCATATGATGCCTGACTTGGAGTAGAATGTCTTGCATTTCTTGAACCAGTTGATCAGCTAGGGCCACTCGATGTTGAAGTACAAAATTCGTTGGTACGATCAGAGTGTGTCCACAAGCTACTTGAAATGGGGTCATGCTGATGGCACTATGGAAAGAGTTATTATAAGCAAACTCAAGGAGTGGTAGATACTCTTTCCAAGCTGCTAGGCGTGACTAAATATAATGTCGAAGCATTTCTTCCAGAACTTGGTTGACTCTTTCAGTCTGGCCATCTGATTCTGGGTGGTAGGCTGAACCGAACAGTAGAGTTGTACCCAAAGATTCGAACAGTGAAATCCAAAAGTGACTGGTAAACTTAGGATCTCTGTCAGATATGATATTCTTGGGCAATCCATGGTGTCGAAAAATGTGTTGTATGAAGAGTTTGGCGATGTCTCTTCAATAGAATGTCTCTTGTGAAGGGTTGTGCCTCATAGGAAGTGTCCCGTCGAAAGGGCATACCCTTCCACAAGTGTCCATTCATCAAACCATCCATAAGTCTAGAAATAGACAAAGGAATACGTCACAGATCGTGACACCCCCCCCCCGACTCCCCTCCCTCGCTGCTGCAGCCCCCCCCCCCGCGCGCTGCCTCCTCCCTCCCCTCCCCCCTATCTGCTGCTCCCTCTGCCTCCCCCCCCCCCCCTCTCCTCCACTCCTCCTCTCCTCTATCCCCCCCCTCCTCTCCTCTCCCTCCTCTCCTCTTGCTGCCCCCCCTATCCCTTTGCTGACGACTCCTCTGCTCATCCTCTCTCTCCCTCCTTCCTTTCACCCTCTCCCCTCATCTGGAGTACCCTATTCTCCTTTAGGGGTCTCCTGGGCTTCAGGAAAGCGGACGGAGTTCTTCCTTGCATTTGAATTGGCCTTTTTCACCTCCATTGACGAATGGGTTCCCACTCAATCAATCCGTTACCGCCCACACCGGCCGCGAGAACCGTCACTTTCTCAAAAGACGAGCTACATCAGTTGCAAAAGGATTTGGAGCATGAGTGTTCCACGACTCTCTTCGCATGCATCCATGGCTCCCACCCCTCCAGGTCACAAGCTAGAGATTGGATGCTTGCGGCGCTTCCCCAGGAGCTCGCCCCCCACCTTAAGGATGTTCGTTTGTTGGGACGAGGTTTCTTTCAGGTGTGCCTAGATTCCCCAGACGTCACGAGAGACCTGCTATAGGCCAGATTTCTATTTCTAAGCTACACGAGGATTTTTTTGTTTCCCTTTCAACAAGGCTTTGACCCAGTTGAAGAGGACAAGCAAGGAGTTTCTGTTTTCATCAGGTTCCCTGGTCTCCCCTCAATTTATCACCAGCTTCTTTCAGTTATTGGCGAGAAATTTGGTGTGGTAGCAGAGATCCCCCCTCTTCCTGGCGAGCCCTCTTCGGCTACTAAGGCGGTCAGGATGGATGGGGTACCTAGGGTTAGGGTCATTGTCCAGGACCCTAATATTTCAGATGACCACATCATGCTACAGCGACCCGATGGGTCCTTCTTCCGCCAGAGATTTGAGGTTGCACGTCGGCAGGACCAGTGCAGGATTTGCAGATCCTCGAGGCACTTCGCCAGAGATTGCCCAAAGAAGAAAAAAAGGCCCAGAAAGCAACCAGCTCGTACTAGCTTACGACAGAGAGCAAGAGCAGGACCTACCGCTCCACAGGCACCACCTCAGACACGGCCTCCCCCTCCTCCTAGGGCTACACGAGTCCCTCCTCCACCCCGCATCACCTCTGACCCACGGTGGGTTCTGATCGCAGTTAGGCCCTCTACTTCAGATCACACATCCACTGCTTCGGAGGCTACCCCCTTGGAGCCTCGGGAGGAGACTAGTGTTCAGGAGCCTTGTTCGACTCCACCCCAGCATCAAGCTATACCTTGCTCAGCAGCCCAGGTTGTTGGCACCTCATCCACAACACTTCTTGATCAAGACTCAGTGCAGGTGCCTCCTTCTGTGGATAGAGGGAAGGAGGTCTTACATTCTCTCCCTGCTTCGGTAGGAATCCTTCGTACCCGCTCCCCAGGACTGGCTCAGCGGAACTCCTTTTTCGCTTTGGAGGACCTCTCTGACCTCCCAGATGATGATTTTGTAGCTTCCACTTTCAGAGAGCCAGTTATCGGCATCCCTTTTGAGAGATCTTTCTCTCTCTCACCTATGGACTTTCCTCCCCTTGGACCTCATGTGTATGGCAAGAGGTCAGCTCCTGTGGAGTATTTTTTTCCGCCACCAGGTTGGGTAAGGTATTCTAGCCCGCTTCCTCCCGTCGATGAGGATAGTCAGTTGGAATATACAGGGATTGGGCGGCATCCCTCATCGCCGTTGCAGACAGCTGATCAGGAATCAGCTCCATCCAGGTGTTTCAGGTGGTTCCCTAGACATGCTTTTTCTTCAAGAACACAAACTGGATGTCAGCGATTGCTCCAAGTCAGGTAAGCTGCTTTTAGGCCAGACTTTTTGGCTTCCTACCTTGAGAACCAGAGGAGGTACATGCATATCAGTTTCAGATTCTATTCTCCCTCTGATCATTGGACACAGTATCATAACCCTCTCCAGGGCCCAGTGGGTTTTACTTCTGATTGACGGATGTAAGGTTGGTTTCCTCAACCTCTATGCTCCGAACAACAGAGGGGACCGTGTTCTGTTTTAGAAAGAGATGCTCTCGTGGGCTGACATTATAGATTCGTGGATTATTGGAGGTGACTTCAACATGGTTGAGGCACCTTCTGATAAGTAAGGGGGCAGAGAAGGTGGTATTCATTCCCTCGAGAGAGTAGCTTGGGATGCCTTCTTGTTCAGATTCAGTGGCAGAGATGTTTGGTCATATGATGCATTTCATGTTCAGTCTCAGTCACTTTTCTTTTCATGGTCGAACCATAGGGTGCAGATGCCTATCCATGCTCAGATTGACAGATTCTATGTGGATGACTGGGCTCTTGATAGAGGGGGGACAGTTTGCATTGCACCTGGTGTTTCCACTTCCGACCATTTTCCGGTAGTTTTGTCCATCTCAGAGCCCCATCTGAGAGAACGGTCTCACAGTATCAGGATCCCCAATGCCTTATACACAGATGAGACCCTCACAGAGGCAGTCTTGGAGATCTGGGTTTCTCACATGCAGGGGGGGTGGCCGGTCCTTCACATGTGGCCATAGCACATGCTAGTATCAGCGACTTTTATCACTCCGTTGCTAGTGCTCGGCGAGGTGAGGTACTCACGCGGGAGATTGGTATCTGCCGGTAGTTGGCAGCCTTGCAGAGGGAGGAGCAGAAACGACCATCAGATGCTTGGGTACAGGAGCGCCTTGCTATGGCAAGGGCTCACTTGCAGACATTGCTTGATTAGAGAGCGGAGTATGCCTTCCATGCACGAGAGTCCTTTTGGATACAGATGGGAGGGAGAGTCAATAAACACTTTTTCTCTACACTTGGTCCCAGACATAGTAGAGAGAGTGTCAAGCAGCTTATTGACTCTGACGGCGTTTTGCAGTCTCATCCGGATACTATCATGCACTTAGCGACAGCTTTCTATGCCTCCCTTCTTTCCGCAGATCCTGACACACAGGCCAAAGATGTGGCTAGAGATGAGATTTGGCAGAGTTTACCTGTGTTGGTCACACCAGAGATGATATGCTCACTTGATGCACGCTTTACCAACACAGAGTTCAAGAGTGCTCTCTCCGCCCTTCATAAGGGCAAATGCCCTGGTTCCAATGGTCTTACTCCTTTTTTTTAATAGCCTTTTGGGATATGATAGGTGATCATATTACTTCAGCCCTGCAGGGCATTTGGGACTCGGGTGAGATGCCTGACTCACTAACCGAGGGACTCATACACCTTATCCCGAAAGGTGGCAACAGGAATTTTGTATCCCATTGGAGACCCATCACTCTTTTGGGCACTCTGTACAAAATCCTGGCCAAGGCAATCAGCATCCGGTTGCAGCCCCTTCTTCCAGACCTCATCCATGATACTCAAACAGGCTTTGTGCATGGCAGGAGCATATTTGATAATTTGGGAAGCCACAGAGTGGGCTATGCAAAGCGGGCAGAGGCTGGTAGTTCTACTCCTGGACTTTGAGAAAGCCTATGACAGAGTAGATTCGGGTTTTCTTGAGGGCACTCTTCTACGGTTTGGATTTTTAGATGCATGGATTAGAGGGGTGGCCTCCCTTTACAGATCACCCCATAGCCAGGTTTTGATTGGAGGGGTAAGGGGTGACAGGTTTCAAATTTCCAGATCAGTTCATCAGGGATGCCCTTTAGCCCCCTTCCTCTTTCTCTTTGTGATAGAAGCTATGAGTATCTTGTTGGTGCACGCAGAAGCTGACACGTGTCACCTGGATACACACCGGGTGCGAGGTCCCCAAGCCCGTCCCATAGCCACGTGTGAAAGCTCCACAGCCCCCCAAAAGGTCCTGGGAGGGGATAAACTGTGGAGGGCTCAACAGGCACTTATATTGAAGGGTCTTCTTTAGGTAGGAGTGACTTATGGGATGCAAATCTCCCTTGTGTACACGTGTCATCACTGCGGGGGCTCCCCCCCTTTCCTTTGTATTTCCATGTCCTATTACACATGCACAAGGGTGAAGGCCATCACCTCCAACATATCTTTCTTAGATCTCAGGTTGAGCTTTATGGGTTAAGATTGCCCTTGAGACAGGAGCAGGAGCTTCTTGACTATGAGTTGGCTGATGACACTGCTATTTTTATTGAGGCCTCTTCGCAGTCACTTGATTCTTTCCGGACAGCCTTGGATATTTTTTGCTCAGCTGCAGGGGCACACATTAATTGGCATAAATCCTTTGGCTTTTGGATCAGTGATGAGGACACTCCAGGCTGGGGAGTTGGCATTGGCTTTTCTTGGATTCAGAGAGGTGTTCCTGTCAGATATTTGGGATGCCAGTTAGGATTGGGCATCTCTCTAGCACAGTAGTTTGCCCCAATACTAGAAAGTATAAGGAAAAAGCTCCTTTTTTGGAGCTCAGCCAAACTCGGACCTTGCCTCTAAAGTTGTGGTAGTGAACCGGGTTCTCTTGGCCACCGCCTGGTTTGTGTGTTCTTGCTAGTGCCGGTCTAGGGATTGCATCACTCAGCTCATTAGACCAGTCATGAATTTTTTATGGAGTGGACTTGATGGCACGGCAGATGTTGCAGCGAGGGTGGCTTGGGAGACCATTATTCTCCCTACATGGGAAGGGGGCCTTAATATCATTGACCCGGACTTGCAGTGTAGGGCATTGCTTTGTAAGGTGGTGGTGAGGGGACTCATGCCTGGGCAAGAACCTTGGAAGGATTTCTTTTTTGGATGCATTCAGGCTTGCACACCTACCTTAGGAGATGATTGGGTGGACAGCCCTCGCTGGGATTTTTACTTCTGCCTCTCTCAGGTCTCCTGTCTCTCCTCTCATGACTGCCATCCTCAAAGCTTGGGGGAGCTTCAGGAACACTCTTCGAAGGGTTCCGCCCTCTACCCTTGAAGAGATTGATAGGCAGCCAATCATTTGGAACGATAGTATACTTCATGAGCATGGCAGACCTTTGGGCACTTCCCATTATATGCAGTGGTCTGGATGGGAGAGAGGCCCTGCCTACAGAGTAGGCACTTGGAAGGCTTTTATCAAGCTGATTCCCTTCTTTCGTTTCATGGTTGATAATGCCAAGAGATTTCAGCTGAGCAGTAGAGGTTGGATTCCCTCCAAAGCCCCCCCATTGGGATAGCTTCTTCATCACCGCAGATTTGCGTAGGAATTTCTGGAGGAGGCTCTGGAAATCCCTCAGAAATAGAAAGATCACTCTTTTCTTTTGGCTTTCTATTCATGGAGGGATTGCAGTGAACCTGTGGAGATCACGATTTGGGGCTGATCCCACTTGCCCTCGCTGTCATTCTGCAGAGGAGTCAGTGCGACATTGCCTTTGGGACTGCAATCAAGCGAGAATTGTTTGGAAAGGAGTTGCTTGGATACTCAGCATTTTTCATACTTCCCCTTTCTTCATGACTTGGGGCTCGGTCGCATGGTTATCCCTTATTGGGCCCCAGGTGTTTTATGAGAATGAGCCTTCTTCTTGGGCACTCTCGATCCGCCGACAACTGATAGAGCCCTGCTCTCTGTAGGATGTACCACATATTCCTTTCAGAGCTTCACATGTTTCAGTGGACACCTCTTGGGAGATTTTGGCTAGCATTTCCTCTTGGCACATTTGGAGATCCAGATGCACACAGGCCTTGGATAACACCCAGATACACCCATCACACGTTTTCACGGGTATTTGGAGTGACACGGTTCACACTTTGATAGCCATATGGGCTAGCATGCAGGGCCCTTCCAGCCTCTTCTAGGAGGCTGTATTTCTTCGAGTTTGGAGTGGTTCTCCCTTTTTCTCGGAGGTTGCTACCGGATTGAGATGGCACTATCAGCCCCAATCCTTTCTTTTTGGCTCTTGAGCATTTCATGCATTGCATGGTGTATCCCGTATTCCCGTATAGCTTGCTCTAACGGTTTTCTTTAATACTTAATAGAAGTCTCTTTTTTGCAAAAAAAAAAAGAAGTATTGCTGAGAAGCAGCCAGCTGTAAAATCCTGGGAACATTCATCAGGTTTGCAGAACGTAGGGCATTAGACAGCTCCTCGTACGCACAATGTAACTGTATGCGGGGACCAAGTAGAACTTGCTTGAAATGGCATATGCATGCATAAGAAAAGAAGTATCCAAAAGCTTTGGCAGAGGCTATGAATACAGCTGGATGTCATTAATAGAGACCCTGTAAAGGCTATGGAAAATATAGCACCGCGGGAAGGAATGGGGGGGTCATAAGCTAGTGTTGCTCATATGCAGTGTTGTTACCTTTCATATGTTCATGTGTTTAAAGATCATAGGAAAACAGTGAGATGATCAGCCAAAAGCCTACAATTGTTTGATTTAGAGAAGAATAAGAACTTGGTAAGAAAAGATATGATGTTCATTCACTTCATATTCTTAATGCAAGAAGAAAGACCAGGTTCCCAAATGATAATTTCATTTCAGTACTTCGGATTGAAAAAGCCTAACACTTTCAAGGATACCAAAATTTCCGGGAAAAAGAGTCAAATGCCATGGAAATAGAGCATGATGTGTTAATGGGAGCTCTCAGTGGTTGATTGCATGAGGGTTTACAGGATCGAACACAAGGCAGATGGCAGTATAGACACGTTTAAAGCATGGTTGGAAGCTACATCAGATGAATGAAAAACTTCTCGAATGGTGATTTGCAGGAAGACTTATCGACGGAACAGCCATCAGCTTTTGTGAAGAAAGGTGAAATGAGTACAGTGTGCAGATTGATCAAGTCATTATATGGTATGCTAAGGCTCATGGATTCTTAGCTAGCATGAACGTGCCAAGAAACAAATCTGATCCAAACCTTATCCAAAAAATCTTCTGATACCCTTTATGTATTCACAGATCATAACAGCTTTGTTACTGTAAGTGTTTTTAGGTGTGATGACAGCTGTTTCTGTAGGTGTTTTAGGTGTATGATTTGATCATACTTAACAACAAATGGAAAGCTGATTACAACCATAATAGAGAAGTTTGCACATAAATCTGAGATGACAGATTTGGATTTTCTTGGGCATACAGATATAGCAAAATGAAAAAATGGTGATGCTCTTTTGAGAGAGAAGCACACGGTCACCTTCAAGTATTAATGCACCAACCAATAGTGTCTTTGAAACACTTTTAAAAGCATCTTCCTAGAGGCTTTCTTCTAAAGAAACAACTTGGGCAACATGGTTATATTCCTAATTAATAAAACAAAATGTAGACATGCATAGAATAAAAGGCAAACAAAATGGACCCACACAATTTTACCTTTAAGGATGTACAAGCATAAATATTAAAGTAATCAAGTAAACAAATTTATTCGAAGGAAAAGTACAAAATAGTACAGTAGAGGTAAAGCACATACTTTGCCAACATTGGTTTCACGGGAATCCCAGGAGAGACAGTAATAGTATTCACCACTGCTTTTATTCCATCGCGCAGCAAGGCTGGAACAAGTATGTCCTGTTAAAATAAACAAGTACAATCTACATCTCACATCATGACCATGGACAGATGAATGTGATTTACAACAAACTCTTTTGTAAAACCCTTGATCAGCACATATACTTGAACATGACTACAACTAATCCCTATTGAAAATGTATATGCCACCAGCAGAAACATGTTGTCCAACTTGGAAAGGAAAACAGGTACAATATTCCTTCATCACATCAAGAAATCTTATTATAGTTTTTTTTCTCTTTTGCAGTAAGGAGTAATTTATTCCATTCAAAATGAATTAAACCAAAGGTGGGAGAGTTGAGAACTCTATCTCTGGCATCTACAATATGAATAAACAAGCATGGGGCTGGTCTATATTGCCGAATCATCCCAAGTGGAGTAACATGGAAAAACAAGGAGCAATCCCAGGTCCTCATGAACGCTATCAATCTCTCTCAAAGTGGCTGAAGACGTCTCAGTGCATCTCTCTCCCTGACTTCGGATAGTAAAAATGAGATCAGCCCAATATATCAGTGGGAGTGGATGCAGTGGATGTCCGCCATTGCCCAGAGCACAAAATGCTGGAAACCACCTCCAAGCCGAGCCCGCCTATGAGGAAAACAACAGGTCCTGAGCCGGGATGGGAAGTAAGAACAGACCCTGAAGCTCCACGGTGCTCAGAGATATAAGCCATGTCCTTAATGCCTCTAGGCATGGTTACCTACCTTTGACTCTATAGAGCAACAGCACCGAACCCTCTGCCCCAAAGAGCCACCCCCCACATCAAAGTTAAGGACTCAGAGGTAATGTATAAGAATAATCTGAAAACTCCTGTCCAAACCACCCTGGCGATATGGCAAGTCCACAAACAGTGCTTGCTAGATTCCTCTGTCAACTGGCATCTCATACATAAAGATTGCCTACCCATCTGCTGAAGCCAAGAGCCAACTGGAATACCAAATGACTAGTTAGCCAAAGAAAGTATGAGACTTTCTTGGCCCTAGTAATCCACCACAAATGAGAGCAAAACCTCGACACATGATGCTTTGAAATCCCCTGCCTACCATACTGAATAGCTCTTGGTTTTGGCAGCAAAAATTACATTTCTCTCCTTAAATTCATAATTGGAAATCCAAAAGTTCTTGGATTTCAACCCCCAAAAAATCTGATGCCCCTGGGATGACTCCTTGCCTCCCTCAAATTGCATTCATACAATTTCACCATTAACATGGAACAGGTTGTGTTTGTAGTAAGAAACTACACTGAAAATGGCATAAGAATTGAAGTGAACTTACTCGCACATATTTCTTACATGTCACATTTATCTTCTTTTGTTTATGAAGTACTCGATAACTGTATAAAAAGATCAACCTTATGTACCACAAAACAAGTTAAAATAGAATTATGCCAAGACTAGCTAACTCACCATATAGTAATTATGGAGCAAATCTACAGTCAACAGCCCAATACAAGGAGGATACAGTTAGGTTGGTGAGGCATGATGGATGGGCTGATAAAGTGGACATAAGCAGGCTAGTCACAGAAAGGCTTTCAAGTGACCTCCTAACCTATTCGGCTTCCCTCACCACACTCCCCCATTCTCCCCCCACTCTTTCCATTTACCTTGGCTTTGCACTTCCCCTCATACGTAGTCCTTCCACTTGTCAAGTCATGTGATTCCCTAAAAATAGGCTAGGCCCTCCTTTCTAGGTACATCAACTTCTATTCAGGCCTCTTGCAGCCCCCTCCCCCTCCCCAATTACAACCCATGAGTGGCCCACCCCTGGAGCACTCAAAACACTTTTTATACTAGGTTTTTAATGGTGTTTTGCATTGCACATTTGTTGCTTACTCAATCTCAATTCTCGTCATCACAACCCCACACAAACACAAACAAATGCACACTTGTTTCACAAGGGTATACACCTTCTTACTCTCTTACACTTGCTCTAGCTCTTTCTTTTACACACAATGGTCAAAAACTTTCTCAAACATCACACACTCTAATACACAGTGTTCGATAGAAGGATATTGAAGATATCCACAAGATGAAAAGGACCAAAAAGGAGACAGGGATAAGCACCCACAACATCACCATCAGCAGGACTTGCTCAAAGTAATGAAGGGTACTTTTAAAAAGCTTACAAATGAGTACATGGAGTATACCACTCCACTTATATAGGCAGTCAAGGAATGTTTACTCAAATACAGAAATGCCTCCCCACAATGTGCACACCCAGAAAGAAGAGAGTAGGGCACTCCTATGAGAAAATGAGAAATTGAAAAAAAATCTCAATGGTTGGAAGATGACGTGGCATCCAAAGGAATAGATACAGACAGACATACATAGATACATATATAGAAAACCATTGGTTTTTCAAAATTTTGACTTTGCATGTGAAAATGTCAATGGGCCTACAATGCAAACCCAGTCATGTGGGCTGGATAGGCCAACAAAGGTGCTGAAAGGCAGCCCCATGGGATAGATTCCTTCTACATGTGGCTAAGGGGGGCCAACCATGATTTTGGGGGGGTTGATAATGGACCAGCGCCCTAAACTTTTAGAGGTGTGATGGGAAACATGATCCATTTGTGCAATATTTCATTGATTGACCAGTTTGACAGCTTTTGTGGGCATGTATGTGCATGCATGTGTGTGTAAATGTACATATATGTATACATACATACATGGATTTATATTCATTCACTGACACACGCATGCATGTGCATGCAAGTGTGTGCACTCATGCACACATACACGCACACCTGCACATGTATGGATGTATGTAGGTAGGTAGGCATCCATTTTATATATATATATATATAGAAAGAAAGAAAGAAAGAAAGAAAGTGTATTATTGTCCACCAAAGGCCAAAATGGGCCCATGGGACATCAAGAACTCTGCATACAAGATAGCACAAAATCAACGTGCCACAAAGAAGAGGCATCGTCGAATATCATCTAAGTGCTACGCAATACAATGCAAGTGAAAGTACATAATGTCAAATCTGAGCCTAAATACAAAGTAAACTAGATGCAAGAAAACCGCCCCTGGGTGCAAAATGGGGGGATGAGTACAATATGCCAATGCAAAGATACAAGTCCAGGTGTCACGGAGTCTGAGAACCAAAATAATACTGGAAATCCTGTCCATCGACTCTGCCTCCTGCTATGAGAGTACAAATCTGAGCAAAGGTGAGGTGAGCGGCTGGTGGGGCGAGATCTCCATGAGTAAGTCTCCTCCGAAAAGCTGCCATCATCCTGGATCGTCTGGAGATGAAGCGGCGAGTACGTCCCCTATGTAACAAGATCCTGCGGCGTCTACAAACCATCTCATATGTACATCCACAGGGTGGAGGCATGTGTCCTGTGTGAGCTCTGACCTCCTCATGCTCCTCCTGGTCTCTTTCATATCCTTCGGCCACTGTCACACCTGTTGGCCATGTCCGGTCTCGGGAAGATCCATGAGCCTAATCTATGCATCGACCCACTGGGGAGTCTGTCATGTCTCTCACTACATGCCTTGGCTCTGCCGTCTACTTTAGGCCTACTAGTTTGTGCTATCTGGCTGAAAAAACTCAGTGATCGTGCTCTGAGTAGAGTCTGATAGTGCACCGTGATCACGTCTATGTGTCCTCATGGTCTCTGTGTCGAATGGCCTGATGAATGAAAGTCGACAACCATCTCTGAGTAGAGCCTGGCTGTGCACCATGATCTTGTCTATGTGTCCTGAGCAAATGGTCTCTGTGTCGAATGGCCTCATTAATAAAAGTCACCAACCATCTCTGATCTGAGTAGGACAGAAAATTGCAGAGAATCTCTTAAGAGTCAATAGTAATGGCATCATATCTTTTGTGGTACAAGGGGGATCTAAAAGCAAAGTGCTTCTCTGACTCGATCTCCTGCCGATCACATAGAGTACAAATGCGACCCTCTCTAGGTCTGCCCTTAGCCCGCCCACTCTCAATGCGTAGTCCGTGCTATGAAACACGGAACTGCCCAATCGATATGGGGGAGATGGATCCATGTATAGCCTAGTGGGTCGATGAAGCCCCCCTCTAGAATCCATAAGCATTGTGGCCCTATAGAAGGTGAGCTTCACATGAAAATCATTGGATGAAAACCAGGTTCTAGATGTGTGTAGCTGTAAGAGATCCTCCCAATCACCCGGTTGACCTTGTGGTAGGTGGTGAAACAGACTGCTAAACTTAAAGGAGGGTACCTTGTCTTATGTAGCCCTCAAACCATCTGCATGTACGTGCGTACGAACACCTCTAATCGCCTTCAACTGCTAAAGCCATCGATGAAGATAGGCCCAGCCATGCTAACCTACCTCAGTCTCTCAGGTAAACCCATAATCCCTCACTTCGTAGAAGTATGTGATAGCCTGGAATGTTGCATCAAGCTGTAAGGGAGGTGCTCGAACTCAGCGATAACCATCTAGTGTGGAACTAATGGCTTACTATGGACCAGTGACAACAAGAAAACCTTGAGCCTCTCCACTCTAGCCTTATATGTCTCTAATATGTCAAGGCCCCAACAAGAACTACCATACATGCATGTTGAACGCACCAAGGAGTCAAAGAGAATAGACTTGGTCTGGGAATCCTTGAAATGAGAGTGAAAGCACTGTCGGTCAAATCTAGCAAGTGTGGTGTATCCCTTGCTCAGTTGGGCCTGCATCACTGGCCACATTGTCAAAGTGAGGCTAGAGAACAGAACCCCCAAGTATGTATGGGATGCGGCCCCAAGTCTGTATAGGATGTGACAACCTCCACCGGTAATCGATCAAGCGTGAAGTATTGTCTATGCATGGCTGCTTGGGATATGTTTAAGGTTTTATCAAGGTTGGCCTTAAAGTCATGTGTCTCATAGAAGGTATGGAGCGCAACCAAGTGTCCCTCAACGAGGATAAGAGTAAGACCATATCATCTACATATAGTAGGATCTGAATCAAAGAGCAGGCTGCCTCCCCTAGTGTTCCAATGAAAGTCTCATGCTCATCTACGTATAGGTCAAACATGGTTGCTGATAACAAACAAACCTATTTGACCCCGATGGTCCTCATGATCTACTTTATCACCCTGCACGTGTCCCAGTGCCATGACTGCCCCAGGGTTCTACTCGATTAAACAAGGAGCTGCAGCTCCTCCCCGTCTCCCCCCAGCCCCGTAGCCTCCCTCAGCCCCCTCCCTCCCTTCTCAGCCCCCCGCCTCCCTTCTCAGCCCTCGCCTCCCCTCTCAGCCCCCCCCGCCCCCCTTTCAGCCCTTCTGGCCCCTCTTCGTAAACCCCCGGGCCCCCCCGCCTGCTCTAATCCTCTCTGCCCCCTCTCCCTACCTCCTTGCCTCCCCGTCCCTACCCCTGGTCCCCCCCTCTCAGCCTCCCTACCTCCCCTCTGAGCCCCCCGCCCCTCCTCTCATCCCTCCTGCCTGCCCCTTCTGCCCCCCGCCTCGTTTCAGCCTCCCTGCACCCCTTCTCAACCTCTCTGCCCCCTCTCAGCCCTTGGCCCTCCCTGCCTCTTCTCAGCCCTCCGCCACTTTCTCTCTCTCTCCCCTCTAGCCTCTCTCTTTCCCTCTCTCTACCTTCCTCAACAGAGTGTTCCTTCAGCACCACCTTCTTCCTAAGAGGAAGGGGAAACTCACCAAAGAGTACTCCTAAACTAGCCCAAGCTCTCGGGATAGTAGCCATAAAAGTGGAGGAGGAGACCCTGAGACTGGCTGATGTGAAGATCCATCTCATACTCTATCCATCCAATCCTCTACCTGAGGAAGGAAAACAGGACTATATGCATTGAATTGAAAAAATCCTTGCATGGTTCATGTCCTAGCAAAAGTCCTCTAACCACCACCTTGCATATAAAGCTTTGTTCTGCAAGTCTGGATCTATTATGTTGAGGCCTCCTTCCTTGTGGGGACAGCGTGTTTGCTGAACCATGTAGTTCACCCCAAAGAGAATCCCTTATGGATCTTTTTAGTTGAGTGATTTAATCCCTATATTGGCACCGATAGGAGCAAACAAACCATGCCGTTGCTGGCAAGATCTGGTTGACGACCACCACCCTGGAAGCAAGGTCAAGTTTGGCTAAGCTCCAAAAAAGAAGCATCCTCTGGATACTCTCCAGAATAGGCGCAATTTGCTGGCGAAGGAGAGATGCCCACATCGAGCTGGCAGCCTACGTACCTGACAAACACACCCCTCACATCTAACACATGTCGGACGGCAAATACACCTCTCACATCTGACACGTGTCGCACGGCAAATACACCCCACATTTAATACTTAGCAGGCAACGTACCTAATAAATACATGCCTCACATCTGACAAATACACCCCTCAGATCAACCCCACACTCCCATCGTCTCCCGTTGGATTTGATTTAGTGTCCGTGCACCTCCACCCACCTGCAAATCAGGAGATGCCCTCACACATCATGGACCCAGCCCCAGTCAGGGCTTTGGACATTCCCACTTTGGTTGCAAGTCGTGATTCTCATGATTCTCCTCAAGCTACCACAGTGGTACTTGAATTTGCCCCTTGCTCAGCTTAGGACGTTACTACTCCAAATGTTACCCCGATTTCCACTCCAGACACTACCCTGATTGCAGGTCCTCTCCTTGATCCTATTGCAGCTCCTCCGGCAGATCTTCGTGGTCATGGTTCTTCCAAGCAGGCCCATTCTTCGTCCGCATACACCTCATGGACCAATGAAAGGGAGTTGTGCATACCGTCTCCCTAGTCTCGATTACGAGGATTTTATTGTGCCCTCCATCTTCGGTGACATAGTGATTGGTATTCTTTTTGACAAGGTGTCTTCCTTTTCGGGTGGACAAGTTCTGTCCCCATGGATTTTCCTCCACTTCGTACTCTGTCTCGCTCTTCGAGCAAGAGGTCTTCCCCCATAAAAGCTTTTGTATCCGCCACTAGGTCGGGTAAGATGTTCCTTGCTACTTCCTCCTATCGGACATGCTCTATCATTACCCAAGGTTAAGGTCCATATAATTAAGCTAACCTACATTTTTTAGTCAGAACATACAAGGTCTTGGTGGGGCACCACATCGCCACCATAAGCAGCTTATCCGCAGCTCCATCCAGGTGTTACAACGGTTCCATCGATATTCTTCCTATTCAAGAACACAAGGTGGATGCCAGAGATTGTGCAAAGTTACGTAAATTGCTTTCAGGTCAATGTTTTGGTCACCTGCTTTGGGACCTAGGGGTGGGACTTGCATTTCAATTTTAGACTCTATTCGCTCCCTGGTGATTGGACATGGTATCATCATTCCCTCTAGAGCTCAGTGGGTCCTTTTTTTTTTGGCAAAAAAGAGACTTCTATTAAGTATCAAAGAAAACCGTTACAGCAAGCTCCATACGGGAATACGGGATACACCATGCAATGCATGAAAAGCTCAAGAGCCAAAAAGAAAGGATTGGGGCTGATAGTGCCATCTTAATCCAGTAGCAACCTCCGAGAAAAATGGAGAACCCCTCCAAACTCGAAGAAATACAGTCCTCCTAGAAGAGGCTTCTCGTGAAGGGCCCTGTATGCTAGCCCATATGGCTATCAAAGTGTGAACCGTGTCACTCCAAATACCCGTGAACACCTGTGATGGGTGTATCTAGGTGTCATCCAAGGCCTCTGCGCATCTGGCTCTCCGAATGTGCCAAGAGGAAATGCTAGCCAAAATCTCCCAAGAGATGTCCACTGAAGCATGTGAAGCTTTGAAAGGAATATGTGGTACATCCTGAAGAGAGCAGGGCTCTATCTCCTGTCGGCGGATCAAGAGTGCCCAAGAAGAAGGCTCACCCTCATAAAACACCTGGGGCCCAGTAAGGGATAACCATGCGACCGAGCCCCAAGTCATGAAGAAAGGGGAAGTATGAAAAATGTTGAGTATCCGAGCAACTCCTTTCCAAACAATATGGGTCCTTCTTTTGATTGGGGGACGTAAGGTTGGTTTTCACAATCTTTATATAAGCCCCTAACAATCGAGGCGACCGTGTCCTTTTGAAGGAACTTCTCTCTTGGGCCCCCATTGCTAATTCATGGGTTATATAAGGCGACTTCAACATGGCGAAGTCGCCTTCAAAAAAGAAGAGGGGTAGAGAAGGAGGCATTCATTCTTTGGAGAAAGCAACTTTCCAAGTCCGATGCCCCGCTCGGGGGACCTCTGCTGAGGAAGTTCTAGAGACTAGGACCTTGGACCTATCTTGAGGTCCTAGTTTCGTATCCCTTGGCTCTAGAGGTGACAGTGCTGATTCTACAGCTCCAAAAGGGGGGTTCCATCGGTGTGGTTGGTTCCCACACCCTCCCTTTTTGGGGCTTCCATTTTGCCTCTCGAGGAGAGGAGCAGTGGACACTGTCTCTTTTTTATTGTATGATGGGAAAGCAAATGTTTTGCATGAGGGAGTAGCGTAGGGTATAGACTTGTGGCCCAGCAATGATAGCTAAGCTTTAAATAGAGAGACCTTGGCAGTAGTAATGATCCATTTGCCACTAGAGGTGGAGCTTACGCATCCAACTTACTAGACGCTTCAGCAGTGTGTCGACAAGTTTAGAACGGATGTATCCTTCATGATGCAATGGGCACGGAAGGTTGGCATAGAGCATGTCATGCCCTTGGTACGTCGACGCATAGATACAAACTGCTCTCCCTCAAGCCCCCTTCAAAGTCACACAAATCCGAGACTGTGGTGTAGGCTCCCACCCACAGATGAGCCCTGCTCTCTCTCACCTCCTCCCCATGAGTTGGACCATGGTCA
Source organism: Dipteris shenzhenensis (assembly GCF_047967505.1). Lineage (NCBI taxonomy): Eukaryota > Viridiplantae > Streptophyta > Polypodiopsida > Gleicheniales > Dipteridaceae > Dipteris > Dipteris shenzhenensis. Next base: position 35,129,842 of record NC_141609.1, on the reverse strand, counting down.
GTTCGAACATGCGTGGACTTCACAATCATGCACATAGTTAGCCATAGCATTTGATACTTCGTCAAGAGTTGCATAGGGCAGTGGTAGGACAGGCAGTGGATTTTCTTGTGTTCTCAGCACTAGATATCAATCGGCACCGCCATCTCCTTCTAGGTAGAGGTCTAGAGGTGTGGTCTCCCACAATCGGCTAGAGTGGAGGGGTCTGTATCTCAGCTCTCAAGCAGTGGCTCCAAAGGCCACGTTCAGTAGGGACACAGCTTCAACGGTTGCGCGATGTGCAGCAGTAGACGCACAAAGATCCTCAAGAGATTCTTGAGATGACAGACTTTTATCGACAACTATTTCAGTTCGAGGAGTCTCCTCAGTTCTTGAAGCCCAAGAGGCAATGTGCTACCAAGTTGTAAATACTCCAAAGTCAAAGTTTCAGTTGACCATTTATTTGACCATAATTAACGAGTCTTTCATTTATTTAATTATGTTCAAAAAGTTATCTTTAATTGGTCAAAGTATTGACTTCGGTCAAAGATACCTAACCCCGGTGAAGTAAGCCTAACCCCAGTTAGGAAGACTTGGCTTAGGCCAAGATGGTTAACTACAGTTAACCAAAGAACCAAAGCATTGACTTCGGTCAGAGAGTGTTGACTTTGGTCAACGAGACTTGGCTTACGCCAAGAGGGTTAACATCGGTTAGCCAAGATGTGCCAACCTCGGTTGGAGAGACTTGGCCATAATTAAGGCGCTTCGACTGTCGGTCAAGCCCCTTAATTACGATCAACAGGGTTGATCTTGGTCGACCAAAGAAATTGTTTTATGTTATGTGCACATGTTGCTTGGTGGGGACACCCACAGAGACTAGGACTAGTCTAAAATTTATTTGCATGCAAAAGCGCTAACGATTAATGGGTGCCATGGCTGTGTGCACTTTAATTAATGATTGCAGGTTCTAAGAGGGATTGATTGCCCAAGCACTATGGAGCCCAGTGGGTAGCCAGAAGAAGCCCATGTGACCAAGGGCTATGAAGACCCTAGAGTTTTGCCCTTCGAGGCATGTAACTAGAGATAGTTTAGATTTTTGACACTTGGGATGTTGCCAAAAGAAATGAGCTGAGAGTTCTGTTGTAAAGAAGAACATCACTCTCTCTCTCTTTCTCTCTCACACTGCACTACGGCCCAAGACAACAATTGGGTTGGACCGCCCCAAAGGATTTTATTCATTCAGAAAAATTGAGTACAAGAGTACAATTCAGCTCACAAGCTGGCTAGTACAAAAAACATACTTGAAATTCTCAGCAAAATAATTTTTAGAAAGAAAATTGATGACGCTGATCTGACAAAGGATCTAGGTAATCGAGGAAGATTTCACCTGTTTGCTTCTTTTTACACAATGTGGGATCAGGTTCTATAGCTAGACACGCTTCACCAATGAAGAGCTCTGGGATGCCTCAAGGCACTTCCACCCCGGAAGTTCCTTGAAGAGGAGCGCTTGACCCCTTCATTCTTCCAGAGTTTTGGGAGCTTGTACTCACCCCTCTACAGTTGGCATGCCAGGAGCTCTTTGACTCGGGCTCACCTCCTCAGTCCTAAGCAGCCTGGGCTGGGTTTGCTTGATCCCGGAGCAGGGGGACACGTCATACATTCGCCATTGGAGACCAATCACCCTCTTGGATACTGCATACAAGATCTTAGCCTAGGTCTTGAACGTGCGGTTGAGACCCCACCTCTCTGACACATTCACGACATGCAGCCCTTTAGGTGAAGGGATCAATAGCAAGCCTTGATACAGTAAGGGGAGCCTTGGCTATCTATTGCAAGTCCTTCAAGACTCGGATCAATTGGACCAAATCTGTCAGCTTCTTCATAGGGGCAGAGGAGGTCCAAGAGGTCTAAGACTTTGAGGCTGCCTTGGGTTTCAATGGATTCCGTGGGGGCAGACAGAGAGATACCTAGGATGCCAGGTAGGCATCGATATTTCAGCAAAGCAGCAAATCGCCCCAGTTCTAGAGAGTGTTATGCGCCATCTCCTTTATTGGAGCTCGACCAAACTCTACTTAGCAGATAGAGCTTTAGTCGCCAAGAAGGTCCTTCTCACCACATCTTGGTACATAACCTCTTGCTGTTGCTTTCACGGTGCATGGGGCAACTTCTTATGAGCAGGATCAAATGGCATGAAGAATACCAGAGCTAGAGTTGCATGGCAGACAATGATCATGCCACAGGCACAGGGAGGCTTCAGCATCATTGATCCAGAGATGTTGAGCAAAGCCCTTTTGGGCAAGCTAGTTGTGTATGGCATTACCCCAGGCGCATAGCCCTAGAAGCTCGTCCTACAACGAGGGCTTCTCAGGAATACCCCACGCATAGGTGGCCAGTGGCAAGTCTCATCAGTGGATCTTTTCAGATGCCCCTCTCATGGGGAAGGGCTCCCCATCGATGTGTTGTAAACTACTATGTGCTTTTATCACTTTAGACGATGGAGTCTTATAGTTTTATTTTATAGAAACTGTTGCAAATTGCCCACACACATAAATGCTGTAATTTAGAGATTGTAGAGGAGGCTGAATTTAAATTTACACAGTTTAACAATCGCTGACAACAAATTGAGATTACAATATGGTAGAGGGGCCAAGACACCCCCCCCCCCCTTATCCAAGCTCACTTTATTTCTTAAAATAGGAGAGACAAGACCAAGGTGCAAGCACCTTCCAAACTGGCAACTCAGTTATTGATTAGGACTCAGACAGATGATCTGGGGACAACTGTAGAGAGAGAGAGAGAAAGACTCCAAGGCTGGGGCTGACAGAGAATCAGCCTCTGGCCATCCCAATCCACAAGGAAGAAGCATGCAACAATCATCACTTCCATTCCACATTAGTTGCAGACACTAGTTATCTAGAAAGAGAAAGCAATATCAACTTGAACTGTGCTGCAAATAAGACAAACTTGAAATTACAGACTCCACTCATGACTTGACTCCTTTGGAGATAGAGTCCTTGATGCATCCACAGCCCCCTTGGGTGGGAAGAGTGAGATCATGGGGATGGAGTAAGAAAAACTCGGAAAAATGTCCTATAGGCTAGAGAGAGAAAACCTAAAAGGGGTTATACTTTTAGAGAGAGTGTGTTATGGTTGCCCCCAAGCTGAGAGATGAAAAGGGGATGCTGCTGCAGTTCCAGAGGTGCAGAGAGAGGCTGTTTTCTGCATGTGATAGGACTGGAACTGTAGAGAGAGACATTACTGCAGTGCAGCAAGAGAGAGGAGGGTGCTGTTGCTGCTCACAGACTGGGAGAAGGAAAGGGGAAGCTGCTGCTGCTCCATCAATTCTGAAAAGGTGCAGATCCTTGAAGAAGAGGGCCTGAAACTGTAGAGAGAGAGTGTGTGTGCTGCAGTAGAGAGAGAAACTGCTGAAGTAGAGAGAGAGAGAGAGAGAGGCTTGTAAAGGAGCTGGCTGAACCCAAGGGGATGGAGGGGAGCTGCTGCATCAAAGGGAGGAAGAGGGAGAGAAAATGGCGAGTTTTTCTATGTAGAATGAAGGGGGAAAGCCCGTCTTTTATAGGCTGAGGCTCCTCCCTCAGCCTTGATTTGGGTCCAACCACTTGCCCCACTGACTGCCACATGTGTGGGACAGCTGTCCTGGCTTCCAACTCAGCTTCCGCGTGGCAGTCTGCCACGTGTCACCCTGCCACGTGTAACCATCAACAACCCTAAAAAATAGTAAGTGGTCTAGGGTCACATTGAGCCATAATTGAGTTCATTAGTTTGTCCTCTTATCTTGTATCTCCATGTCTCTTGGCATGCTTCCAGGCCCACACCCAAAGCTCAAGGAACATTCTCTTGAATCGGCCCTAGGTCAATATGCAATCTGTGCATTTGATTGGTCCGGTAATTGGGTACTCAGGTGGGGTGTGGTTACTCTTGTGGGTCAATAATGCCCATAACCCCAAGCAGGGGGGATCCATCCTCAAATGCTAGACTAGTTCTCATTAACCTAACTGACACAGTAGGAAAAACATTTCTTTTCATTCTTTTACAAGCATGCTTATTGAAATACTAAAAGAAGAATTACCAAGCAAGTGGATACATGTTATTGAAGCAAAGTAGCATGTGTACCTATTCAGGGCTTGGCAAGACTCATTTGAGGCGCGACTACCTATAGGGAGGAGCTTGAGCGTCAACCCCTCATTTGGCACTCAGAGATCCAAGATCAAGATGGTCTCATGCTCGGACAGCAGACTTACATAGGTTGGGCACAGTGGGACAGTGGCCCCAGCCAGCTCTTTTTAGACGTGGAGTAATCTCCCCAAAGTCACGGGGCTGGAAGCGATCTCTCATCTCTATGGGGCAGGAAAGTGGATGAGTGAGATACATGCAGCTTTTCCGGCGTCGTGGCAAGCAGCACTTAAGACTTGGGCAGACAGCCTGATGAACCGTATGCACCACAAAACACATTGAAATAGAATTGTGCCAAGACTAGCTAGATCACCATAGCAATTGTGGAACAAACCTACAGCCAGCAGCCCAATAAATCGCACAATTTAAAAGGCCCCGGGAGAGATGATAGAGAGAGGTCCAAGCCCACCTTTATATCAAGGCATCCAACCCTCCGACATTGCCACGTGTCCAACAACACCTTAAGGAGCCAATTAACCATTTTTGCCATCAACCACACAAGCCACATAGGGGGGGCACCCAAGGAGGTTAGCCCATATCCAGCAGCAGGTTTGCGAGGGCTGCCTCATGCTCTAACATAGACAGTCCTATTAGCTCTCTGCTACTGTTCCAAAATGGTGGCTGAAATGGTGGCCTTGGCAGGCTCCCATTTCGCGACATCAACCCATCTTGAAGTCTCTGCGATGGCTGACTACACGGTGGCTTTTTGTGCCGCCTCACCACCTGCACTACTAGCCCACTGCTCGGGGCTGTCACTATGGCTGCCACATCCTTTACAAAGCTGTGATATCTCCTGCCCCAGGCTATGGATGAAGTGGTCCTGCTCTGCCTCTCGTGTACGAGGGCAGCTCCATGCGGAGGTGCTTCTAGGCTTCAGATGGGATCGTGTGACCATGAAGCAATGAGTATGAATATGGGCTGAACGGAGCTGAGTGATAGAGGGTAGGGACACGGGGGAAGAGCACTAAGAGTGGTGAGGCGACATCTGGAATGCAGATGTGGTCAGTCCGACTGAGGAGGGGAATGGTGGCTAGATGAGGGGTAAGGGTGACAGAAATGAGGCATACCTTGGTGAGGCATAGAGAGCCCAGTAAAAGGGCATGCCATGCTGCCCTGATCCCAACAATGATGATGATGATGATGCTAACTCCGATGCTTGTGCTGTCACATCCATAGGTAGTGCTGTCCTCACCTCCAAGGATGGTGTAGTGGATGTCGGTGAGGAAAGAGGTCATGTTGGCTGCCTTCTGTGCAGCAGTGCTATCGATCTATATGCCACTGTGGTTGCTGCACTTGTTCATATCATCAATCCTGAGTTATTTCTGTTGCTTCTCCTCCTCCTTGGGTTTCTCTTTTTCCTTCTCAGCTTTATCCCCTTTTGTCGTTTCTCTTTCTCCCGTTTCTTTTTCCTCTTTTTGCTTTCCAGAAATTACCCTTTGCTGAAATTTATGCAGGGGGAAGGGCACACAGCCCTTCACACCTTCCATTGTCTGAAGGAGAGTGAGCAGAAATATTCGAAATCAACCTCTGTAACAAATTCCTGATTAAGAAATTGATGCAGGCAGCTGGTCTTGACTAAGGACATGGGGCACACAGTCAAGCCCTTGACAGAGTCTCTCTGGAACAGGTCCATGAGCTGGAGATGGCCCTTAGGGCTTGGCAACACACTGGCAAGCATTGGGAAAGAAACCCTAACCTCAAACCAGTGAACTGACTAGGAGGAAGTGGAAAACGGAGGAAAGGGAGGCTGGGGCTGTATACGAGGAGATGAGATCAGAGGGATGGCGGAGCAGCTCGTTGAAGCGGAACTGTTCCAGGGCCTTGATCCTAACATTAAAAATTAGTGTTCACCAAATGCTTATTGAATCTCCTTTGGTGGCAAGCTTTTTGTCTTTTGATACTTTATACTCCACCATTTGGATTCTCCCCAAAGTGACAAACAGTATCAACTTGGTTTGCACTTAATATTGATGTTCTTCACCAATGCAGCCCACAGCATCATGTACAGAAATATCACAAAAGATGCATAAGGATGAAGCATCTAAATGGCCATCACTTCAACCAGTGATTAAAACTTCAATCATTCGTGACATCTGCTATAGGTTCTACATGAACGATAGAGATAATCAATGATTAACATGCTTTCAAACTTATAGATTTACTTTCAAACACAGTCAGCACCATAATGAGGGCATACTTGAGCGTTCCCTCTTGGGCAATTAATCATTGAAATTGGAACTCCATTGTGTACAATAAGCTTAGGAAATGTAAGAAATGCCCCCCCATGATTTGGATGGAGCAAAAGCACCATTTGCATGCCAAGGCGGGGATAGGCAAGTGGAGTCTCTCTTTTCAAGATCAGCAGAGGGTCTGATCCCACAAGACTACAGATGGGGATAGGCAAATAGATTCTTTTCTTTTCAAGATCAACAGAGGGTCTGGTCCCACAAGACTACAGACGTTTTGAAAACAAAGTTTTTGTTAACTATCCTGGCCAAAGCAGGGCTCATCTGTAGGACATCCTAGTGCCAACTACGATCTGTGTGTCCAACGTGGAAGCATCATCAGGATCAAGACAAGGTAACTAGCGGCCTGTTATGAAGACAGACTAAACATCTATAACTCCAAAACATAACTTTGAAAATCATGCAGCTAGAGAATACAGTAACTATTAAATGAATCAAACTAAATAAAACAGCCCAATTTTTTCAAAAGCTTGAATTAACAATGTAATAGTAAGCATAACCAACCAAGTTTGGCAGGAAGTTGTATGCCTCCACGATAGCAGTTGATGCACTCTGTAACATACTGACAGTCTGAGTAATGCATACTTTGAAAAGATCAGGTCTCTTCCCTATTTTACATAACATTGTAAAACACGTACAAACTGAATCAAAAACTACTTCCTAGGATCAAACTATTTGGCACCAGATCAACCAAGCAACACATGGAGAGCAAGCTTTGACATCTCAGGATGGACTGCTGTCATTGAAATACGATAAAAAATGCTTAAAAGGAGCCAATACTAACTATATTATACACCAACAGCAGCATTAAGGCTGTAGGACAAAGTCTCAAGCAGTTACCAGCTGTAACCAACAGCTGTAACCAATCCAAAAAGTTTCAGCTATGCCTTATGATGCTGTTTGAACCAGATACTGCTGTAAACATCTTGACAAAAGCACATATGATTTCACTGACAGATGATGTTTGATATGTCCTTTCACAAACCCCTCGTGACATTTTTATATTAGATCAACAGCTTGACACCCAAAAAATAGAGCCAAAACTTTTCCACCCAAAGAAAATAATTTTGTATTAATGCTTGAGAAAATACCGACCATACAAATCAGCTATCCGTGTGCCACTGATCGTGGACGAAAATACAATGAAAGGGTGCTGACAACCAACCTGTTTCTAGAGAACCCAACTCATTGCCTAGGGAATCTTAGAAATAGGGATCAACAACCAAGGTGGGGGACTATACAACCGATGGATGCCTCGTTCCGTGAATTTGTAGAAAAAACTATAGGCCAAGCCTTGCAGAAACATGCCCGCATCTCGGTGGTCATCCTGGAACCCATCGTCCCTCGCTCCCATATGGCGCACAAGGTGTAGATGATATCAAGTCAAATGGCTGGGGGTACTTTATTGGCCTCCAATCACCAACTTCAATAGGTGGCCCACATGCTCTAAGCAGTAATGCTGGACACCCTCTCCCAAACTCTATCCTTGGGTGACGGCACAAGCCACAAGCGTGAGGCAGAAGTCATGTCCTGCACCTCAATCCAGAAGACCCTTTGTCATGAGATCTTGTAGGCTGGTGACAACATCTTTGTCAAAAGGCACGACTCCCCTCTGCCAACCAAGCAGCCATGCCCTAGGTGAAGTCTTGCTACATCCTCTACATGGTAGCACGGTCTAGAGGAGTGGTCCCTGGTGGGTCGATGCAGATATTCTTATGATTCAGAAGCACTTGTTCTCAGCCTCGGACATTAGACGATGGTACCATCTCCTCTCGAGACGCGGATTGGAGGTTTGGTGGGTAGGAGCCGGGGGGGGTATCTCAGTATCCCAAACTCTCAGGCAATATGGATTGTTGGAGGGGAGTTCAGCAATCTAGAGTTCAAGAAGCACAAGCAGGGTGGAGCCTCCTGCTCAGTGATACCCTTATCAAAGTAGAGCATGTAGAAGCAGTTCATCTTCATGGTCAACGACCATGATCCATAGCACGAGGCACAGTTTTCTAGACTCCTGGGTTTATTCCTTCTATCAGCATTGGTATGATGGCCTACTGGAGAGACTCAACAGATTCTAGGTGGAAGATTGGGCAATGCACAAAGATGAAGCCACGGCATTCTAGCTGGGACAATGATGCCAGATCACTTCTTGACCTTGCTTCACCTAGAGCAGCACCATCAGGATTCCCTCAAAAGGGGGTGCGGATCCCCGATGCATTGTTACAAGAAGAGAGGATACAACAGGCCATAGAAAAGATCTAGCAGCAACCGAACTCGCCCCCATATAGGACGGTTGGGCGAGGTGGATAGCAGCAACGATTCAAAGGAGTAGCAGCACTTAAGAGGCACAAGTCCCTTTAAGAAATCACTGAGATAAGACTTGGCTTCCATAGAGAGATTCAAGGAACGTAACTCGACCTCTTAGTGACTTGCGGACAAGTGTGAGGGTGCATGCCTTGATCTCCAAGCACAGAGATCCATGTAGGCCATTCTATGGGCTATCCATAGGTGCCACTCATTCTTTGGTATGTGCTTGGTAGGCCTAGATATAGGCAGTTAGGACAGTTAGTACACGTACCAATTAGTACACTAGGTACTACTAGGACACCCTCTCCTAGGGTTTCATCATCTTGGGTGTACTTTGTAACAGTTCTGTCACGAGGACATGAAATTATGGGACTTTTGATTTGTGACTCCCGTAATTTGCACGTGACTGCCTTGAGCCTCTGGGGCGCAAGGGTCTGGCCATGGGACGGGACTTGGGGAATTAAAATTCCCTAGTGGGCCCTTGGAAATAGTGAATGTGTGTCCAGTTACTAGGCAATTAATTCCTAGGGCCAAAGTGTGCAACAGGGGGGCCAAAAGAGTGGTGCAATTTTTTATTTTTTTTTAACACTGCTTTTTGGAGCATAGGGCTTTAAAAGGGGGGGGAGCCCTTCTTTTAGATTCAGTTGGCCAAATTAGTTCCAGAGATGCCAGATCATTAGTTTGGAGCTGCCAGAGCCTGCTAGAGTCAAATTGCTTTTCACCAGGAGGTTCCAAGGCCTGCCAGGGAAATTCGTTTTTACCTAGGGGCCAGTTCGAGGTGATCCAAAGCCTGCCAGGAAAATTCGTTTTTAACCAAGGGCCAATTCCAGGTCATCCAGAGCCTGCCAGGAAAATTCGTTTTTACCTAGGGGCCAGTTCCAAGTGATCCAGGGCCTGCCAAAGCAAATCGCAATTGATCCAAGAGCCTATTGCAGGTGGCGATTTTTGCCAGGGTGTCTATTCCAGTTTGCAGTTTGCTTTTGGGCTCTTCCAAGCTGTTCCAAGTGCCTACGATTGGTTCTAGGGCTGTTCCAGGAGTTCTTGACTTGACCAGGCTGCTTTGGGTGAAATGCAACTTGCTTTTTCAAGATTTCAGGCTCTGCATGAGATTTCGACCTGATTTTTGGGTGTTGTGGCTGGTTTTGGTATCTTTCCAAGTGTGGGTGTTCTATTCTAGGTTGCTTCTGAGCTGTGCCAGGGCGGAATCAACTTATCTCCACAGGATCTAGGGTTTCCCAGCTAGGGTGACCTTTCTTCTGTGGATTTCGGGTAGAAGAAGGCTTGTTTTTTCTTGTTTTTGCCATTCCCTGATTGGTTGCTAGCTTGTTATTACGTTTGGGTTTCTTTCCTCGCGAAGAAAGGTTGATTTATGTTGTTGGACAGTGGCCAGGGAGGCTATAGATTGAAGCAACTCACTGGGAAGTGTTTGGTTGTTTGATTGCACCAGAGTTCAGCTGTTGAGGGCTTTGTCTTGCTATTGTTCAGCCGTGTTTGGCTGGTTGGGCACTTGGATGTGCGATTGCAAGAGTGGTTCAGACAGTGGATGCTACTGGGGTCTTTGTTGCATGCTTTTGTTGGCTGAGGATACTGGATTGTCTAGTGATTGGATGCCGTTCACTGTTTGAAGTTGAGCAGGGAATTACAGGGTGGGCTGGACGGGGAGTCTGCGGGCGTTGGTTTGCCTGTGGTGCACCTTCCCAGAGACCTTTGTAATCAGCCGCTTGGCTTCAAATGAATGTTAAATAAATACCGCAAGGGGCGCCAACGTTTGGGGCAATCGGTATCCTTGTTTCTGAGTAGAAGCGTTCTAGCTCCCTTGTGATTTGTTTTGTGGTGCATATTTACTTGTCTATTTATTCTGTATGCTGTAATTAAGTGGATCCTACCACCCTTTACGTTGTTAAGGCTGGTTTCAGTGGTTCCATTGCCAGGATCCAGCTAACTTCTTCAAGAGGGGAGCCTGTGGTTGGCTTGGTGCACATCCAGCAGACTAGGTGAAGAAGACAGCATACCATTCAGTAAATATGTCACATAGGGAGAGATCCGTGAGTCTTACTAAGGAGGAAGAGCAGATGTCTCAATCTCTTAGTGGTGACCAAGGTGCAGAAGAGGAGACCTGGCATGTTGCATAGCATCAGGATGATCGGACAAATGAGGAGGATGTGGAACTATTCAAGGCACAAATGCAAAGTTTCATGAGTGCTTTCACGTAGTTAACACAGGATCCTCGCTTCCAGAAGATGATGAACTCAGATGTGCAGCCAAAGAAAAGGAAGCCTGATGATGGGGATAGGGATCTTGAAGCTAACAAGCGACCACATGTCACTTTTCAGGATCAGCCCTCTCAAATTCCCTATGGTCAGCGACAGTCTAATAGGATTCCGGGGCCGACTCAAGGTAATAATTTTCATTCCATGGTTTCCGGACAGCAAGGAGTTTTGGCAAACCCGGTTCAGCTAGGTTATTTTGGTGGTGCTTCAATGTTTCAGGCTATGGTCAGCCCACAAGCCCAATTTTTGGGTATGCCTACTAGTCAAACAGTTGGGTTTCAGCCTAGTTTACAGCCCATGGGACAGAACATGATGTATGCCAATGTTGGAGCAGCCCCAGGGATGCAAACAGGTATGCCTAATGCAGCAACAAGTAACCTTGCTTTGGGAAATATGTAAAATTCGGGTGCTGGTCTGGATAGTACAGCTTTTCCTATTGCTGGTTGTGTGGGGGATAGAGTGAGTGCTGCTGTCCAGTTTGCCCAGGCACCTGTTTATGACGATTTGGCACCTCAAGGGAAGTTGAAGGACTTTAAAGAGGTAGGTGCAGCCATGAAATTTGAGACATTTAGTCGAGTGCAGGACAAACTTAAGGCTTTGACCTTTTTACAGTAGTTCGATGCAGCCTACACTGGAGGGAATTTTACAGAGTCATCCAAAGTACGCCAGGCTGCAAGTTTCCTAAAGGGGAATGCACTTCAGTGGTGGACCACTATGGTTATGCAAAACACCACACCAAACACGTGGGTAGGTTTCAAGCAGGTGTTTTTAGCCGCATGACTTACCACGACTTTTGAAGTAGATATCATGACTGCTTGGCACAAGCTGAATTCCAATAATTGCCATAATTTGGAGGAGTATAACAGCAAGTTTTGGGCGGCTTTGTTGCCTGTTAGCTCCTACCGGATTGTTCCTTCACTGAGCAGGTTGAGAAATATTGTTGCGGACTGCCTAAGGAGTTGAGAGACTACTGCACAAAGACTAAAGTCTCCAATATGTCTCAACTTATCGAGAATGCTAGCACGGCATATGCTTTGATGCAAGGGAGGACTTCTCAGTTCAAAGGTGGACAGAAGCAAAAATCTAAGAATGGATCTTGTGGGGATAAGTCTGATAGAAAAGCTAATCGTCAAAAGGATGAACGTAATCGCTTGTCTCTAGAGGAACGACGCGCTTTATATAAAGCTGGCAAATGTTTTATTTGCAAAGAGAAGGGACATCGGTCCATAGATTGTCCCAACCGTAAGAGGAAGGAGCTGGCTAGTCACACGGATGAGCCACGGAATGTTCCAAAGGGCAAGAGTTCCTAATTCCACAGTGGGTTGTTTACGGCTGGTTTTGTATAGCGCGGTATACACGTACTTGTAAAAAGAATTTTGTACGGCAGAGTTTGCCACTCTTTTTGGCATCCGATTCTAGATGATGTATACGGTTTGCAAGATGGTGTTTTCCCTGCTACTTTAATATGCTCTTTTGTCATGAGGTTTCAGCAAAATGAAATTGCTATTTTTGTCATGAGGTTTCGACAAAAATAAGAATGCTATTTTTGCCATGAGGTTTCGGTAAAATATGCATGTTATTCTTGTCATGAGGATTCGACAAAATGGGAATGCTCTTTTTTGTCACGTGGTTTCGACAAAAAGAGAATGGATTCCCCTAGACCTTGGTTCCAGATGCGCAATTCCTGGAAGTGGTCTACGTCATGCATCGTTGGCCGCGATGTATGTGGTGTACTAGTCACGGTGGGTGTACTAGTCGCTTGGTTTGCAATGCTATACGTATTTGTTATCTGCAGCTCTACACATCGTATATGCACTGTTGGTGATCTGTTGGCGGCGTGGTTGGCTGTCCACTCAAATTTGGATTTGATATCTCAGGTACTTCGGATGTTCATGATATACCACTAGTGTGGGTCTGAAGAGATGGCCATAGGTGGGTAAAGCATGCATGAACTATCCCTAGGAAGTACAGTCTGAGTATCTATGTGCATGTATTAAGTGTTTACATATGCTCATGATGTACCACTGGCAGTGGGTCCTTAGGGATGGCCATACGTGAGGTGGATCGCACATCGTGAGCAGCATATTGTTTGTGAGTGCATGTATGCATGTATGTGGAATGTTTACTTGTCTTTTGCCTAACAAACATTGTTGTGTCTCCACTTGGTTTTCTTTTGCAAGAAATCGAGAATGTTTGCCTTCTTTCAAGAGGGGGGTCTGTCACGAGGACGTGAAATTATGGGACTTTTGATTTGCGACTCCCGTAATTTGCATGTGACTACCTTGAGCCTCTGCGGCGCGAGGGTCCGGCCATGGGGCAGGACTTGGGGAATTAAAATTCCCTAGTGGGCCCTTGGAAATAGTGAATGTGCGCCCAGTTACTAGGCAATTAATTCCTAGGGCCAAAGTGTGCAACAGGGGGGCCAAAAGAGTGGTGCACATTTTTTATTTTTTTTTAACACTGCTTTTTAGAGCATAGGGCTTTAAAAGGGAGGGGAGCCCTTCTTTTAGATTCAATTGGCCAAATCATTTCCAAAGGAGCCAGATCATCAGTTTGGAGCTGCCAGAGCTTGCCAAGTGCTGCTAGAGTCAAATCACTTTTTACCAGGAGGTTCCAGGGCCTCCCAAGGAAATTCGTTTTTACCCAGGGGCCAGTTCTAGTTGATCCAGAGCCTGCCAGGAAAATTCATTTTTACCCAGGGGCCAGTTCTAGGTGATCCAGGGCCTGCCAGAGCAAATCACAATTGATCCAAGAGCCTATTGCAGGTGGCGATTTCTGCCAGGATGTCTATTCCAGTTTGCGATTTGCTTTTGGGATCAGGCTATTCCAGGTGCCTACGATTGGTTCTAGGGCTGTTCCAGGAGTTCTTGACTTGACCAGGCTGCTCTTGGTGAAATGCGACTTGCTTTTTCAGGCTTTCAGACTCTGCAGGAGATTTCGACCTGATTTCTAGAGCTTTCTGGGTGTTGTGGCTGGTTTTGGTATCTTTCCAGGTGTGGGTGTCCTATTCTAGGCTGCTTCTAGGCTGTGCCAAGGCGGAATCAGCTTATCTCCACAGGATCTAGGGTTTTCCAGCCAAGGTGACCTTTCTTCTGTGGATTCCGGGTAGAAGAAGGATTGTTTTTGCCTGTTTTTGCTGTTCCCTGATTGGTTGCTGGCTAGTTATTACGTTTGGGTTTCTTTCCTCGCGAAGAAGGGTTGATTTAGGTTGTTGGGCAGTGGCCAGGGAGGCTATAGATTGAAGCAACTCGATGGGAAGTGTTTGGTTGTTTGATTGCACCAGAGTTTAGCTGTTGAGGGCTTTGTCTTGCAGTTGTTCAGCCGTGTTTGGCTGGTTGGGCACTTGGATGTGCGATTGCAGGAGTGGTTCAGACAGTGGATGCTATTGGGGTCTTTGTTGCATGCTTTGGTTGGCTGAGGATACAGGATTGTCTAGTGATTGGATGCCATTCACCGTTTGAAGTTGAGCAGGGAATTACAAGGTGGGCTGGACGGGGAGTCTGCGGGCGTTGGTTTGCCTGTGGTGCAGCTTCCCAGAGACCTTTGTAATCAGCCGCTTGGCTTCAAATGAATGTTAAATAAATACCGCAAGGGGTGCCAAAGTTTGGGGCCAATCGGTGTCCTTGTTTCCGAGTAGGAGCGTTCTAGCTCCCCTGTGATTTGTTTTGTGGTGCATATTTACTTGTCTATTTACTGTGTATGCTGTAATTAAGTGGATCCTACCACCCTTTACGTTGTTCTTTCATTGCAACAATCATTATAGCAATATGGATTTTTGCTCCATTGCTTCCACCTCCTTTGCTTTCTTGCTTGCCGTAGTTAGTACACTAGGTACTACTTGGACACCCTGTCCTAGGGTTTCATCATATTGGGTGTACTTTGTACTAGTTTTTTCATCGCAGCAATCATTACAGCAGTATGGATTTTTGCTCCCTTGCTTCCACGTCCTTTGCTTCCTTGCTTGCCCTAGCTTACAATGGTATCAGAGCAGTTCAGGGCCTCTCCCCTTAGCTATTTCCAGCCACCCCAAGAACTACAACTCATTGCCAACTGTTTGGCAGCCTCTTCTTGCTGTTCGTCAGTTCATGGCTGCACGTGTGGTCACCCAAGGCCATCTGGAGGAGTTTCATTGCCAACAACCTATTTCATGCTTGGTACTTCATGCATCTCTCGATTCAGCAAGAAACAGACTACAGTTGCTACTTCTAGTTATGAGGCTGAGTACAAAGCAACTTTTACAGCTACAATGGAGTGTGTTTGGCTCCAAAAGTTACTTGCAGATCTTCATGTATGTCAAACAGCTCCTACTATCATCTTCACTGATAGTCAGAGTGCTTTGGCTGTTGCACGGAATCCAGCTTTCCATGCCCGCACAAAGCATTTGAGGTTCATTATCACTATGTCAGAGAGAGATTGTCAACAAGTGATATTCAATTGTCTTATGTTCTCACTGAAGACAACTTGGCAGATCTCTTTACGAAAGCCCTAAGTATGAAGCTTTCTGGCGAGCCTTGAACTTAGTACCTTTTGTAACTTGATCTGTTATGCTCTGTATAATCATAGGTTGCTAACAGGATGAACATGTGCAACCATGACATTAGTTCTTCAGGTATTCTGAGACGTGTCCAGGATACTTCAGCCCATACCATGGAGGGGGTTTTGTAGGCCATTCTATGGGCTATCCATAGGTGCCACTCATTCCTTGGTATGTGCCTTGTAGGCCGAGATTCAGGCAATTAGGACATATGGTACAGTTAGTACATGTACCAGTTAGTACACTACGTACTACTAGGACACCCTATCCTAGAGTTTCATCAAATTGAGTGTACTTTGTACTAGTTCTTTAATTGCAGCAATCATTACAGCAGTACAGACTTTTTGCTCCACCTCCTTTGCTTCCGTGCTTCCACCTCCTTTGCTTCCTTGCTTACCCTAGCTTACAATTTGCACATAGAAGTTTTCTTACCACTCCTCCAGGGCATGCTAGGTCTAGCAAGGGGATAGGGTGACCAAGCAGGTCTCCTAGACCACTGACCCACAGTCAGAAAGGACCCAGCCTCAACATTTACGTGACAGACCGGTCACATCCACTCAGATCTGCACGTCTTTCTATTGCCAGCTGTTTTAGTAAGAGGAGTCCCTAAAAGTTCTTGCAGCCCGAGCTTCAATGTGGGTACACACTCCCTTAGTAGTCTCCCAGAGCATGAGCAAATAGGTGTGGATGACTCATTCACAGATGAGGAGCTCTTGGAGGCCCTCAACGCCCTCCCACCGCAAAAGTACCTAGGCAAGGATGGCATGACTCTAGGAAATCCCTAGAACTATAGTGGACAGGCCTAAGGTACGTCTCCAACCATCTACTCTCTCTCTCTCAGTCTCACCCTCTGTCTGAGGGTGGTCACATGTGCTAGGAGTGAGTAGTGTACCCATAGATTTGAACAATTCTTGCCAAAAATGTCCCATAAACTTGGCATCACGATGACTAACAATTTCTTGTGGCAGTCCATGCAATTTGAAGACATGTTCCATAAATTGAGATGCAATCATTGAATCTGAACATTGGGTTTTGGTTGGAATAAAGTGAGCAGCTCTTGTAAGCCTACCAACAAAGACATATATGCTATTCAAGCCTTTCGCAATAACAAGAAATCCAATGATAAAATCCTTCAGTATATGAGCACATTTCCATTCTGGAATGGGTAAAAGTCTCGCAACTTTGACAAGGGGTCACTGCTATACGTACAGTCCCAGGGAGCACCCCAATTGTGGAGGCACAGATTGTGAGCATGCAATCTGCCATCAAGGAGACGTCCAGATGGGTCGACATAGCCAAACGGGAACCTGCAAGGGTAACCGTTTCGGCTACCCTCCTGGAGCAACAGCAGAGAGCCAGCAAGACTCTCAACATCAGAGTACGTGGAATTCCTCGCACTGAGGCTACACTGATGGCAGGTGCGACGGCCTTCGTGACCACTACTCTAGGGGCGATTAAGCACATGATTGAGAGAGCATGGCGGGTAGGGAGGGACCCCAACCGAAAGTAGCCTCTTATCATATGGTTCCATGACGCCTAGGCATGACTTTCGGCTTTACGTCATAGGTCAGCCTTACGAGACCAGCCAACGATCTCCATGGATGAGGACCTCACTCCACTGCAGGTTGAGGAGAGGCACTTTCTGTTGCAGCAGCAGGATCAGGCCCGCAAGGAGGGAAACTGGGCAGTAGTATGAGATGGACGACTCCTTACACGCCCCCGTCAGGCACCCACCTCTCCTCCTAAATAGGGAGGCCGGGTCTATGAGACTCAGACATCCGAGACCCTATCCTTTACCATCTGGAATTGTAATGGTACCTTATGGTCAGAACCAAGGAACTTCTCGGAATCCTATACAGGTCACGACATAGTATTTTATATAGAGACACATCAAAGTCCAGAGCGCCCACTACCAGTAGTCAGCGGGTATACATGGGAGTCTACCTACAGAGATGAGACAAGGGATACAGGAGGGGTTCGAGGGTCAAGACTCAGGAGCAGTCGCGGTCCTTTACAGATCCACACTTTTGGTGAAGCAGAGAGATCCACACTCCAAGTTTCTCTGGATCCAGATTTGGCACATGGATATCCAGGATCTATTTATTCCAGTTTGCTACTTTCCCCCCGAGACCTCCCACTTTGCTAGAGATATTCGAGGGGAGGATGAGACATCCCCATTTGCTGCTCTTTATCAGTCCATTGTTGACTTCTCTAGCCGCGAAGAAGTCCTCCTAGTTGGGGACTTCAATGTGAGGACAGGCGCTCGTCGGGCACCACTCCTCGACTTCAAGGATGATTCCACTCTACTGCCAGACATTGACCTTAAGGAGGCAGGTATGCTACGAGTTTCGACCGACAGATGAGGACCGTTCACATCCTATGGGCAGGCCCTATTAGACCTTGGCAAGATGCATGATCTCATTATTTATAATGGTCTTGACAGATGGCCCGCATTAGGTGGCTTCACGTGCTTTCCACATGGGGGAGGCTTCAGTGTTGTGGACTACATCATGGGATCCCTTGCCTTCACATCTCGCATCACTGACTTTACCGTAGCACCTCTCCCTCCAGAGGCTGATCATACCTATCTTTTCTATAGCATTTCTACCCCCCACCACACAGCACTTTCTACCCCATTGAGTTCTTACTCCACCTACCATGATATACGCTTTGATCGCAATCACTCACCTACTTACTCTGGCCGTCTGTACATACTTCTTGCATACATTGACTTTATACCCCTATTAGAGGATCGTGCTGCCCTAGTCACACGCTCACTACACGAGGCTGCTCTTCACACCTTCCCCCACACCACCCGCCCACCACCACCTGGGACAGTACCCTGTAATAGCTGGTACGATAATGAGTGTAAGGCTTTACGCCGTCAGCTTAGATTCAAAACCAAAAACAGCCTTTCGAGCGAACCAGAGACGCTACGTGAGTACCGTCGACTGGTACGCAAGAAGAAACTTGACTTTGTGCGCCAAAACAAGGAGGAGCTACTGAACATTCTGTTTAGTAACAACTCTAAGGACTTTTGGCGGAGATTTCTAGAGGGACGGTCCCCCTCACCACTCACTGACACTCAGGTGTGGTCTGATTATGCACGCACGCTCTATAATATCACAAATCAGTTAGCCCCTAATCTATCACATATGCCATGCCCCACATCTTGCACCCTCTTCACTAGGTAGGGGATAAAGGATGCCGTAATGAAACTTCATAATGGACGAGCGAAGGATCATGAGGGACTATGCACTAAGTTCATTGCATATGGGATTAACCTCCTAGCCCCGATCTTAGCAAAGCTATTTAATGAAGCTGTTTGCTTCGGGTTTCCACGCATCTGGACCATTAACACTATCTCACCCATTCACAAGGCAGGGGATCCCATGATCCCGGAGAACTATAGGACCATTATGATTGGACATGTCATGTCCAAGATTTATGCATCAGTACTTGATTCTGAGGTTAGCAAATTTGCGGAGTGTCGAGGTCTTAGAGCAGCAGAACAGGCCGGTTTTAGGCGGGATCATGGGACCATGGACCACATTCTCGTACTCAGATATATCATCGAGGAGGCGAGGCACGGAAGCAGAGGGTTTACTGTTGCTTTGTGGATTTTCGCAAGGCATTTGACGCCGTTCTGAGAGCCCGCCGCATACGACGCCTACAGGATTTGGGTTACGACCAGGAGATCATTTGGGTTGTGAGCGAGTTTCAAACAGAGTCCGGACATTGGATGGACAAACGAGATCATGAGCACTATCGGGGTCAAACAAGGGTGTCCATTATCACCTACGTTGTTTGGCCTCTACATTGATGAGCTCGAGACAGTGATGCAGACACAGGGGGGGTAGGTTGCCCTCTCGCGGGCACGCTGATCCGGATATTTCTTTACGCAAATGACGTGGCTCTCTTGTCTTCCTCAGCAGAGGGGCTCCAGAGACACCTTGACGCACTACAGTCCTTTTGTGAGTCTCATGATTTGAAAGTCAACTTGGGTAAAACCAAGGTTACGATCTTCAATACATCTCGAGCCATCATGCACGAGGAGCAATTCGCATTTGATGGGTCCCTTGTTGAGGTAGTTTCATCATACGCTTATCTTGGGGTTGTCTTTTCCGGACCCATCTTCACTATGAGACCCGCGATGCATGCACGCCTGAGCTGAGAATATGCTTCATTGGCTAGACTAGGCAGTGCTTCCGCTCTCACTTTCAGGATCCACGGACCAAAGGGTTGCTTTTTGACTCCTTGGTCCGCCCAGTAGGGATGTATGGCAGTCCATGCTGGGGGCCAGACTTGTCGGATACAGAGTGGGCCAAGGTGGAGCGGCTACACGTTCTCATGTTATCGCGGATGATCCGTGGTAAGCCATCCGTTCCTCACCAGATCATTCGGGCGGAGTTTGGGTCACCCCCATTACAGCTAGATGTTGCATTTTAGGCCATTACGTATCTGTACTGAGTCAGGGAGTATGGGGATTACACCTCCGGGCGTAGCAGGATACCATGGCTAGCACTGTCCTCTTCTATGGCACTTGCAGCAAGGGGAGTCCAGAGGTGCTGGTATGCACGCACAGAGAGATGGTTTGCGGGACGAGGGAAGAACAGTGACGCCACTAGGCCGCGCTCTGCTTGTAGGGTTGGTGGTCCCCTCTTCTACCAACATCCAGTGCAGGATAATTCGAAAAATGGATTTCGGCCATCTTTTCCCTGCCAAGTGTTTCAATGGATCTCATTTGAGTATGTTGTTTGATCCCTCAAAATAATTTCTGGCGCGTGTACTACAGGCATGAGGAAATCTGGTTGTCATTATTTGCTCCCTTGAATGGTTTCTGGCACACCATACTGGAGGAAGTGGCTTCCGGTGTGACCTAATGGGGCAAGGCATCATGTCATAGCTCCTTAGCTTCCTCAACCATCTTTGTGGAGCAGCTTTTTTTTGTTCTCCATTGACCTTTCGTGAGGATTGGGATAGACCTTCATCACCTGCTTCATGAGCATGCTTTGAGAGGTTTAGGATGGAGTTAGCTCTACCACCTCTAATGTAATGACTGTACTTTGGTACTTTGTTGTTTTAAATCAAATATATTACTTTTTCCGGGGGGGGGGGGGGGGGGGGGGGGCTGAAAAGGTTCCTAACAACTATATTTGGCCTCTTGCTTGATGGAGCTCATCCCTGCTAGCCAGTCGATTTTCCAAAAGAAGTACAGCTCGAACTTAAGGAGAAGACCTTATGCAAGACATCTCTTAAGGGTATGAAAGCACCAAGTAAGACACATTGGGCACATATATCCAGTTTCTTAAATAAACAGATGGAATTGCACTATAGCAGCCCATGTACATACAATCACACATGCATCTGATTTGATATTTAGCACAGACCAAGGGTTTATCCACCATTATTCTGCAATGTGCTCTTCCATAAGCTACATATAGTACGTACACAGAAAAAGGTGAAAAATGAGCTGCTTACTTGAAGATCTGTTTTCAACTGCTCATTTCTCTCAATTTTTGAAGAATTGTGTAATACAATGGCTTGAGCAAGTGCCGGTAAAACACTTCTCATCATTGCCCCAATCCTCATATTCTGAACCTGGAGGCACCAAAGCATAAAAACCAGGAATCATCAATATTTACAGTTGTCACATACTCAAATTTTTGGAAATAGAAACGTGTACTCTAAAGCTTTGAGAGCCAAAAAAGACTAAATGAGAATTAAAATTGCATGACCACTATGTGTGCATTGTTGAAGAACAATAATGCTTCATTAAAATGATTGCCCAAGCAAGAAAGGGCAACATGATAGTGTATATTTTTATTATTTTGTGTATACCCCTACAGTGAATGGCAAAGATGGCTCAGTGATCATGAAAACCATATTCTAGACAGCTAAAAAACTGTGAATCTGTTGGAATATGAAGCCAAAGTGAGTCAAAAATGAGTGTACTAGGTGTCTAGTAGGTGTTTTATAGTCTAGTGAGTCCTATGGATGCCACGTGTCATATTGGGAGTTATCCCATATGCATAGGTGTTCATATGTGTGTGTGTGCTCTTATATAAGAGCTGTACTTGTCTAGTGTCAAATCAATCAAGTATCAAGCTACAAGCTCTTTGGTCTACATGTGAGTACTCTCATTTTTGTTCATTGCTCTAGTCATTTCATTTCCATTTCATTATGTCTCCTTTTGAGTATCACTTCCTCTCTCCCTAGCCTACCCTCTCTCTCTCCCTCTTTCCACCATGTTCCTTCATATGGTATCAGAGCCTCCCTTCCTACCTTCCCCTCCTTCTTGCTCTATCTAGACAATGAGAGAAGCCCACAAATGAAAGCTCCCCTCTACTCTAAGGTAGAGCCTCCCTTCCCTTAGCCTCGCCATCAAGTACTCCGGTGTCCTAGTGATTGCTCCTGGTCCTCATTTGTGAGTTCAGCTCACTCCCGTATCAGTTCATGGTTCTCCCTCAGCATTGGCGGACATTCCTCGTCAGTTGGTCGCCAAAAACTTGTTTTGGAGCAGTCCAACGGCTGTTTTTTGACCTTATGAGGTCCAATTTTGACGTTTTTTGACATTTTGGCACTGCCCAAACATAAACAACCTTGTCTTGCACCATTTCGAGAAATAAAAAAAATTCTGATTTTTTGTTCAAACGTCCGTACGGACCTCTACAGGCGGATGCGCAACAATGCCAGGAGTCCGTACAACTTGTCAAAAGACGAATCCGAGCAGTTTTAGGCTACTTTTTGGCAATTTTTTGCTCAGATTTGGACTCCCGTGACCTCCACCAGTGATTTGAGCTTCCCGAGCTTACTCACAAGTCATTTCAACTGTACTGACACTCTGGTACATTGACTTGAGGCTTCCGACAGCGGGGAATACTCTTTTCACATATACCTAGATGAATCCAGGAACATTACCAAACTCATCCTCTAAAAACACAACATAGTGCAGTTTCAATCCCATGACAGTCACTCACAAGGTTGAAAACCATAAACTCCATCATGCATAGCAGGGACTAGCTACTATGACATCCCCACTGATGTCACCAGCACCCAACAGTGGGTGTAGACCATAGTATAAAAATATGCTCTCACATACAAATCCACAAAAATACTCTTTTCACACCTCGTCATCTCCTACAGTACATTTTCGCTCATTTTTTTGAGCCTCTTCTACGCATTCAGTGACTCTCTGATCGGCACATTGAGAGTCATGACGTGATCTCCCTTGGTAGCTGCTCTTATGGTCTTCATCGACACATCTTCCGAGGCATCCTTGACATGAGCATCTTCGACACATCATCGACGAGCAAGATGTGCACACTTTTGTGCCGCAGCTACTTCGGGCACATGGGTTCTCTGCCCTTGCTATGCATAAAATGAATGAAATATATCTTTACTACTTTCTTGTTTGAGTCAAGGGTACTCTGCCCTAGGTTGTCCCCTAAAATGAATGCAAATAAATCATGTGTGTTGACTCAAAGGTTCTCTGCCTTGGATAGTCCTCCTAAAAAGATGTATTTTCCTATTTTGTTTTGGTGTGTGGCTCCATGTCTCTCATTAGCCCCTGGAGCCAGAAGGGGATGTACTGTGGGAGCCATGTATTGGCTTTGATAGGTTTAGAGGGGGATGTATTATGGGAGCCATGTATTAGCTTTGATAGGTCTTGTTATCAGGCCTGGCCGGGTTCCAGGATGTTGGTGTATTTCTAGACCTATCGTCACCTATGAGCTGGTCATGTAGCCATGCTATAACTTTGAGCCTCTGAGCATGTTGAGTTTCAAGCCATGAGAGTGCTTGGATCAACCTCTGAACACGCTCATACTTTAGCCTCTGAGTTACATAGGGTGCACAGTTTGATGACCATCATTGTCATGTTCTGTTCTTGGTTGCATTCCAATAGTCCCTCACCTTAGACTATCATTGTCATGTTATGTTCTTGGTTCCATTCCAAAGTGAGTCAAAAATGAGTGTACTAGGTGTCTAGTAGGTGTTTTATAGTCTATTGAGTCCTATGGATGCCATGTGTCATATTGGGAGTCATCCCATATGCATAGGTGTTCATATGTGTGTGTGTGCTCTTATATAAGAGTTGTACTTGTCTAGTGTCAAATCAATCAAGTATCAAGCTGCAAGCTCTTTGGTCTACATGTGAGTACTCTCATTTTTGTTCATTGCTCTAGTCATTTCATTTCCATTTCATTATGTCTCCTTTTGAGTATCACTTCCTCTCTCCCTAGCCTACCCTCTCTGTCTCCCTCTTTCCAGCATGTTCCTTCAAAATCTCCTACCAATTAACCAAAACACAATCGCTACCTTTGATTATGTTTATTCCTATTAAAGAAGTATGTTGTTTGAAAGAAACTTGTGTTATCTAGTCACCCTTTTGTGTCGCATACTGTGATGGATGTCCTAAACCTACCAGGTTGCCCAATTGAAAGGCATACCATCCTATATTCTTTGGCTCAAGTTTTGATACCAATGAGTATACTAGTAACACTAGCACCCATTGATATCATCCAGATACATAATAATTGAGCTATCATTCCAGGGTATCCATTGGGGCTTCAACATCTCCGGCAAGCATGTCTCAGCTGATGGGAGAAAATAACGTGAGAAGGAAAACTTAACCTTTCTTTGCTTTGTTGAATTAATAGTCCATGACAACCCGCGATCCCATACAACCAAAAAGACAAGCATTTTCCTTAAGTTTTGAAATGGTCCCCAATGGTGCAATATGTATGGGAACGATGAATATCATGAAAGAAGAAACAATATGAGTTGGAACAATAAACCCCATCTGTAACCGTGCACCACCTTACACCAGACCTTATCTCATCATAATTTCTATGAATATGTCCATCCCTCTGACCCTAGGTCAAGTGGACCCTAAACAAACGGTCCAAGCCTCATAAAGTGCTTCAGTGACTTGCTTGTTGAAGTGCTTTGGGGACATTCCATTGCACACAAAAACGTCAAAACAATACTGTGTTAATACATCAGAACCCAAATCCTTCAAAGGTCTACCAAACGTGCAACCTACCCTATAAAAACTAGGCCGATGATTAGCCTGAATTAACCATAATGATGACGGATCCTTTTACAATGGAGTTAATTTAAACTCTTAGTAGACAATCAAAGGCCATTTTGATGAAGTTTGATCATGTTGACCAAAGCATCCTACGTCTTTTTGGTCCTGCAAGGGTCCTAAGGGATGACTTGGTTAGTGAGTTGCTAATCAGGGCCATAGTTTTGAAGTTAGTTCATTTGGTCAATTTGACCTTGCAAATTATGGTTAGTATGAGGCTTAAATGTGGGTTAGTGGAAGTTTAAAGGCTTCTAATGTGTTTAGGTTTTAAGGTTTTTGTTTGCTTGTGGAGGTCCTAAATGTTTTTTTGTCTTTTATCCTAAAGCTTTTGTCTTTTGTTAGGTATCTCTCTCTAAAGATGGAGGCTCTCTTTGTCACTTGTATGACACCACATTTATATTACTTTTGCCAAAATAGGCACTCTTCCCTACTTTTATTTAATGGCTCATCCACCACACATACACACACATGCCCCCTCCCCTACATAGGGAAGCATGGTCTATGAGACTCAGATATCCGAGACCCTATCCTGCACCATTTCGAACTGTAATGGTACCTTATGGTCAGAACCAGGGAACTTCTCGGAATCCTATACAGGCCACGACATAGTCTTCTATACAGAGACACATCAGAGTCCAGAACGCCCTCTTCCAATAGTCAGCGGATATACATGGGAGTCTGCCTACAGAGATGAGACAAGGGGTACAGGAGGAGTTCGAGGTTCAGGTGGAGTTGCGGTCCTTTTCAGATCCACACTTCGGGGGATCATTTCAGTAGAGCAGAGAGATACACGTTCCAGATTTCTTTGGATCCGGATACAACACATGGACAGCCAGGATCTGTTTGTCGCAGTTTGCTACTTCCCCCCGGAGACCTCCCACTTTGCCAGAGATATTCGAGGTGATGATGAGACATCCCCATTTGCTGCCCTTTATTAGTCCATCGTTGACTTTTCTAGCCGCGGAGAAGTCCTTCTAGTGGGGGACTTCAACACAAGGACAAGGGCCCGTCAGGTACCACTTCTTGATTTCAGAGATCATTCCACTCTACTGGTAGATG
Organism: Dipteris shenzhenensis; assembly: GCF_047967505.1. Classification (NCBI taxonomy): domain Eukaryota; kingdom Viridiplantae; phylum Streptophyta; class Polypodiopsida; order Gleicheniales; family Dipteridaceae; genus Dipteris; species Dipteris shenzhenensis. The sequence continues at coordinate 35,104,174 of NC_141609.1, read as the reverse complement.
TTGACCTTGAGGAGGCAGGTATGCTACGGGTTTCGACTGACAGGCGAGGTCCATTCTCATCCTATGGGCAGGCCCTATTAGACCTAGGTAGGATACATGATCTCATTATCTATAATGGTCTTGATAGATGGCCCGCTTCAGGTGGTTTCACATGCTTTCCACATGGGGGGGGCTCCAGTGTTGTTGATTACATCATGAAATCCCCTGTCTTCACATCTCGCATTATTGACTTCACTGTATCACCTCTCCCCCCAGGGGCTGATCATACATACCTTTTCTTTCGCATCTCCACCTCACTTCGCACAGCACCTTTCACCCCACTCAGTGCTTACTCCACTTACCACGATATACACTTTGATCGGGATCACTCACCTTCTTACTCTTGCCGTCTGTACATACTTCTCGCTTACATTGACTTCATACCCCTTTTAGAGGATCGTGCTGCCCTTGTCACCCGCTCACTACACGAGGCTGCCATTCACGCTTTTCCCCACACCACCCGCTCCACCCGCCCACCACCCCCTGGAACCGTACCCTGTAATAGTTGGTACGATGATGAGTGTAAGGCCTTACACCGTCAAATCAGATTCGAAACCAAAAACAGTCTTCCGAGCGCACCAGATACGCTACGTGAATACCGTAGACTGGTACGGAGGAAGAAACTAGACTTCGTTCATCGAAACGAGGAGGAGCTACTGAACATTTTGTTTAGTGACAACTCTAATGACTTCTGGCGGAGATTTCTAGAAGGACGGTCCCCTCTGCCACTCACTGACACCCAGATCTGGTTTGATTATGCACGCACACTTTATGACATCCCAAATCAGCCAGTCCCTAGCCTCTCACACATGCCTCGTCCCACATCCCGCACCCTCTTCACTAGAGGAGGGGTAAAGGATGCTGTAATGAAACTTCATAATGGCCGAGCGAAGGATCATGAGGGACTATGCACTGAGTTCATTGCATATGGGATTAACCTCCTAGCCCCGATCTTGGCAAAGCTTTTTAATGAAATGATGTTTGGGATTTCCACACACTTGGACCATTAACACTATCTCACCCATCCACAAGGCAGGGGATCCCATGAGCCCGGAGAACTACAGGACCATTATGATTGGACATGTCATGTCCAAGATTTATGCATCAGTACTTGACTCCGAGGTTAGCAGACTTGCAGGGTGTCGAGGACTCAGAGCAGCAGGACAGCAGAGGGTTTATTATTGCTTTGTGGATTTTCGCAAGGCATTTGACACGGTCCCGAGAGCCCACCTCATACGGCGTCTACAGAACTTGGGTTATGACCAGAAGATCATTTGGGCTATCATGGCACTTTACAAGAGTTTCTGGCAGAGTTCGAGCAGGATCCGGATGGACAGACGAGATCATGAGTACCATCGGGGTCAAACAAGAGTGTTCTTTGTCGCCTACCTTGTTTGGCCTCTACATTGACGAGCTTGAGACAGTGATGCAGACACAGGGGGGTGTAGGTTGCTCTCTTGCAGGCACGCTGATCCAGATTTTGCTCTATGCAGATGACGTGGCTCTCTTGTCTTCCTCAGCAGAGGGGCTTCAGAGACACCTAGACACACTACAGTCATTTTGTGAGTCTCATGATTTGAAGGTCAACCTGGGTAAAACCAAGGTCATGATCTTCAATACATCTCGAGCCATCATGCGTCAGGTGCAGTTCACATTTGCGGGGTCATCTGTTGAGATAGTTTCATCATACACTTATCTTGGGGTTATCTTCTCCGGACCGAGCTTCACTATGGGACCCGCGATGCAAGCATGCCTAAGTAGAGGGTATGCCTCGTTGGCCAAGCTAGAGAGGCAGTGCTTCCGCTCACACTTTCAGGATCCACTCACCAGGTTATCCGTGAGGATCTACTACAACTACACACTTTTCGGACCTGGTTGGAACCGAGTGAACTCCCAGTGAAGCTTAGCTTCTACAGAGATCACTTCTTACATACCACAGCCGAGGGTTTCATTGACCCACCAGGATACACACAGATTCACCTACCCCACTCGATGAGGATCTCTCTTGGGCAGTTCCGCGTCTCTTCACACAGACTTCGCATCGAGAGCGGCAGAGCAGAGCGACTACCCAGGGAGCGGCGCATATGCACACTATGTGACATACAGGAGGTTGAGACAGAGGAGCATTTCATCTTCAGGTGTCCTGTGTACTATGAGATCCAAGGACGTTTCCACTGCCTCTTCAGAGATAGTTATGGGATTTTAGTCCATTTCCTCTCCTACCCAGACCAGCGGTGTTTGGCAGGTTTCATTCATGAGGCACTTAGACACCGCGAGAGGATACTCCGAGCACGGAGACAGGAGCAGACTTCTTCCTCGGTTGATCCCTCTCAGAGCTCTATCACGGAGTTCTTTCAACTAGATCACATGGACCCCAACGAGACGAGGCCTCGACATGACCGTGACCCGGAGCCCGTGAACCGATAGCTCAGACAGAGGGTCGACACACAGATCACACTTGGAGACATCCCCTCCTTGTTTAGAGTCGGAGCCCGACCGACGGGGGTCATAGTAGCCCTAGTTAGATGCAGAGCTACGACCAGGAGACGTGCCAGGACCGCACCTCTGAGTGGCCGACAGCACTCTATTGCCGACTTCATGCCTCCACTGCCTCATCCATCCTGATATCTTGCTGTTGCTGGGGATGATGATGATGCTGAGATTGATATATAGTCGACCATCGACATGGCTATGTTGTACTTAGGACTTAGGACTTAGTACTGCCATTCTGCATTTTTGCATTTTTTTGCATTTTGCATTTTGGATTAGTATGGATGCTCATTTAGTAGCTCCACTACCACAGCTCGTTGTATCAGGATTTTCATAGTCTCATAGACCCATTGGTCTTCCGAAGACTTTAATAAACTTTCTTTCTTTCTTTCTTTCTGCTCTCTTTCACTCATGTACCTTTTCCGATATTCCTTCACCTTCACTTACTTTTTCTCTTTTCCTTTCCTTCCAATTTACACTTATTGTTTCCTTTCACTGTTTATTACTGCAAAGATGCTTATGCGTTACTACTCAAGTTTAGAACAAGACAGGGCACTTACCGCATTTAATTTCCAGCGCTGTTCACATTTGATACTAGAATTCTCCATTCATTGCCAATAAAGCTGGACTTTTGCTTCTCTGGTAGACTCTTTGTGGTGCTATGGTATTGAGATTTGTGCACCTACCATAAGTGCACCAACAATTTTAAGAAGGCTCCCTCAAAATTCAAGGCCACGTAGATATGCAGGAAAGTTTCGTAGGGTTTGCTAGGATACACGTGCACACATCAAGAAAACCAACCCAAGGTGTTGGCTTTATCTTGCTCCAAATGAGCCTCAAGAAGCACCTTTCATCACATGTATACTGCAGCTCATAAGATAGTGACATCTTCTTTTTCCTCTTTCAACGTGGGGGCTGATGATTCAAGGAGGAGGCCAATTCAGTCTCCCTTGGAACAAGTTAAAATTATGGGATGCAGCACAGCCATCTAACTTTCACACACCAATTATGGGAGGACAAAACTTTCCACAGATGCAGTACAACACAAGGGTCCATGGATTCAGCACAAGTGAAAGCTTCACAAGGACCACAGCTCTTTTTTCATTTGCATGACCAGGTCAGGTAGATGGACACGAAACACATAGGCCGCACATCTTACATCTCCACTATCAATTGACAAAATGCATGAGTCGTAGCACTGAAAGTAGCATATGTTAAAACCACTCAATATTGTTTTTAAAGCTATTGGTCTATAATGATATACCCAAAAATTGGAGCTGACATGCCATTCTTCGCACACTGCTGCTTGGTCACATTTCAAGAGTCCCAACAGATGATCTCAAACTTTGATTTTGACTAGAGGACAGCCCATCAAAGATGAGGATGTACCCTCTCCGGGACAGAGTCTGGCTTGAAATATCCTATACTGCATCACAGCTTGGCACATTTGAAGAGCTAGCTGCCCATAGGAGCTAGAAGTAGCAATTCCTGATTCCTCAAATACTATGCATGGAACTTGTCCACGTCCTTGGAGGTATATCACACCAGGAGTGAGGATTCTACAAAGCAGCACATTAATGTCATCACTATTCCATATAATAGCTCCTTTGGATACTCCTAGTAAACTAGCTTCCAGCAAGATGTGATCACTGTGCATATCATACAAAATTTGGTGTTTATATATCCCGTAACTGTTTTTAGATGTACATACATCTCTAGAAACATGTCCCAGTTCATTCAGATCTCCTCGCCGTCCTAGTCAGATATATGCAGACTCTTTGAAGTGGTAATGATTTTGGGTTGAAAGAATGAATTTTAACAAAAAGGAAGAAAAAAGAAAGGTGAAGGTCCAACCTCAACTAATTCCATGCTTCCTTACTATGTTGACAATGTTTGCTAGTCGACGCAAATTGTGATTTCCTTTCTAGCATCAGTATTGTATATTAACAGTGCTTTACACAGCATTTAACACTTTCTCATGAATCTTTGCACCTACAATAGAGAGGTTCTCAATTTCCAAAGCAGCAAATAGAGCATTCTAAAGAAGGCAGCTGGAAATCAGCAATGCCTCATCCAACTTGCACATGCAGCTATTTTTAATTCAAAAAGCTAAGCAATGAGAATGCAAGCTAGTTCAGGTGAGACATCTAAAAGTCACTGGATCAAATGGCGCACATCAGCTGGTTTTCTTAGAGAAAAGAAAATCAGCATGATATAGGGGAGACAGAAGTTGCAGACATTACCAGAGTTCTAACAATATATTTCATTTCTTTCTCTCTGCATGCCCGCAGCAGGCCAAGTATTAAACCCTTTTTCCGATTACTGCTCCCAGTTCCTGTCTCCTTACTATGACATAAAAAATCACAAATTAATTAAAAGGCATGCAGCCCCTCTTTCAAACTTTTTCTTCTGGATACTATTTCAGAAGCAACGCCTTTAAAAAATTTCTTCGATTGCTGCGCTTCACAGAGCACCAAAGAAAACATCCGGAATTACGAGTTAGCTGTAAGACTTAATATGATCCACTGATGATAAGGTACAAAGAGATGTACAATCAGACTTGTTTACAGTGCTGCAAGTCCAAAACTTACTGACATGAACAAGAAAGCATCAGATCTAAGATGCTGCAAAGATTTCATTGCCAAAATTTGAAATCGTTAGTGTAGCTGATTGTGCACTACATATCCCTACCTTATTTGCAATAGAGTTGAATAGACTTGCTGGATGGACACAGACCGTGGTGCAATCAATAGGGATTGAGTTTGCCGACATGCTTGGGCAACATCCCCTGGCATAAAAGAGATATTGCACAATGAGACAGATGTAGCGAGTCAAATGCACATTCATAAAGTATTGTAGCTCAATTCACTTCTGATTCTTAACATACCAAGGTCTCCCATAGTATTGTACATTTCCCTTAGCTTTGATCTGGGTGTGCCAGTAGTTTCCGCAATAGCAGCAGATACGATGCTTCCACCGATATTCAAATCCTGTATAAAAAGAAGCTTTACACATTACCCATGAGAGGCAAATGAAAATTCTCTCTTATATAATATGGAAGCTGTACGTTGAGCATTAAGCAAAGTATTCTTGCACCAACTTTATTAAAATCTTGATCATCATACATATCAACACCCCAAAACCAGTCAGCAAGCAAAACTGGTCTGGGCTTATTAGCCTAAACTAGAAGACTGCTAACTGCTCAGTTGGCAGCCATAAATCCATGGCCTTTATGGTGTTTCAATTCCTGAGATTCACCTGATCCCCCCGCCTATAGTTCAACCAGGGCTCAGACGTGCCTGTTTTTCTCCCTCTAGAACCGGTCAAAGTAGTAATTCATGTTATAGCCCTCTAGCCATCTAATCGGTTAGGCACGTGGGAATATGATAGCTCCTGGGAATCAAAGGGAACCCTAAGCAATTTTGGAACTTGGGGGGGGTGTACTCTCTTGTATCAGAGGTTTCCAATTCTCAAGCTCACGATCACCAGTGCAGTGCTGCTTTTTTGTGATCCTGCATAGGGGCATTTACTATCCTTCTCCTCAAAATCAAGGGTACAAGGGATAAGACCAGCGCTCTAGATGCCTGTAGCAGGAGATAGACTATCCTCACTCTCCATCCTGCTCAATACTAACTGCAACTGCAAAATGATGCACTCAATACACAAAGTGATGCTGTGGATGTGAGTGAGAGAATCAGAGGGAGAGAATGTAGTGGACCTCCAAAGAGGAAAATAGATACAACGGAATAATGAACGGCTGAATACAGCTGTATGAAGGGGTTGAAACCCTCACTGCAAAACTGGAAGACTAGACTACCTAGAGGAGGGAATCCACACTAGATCCCTGAAGAGGATGAGGCTACCCTGCTGGTCTGCTACGGGAGGCCTGACTAAACTGCTCTAAAGGCTTGAAGGCCTGAGGAGTGGATGAAGAATGAGGGCCCTTTTATAGGCTGATAGGTCAGCCTGGCCGACTTGGTCAACGCCGACTGTTGAAATTGGTCAGTTGGTCAACACCAACCGTTGACCGAGCTGGTCAAAAAAGTCTACGTTGACCAAAAGGTCAACGCGTTGGCTTTTGACCAAAAAGTCAACTTTGCGTTTTTTGACCTACGATGATAGATTGTGCAGGGCTGCTTGAATGGCTGTACGGACGCCGCATGCTGCTCTCTATCTGATGCCCTAGAAATGCACCATTCAAGGTCATTGGTTCCGTTGGCATAAGAGGCAACTGAGCCTTTTGAGCTGCTTTGGTGGAGATGATGTCCTCAGAACTCCCTGAGTCTGCCTAGATAAGGACCTTCTAACCACAAACCTGTCCATAAAATTGAAACATATTGGGAAACTGACGAGGCTCCCCCTTCTGCTGAGCTTCAACCTCTTGGATGACTACTGAGCTTCAACCTCTTGGATGACTACTGAGGTTGTCCCTGTAGTATGTTGTTCATCAAGCTCCTCAATATTGTTGAAGCTGTTGCTGAGCCACTTGACGCGGATCCTGCTGTTAGAAGCTTCTGGTAATGCAGGCAATTCTTCTTCATATGGCTCGGCACATGACAATGGAAGCATCGGTTCTCCTTGGCATAGAGTGCTTGTGTCGTTGTATCCAAGTACCCACCATAGCCATTGCTATCCTTCGCCATCTAGCTCTTCTTTTGTTGCCCATTCCCACCATCACTTGGTGTGGAATCCTAAGACTTCTTACTGGTGACCTGCTTGGATCCTGCATGAGCTCAAAATTATGAGCAAGCTCATATGCACACTCATAATCCCGTGGCCTAAAACTTCTGACATACCACTGGATGTTTGAACGCAGCCCATGGAGAAATTTGCTCAGCTTCTGACTGTCCTCCACCTGCAACTGTATAAACACCTAAGTAAACTTTTTGGCTTAATGATTCACCATCTCGGTGTCTCCCTGGCGTAGCTGTATCCTGTCTAGGTACTGTGGTGGCAAGAACCGTGATCAAAGATCTTTCACAAATTCCGTCCAGCTGTAGAAAGGTATCTCCTTGTCTGCATCATAGTGGTCCTTTTGCCACTTGAGCCACCAAGTGCGCCTCGCTTGTAAGGTGCATGGATGCTAGGATACACCACTCATTGTCGTTTGTAGGCATCACTAAAAAATAACTTTTGAACTGATTAAGCCATGAAGTCAACACTAAGGGTTCCTGCTTACCATCGTACCATGTGAAGTTGAGCTTTCCCAAAAAGGAAGGCTTGGCTAGAGGTGGAAGTCTCTCCTTTTCTCCCCTCTCTCGTCGGAGTAGAGAAATGAGAAGCTGCCGATCCCATTCTTCAATCTCTTCCCGAGCAGTACGTTCTCGGAGCTCCTTGGCCTCCAGAGTCTTGCGGTCCCAGAGTTCCTTGGCTTCTCGAGCCTCTCGATTGCGTTCGTTTTTTGCTTCCCAAGTTGCCCTTTCGGCTTCTCGAGCTTTTTGATCGTGTTCTTACTTTGCTTCCTGATCGTCTCGATCGCGTTCTTCTTTTGCCTCCCTAGCTAGCCTTTCACGCTCTCTGGCGGCCTGCTCACGATCTTCCCGCATCTCCTAAAGCTGGGTCAGAAAACCTCGAAATGTTGCTGTTGCATCTGCATCATAGCCTGCAACATGGCTATCATGGCAGACATCGAAGTGTCTGCAAGGTTCTGTGGTGGGGGTGGTGGTGGCAATTGAGGCACTGAACCTCGTTCCCCCCGGTCTCACTAGTGCTCATGGTGTCCTTGCCGGATTTTGTCTAAACCATAAAACAATAGAGCTACCCCTAAATTGACCCTCCCTATCTCAGAAAAGAAAACTGAAGCTCTGATACCAATGTAGTAGGAGATAGACTATCCTCACTCTCTTCTTGCTCAATACTAACTGCCATTGCAAAATGATGCACTCAATACACAAAGTGATGCTGTGGATGTGAGTGACAGAATCAGCACTAGCTAGCATGGCCACAGACGTGTGGATGCCCGTGACAATGCCATTATGCAAGGAGAAGTTTGGCAAAGAGAAGGCATACATTGAGACAACAGGGCCTGTAAAGGGCATAAGGACTAAGACTCTCTCTCACCCCCTTGCCCATGCTAGCTACTGAGTGCAGACAAGTGCACTACCTGATGTAGGAGATATAAACCCTACGTACATGCATGAGATCCATAATGTGATCACACACGTAAGACTAGCACACAACAAAAGACTTGAGTTTTTTTTTTCCCCATAAACCAACCATACAAATCAGCAATCCATGTGGCATTGATCATGTTATAAACAAAAGGAGAAAACGTTGGCTGTCTGCCAGCATGTTTTCAAAAAACCCAGCTCACTACCTAGGGAATCTCTGAAACAGGGCCAACAACCAAGGTGGGGGCCTATACATCCAGCGAATGCCTCACTCTATGAATGCATAGATAACACTTGCACACCAAGCCTTGCAAAAATACGCCCACCTCTCAATGGTCATCCCAGATCCTTACGTCCTACGCTCACATATGGCGCACAAGTGTAGCTAATATCTTGCCAATCAGCAGCGAGAGTGGATGGCTGCCAGGGGGACCCAGTGGCCTCCCATCAACAAGCTGCAATGGGCAACCCAAATGTTCCAGCAGTGATGTTGGAGAAACCATAGTCAAAGAGTGTGTTCTAGTGTGTACTAGGAACTAGTTCATGAGTCTTTGTGTGAGAGAGTGCCATGTGGCATCTTGGGAAGTATCCCATATACATATGGTACTTGAGTGTGTGTGTCCACTCTTTATGAGTGTTGTACTTTCACTTGTCACATCAATCAACTCAAGTGGATCTTTTTGGTCATGTAAGTGATTTCCTTTGGTTCTTGCATTTCTTTCCATTTCCATTTCCTTCCATTTCTATTTCAAGTTATGCTTCCTTCCTTCTAGCTCCCTTGCCTTCTTTCCATTTCCTTCATGTGGTATCAGAGCCATGTCCCCATTCTAGCTTTCCCTTCCTTGGGCAAACCTTAGGAGTAAGGTAGCCCAGAAATGGAAGCTATCTTCTCCCAGAGGGCAGCCCTTCCCTCAATCTCTTCCCTAGCCTCATCATGAAGATCGAGATGCCGACTTGGAGGAGCTGCTCATCATCAACTTGCTGCTAGCTGCCCGTGCAACATCCCATCTGCCTAAGCTCTCCTTTTCCTGCCCGTGCTGCCTACTCTTCTGAACAAAGAATCTCCACTCTTTACATCAGGCACCGAAGAGGCTCTTGCCTCCACCAACAAATGGAAGCCCATAAGAACATCAAGTGCAAATATTGTAAGCACACGGGCCATATTGAAGCACATTGCTACACAAAGAAAGCAAAAGAACAAGACCAGCATCATGCCAACTTGGTTGAAGGAAAGAAGACCCCAGAGGAGATTCCAGTCATCAACCAAGCACTATCTGCCCATGTCACCCCCATTGAGGATGACGACCCATATGTATTCTGATTTCTCTTATGTAAGTCAATAAAGGTCCTCTGCCTTGAGTAGTCCCTCTAAAATGATGTATGCTTTTGTGGCTTTGGAGTCAACAAGGGTACTCTGCCATGGGTAGTCCCCCAAAAATGATTGTATTGGGTGTTTACTCTTATGGCTATGCGAGACTCCTAACCCAGTTCAAAGTAAGATGAGGAGACGAGGGATGGTTCTCACTGCCGGTCGCAAGCTGACTAAGAAGTCACTATCGCACAGGAGGTGTTGGATAGTTGGACTTCCTCTGTGCAGTATTTCAATGGAGGGGGGATCGGTCTACTCCTTGCGTGTTGGGTCTCACACTCTTTCCTCTGAGGGGGAATGTTGGAGAAATCATAGTCAAAGAGTGTGTTCCAATGTGTACTAGGAACTATTTCATGAGTCTTTGTGTGAGAGAGTGCCATGTGGCATCTTGGGAGTTATCCCATATACATATGGTACTTGAGTGTGTGTGTCCACTCTATAGGGTGTTGTACTTTCACTTGTCACATCAATCAACTAAAGTGGATCTTTTTGGTCATGTAATATTTCCTTTCATTTCTATTTCAAGTTATGCTTCCTTCTTTCTAGCTCCCTTGCCTTCTTTCCATCTCCTTCCCTTTCCTTCAAGTGATGCTGGACACTCTCTCTCCCAAATATTGTCCTCTAGTGAAAAAATAGGACAGTCTTGGAGGAGGAGTCTCATCTTGAACCTAGATCCAGAAGACCCTCTTTCCTTGAAAACTGTAAGTTGGTGTGACCATATCAATGGGGAATGCATGACCCCCCTCCGTCAGCCACGCTGCCATGCCCCAAGTGAAGTCCCACTGCATCCTCTCCATCGTAGCCATGAGTCTGGAGGGCCCCCTGCCAAATCCTATGTGCTGTGAGGAAGCTCCACAGACAATGCGGGATCATCTCAAGTCACTATCCCTACATTGGTGGCACCTCCCATCTACATGCTTCTACTCTAGCCATGGCTAATCAGTAATCCCCCATGGGTGCCCATCTAGAAGGAATATGAAATCTTTTATAGATGGTGGCTGGTCCACAAAGTGTGACCAAATCTAGAAACTACCTCTTGGCCACGTATTGCTTGACCTAGTGCCGTCTTTCAAAAATCGCCTCTAGCTGAAGGCAACGACCAATGCATGTCATGTACAAGAAGTAGGGCACCTCAACGCTCCTCTCCGAAAGCCCTACTCTAGAAGTAGGTCCAATACCACTCACTTGATCCCACTGCACCTCTCGAAGGGGCGCCGACCCTCCCACAACCACAGGCGGCCACCTTGATCAGTCTTGACCCAAATTGACTCATGCTGAGTTGATGGTACAGTCCTTGCCCAAACAATGCACTACTCTGATCTCTGACACGTAAAGTCCAGGGCCCCATTCATCTTGGAACCCCATCTGTATCTGGCGGAAGAAAACCTCCCATCCCCCCTCTGTAATACCTGGAGCGGAAGGATCCAAGGGCTTGATGCAAATATTGAATCCTCAGGGGCACCCCTATCCTATAGACAGTGTCCAAAAGGGTGATCGGGCGCCACTGTCGGACGTTTGATCGATCTCCCCCTACGAGATCAAACAAATTTACCCCTGCTCAATGACTAGGGAAGCAAGCTAGAGTCAAAGATCTCCTAGAAGGCCACATACAAGGGTGTATGAAAAGCACCTACGACGAGAGTGTCAATCCATCCTCGCTAGGGCAATTCTATGAAGAGATCCTCATCAATGAACGGTGCCTCCACCTGCCTACTCATGCTCGAAGAGACCACTAACGGAGTGTGTCCAAACTGACTCCCGAGTTGCAAGAACCTAGGGGGACGACTCCTCAAACGGAAACAATTGATGATAGAATACCGTCGTCATATCTAGAATATCCAGACGGTTTGAGTGCATCTGTCAACTCTCGTCCCACAAGTGTTGTAGTTGTGTCCCTGCTGAGCATGGGCTGATGGTCAAAAAGAACTCCCTAGTCATCCTGTCTCCCTATTGGACCTAGTGCGTCCTGGAGGAGCGATAGAACTCAGCCCTGCAGATCTCCATGGTCTGGAGGTCAAGCTAAGCACTCTCATGCAGGTCTACAAGCCACTAAGAAACCAGGTCTTGCTCCCTGTGACACTCAATAGAACCTGAATCCCGTCTCAAAGCTCTCCCCTGTTCTCGAAGAGAGTGATGTGACTAAAGTGTCTATGCTTGAAGCTCCTCTGGATCACATCTGCTAGCCAACTGGCCCAGCATCCTAGGGGAGGCTAACCGGCTGCTACCAAATCATGCTACCGCTTACTGCAACTCCTCCTATAGCAAAGCATCAGGAATGCGGATCCCTATTTGGGGGATTCCACGATGGGGCTGCTCTAGGTGCGTCACGATTGAGGAGTGATGTAGCATCTCACGACGGGCCTTCTCTACCTGTAGCTCCCCCTCCGCGCATTGCCCAATCCCCCACATAGAACCTGTCAGGTCTTTCAGGCAATCCATCATGCCACCACTATCTGAAGGAATAGCAGAGACTGTTGGAGAACTCTGACTCCCTCCAACAGTCGTAGCCACTGATCACGAAGATGAACTACTCCTAAGTACTACGCTCAGCTAAAGGCGTCACTGAGAAGGAAGCTACTCCCTGCTTGTCCTCAAACTCTAGATTGTTAAGTCTCCTCCAACAGAGTTGACATCTAGGAGACTCTCTATAAGCCATCTCCGGAAAGAGTGTTGTTGCTGCCGACAAGCTTGGGCATAAAGATTCAAGATCCCAATACTTGGCTAGGTAAATGCAGCCTGAAAATGAACTCTTTGAACGATTCCAAAGAGAATCAAACCTGTCCCAAACAAGCCAATGATTGGCTCAAACAAAGCAGAAGTGCCCACTGAATTCTGATCCTGAAAAGAAGATTCCCCAAGGCACAAGGGCCTACGAATGCGAGCAAAGGAGATAGAAACAAAACTCCAAAATGCAAGCTAAGGGATGACTGAAACCTTACCACGTACTAATCTGATTTAGAGCACCAAAAGCACCTCGAAAAGTTCCAAAGATGGACTGATTTTTGCCAAAATGGAGCTTAAACCACCCCCTCCATGAGAACTTCACAACCCGGGCAGAGAAAGGCTTTATTCAACCTCTGTTCGTACTGGAACAGTCAAAAAACAGAACTGCCTTCAAGCTGAATACACTTTCCTCAGTCAAAGCGGAGCTGGAGAAGGTCCAAACAGCAAGGGAATGACCCCAAAGGCTACTTTGCTCCAGTAAATAAAAAACTCCAGGAAAGGTCGAGACTTGAAATAGTGCTGTCACCAGTTTAAAAGGCCTCCAAATGTGGTGATATTCTCTGTTTTAGACTGGGTAAAAGTACACCAGCTAGGGGAAGCACAAACAGGGCCAAACTCAACCCTTAAACAGGAGCGACTGAAGCAAAACTGAGACGACCAGGCCAAAACCAGTTGCTGTAGCAGAAATCCATCAAAAAGATTGGTCATTTTAGTCAAAACCAGCTCCAGGAAAGCTCCAAAAGAGGTGATGGCTCACAAAAGCCAGTAAAACCAGCTTGAAATCACCGCCATAATCACCCAAAAATGAGGCGAGCAGCTCCAAAATTAAGTAGTTTCTGTGACAAAAATCAAGTTCTTCAGAACGTAAATCATCCCCAAGGGTGCAGGAGCTGGGGGGGGGTGTGGGACAACCTGCTCTAATATCAAATGTGAGAGTTTTCAGATGGAGAAAGCTCAAAAACGTGGAGCTCGGCTGAAATTGGTTGCAAGAATGAAGTACAAGAGGTCTGTCAACATGACAAAACCCTAAAACCCTAGGTCGAGTCAAAACTGACTGTACAACTAGCGGTGGTTAGTGGGAAAAAACTTAGAACTAATACATTGGCCACTGTCTTAAATATTACAATATTTTTCTTTTTCAAAAAAGATTACTTCGTTAAGTATGAATGAAAGCCACATGAACAAGCTCAAATGTGGGAGTACATCATGACATGTATGAAAGAAATATTACAATATTTCCAAGAAATATTACAATATTTCCAACACACATGGGCAGCAAACAAGGCCTAGCCACGTGCGTTCGGTGGCCCACCAAAGAGGTAGGAAAAACATACCTCAAGGAGGCATTACAAGGCCTGGAGGGCATTGGACAAGGGTTGGACTGCCGTCCAGGGTCGGACATGCAGGAGATTTATCGGCCATAAGATCAAGTTGGCAGGGCCTAAAGGAGCTGGTCGGCTCCAGGACAGGGATCAACCAGGCTGTCCAATGTCTCCATTCTAAGTTCCAGTTAGCCCACACGGGGGGGACACAAGAGAGGCCATAGGCCCCACTACCCCATCCACAACAAGCCACTATAACCTCTGAGGGAACTCGGAAAGGAGGAGCATACTAGCAGTTGTAGGAGCAATCCCGAGGTAATCTTGTGACACTTTTGGATCTGCCCATACCTCACAGTGTGGTGTCATAGTAATGATATTGTGCATAAGAACTTGTATGTGTCTTGATCTACTCCACATAAAAGCCACACCCACAGGCTTCAAATCAACCGACGTAGCAGCCTTCTCTTCTGCCCATGGGCTACTCCACATAGGCTCTAGATCTGCCCAGGTGGCAGCCTTCTCTTCTGCACACAGGCAGTCTCTGTAGCAATCTAGCAGGTGTCAAGCACATTGACCCTCGTTTCCTATTTCCACTTCTTTCAACTGTTTTTTCTGATGATGTAACTCTGATTTGATCTCATAGGCCTCATTGGCCTTAATGAACATCAGAGAATGTTATGCAGACAGCAGAAATAACTTGGAAAATCTGTTGGAAGAACAGCAAAAAAACTAGGAGTTACATTAAAAAAGTCTTAGAGCATTGCAACAAGATACTAGGGCTAGCTCATCACGTACGCACTACATAGTAGGTTTTGTAATATCTACTTTCACTAGATGTAAGGGATCACTATTAGTGGTTTGTTACGCTCTAGCCGAGGTAGCATGACCTCGGAAGAATCAGTCGACATTTCCCTTAAAGGATCTATCTTTGTAAATTATTTCTTTGCGCTTCATGTAAATGATCGGGAGGGAATTAATGTCAAGGTCCTAGGTGAGGGTTGATAGCACCAGACTAGGTAGATCTAAGGCTAAGGGCCTAATGCAAAGATTGTGCCTAGGGGCAAAAGATTTAATGCATCCCAAGAGAGGGGTGAAATGTTGCATTAGGAAGGCCCTATATGGATGACATGTGGCATCTAGATCTATCTAGGGAGATGGGGCTTGTTGAGGCTAGAGAGAGAAGAGAAGGATTTTCACGTATGTTTTGGGGATCGGAATTTCTCTGTCTGCTCGTCAGCTTCAGCAGGATTTGGCTGGGAGGATATTCATGGTGCTGCTCCCATGATCTGCAGGAGGGGACTGCACGACGATGACGAACGGGATGAGTAGGGCAGCGTGAGCTCGAGGTGCAGGCCTGGACAGCCCTGGTGGCTGACGACGAATAGGCGTGGAGCGTAGGTGGCGAGTCGACCACTTGTGACCTTCACGTGATGGACAGAGGGGATCGACGATAACGGGTGACGACGAACTTGGAGGGGGCTACCCGTGACGACGGGTCGCTATTGGTGGTCCTCCCGCACCGCTATCAGGACTTTGCTGTGGGGTGAGGATTATTCATGGCCTCCGGTGGAAAAAGAACCTTCGACGTTGATAGTCTGTGACTGACGCAGATCAACGGAAAGCCCAAGAGAAGGAGCGTGATTGCGACGGAAAGTTGGTGCTAAGCGGTGATCTGGAGCGGACGATAGGCGTGGAGCGCTAGTCGACGAGCAAGTGGCCCGTAATCAGGATTTGGGCAGCGAGCACGTAAGCGATGATCTGGAGAGGACGACAGGTTAGGAGTGCAGAGGCGACGCAGGACAGTCTGGTGGCCCGTAGTAACTGTGACCTCCTTCCCTGGCGCACGTATGCTCAAGATTTCGAACGCCAAGCAGCCAATACAGGAGCTGTGACTGCAGATTGGTTGCAGGAGTGTGGCTGGATCTGCATGGAACCAAGAAATGGTGAAATCGTTGATGACCACGGAGCTCTCTTTGACCTCCATTAGTTTCGTGTTGTTTTTTTTTTCTCGATTTAGTCGGGTGATGCTCTACTTTCATAGACAGGATCTCGTGAGTGATCAGCCTGCATGAGGCTTTGATGTTGTAACACGGACAGATTATGCTTGTGGTTATGCCTATGTGCTACAGTTTGAGTTTGTTTGTAGGAGCTTCCCTAGGATAGGGAAAAGCGCCATTTGGGATATATGCCTGTGTCAAATGCCTAGTCAGTGTGCATGTGGGATTGCAGGAATTCCCTAGTATAGGGAATTGTGTAAGACTGTTAGTACACTGAATTGTGTCAGCTTGTAGATACAGCTTTCTAGCAGTGTTTTATTTTAAAAAAAAAACAAAACAAAACAAAACAAAACACCCAGTGAACGGAATGGAAGCAAAAGAAGGAGCTTCCAGGAGGGACCCTGGTGAATCAGGAGTCCGGCCGACCCAGCAGGTGTCGCGCCCAGTAGCTCATACTTTATCTGGCAGGATTGCATTGCTGGAGGATGCCTTGCAACAGTTGTTAGCGCAGCAATTACAGGCCAATGCAGGGCAGTCAAAACTTAGGAGAGCGATACACAGTATGTCTGCCAGACCTTCTCGAGAGGAGAAGGGAAAGGCTCCAATGGAACCCGGAGTCTAGTGTCCATACGGTCGAGCCTAGGAAGGCTAAAGTGCCAAATATTGCCAATTACAAACCGGAAAAGTATTCTGGTTGGATGAACGACCATAGCTCCGATGTCATTGAGACCTGGTTACACAAATGGGACGAGGCGTTCGCCATTTGTGAAATCAGAAATGACATCAAGAAGATCCGCGAGGCCACCCACATGTTTAGTGAGGCAGCGGATCCGTGGTGGATTAAACAACAAAAAGATGGTATAGCATCCACTACCTGGGAGGGGTTTAAAAGAGAGTTCAGGAAACACTTCTTACCTCCTGACGAAGCATCCCGAGCTTGGGATCAATATAGGAACCTATCAGAGAAATTTATCAGTGGCAGAATACACTGATAAGTTTCGAGAGAGTGTAATGAAGGTTGACGAACCCCTGCCTCAATCAATCCAAGTGAAAGATTTCATATTTGGATTGAATGATCGAATAAAAATGGAAGTTCGGGCTAAGTACGCGAACACGTTAGATGATGCAATAGCTATAGCCCTGAACTATGAAGATGCCAAGGGCAGCAAGCCAAGTGGGTTTGCACAGGTCGGAACCCAGTATGGGTATTTGAAGAAATCTGGGTTTAAGAAGAAATGGATTAGTAGAGGGAGTGGTTCTCAGCCGAGTGGTCAAGCCAAGTAGGTGAAACCAGCTGAAACTCCTAAACCAAGTACCACCATTGGAGTGAAGAGGAAAGTAACCCCAATGGCAGCCCGGGCTTGGTCTGAGTCTCCCTTAAACCCAGAACAAAGGAAAAAAGCGAGGAGAGAAGGCTTATGTTTTGGTTGCCTTCAGCCTCATCAGTGGAAGGATTGTCCACGTAACAAAGATCGTCGGATGGCTGAGATGGTGATCTCAGAGTGCGACGTGGAGATGGAAGGAAGTCCCAGAGCGGAAGAGATGCAGATTCAGCTAGCGGGATCTTCTCAGAGGTTAGTACCTTGTTTGTTATGTGTGTCTGTTGCTAAGCTAGTGACAAGTGCACTTGATAACATCCTATCTAAGCCCGCAGCAACGAGGTATACAGCCTTTAATGATACGGAGTTAATTAAAATGAAAGGGCAAGTGGCCAATCATGATGTCATTGTGTTGTTTGACTCGGCGTCAACTCACAATGTGATTAACTCCAAGCTCGTGAAGAGGCTGAAATTAAAGACAAGTCCATCTGACTATGCGTATACAGTCAGGATGGTAGATGGAAGTTCAACTGAAGTATGGGACCAAAGGGTTACCCAGTTGGAGCTTCGGATTCAGGACTATGTTGAGAAGCTTGATTTTGCAATGACCAAGCTTGCTCATGCGGATATAGCCCTAGGTATGGCGTGGCATTCTAGAAAGAATCCAACCATTGATTGGAAAAAGCACGTATATCAATTCAAGATGAATGATGTGCTTTATGTCTTGCGAGGTGAGAAAGATATACCTCAGGGACCGTTGGTTTCCGTGATGGAAATCCGAAAAGCTCAAATAGAGTTTTTATTCCTTTGCACAGCATCGGTAGAGCCCTCCCCCCTGCTCAGTGCAGACCATTCCTACCTGGCATTCACCATCTCGGTTGCTACACCAGCCATAGGACACCAATCCTCTTGCCCCACCCATATTCAAATGCAATTTGACCATGCCCTCAATGGGGTTTATGTGAGCCACCTGACTCGAGCTATTGACCTCCCTTGGAGATGATGCAAACCTCGCCCATGCCCCAAAAACTCTTGTAACAATGGTTCAAGATGCTGCCGCTAGATCATTCCTATGCATGACTCGATCCATATCACGCCCCCAGCCAGGAAGAGCCCTAGAAATCATGGTTCGAAGTTGAGTGCCGAGAGACACAATCTCACCTCATACGTGAGCAAGCTTTGGGCATTCAACGACGTTTAAGGCACAATGGATCTCATGCAGTCTTACATGCTATACGAGTTGGGCTTCCCTCTCACATAGGCTGGATGAGGTAATTCTCTCTTTCCAAGGAGGAGAGAGAACTATTGCATTGGGCCTTTTATCAAAGGGGAAGCCACGCATCCACATCACAAACCCGGCTATCTAGCACACATAGGCCACATCGCTCTGACGCCCCAATCCATGCACCACCTGATATATCCTCCCTGCCTAGGCCCATCACATCCACCTTGTTTATCACATGGAATGTGCGGGCAGCATTGCACCAACTCCATAATAGGAGAGCCCAAGACCGCAAGGGGCTATGGATAGAGCACTTTGGACATGGACAGGAGATCTTGGCCCCGATCCTAGCACATATGTTTATATAATGTTGTATGTCACAGCTTCCCCCCTGTTTGGAGTACCACCACCATAGTACCGATTGTAGGCCATCTTTTGGTGGTTCTAGTGATGCCCTATAGGCCATGGTATGTGCCTTGTAGGCATAAGTGTAGGCACTTATAGTGTTAGTGCCTTCTATGCCACATAGGACACTTAGTCCTATGTGACACCTAGGACACTTAGTCCTAGGCCTAGATACAAGTACTTTGTACTTGTGTTTTGCAACCTTATCTATCTATCTAAGTTTGACGTGACTTCTCTTCGACTCGTCCTGTACCTGCACTCTCACTCTCTCTCGTCGTTTCGCATCTGCAGTGGTATCAGAGCAGGTTTTGCTCTAGCCTTCTAGCTCTCCTCAGCCCCGATCCCTCATTGCTCATTGGAGATTTTTCTGCCCTGCTAGTCGACAAGCAGGCGTCGTACAGTCCGTACCTTCCGTACAGTTTTTGCGTCGTGCAGTCCGTACGTGAGCGGATCTGCGTCGTCGCCGTACATCTGCATCAAAGGACGCCGTACACCCGTCGGCACCGTACTCTGCTCCGTACTTCGCACCTTACACCCGTCGGCGCCATACTCTGCTCCGTACTTCGCGCCGTACATCCGCCGTACACCCATACCTACAGTTCGTCGTACGTACGGTGCAGTGATAGATCCGTCGTACTTCCGTACCGTACACCGTTTCGTACCTTCGCCATACAAGGTACCTATGCCGTACAACTGTACCTGCGTAGGAGTACAAGATTCACCACGGGTTCTGTACCTTTTTTTAGCATTGGCTGCAAACAGGTCCTTGGTCTCACTGCAGTCATCTACAGACATTTGCAGATTTGGGGCTTTTGCAAGACATTGGAAAATTTTGGGGCTATTGCAGGACATTGGAAAATTTGGGGTTTTCATTTCCTTACACCTCCTTTAATTGCAATTTCTTGCAAGAAATTGGAGTTTTGGGATTTGTTCTGCAATTTCTTGTTTAGATTGCAGTACATTGGGTCAGATTGCAGGACATTCAGTTACATTTGCAGGACATTGAGTCAGATTTGCAAACATTGGGTCACATTTGCAAAATTTCAGCAAAATTTTGGGCTTTTCTGAATTTGCCCTCTTTTTGGCCTATTTGCCTTCAATAAATTTGGGGCTTTTGCCAAATTTGCTGTTTTTTGCAGTGAACATTGCCTGTCACAGTCACATTTGGGTCAGATCTACATTTGCCCTTTGATCCGGGTCAGAAATTTGCAGATATTTGCTGTCATTTTTGGGACAGCCAGCTTTTTGCAGTGATAGCCTTAAGGCTTTTGGGTTTTCAGGTCTTTTACAGGTTATCACAGTTGCTATGGCTGGGAACAATCAAGAATTATTTGGAGTTCTTCATGAAGATGATAAGTTGGATGGCACCAACTATCCGATGTGGTCTTATCTCATGAAACATATTCTTGTTGCAAAGCATTTGTGGAATATTGTTTCTGGGGCTGATCTGAGGCCAGCCAATGCTACAGTGGTTGTTTCTACTGCTGGTCCTTCTGCAAGTTGTACTCCTCCTGATGCCTCTTCCTCTAGCACTCCTGCTGCTGCTCTTCCAACTCAAGAACAGTCTAGATGGGATGCAAGAGATGCAAATGCACATTCATGCATTGCTTTATCATGCAAGAGAATCATTATTCCACACATCTGTTCTTGCAAGACAGCAAAGGATGCTTGGGATAAATTGGCTTCTCTATATCAGATTCGCAATGAAGCTTGTGTTGCATATTTGAGAAGGCAATTACAGGAAGTGAATATGAATGAAGGTGAGTCAATGGATGCATATTTGACAAAGGTCAAGGACCTCATGGAACAGCTTGCCAACATTGATGAGGTGGTGCCAAATTCACAGCTTGTCAGTACTACATTGAATGGACTACCAGATACATATCAAGGGTTTGCTACAACCCTTCGATTAGTGGCCATGGGTAATCCAGACCACTACTCTTTTGATCAGCTAGTTACTTTGCTTTTGCAAGAAGAGCAAAGTAGAGCTAACAGACAAGCCATTATTCCTGATCATGCATTTGCTTCACAGCAAACAGGAATAGGCAAGGCTTCCAAGCCTATGGGCAAGCCAAAATCTGCGCATAGCAGCTGCAATTCCTCTACGCATAGCAGCTGCAATTCCTCCCATGCATCTAAAAATACAGCAGATAAGGGAAAGAGAAAAGATGCAACTATTGTCGCAAGCCTGGACATGACATTTCAGAATGCAGGAAGCGCATTTCTTCGGAGAAAAAGAAAGCAGGATTGACAGTTAATGCCTCACATACCATTGAATCCCATGAGCCAGCAGATGCTTCACATGCACATGCTCTTCAGGATGATTGGGCATGGGCTGTCCATTGCTCATTTGATCCCTCCAAAGCTGATGCACTCTCTGCTGCTAATGATGCTCAATGCTGGTACTTTGATAGTGGAGCTTCCAAGCATGTCACATCTTGCAGACATTGTTTCATTCTCTAGCTGATGCACCTCGAGGGGGGACTGTTACATGTGCCAATAATGCTTCCTATGCTGTAAAAGGAGTTGGAGATGTGCAGCTCACATCCATTTCCAGCCATCCTGTCACTCTGACAAATGTTCTTTTTGTGCCTGGCATTGAAGTCAACTTGATTTCAATTTCAGCAATTGCTACTTCAGGTTTCAGAGTAATTTTTGATGGCTACAGATGCCTAGTATATGATCTTCGTGATGACAATGCCATAGTTCTCACTGGCACTTTGCAAAAAGGGCTTTATCACCTTGACCATCATTCAGCTGCACTTTCTACTGAAGCATTGGCTATTTCAGATTCACAGCTTGCTGAAACTCATCTTTGGCATGAGAGAATGGGCCATCTCAATTATAGAGCTCTTGCAAAGCTACATTCATAGCAGATGGCAAATGATGTACCTCAAACTCACACAGTTTCTAAACATGTGTGTGAGGGTTGTCTTGTGGGTAAGATGCATCGATTTCCTTTTCAAAAGAATTGTCCAAAACTCTCACAAAGGAAATTGCAGCTAGTACACAGTGATGTCTGTGGCCCAATGAGGACAAATGCCATTGGAGGATACAAGTATTTCATGACTCTCATTGATGATTTCACAAGGTATTGCTAGGTATATCCTTTAAAGGCCAAATCTGAAGTTTTCTTATGCTTTCAGAGATGGCTAAATATGGTTGAGAATGAATCAAGATGCAAGCTTATCACCCTCAACACAGATAGGGGGGGTGGGGGTGAGTATATGTCAAAGGAGTTTGATGCATTTCTATCCTCACGGGGCATTATTCACTCATGCACTACTCCTTACAATCCTCAGCAGAATCCTGTTTCTGAAAGAAAAAACAGGTCCACAATGGAGATGGCCACATGCATGCTTAAGGCCAAGTCTTTGCCCAATAAATTTTGGCTTGATGCAGTAATGTGTGCCAACTATGTGCTGAATAGATCACCTACACGGGCATTAAAGACTATTACATCTTATGAAGCATGGAAAGGCAGGAAGCCTTCACTTTCACACATGAAAGTTTTTGGGTCTCTTGCATATGTTCATGTACCATCTCAACTGAGACATAAGCTTGATGACAAGGCAATCAAATGCATATTCATTGGTTACAGCCAGGAGAGCAGAGGGTATCGGTTATATCAACCAAATACTGGGAAGATTATTGTCAGTAGAGATGTGATCTTTGCTGGACATTCAGCTTCTCCTCTTGTGGACTGCAAAGCAAAGCCAGATATTGACATGTTTGATGCCTTTGAATCTTGGTTACCTCTACCATCATCAGAAGAGGATTTTGAGCAGCAACATGCGCCTCCTGCAGGCCCTCCACAAAGCAATAATCAGCCTCAACCTCATGCTGATTTGCAGGTTTCTCTTCCGGCACAAAATGATCCCATTACTAATGATGCAGTCATTGAAGAAACAGCTGTCAATAGACAGCAAAGGCAAGTTCCCAAATGGCTTCTTGACACATTGAGGGACAGCAAACAAGATCAGGCTTTTGCTACCCGGACAAGATCAGGGAATAGACAGCATGGTCACTTTCTTGAGTTTGCACTCCTTGCTACAGCTTGCAATGAAGAGCCTTTGTGCCATAAAGATGCTTTTGACAGCAAAGAGTGGATGGATGCAATGAAAGCTGAGTTACAATCTATTGCCAAAAATGACACTTGGGAATTAGTAGATCTCCCACCTGGCAAGCATGCCATTGGAACGCGGTGGGTCTACAAATTAAAAAGGAAATCTGATGGTAGCATAGATCAATACAAAGCTTGTTGCAAAAGGGTATGCCCAACAACAAGGCATTGACTTTGAGGAGACATTTGCTCCCACATCCAGGATTACTACCATTCGATGTGTCATTGCCATTGGAGCCCATCATCATTGGCAAGTGCACCAACTTGACATCAAGACTGCCTTTCTTCATGGGGATCTGTAAGAAGAAGTCTATGTCACACAACCTCCTTGCTTTGAGGTTGTTAATTCTGAAAATAAGGTATGCCGGCTTAGAAAAGCCCTTTATGGTTTGAAGCAGGCACCCAGGGCATGGTATGCCAAAATTCATGCACACTTACTATCCCTTGGTTTTCAGAATAGTCCTACAGAACCCACTCTTTATTTCCGTGGGAGTGGATCTGATTTTTTAGTGCTGATTTTATATGTGGATGATATGCTTATCACGGGCCCAGATACTCAGCAAATTGCAGCTTTCAAGGCTGATTTGCAGCAGATTTTTGACATGTCAGACATGGGACAGCTCCATTATTATTTGGGCATTCAGTTTGCTCATCTTGAGGGGGGTATCATGACGTCTCAGTCCAAGTATATTGGACAGCTCCTTGATCGTTTTCAGTTTGAGGATTGCAAGCCAATCTCTACTCCAGTGGACCCTGGCTTCAAATTCTCAGCTCATGATGGGAGCCCACCATGTGATATCACTCTTTATCAGCAGGCTGTTGGATGCCTTACTTATTTATGTCACACCAGACCTGACTTGCAGTATGCAGTATCTCAGCTCAGCAGATTCATGCACATGCCCAGTTCACAGCATTGGTAGGCAGTGAAGAGAGTCTTCAGATATCTCAGAGGCACTCAGGATTTAGCCCTCTTCTATGGTGATCAAGGTTCACTTACCATGCATGCTTACACGGATAGTGACTGGGCAGGATGTTCCGACACCAGAGTGTCACATACTGGCAATTGTTTTTTGCTTGGCAATTCATGTATTTCTTGGCTCAGCAAGAAGCAACCGACAGTTGCCACGTCTAGTTGTGAGGCTAAGTACAGGGCAGCCTTCACCGCTACAGTGGAGTGTGTTTGGCTTCAACAGTTACTTACAGATCTTGGTATTTGCCAGACATCCTCCACTATTGTCTACACTGACACCCAGAGTGCTTTGGCCATTGCGCGTAACCCAGTGTTTCATGCGCGTACCAAGCATATTGAAGTTCACTATCATTATGTTCGGGAGCGGTTGTCAGCAGGAGACATAGAGTTGTCCTATCTTCCCACAGAGGACATCATCGCAGATATGTTTACAAAGGCACTTCCTCGTCCCAAGTTCGAAGTCTTCCGACAGGCTTTACACTTGGTTCCCTTTGTTACATGATCTGACATTCCTTGTACATTCATAGGTGGCTATATCCTTTTGGATGAACATGTGCCACCATGACCAAAAACTATCAGGTATTTTGAGACGTTTCCAGAGTACTTCAGCCCATCCCATGGAGGGGGTTTGTAGGCCATCTTTTGGTGGTTCTAGTGATGCCCTATAGGCCATGGTATGTGCCTTGTAGGCATAAGTGTAGGCACTTATAGTGTTAGTGCCTTCTATGCCACATAGGACACTTAGTCCTATGTGACACCTAGGACACTTAGTCCTAGGCCTAGATACAAGTACTTTGTACTTGTGTTTTGCAACTTTATCTATCTATCTAAGTTTGACGTGACTTCTCTTCGACTCGTCCTGTACCTGCACTCACTCTCTCTCTTCCTTTCGCATCTACACCGATACAAAAGTAGGGGATCCCATGGATACTGGGAACTACCACACGCTCATGATTGGCCACACACGCTTTATGGATTTGTAATAGAGAGAGTGTAACAAGGAGATAGCTTAACTCACTCTCTCTCCTGCTCACTACTATCTGAACTGAAAGAATGATGGACTGAAAACACAAGTGGAACTGTGAAGTGAGCGTGAGAATCAGAGAGAGAGAATATAGTGCAAACACGGAGATTATACTTGGAGACATTCCCTCCATGTTCAACGTTAGGGTGCATCCGAGAAGGGTCACCATAGCCTTAGTCCCTCTGCCAGGAGATCACGCCATACATCACCCACAGATAGTCGGTAGCACCCTATTTCTGATTTTACTCTACCATTGTACCACGGTTGCTAGGTCCTCCATGATATTGGGCCAGCTTTGCTTTGTACTTTGATGATATGATGACATATGTGATGGGGAGGGTCATATTGACATTATGCTATGACTCTGTACTGATGTTCTTATGACTATGTACCATGTAGCATGTAGTTTGGGTGTTGATGCTCACTTAGTAGCTTCACCCTTTCAGCTTGTCTTGTATCAAGATTCCCACAGTCTCATAGACCCATCAGTCTTCCAAAGACTTTAATAAACTTTCTTTCTTTCTTTCTCTCTCAGGATCAGATTTTTAAATCTATCATAATAGCGACTTTCTTTCTTTCTTCCTTCCTCTCTCAGGGTCTATCATAATAGCGACTTGTTCTGGTGCAAAAGTCGAGGTCCTGCTGCAGTTTTTGGGGGGCATTCCACTTCTATTTTGGCACTGGAATCACTGCAAAAGCTCCTCTCCAGCCTCTATGCCTAGTCAATTGAGAAGCAAGATGGATGATAAGGCCAACGTGCTCTTTTTTTTGCTACAACAATGCAAGCAAGGCTCACCATCTTAAATCCTCAGACAAGAGGATTTTTTAAGTAGAGATGTGATTTAACTCAGATCAGTCCATTACTGAGTTCGATAGACAGCTGCACACAAGTCCTCATTATAAAGCCAATTAAATGCTGATTAGACCAAAAACTAAGTAAATTGGCCTTTGTTACAATCCACCCTTCCCGAAGCTAATTTGTGCTCAAATTTTCTATGGTGCTGTAACAAGGATTACAACAATGGAATCAAGACTCATGCATGTATCTGTGACTCCAGTGATATTCTCTGCTGCAGCTCTCAATAGTCCCAACTAGCGCATGTTGAACTGCAGCAACAATGATGTGAGAGCAGTAGGTAGAATAGATGAAGTTCCAACAGCATGACACAGAAGAACGATGGCCATATCTGCCCAAGGTATCAACTTAGCAGATGGGTATATTGGTCCACGATTAAAGATGGCTGTCAAGATGACTCTCCATCACGTAGCCCTCGCCACTTGATGTGATACTCAACATAGGACTTATTTCTGAGAATATGATCTCAAAAGCCAATAATCCTCTCTGGTATATATAGTATATGACCTTCTTCATCTATGGGAGGAAGCTCAAAAACCTGATCTGTAGGGCCCAAATACTTCTTCAAAAGCGAGACATGGAACACATCATGAATCCTTTATGATGGGGGCAGCTCAAGCCTTTTAGGCCACATTCCAGATTTTCTGTAGCACCTTATAAGGTCCATAATACTTGTGGGCCAACTTAGTATTGTTGTTCCCTTTTACTGAAGCATACCTAGATTTATGGAGCCTGAGAAAACGTTATCTCCCTCTTCAAATGAGAGCTCTTTACGATTATCAGCTGCATACGCTTTCATACATGCTTGAGCTTTCACCATGTGATCCTTACATTGCTGAAGTAGGCAGTCATATGTGCCAAATCATCAATTGCTTGCTGGTTAGACATAGCTCCATCAAAAATAGTAGAGGGAACATGACCTTTATAACCAGCCATACATGGCCTCAAGTGGGCTATCCCTATAGAGGTATGCTTGGTGTTATTATAGCAGAACTCCGCCCAATGCAACCAGTTGTCCCGTGTGGTCTCGGTATCAAAACAAAAGTCTAAGGTACTCCTCTAGCCACATATTGACCCTCTCAGATTGGCCATCGATTTGGGGGTGGTCAGCTGTACAATGTGTACCCATTGCCTTGAATAGCTCTTGCCAAAACTGACCCATGAACTTGGTGTCTCAGTCACTTGCTATCTCCTGTGGCATTCCATGTAAGGGGGCAGGATACAATAGGGGTATGGGGGAGAGGTATAGCACACACATACCTGGCTTTCTGGATGAGGATCTGCACCAGATCTGAAGCAATAGGAAGCAGCACCTTGCATGGAATATTGCGCCAGCAGAAGGGGGGCCTGGATCTAGGTATGCAGGGCAGTGTCTGGGCCTGGCAACAGCAGCCCACAAGCCCCACAAAGGGGCCTACTTATAGGCCAGACCAGTCGGATCTGGTCGGCCATCTTCTGCCCCATATAACCGACCAGATCTGGTCGGTTAGGGCTCCCTACCAGTCGGTGCATGCAGCAGGGGACCAACCCCTGGTCGGCCACTTCTTGAGGGCTCTTGGCCCTCCTATAAATAGCCCCCCCAATCCCCCTCATTCTCCATCAACCTACACCTAATGCCTTGCATCCAGGCAGCATGTTAGGAGAGGGAGAGTGCTCAGTTTGTGACGACAACCCTTGCTGCCTTTTGTGCTCAGTTCTGAGCTTTGTCATCCCACATTTTGTGGACGAATACATATCTGAGTTTTGTCTCTATCTCTCTCTATCTCTCTTGAGAAAGGTTTTGTGTATGAGTGTGATCATCTATCTGGTTTACTGAGTGTTGTATGAGCTGTGATCGGAGTGAGAGGTGTCAAAGATTCTATCCTCCTATTTCCAACATGGTATCAGAGCAGGGTTTCCAGCTCTAGAAGGGAGTTCCTCAGCAAGAACGCGACTCCAATCGACACTCAGGTTTGCTGTGTGGTCAAGTTCTCTACTGCAAGTTCATTTGCAGATGAGTGAGGGAGACAATGTTCACGACAATCTAATGAAAGTCAAGGTGGTGAGGGATCAGCTCGCAGCAGTTGGTCAGAAGGTAGACTCAAGTCATCTAGCTTTGCTGACACTTCACAATATACCTCGCAGTTTCAAGAGTTTCGTGACGACAATCACTATAGGACAAAGGACCAAGCCTATCACCTTCGAAGAGCTTGGCCCTTTACTATTGCAGGAAGAGGGTTGAGAAAACTATTCAATCAATCGGACAAGAAAGCACCGTGGCAAGGGACAAGCCAAGCAAGGGCAGACCGAGGATGCAGAGAAAAAGAGGCAGATGAAATGCTTCTACTGTGAAAAGCTTGGTCATTCAGCTAAGGAATGCTGCAAGAAGGTAGACATCAAGCGGAAGGAGTCCAAAGCCAAGGAGGAGCCAAAGACTGCATCGGCCAATGTCACCACCAGCGCTCTCTTTATCATTACTGAATATTGCTTAGCCTACGCAGTCAGCGAAGGAAAGGAAGGCTGGCACATGGACAGTGGAGCCTCAAAGCACATGTCCAACAAGAAGGAGTGGTTCAAGACTATGGAAGGTACGCATCCTGACTCCAAGGTTACTGTGGGGGATAACCAGACATGCCCTATGAAGGGTGTTGGTAGTATCCCATTCATCACGACTGCAGGAAACAAGGACCTGATTTCCGATGTACTCTATGCACCGACTTTGTGCAAGAATCTTTTGTCTATCAGCCAGATAGACAAACACAACATGTCGGTCCTATTCGACGACGGCAAATTCACTGTCACATCCAAGGCAAATGGAAAGGTGGTGGCTCATGGCATTGAGGAGCATGGGCTATATCGGCTCAATGCTTTGTTGGTGCACGCGAACCATGGCAGATCCAAATTATGGCATGAACAATTCGGTCACGTCAAGATGCAAAAGTCCAAAATGATGGATGGACTTCCACCAATTGCAGGCAATTATCGTGTTTGCAGGGCTTGCTTGGAGGGCAAGCAACATAGGGACAAGTTCCCACAGGAGGCCTCATCACGGACCAAGAAGCCGCTCGAGTTGGTTCACGGCAACATTTGCGGCCCAATGTCAACAAATTCATTCGCAGGTTCACGACATTCTCTTTTATTTGTGGATGATTTCAGTCAAATGACCTGGATATTCTGCCTAGCCAAGAAGTCTCAAGCTTATGAGAAATTCAAAGAATGGAAGGCCCAGGTAGAAAAGGAGAGCATGGAGGTTGTCAAAGCCTTCTGCATAGACAGAGGGGGGGAGTTCACTTCTACCGAGTTCAATGGATTTTGCAAGAAGCACGGGATCAAGCTACAGCTCGCACATCTCAGCAAAATGGAGTTCCTGAGAGAGAGCACAAGACCGTCATAGAGACAAGTTTGACCATGTTGCGAGGGAGAAATCTTTCAAAAGCTTATTGGGGTGAAGCCGTGAACACTGCCGTATCAGAACCAAGACCAAGGATGTTGATGATAAGACTCCATATGAAGCTTAATATGGTAAGAAACCGACCATATCCCATTTACAAATTTTTGGTTCTAATGCATTTGTTCATGTGCATAAAGATTAGCGGACGAAGCTTTAATCTTTGAGGAGTCAGAGCCCCAAACTACAGAAGAGGTTCACGAACTTCAGACATTACCCCCACCCAAGGTCACTATCAAAGAGGTGGAGACGACTGAAGAACTGGAGGAGGATGACAGTCCAGTACCGGCTCCAAAGGCACCTCTCTCATAGAAGAAGCTACCTCAGTGGTATTTGAACACTCTACCAAACTCACGGGTCACAAACATTCCCTAGAGCAGTTCTGGAGCGCGGCAATCTCAACACAACGTGAAGACCCCCTCCGTGAACTATGCTATGGTGGCTCGGCTTGAGGAGCCCAGATCCTTCAAGGAAGTGAGGGATATCCCAGAATGGCAAGATGCTATGCAAGCAGAGATGGACTCCATTCTGAAAAATGACACCTGGGATTTGGTAGACAAGCGGACCAAGCGGAAGGTAATTGGTACTAAATGAGTGTACAAGCTTAAGTTCAAGTCTCATAGGAGCTTGGACAAGTACAAAGCTCGATTGGTGGTGAAAGGCTATGTACAATCAAAAGGACTTGACTTCGATGAGACCTTCGCCCCCATAGCCATGATGGTGACGATACATACAGTTATTGCCTTGGCTGCTCATCACAGTTGGCCTATCTTTCAGATGGACGTCAAGTCTGCATTTTTTAATGGAACCCTGGAGGAGGAGGTCTATGTGGCACAGCCACCAGGATTTCAGATTCCAAGATCCACATCAAAAGTATGCAAGCTGAAGAAGGCCTTATACAGGCTGAAACAAGCCCCCAGAGCATTGTACCGGCGAATAAATGTTTCTTTCAGAAAATCGGGCTTTAGCGGAGTCCATTATAGGCAAATTATCTCGTCTCACAAGGGGATTTGCGGCTGGTATTAATCCTGTATGTGGATGTCAAATGATCTCATCACTACAGGAGATCATGCGAAGAAGATTGCTCAAGTCAAGAAACTTCTCATGGAGGAGTTCGAGATGACAAACTTGAAAATACTTCATTACTTTCTTGGGATTGAAGTGAAGCAGGGAAAGAGCTGCATCTTTATCTCATAGGAGAAATATTGCAGGGAGCTACTCAAACGCTGCAAAGCGGTAGTGACTCCCATGGAAGCTGGTAGTGTACATGATTCATCTCAACCGGATGATTCATCTCACTGTATCGACGCATGGTGGGTTGTTTGCTTACCTCACCAATACCAGACCAAATATTTCTTTCTCAATTGGATTGCTCTGCCAATTCTCCGCCACACCTAAGAAGGCCCATTGGGACGTAGGCATGAGGGTGCTAAGGTACTTGAAAGGTACTTGCACCTACGGTATCACTTACACGAAAGGCATTGAGTTGGGCGGTTTCTGCGATAGTGATTGGGCAGGTAATGGTGACACCCGGATATCGACTACTAGGTACTGTTTCATACTCTCATCAGGAGCCGTGTCATGGCTGAGTAAGAAACAACCTACTGTTGCCCTTTCATCAACAGAGACAGAGTACAGGGCTGCTTGTACAGTGGCACGCAAGACATTGTAGCTCAGGTGGATCTTGGAGGACATGAACGTGACTCAAGAATATGCGACAATGATCATGTGCGACAACCAGGGTTGCATAGCAATTGCCAACAACCCCGTGTTTCATGCACGGACGAAGCACATCAAGGTCCATTACCACTTTGTTCGAGAATTGATCGACGAAGGTGTCATAGAGTTGTACTGCCCGACCGCCGATCTCAGACGTCTTCACGAAGGCTCTCCCGAGGGAGCAGATGGAACACCTCATTCGACGCATGGGGATCGGCCCACAGTTAAGGTCTTTGTAGTCAATGCACATCATGAAAGACACATCCTTTTACTTCACCAATAGGACAAGTAAAGCAAAGAAAGATTGACTGTGTGTGATAAAATCTCCATCCAACAATTCCTTTACTTGCCTAGCCACCTCCTCCCTCTCTACTTTTGACAACCAGTATGGTGCTTTGTTCACGGGTTTAGACCCTGGCTCAAGAGTGATGGAATGATCAATATCCCTTTGGTTAGGAAGATTAGCAAATACATCTGCATATTGCTGCTGCAATAATTCTTGCATCTCTTGATCCTCAACCAAGACTTAAATAGTGTTATCAGATTTTGAGAGAAGGATAGCATAGAGTGCACAAACACGTTTGAGATCCCTTGCCAACCTCATATACATGTGATTAAAGTCCAATGTGATCTCACTAAGGGACCTCAGCCAATCACAGCCTAGAACAATGTCTATGGGACCATGTCCAAGACAAATAGATCTCCCTGGAAAGTAAAATCTGATAGTTGAATCTGAGTGGCTTGGCAGCAATACTTAGTAAGAGAATGCTCCCCATTAGCCACTTGAACTTGCAAGCCTTGATCCATATCTGTAGGGTGTAGCCTTATTGCCTGGACAGAAGTTGTGGGTACTCCCACTATCAACCAGGATATGAACAAGTAGTCCATTGATTGACCCCTTGAGTCTGAGAGTTTGGGCACCTTTAGAACCCATTATAGCCTCTAGAAAGATGCGGTACAAGACAGATTGGGTGTCTTAAACACTTCATCATCCTTAACACAAGAGTCTCCGTCTGAATCTCTGCTCACATCCACGTATTCATCAACAATTTCAACTTTCCATTGTTGGCATCTCCTTGGGTACTTAGACTGGTCGTCACCATTAATCATGGTGAAAAGAGGACTCCTTGGAACCATCAACATCATCCTGGCTTCATTTTCACAATCATGAAATTCAGGCTCTACTGTTAGGAGCGCTCAATCTTCAATAAATGCTCCGATTTAGGCATGAGCAGAATAGAACAGAGCAAGATAGCAACTAAGGATTGAAAACCCCCAATAATCCAGGTTTGTAAGCTGACATTGACAACTGACAACAAATGTGCCACATATAAGAGCGCAAACGAACTCCAATGAATATCAAACCTGGAACAGGTGTCACTGCAGCTTAGGCGACTCCAGGGATGCCGTCAAAACAACAATCTTAGTAGTAGATCTCCAGATCGTTCCAAAAGAAGGAAATTTCCTGCATCAGAGATTCTTGGGCAAGGCCAGCCCAAATGCTGGAATTTCACATCGATAGTTTAGGGCTTCTGATCAAGAGATCAGCCCGATCGTGCTGATTTAAAAATCGTGCAAATATGAGAAATTTGGAGATTTAAGGATCTCAGAGGCTGACACTGACTGGAGCACCTGGACATATTTTTGCACAGGGGTTGGCCCCATGCTCAAGAACCCATGATCCAAATGTCGGGATGAAATGTTAAGAAATTGTCCACCAAATTCCATGAACATGCTCTGATACCTATGTAGCAAGGCCGCCTAATAGGCCTGCTAATTTAACCCTAATCAACTAACTAGAGTAGCTTAACAGATAGCAGCTAGGAAGTCATGGAAAGAACAGCAAGAATCACCAGAATCCAAGTGCACAATCGCCAAGAGAATACCTGGAAACCATGAAGGCATCCATAGGGCTGCACAAGCAACAATCTAGGAGGAAGATTCCTAGTTCAGCATAGAGGAAATAGGGCTCAGCTGCAGTGGCTGTTATTAAATGTCAGTCAAAGTTATGAGTAAAGGTACGGCAGGACCCTTTTTTAGGTTCAGGCCTGCACACATCAATGACCACTTTGCTTATGGGATGGCTGTCCTAAGATGCCATGTGGCACCAGCAGACCACCCAGCTAAAATTACTACTATTTACAAAGCCAATTAAAGGCTGATTAAGCTAACTAAGTAAATTGTCCTTTGTTACACTTGGTATGAGAAAATTCATACATTTTTTACAAATCCGGATCTACAGAATAGTCCAACTGAGAGGACGTTTTTACCAATCAGGATCTACAGATAGTCCAACAGAGAGTACCCTTTGTGTCAAGAAGGACTTTAAGAATATATATATGTATATCTTGAAGCTTCATTTGAGCTGCCTAATCTGGGTTATTACATTATTATTTGGGCATTTAGTTTATGGGGACACGTATAGAGGTTCGATTTTCAAGACTGTGAGCCTATTTCAACTCCCATGGGAGGCTGTCCATGTATGATGCAGGTGAACCTTTGTACTGTTATATCAAGTAAGGCTGTTAAATGCCTTATTTATCTCTGCAATACCCATCCAGATATTCAGTTCAGTGTATCCCAGTTCAGCAGGTATATGCACAGCCTAAAGACACAGTATTGGTATGCTGTAAAGCGTGTTTTTCAAATACTTGCAAGGTACTCAATCTCTTGGTTTGTTCTATGCCAGAAGGGTGACTCTGACTTGCATGCTTTTAGCGATTCAGATTGAGCTGGAAAACTTGACACCATACATTCCACCAGTGGAAATTGTTTCTTTAATGGCAGTTTATGCTGGTTGAGCAAGAAACAATCCACCATGGCAACATCATCTTGTGAAGCTGAGTATAGGGCAGCCTTCCATACTTGAATTGTATGGCTCGGGAGATTGACGGCAGACCTTCGTGGTGGTGTGCTGCCAACTACTCCCATACTCAATGACAGTCGGAGTGCTATTGCAGTGCCACACAATCATGTGTTTCGTGCACGCATGAAACCGGTTATCATTATGTCAAAGAGAGATTAATTTCATCTACTATCGTACACATCAAAACGTTGCAAATCTTTTCATGAAGGCTCTATCCAAAGAAAAATTTGAAGCTTTCCCCAAAGCTTTGGGCTTACTTCCATTTGGTGATTGAGATCACTCCTTGCACACCAAAAGATTGTCACTCCAAGGAGGTGACGAAATATTGAAATATTTAAGGTAGTGGCCAATGTATTAAGTATTTAGGAGGGTTAGGGTCACTTTCCTTCTAAGGATTTTCCCCTAACATTTAAATATGAGTTTGTGTGAGTTTTAACCATAGTGTGGGTTAACCTAGGGTTTTAGGTTACTCTCATTCTTCCAACTTCATTTCCATAGAGCTCCATGTCTTTGCTCTCTCCACCATCTTTATCTCTCACAACATTAGCTCAACACAACCCCATATGCTCTAAAGACAATGGTATGCCAAATCCAGACTACATGTAGCACACATAGAGAATCAACATTTGGTTACCCACAAAGTCAATGGTTATGTCGACAACACTGATACTGAACATTATAAATTTATAGCATCAACATAAATCTATAGCATCAACAAACAGCTCAAATTCCAAAAAAACTTATGACGTATAACATTGAGGTTCAGATTAATTAATGGCATTAAAGTTTCCTCACTAATTTTCAAAAAACGCACCACATTTTTATAATCAGGTGCAATACGATTTGTCGCAAGATACACTGCAGGAAGCACGGCTTCAGGGGATAATGCCAGCAAACTGTGATCCCAAGCACATAATAGGATTAACTGCATAAACTGAGAGTGCTGCCAATTGTGGTCTTGAAGATTATGATACACCGTGACAGCATTATTGACATTCTAGTGTGGGAACCTACTGACTCAAGAAAACTTTTCTGCAGCATATCTTGTAATCAGCTATGTATTATGTATTCAAGCATATTATATAACAAACCTGCGAAACATGTTGCAAAGCATATCTGAGGTCTTCAACCGACCACTTTCCTGCT
Source organism: Dipteris shenzhenensis (assembly GCF_047967505.1). NCBI lineage: Eukaryota > Viridiplantae > Streptophyta > Polypodiopsida > Gleicheniales > Dipteridaceae > Dipteris > Dipteris shenzhenensis. The sequence continues at coordinate 35,069,046 of NC_141609.1, read as the reverse complement.
CAATCAAATCAAAAGCTCGGGCCAAGTGCGCATATGGTGCTGCCTCATCAACTTTCCAGCATGCTGCACATGACCGTTTAAACCAATGTTGGTCACTGAGGGCTACTCATTTGCCTTTAACATTATATTTCCAAACCAAGGCCTCATGAAAAAAAATGTGACTAAACACTCTATATTATCAGATCTATCTATTGTACATTTCACAGTAACATTGTGAAGTGTATGGGTCTGAAACACATAGCTAGCTCTGTCATGGAAAATCAAATCCAACGTCGTTTAAGAGTACTGAAAGATTCAATAAACTAGGGATGCCTCAAAACAAAACGCTATAGAATAGCATTACTATTCCGTGATACTTCAAATAAACCTTCATCAGGATGATACTTCACAGCAGAGAATCTCTTATTTACATATGATCTAAGGAAACCGTTGCCAGCAACACCATAAGGGTAACGAGTATACACAAAAAGCTGGAAATCCAAAACTACGAGTACACATAATTAAGAGAATTGTGAATCACAAAATACATAGAGAGAGAATTGAAGTGGTTTTTTGTATGTGCAAACACAAAGCTTTCAATGGCCTTCAGTTGACCAATTGATATAACAATGGAGTCCATACCCATCCAAACACATGAAGAAACCATCTCTGTGGTCTGGTCAAAACTAAGCTCCAAAGGTCAATTCAGATTTACAAGACAAGATTGAGCTCTGACACCTTCATGGGCATGTACATTGACGCTGGTCTGAAAGCAACTATTGGACGAAGACCGAATCCGATGTCACAAATGAGTAGAAACATGACACGGATAGTGTACAATAGAGGCATTTACCATGCTCAACCGGCTTGTAATCCCAAAGGGACACTGCAACAGAGCAAGCTTTCGCTTCTAGCCTGAGTTCTTTTTGCATGCATGACATCTCACCAATATCCTGAGTAGACGTAATTTGCCTCTGAGCATTGTCTTCAGCTGCTTGTGCTCCCTTAAATTCAAGGTTTGCACCCAATTCAAGCTCATTCCCTTCCCTCGATGCCAGTGGAAGGCTATTTACAGGAGCCATTTCATTTACACTTCTTTTCAACAGACTAATACTGCTATTGCTATAATACAAGTCTAATGCAGCACCTATATCTCCGCCAGCCTTTTCCAATAGAACAATTACTTTCTGTTCCGGTAAAACACCTCCTAGGATGGTTAACAATTGGTCTAAGCCTTCATGTGAGTTTGGATTTTGTGCAGCCACAGCTTCACGACACACTCCCATTTTCCGTCCTTGTTCTGGCCTCTCAAAATGAGCCGCGTTTGCATTGGTCTTCTTGAAGAATGTCAGTATTGAAGACTGTGCCCCAGAACCTTTTCGTGAAACAGTTGATTTGGGTAACTTCTTGCCCTCATCTGCTGTTGAAGTTAGATTGCTTCTTGATCCAGGAACAGAACATCCCAATCGAACCTGTTGATCACTTGAGCATAACTTTTGAGGCCTATATTCATTCCCCTCCACTGGCAACTCACTGACGCTGGCTTCACCCCCGTCATTAGCTGAATTTCCTGCTAGAATGAAGCCTTCATGATCCTCACAGCTGCGACCTGCAGCGTCATTCTCTTGGTCCTTTTGCCCCCCAATCTCGGGGATATTCTGCTCAAAAAATAATGAAATGGCTAGATTCAAATCCCCATTTGCTTTAAGGAGAAGGCAACGCATTTGCTCTTCACTAACCTGTGCAGGCAGGACAGCTCTTAGTTGCATCTCCTTTTGAGAACTGCAAACCGGAACGTTGTCACCATTATTTTCTTTAATATTATGTTCTGGTTTTAAGTGCCCGCTTTTTGAACTCGCTAGCTTAACTTTCTTCTCAGACTGAGTAGCCAACTCTAATTCCTTTTGTGAAGTAGCATGCATTTTAGGGTTCTCCCTTTGCCGCTTTTTTGCTCCCTTGCCAAAAGCAGCTCTTAGGGCTGAGCTGGGATCTGATTCAATCAAAGAGCTGAAATAATTATCCAGCTTCCAGCTTGTTTCCACACTCGCAGTGTTGAGCGGTTGCTGCACCTTGAGAGTCTCATTAGTATCAGCATCCTTGCCCTCTGATAATACAACAGCATGTTGTTCCCTCTTTCCAGCCACCTCCCCCGATTGCTGTGATGCTCCCATGTCCAATGGCATAGTTTCCTCAGTGCAGCGAGCCCCATGCTCAGTCCTCCTGTTAAAACCCCTTATAAACCGCCTCTTGCTTGCAGTCTCATCGACGAGATTTCTGAAGTGCCTCCTCATGGATGCAACAGCCTTACCGTCCATTTCACCACCTTCAAGACCTACGGTGGGGATTATTTCCTTTGGCCTCAAGAAGGCTATATACTGCCGAAGCTCTTCATAATTGGAATGCTCACTGTATGGGACAAGATGTATTTCGAGAGGTCCCTTCCGTCTCACAGAAAAAGTCGTCTTCTTTGTTTCATACGTCCACCCTGTGGGAACAAAGCCAACAACCCGAGTACAACCTGTTTCTTTTAAAACTGTCTCCATCTTTCCAAAATTCGGCCGAAAAAACGGCCATGTCTCACCTAAAAAGTTCCAGGATACAACATGAACATCCGTAGCTGAACGATTAGTGGTGAATATCTCGAAATTCTCTAAATCCAAACACTTTAACAAAGAATATTTTTTTTCATCAACATAGACCAAACAATTGCAATGCTTTGCAACTGCCAAAAGAATTCTTTCTTTGCCTATCACATATGTGGAAATAAGGAACAGGATCGAGCCTCTGTCTCCTTGTCGCTCTGAGATTGATTCCACGATCTCCAGGTGTCCCTCTTTTCTCCCTGTGAATTTCACGTCGTCTGCAGTGCTGGCAATACACTTTTCGTCCTCTATATCGCTTTTGCAGCGCCGATCTTCTCCAACTGAGTCCATTTCTGCTCGCCCGTTAAATTCTTGATCTTCGAAAGAACCTCCCCTGTAATGCATTCCCATTGCCTTCGCATCTGGAACCGGAGTGGAGTCACCTGGGAAGGCATCCAACTCTTCCATTTCTGAGCAAGTTTCCGTTCTGCTCTCCGTGTCCTCAGGGACAGCTGAACAATCTTCCTCGTGGGCATTCCCGCGCTTCAAGTTAGAAATCGTTTCCGCAATGTAGTTAATAGACTCGGTCTGCGTCGGGAAGACGAATTTTGGGTTGCAATAAGTCGTGTCTAAAAACACTGCATCGGCACCAATAAAATCGCAAAGGGTAGGATCAAGATTCATCTGTGGAGAGTAACGCATGTCACCGGTATGAACATATCTTAAGTATTTGTTCCCTTGAGTAGGTACTTGGAAAAGCATCTGCACTGCACCCGGGCAGTGATTTGCATCCACAAGAGTCACTTGGCAAGAGTCTACGAGAAGAGTCTCTCCCAATGGCAAGGGGTGGACGAACACCTCAGGCACATTGATACACTCAATCACAAGGCGAGCTGTGATGTCTGAGCAGAAGATGATCCCCTTATTCCAAGAAGAGGTAAGTCCGGTGTAATGGTCACTGTGGAAGTGTGAAAGGAAGTAGGAAGCAGACCAAGGACCAGCGACACGAAAGCCGTCAACGATGAATCGTGTTCCTGGAATCCGCTTAACTGATGGGAAGTTGGAAGGGAAGCTGGGAAGCGATACAACGCTCGGCGAGGAATCCTCAACTGGAGAGGGCGCAGCGGAATTTGTGGCGCTCTCTCTTACGCTTTGCAGGGCAGCACGAAAGAGCTCGACTCTGTCGATGGATTTGCTGCGTGTCTCCGCCATCTTTTCGATTCTCAGAATGCTTCGCAATCGGAGTTGGAAGACGATTGTGAGCAGCGGTTCATTCCTTCGGAACTAACTCGCTGCTGGCGACCACAAAACCAATCAAAGAGGCTGCTGCTCTTGAAGACCTCGAACGCCATAGCCAAACAGTGTCAAATCCCCAAACCTGAAGAAGAAGACGCCATAGCCAGTCCCAGCTCAAACCTCGCTCGATTCATCGAAAACAACAAAAAGCACAAAACCTCAAAACGCCAAAGCCAGTGTCAAATTCCAAAACCTGAAGAAGACGCCATAGCCAGTGTCAACCTCGCTCGATTACCAATACCTCAAAACACCATAGCCACTATCGACTACAAATGCCCAAAACCTCAAAACGCCATAGCCAGTGTCATCCTCGCTCGATTACCAATCCACAATCTCAAAACACCATAACCACCATCGACTACAAATGCCCAAAACCTCAAAACGCCATAGCCTGTGTCAACCCAAAAGTCCAAACTTCAAAACACAACACCAAACAGAAGAACCCAAAACCTCATCAAACATCTACTGGGTGCTCTTGATGATATCCAAAAACCTCAAACACCCAGAAAAGCTATCACATTGGCTGCATTGCAAGATAGCCCAAACCTCAAACACCATAGCCAGTGTCCACAGGAAAACAGAGAACACAGCATCTAAACATCAGAAAACATCACATTGCCAGCTCTGCTACTGTCAACAAGACGAGTAGCATGATCCCGCGACGGTTTAGAGACCCGGTCTCAAGATGGGATCACAATTTTAAGAAAATAAAATTTCAAATTCCATCTCTTAGCCCATAATTTAGTAACAATCTTATTGTGGTGCTACTTGGGAAATAGAGGAAGCAGAAGTTTGAAGTACTTATTGGGACATTTATTCCTCTCAAATGCTTGGAAGATTAATGTGTTATGCGTCATGGTTTTGAATGCCTCAAGTAGTAATCATGGGTTTCAAGCTTACTTTTCTATGCTATTAGATGCACGAAATTCATCATGTCAAGGGCAAAGCCATCATCCAATGGGGGCAAGAATAGAAAATTAATAGGGAAGGGGGATAAGCAATCAAAAATGCAAAATGTTAAAAAACATGTGTAAGTGTTGATTATTTGGACATATGTGAGTGAGTACATCTCTATGTATGTGTGCATTTGGTGTTGTACGTTATAATATATAATATATCATATTGTAATGTATGTGTGTGTGTGTATTATAATATATATATATTATTATTATATTATCTCTCTCTCTTGTATATGTAATACAAAAATATTATATAACTATAATATAGTCTATATTATAATATTATAGATAATATATATATTCTATTCTTTAATATTAATAATATATTATTTAATATACATTATAATCTCTCTCTCTCTCTCTCTCTCTCTCTCTCTCTCTCTCTCTCCCCTTGCTCCCCCCCCTATCTCTCTCTCCCATAGATCCTGAAGGGTCTCACGAGGACGTTAATACAATCATGTCATCTCTCTCTCTCTCTCTCTCTCTCTCTCTCTCTCTCTCTCTCTCTCTCTCTCTCTCTATACATTTACTCCGCGCTTAAGGAGCAGTGCGCATTTGTGCGACATGTGGCGGTCAGTCAATCTCTCTTTGTGTCCACGATAAGTTAATTTGCTATGGTCTGCAAATTTTTGTGACACGTCACGTGCCATCAGATTATTTTGGACATGTCATCTGGAGTCCAAGCTCCAACCCTGGTCTCGCAGTTGCACAATGCAGTCTTCTAGATCAAGTTGGAGGTACCCAAAACCATTCAAGTCTGCAATAGAGTGCACGAGACAGATTGCAACTGACGGCTTGCTAGAATTGACCCTGTGATCACCACGTGTCATGGTCGTACACTCCTCCGAGCCTCCGCCTCTACCCCCAAACCTCTCAGAAGCTCCCTTTTGCTCCTTCCGAACATCCAGAATTGCTCCATTTGAAAACCTCGCCTTAAAGAATAAAGAGAATGAAATTTTAGAATCAAGCTATCACTTACTTGGCTCCAGGCCACAAGCTGGTTTTCGACCACTTCCCGATCGGGAGAAGTCCATAGAATCAGGCTATTGCTTACTTGGGAATTGGCCCCAAGCCATGAGCTGGTTTCCGACCACTTTCCCATCGGGAGATTTGGACTTCTAAAGGAGGCGACATGCCTTTATCTGGTTTATGAATGCTTATGTGTGGACTTTTTTATTGTTGTGAATGAATGCTTATGTATCAAGTTAATGATTGCTTAAGTGTGTTTGAAATAAATTTATTGGACTTGTTTTTTGTTTGTGAACGAGTACTTAGACCCGGTCTACGATGGGTTTGTTGTCGATTTTATAATGTTGCAAGCACTTAATCCAAACATTGTGGCCAAGTTAGTTTTTTTTTCAAATTTTGTAATCTTGCGTTTTTTTGAATCTTAATATAATTTTTGTAAATAAGTTATTTTTAAAATAATGTGCATATTTTATAAGTTTGTTCAAGCCCATAGAGAATATAGTATTTGATTTTATTTTATATTGATTTTGGGTTTTCAATATTGAGAATTATATTTTACTAATAAGTAGTATTAAACCAAATTATTTTATTTTTATTTTTGTAAAAAAAAGTATACTATAGTAAATTTGAAGTTCTATTTGCATTATGATTTAATCCACATAAAATAAAAGATAGATGCATGATTTTTTCAACATTATTTTATTATGAAATTTTTAATATAACAAGATTTTATTTCAAGTAGATTTTGATTTATAATGACTTTTTAATGCTAATACATTTTTAAAATTTAAATTAAATTTGTTTAAAATAAATCCTATGATGCATATTATATTAAGTTTTTATTTTTTTTTTCAATGTAAGATGAAAAATATAGACTTAATATAAATTGTTTGAAATGTTTATTTTATATAGTGTATTGATGGAAGTTTGATCAAAGATCTTGAACCTTGTTTTCAAGATCACTTATTTGCGAATTTTGAAATGCTATTAATTTTGTATAGGTTATTAATTTTTTTTCATACTTTTTTAATGCCTTGCCTTTTTTTTTGGCTTCCAATTGTAAATATTTATTTTACACATATAGGGCTCTTTCAATTTCTTAATTTTTTCATTGATGTCCTTCTTTCCCTTTAATTTTTTATTTTCTATTTTGTTCCTATTTTGTAGTAGCTCTATCATGGAACTTGAGCAACTTTTTGAATCAGAATGTCTTCTTGCAGCCATTATTGAAGCTGTTAAAATTTTAATTTTTTTAACATCATTACTATATATATATTGAAAACTTTGAATATATATATATATATAAATATTTTGAAATATAGATTAATCTTTTACAAAAAAAATTATTATGATTAAATAATATTTAATTATTTTTAATATCATTTCAAAATATGTTTTAAACTTATTGGAAAGATAATTTTCATTTTTTTTAAATACTATATTTTATGATGACATCTAAGCTAACGCTATTGCAAATTGAATCATCATTATGTATTGTTTTAAGAGCATGCGCTAACAAAAATTGCACAATAAGCCTCTTTTGTGTTGGTATTAGCAATCGTTGCAATTGAGATAATGTTGCCATATTTTGCTCAATCTTTGACTTATTCACTTTGAACATCATGATGATAACCTAAAGTTAAATTTAAATTATTGTGAGTTTTATCATAAATTGTAATATAATTTGTTTTAATATTTTAATATTCCTATTTTAAAAAAATAAGCATTATTAAAAAAATAATTTATATAATAATATTAAATATTTGATTATCTATATTAATAGAAATATTACCTGAATAATTTTTAATTCTGAATTTTATTGTTGAATCGGACTTAACAGATCATTCAATCCATTGATGTTTGCATCCGATTTTGAAACACTTGATTCAAGAAATATTATGGTTAAATTATTGAGCTCCAATGATCTTGAATGAGTAGATCAATCAATAATTTAGCGTTTTTTGGAGCTATCTACTATGTGTGATATGTTTACATTTTGATCAATGCATGCTAAGAGAAATGCCCCAAGATGGAATATCCTTATGGTACGAATCTTTGTCTCACTCACTTCCTCGCTGCTTCCATCATCCTCCCCTCCCTCTCTCTTTCTCTCTAATCTCCCACTCTTTCAAGGCACATGCACAGCTCACTGCATCTAAAGGGCCAGCCTCATGTTGCATGCATTCAAAATAGGCTGAGAGAGAGAGAGAGAGAGAGAGAGAGTCAATGCATTCAGAGAGACAACATTCTAAGAAGGCAGCTCCTCAAGCATGCACTTGGCATACATGTCCAAAAGGGCATCGGCCAGCATGATAATATGTTCTAGAAAGCTCTCTCTCGCAACTACCACAAGCTTTAAGATGCAAGCATAGGTCATTGCATTTGGAGGATGCCCTCATGCTGAATGATTTCAAAATACAATCTGGTGCTTGCTCACCTTGACCCTGTCAATGCCCATTTCTATGCCATCTTGCACCGCCAACAATAGCAGCATATTCTTCTCCATGACCAACCCTGCTAGCAAGGACTCTTCCTGTGGTGCTATATCCAGCGCAAGGATGCTCCCGCTTCAGCACATCTTTGCTTAGTAGTGGCAAAAGCAACAGTAGCTCCTCGAGCCAGATTTCACTACTGCGAGTCTGCCCAAAACCAAGTTGATATACAGTAGCAGGTCGGACCTCGATTCGAGGGATTGGGGAATCCATGACACCTTCCATTTTGAGGATTTTCTTGCTCCTTCTGATGATGAAGCTCGACAAATTGATGACTGGTTCGATTTCTAGCATGCTCCTACTGCTTTCGTTGCTACTGCAGCTCACAATGACACTCCACAAATTGATCATTGGACCAATTTGGAGGATGCTTCTACTGCTTTTCTTGCTTTTGAAGCTCCAAAAATCCATGAGCTCACCGATCTGGAGGGTAATGAATCTCCAAAAATCCATCCCTTCAGAGGAAACACTCCCTTGCTAGACGCTCAAAGCTCAAGTCTGAGCAAGAAGAAAGAGGAAACTATTATGAAGAAGGAAGAGGAGTAGGAAGAAGAAAAGGCACAATGCAAACACAAAGAGATAGAGAGCGAAATGGTACATAGAGAAAGTAGGGAGAGACTCCTTTATTGTTTCCCATTGGCAGTCGGGCTTGTTGGGCAAGGCATTGAGAGGAGAGCTACCACATGGCATTTTCTTCATCTGCCTCTCCACTCTTGCTTGCTCTCCCCAAATAGCACATGGCACATCCGTGAGCTCCCCCTCTACTGCAGCTCCTCCTACCACATGGCAATTCTTCCTTAAGAAATAGAATGGAAGTTTTTAATCACCTGAATCTTGTCACCCTAGAGATTCAATGCCAAAAAGCATGGATGTTGTTCATAGACCATATGCGAATTGAAATGCCAACTCCACATGAAGGGTTAGCTTTCAAAACCTTCTCGAGTGATGTTGGGATCAAGCAAGGCTACCCCTTGGTTGGGACTTTAGGGGTCACCTCACCAATGATGAGCCCACAAATGAGGACATGGGGAGGTAGACTAGCAGCAAAAGAGGGTAGTGACAAAGTCCAATTGAGGTAATTTGAGTACATATCTAGGCTGCCATGTTGGCAGCACCCTAAGGTTATTTCAAAGGCCCTAGAAGAGGGCAAAAGGGCAGACAATGACTGATGCATATGAAGCAGCAAGTTTGTGGCTACTCAGGGACTATTAATAAGCCTAGGGAAAGGTTGGCTATTGGATAGGGAGAAGATGGTGTCAGAATTCTACTGGCTGAGGTCAGGTCCAATTCTAGGCAGTTAGCAAAAACAGGAATAGGTTGGCAGTTATAGATTGGGTATTTTGCCTACCGGTGAAGGAGAAGGAGGTGGGGCACTTAGCGAAACCAGAGAAGGGGGTGTGTTCTATGGAGTCAAGCTCTGAGGAAAGCCATAGATTGGTCAAACTGCAGGGGGGGGAATGAAGGATGCCATAGCGTTGTCTTGCTTGGAAGTTGGCTTGCTTCGAGACAATGGGGGCATGAGGTCAACAATAGAGCATTGTCAGCCCCTCAAGGGTGTAGTCCTGGTACGTCTCCTAATCGTAGCTTTGCTTCTAACCAGGGCCACTGTCTAACCAGGGCCAATAGAGCATTGTCTAACCAGGGCCACTGTGACTCCCGTCGGTCGGGCTCTGACCCTAAACAAGGAGGGGATGTCCCCAAGTATGATCTGTGTGTCAACCCTCTGTCTAAGTTGTCAGGTCACAGGCTCCGGGTCACGGTCATGTTGAGGTCTCGTCTCGTGGGGGTGTATGTGATCTAGCTGAAAGAACTCCCTGATAGAGCTCTAAGAGGTATCAGTCGAGGAAGAAGTCTACTCATGTCTCCATGCTCGGAGTATCCTCTTGCGGTGTCTAAGCACCGAAAGCAGCCAAACACCGTTGGTTTGGGTAGGAGAGGAAACGGGCCAAAACCCCATAACTACCTTTGAAGAGGCAGTAGAAACACATGGGGAGGTAGACCGAGGTAGACCAGTAGCAAAAGAGGGTGGTGACAAAGTCCAATTGAGCTAATTTGAGTACATATGTAGGCTGCCATCTTGGCAGCACCCTAGGGCTGTTTCAAAGGCCCTAGAAGAGGGCAAAAGGGAAGACAGTGACTGGTGCATATGCAGCAGCAAGTTTGTGGCTGCTTAGGGACTATTTATAAGCCTAGGAAAAGGTTGGCTGATGGGATAGGGAGAGAGTTGATCCTAGCGGGAGGTTTTTCCAATGTTTACATCTTGTTATCTTTACCCCAAGAGATAATTTTAATGATCAGAGAGGCCCCATTTGATCCCGGGTTTTGAAAGGATTTCAAATACCATTGATCCATAAATCTGGCTGTAGATTTTTCTATGTCTACAATGCCTAATCCTCGAGCAGCCTTTGGGAGGGTACAGATTTGCCACCTTACTATGGCCATATTTCTTTGTCCCATTTCCCCACCCCCAAGAAAGGTTCAAAAAAGATTGTTTACCTAGTCAATGCCTTTCTTTAAGGGGAACCAATAGGATATATAATATATCAGAGAAGGATAGATATAGTGGTTAAGTACAAACTTTCTTCTAGCAAGAGACTGTTAGAGTCCCTGCCATCTTTGCACTTTGGTTTTGATTTTGTCTAATACCCACTCCCATCTGTCTTTATTTGAGCACTTGAAACCCATAGGAATTACGAGTAGTCTAAAAATTTATCCTTCCTTTATAAGCTTGCACCTTTTATCAACTAAGAGATGAGAGGGAGGATTCCTTGTTCCAAACATACCTATCTTTTCATGGTTGATTTTTTATCCTGAGGCGCTGCAAAATATCTCAAGGCACTTTACCACATTTCCAATTGATTGTTCATCATTTTGTGGGGTAAAATTGGTGTCGTCCGCCATGAATTGCTAGCAGACAATATGACCTTCTCCTTCTATCCAAATGCCACCTATCGTACCCCTGACCACTTCATCATGAATGAGCCACTTGAGAGAGTCTGCTCGCAATAGCGAAAAGTAGTGGAGCTAAGGGGCATCCTTGCCTAATTGATCTCCTAAGTGCAAAGGAAGGAGAAACTCTACCATTTATTTTAACCTTTGCTCAAGCTTGATGGAGTAGGGTATTGACAAAATTTACAAATTTGGGTCCAATCCCCATGTCCTGAAGGGAAGAGAGAAGGAAGCCCCCTTCCATCATATCATATGCTTTGTTGAAATTGACCTTAAGGAAGTAGATTCTTGATGGGTTCCATCTGCATGTTCCAATCCCTCCCAAAGTGTGAGGATTTCCTCTAGGATGTGCCTACCTTTGATGAATCCCTTTTGGTCTTCCCGGATCCAGGGCTGCATCTTGTCCTTAAGTCTTTGAGGAAGAGCATATGTCAAAATTTTGTGACTAGGCTGAGTTCCACGGTCTTTGTGATTTGCATCACCATTTATAACTAGTGGACCTGTGGTGATACGGCACTAGGCTTGGAAATTTAGCAGAATGGGATGGGCGACGAGAGTTTGGAGGTCAGAGGGGCGGAGAAGAGAGAGACTAGAGGGCTGAAGATCTAAGGCAAAATAGGACGTTTAGCATTGTTAGAGGGTGCCCGTTCTTTAGCTCTGTCTTAGGGCCTCCTTTTTGGGATTAACATGATCATTCTACTGGTTATCCTTGGGTCCAAAAAGCTTTATCCATAGGAGATTTAGTAGATAGGGGCAAATCGTGATCCCACAGACTTGATAGAATTCAATTGGCAGCCCCATCTTCTCTGAGGGTCTTTCCTTTTGCCATTTGATGAACTGCTCCCTTCAGCTCTTCTAGCGTCCATTCTCTGTCTAAAAAGTGGGCATCAAAGCTTGCTATAGTTTTCTTCCTAGCCCTATAGCAGAGAACCCTATTTCTTGCCTTTTTTATTGCAATCACTTCTGGTTCCCCTAGCAGGCTTTGAACCCTAAATCGGTTTGTAGGCTATAGTTATTAGGATCTCTCTCGAGTCCTCTACTTGGTCACCCTAAACAATGCAATTCCAGTGTTTCTTGAGCATGTTTTTTCATAAGAATTCAGAACATTTCCTCATTAGCTCCATCTGCCTTTCCAACCCACCAATCCCTTGTGTATGTCCTTGCCTATGACACTTCTATAGTAGCTTCTACACAAATTGCTTCTCTGCACTGTTTAAGCCTTTTTTGTCCATCCTCAGGGGAGTCGCCCTCTAAGAGTCTGATGTGGTCTTTAGATCTAGTCTCCTCTTGTTTCTAGCTCGGTCCGCTCTCTTTATAATTGCTTGGAGGAAGATCTCTATCCTTTGTGTTGATATGATCTATTTATCTGTAGTGCTCACTGAGCCTTCGAAAGAGTTGTGTGAGATGATTACTTTGTTTTGGATGTAGGGAAATTGGAAGAAGAATGGGTTGGCTTCGCCCAAATTTTCTTGCACTACAAGACGTCAAAGTATGAGGAGATATGTGATATACAAAAATCATGTTTGGCTTTTCTCAAATCATTTGGAAGGCAAAGGGGGTGTAGCCTTAGGAATTGGGATAATATATTGCAGATAGGAGATAATATTTCATTAAAGTCTATACCTTCCTTATGTGCAAACCCCTTTACAACGAGCCTTGCTATGTACCTCCTTTTTCCTCCATCTTCTTCCTTCACCCTATAAACCCATTTATTCCACAATGCTTTTTTTCCCATAGGCAAGCAAACTAAGGAATCCAAGGTTGAGGAGTGGAGAGCTATCCTCCTTCACGACTTCAAGGGGTAAAGGGTTGAGAAGGAGGATCAAGGGAGGAAGGAGGATGTGGAGGGAAGAGGAGAAGGGGGGAGGAGGGTGAGAAGGGAGGAGGAGAAGGGAGGAAGAGAAGGAGGAGGAGGAGGAGGGAGGAGAAGGAGAAGATGGGGGGAGGATGGGAGATTGCAAGGTTAGAGAATGCTATCATATGATAGTGTTCAGGGAGCATGGACCCAAGGAGATCATGGACATGAACACCATAGTGAATTTGAACATTGAACCCAAAAGAGTGGGAGCTTCATTCCATTGAGAGAGATTTATACACGTTGGTCTCTACACAATTCGTAGGAACCTCAAGGGTGGGACCTCTTTTGTAGGAGAGCTCTTGGGCTTTTTGGAGGGATCTCTTGGGTCTCCCCACGTTTGTGGAACCTCTTGGGTCTCTAAACTTTTTGGGGGGACCTCTTAGGTCCCTACACTTTTTGGGGGACCTAAAAATGTGCAGGCTTTTAGTCTTTCTCTCTCTAGTTTTAGTATTTCTCTCTCTAGATCCTGATTTTGCAAGTATGATTGGATATTTTCTAGAGAGCATTTTGGCTATCCTCGTTCTTTTAGACTCATCATACCATCTTTCAAGCTCAAGCTATTACAAGCAGAGCTTTGCCACTACTCTTCACACACAATGATCTCTTCTTCATTCTTATAGGCTGTACTTCTGGCCCTTGTTGCCATAGGGTTAACATTGTCCTTTAGATTGTGACTTACACAATATTGAAGTGATAGCCACTATTCTAGGAGAATATGATCGCTTCACCAACCATCATAGAAATAACGAGGACAAGCAAAGAGGAAGAGGTTGAGAGGAGAAAGAGATTTGGTGTGATTCTACACCATAAGAGGACTCAGGAGCCCTTTTCATGGAAGCAATGGTCGTGAGTGAATAGGGATAGGTTGAGAGGACGTTTGGGAGGTGTTTAGAGGTGTGGCAATAAATTTGGAAAATTTTTAGTTTTTGGAGAGAAAACGTTACATGAGATTTAAGGCCCAACTCTTAATGTCAAATGCACATCGTGACCAATGGTATGGCTGTTTGTCTTGTGGCCCTGATAGTTGTTTGGGTTTGTGGGAGAAATTGCCTTTTATAAATGGACAATGGAGTAGGGTAAATATGAATTGGGATTGTATGTGAAGTGTGAGGGTGGGGGGGGGTTGAAATGAAAGTTGAGAGAGAGAGAGAGAGTACTTTACAATAACTTTTCTATCACATGGCCCAAAATGGTCGAGATACAATAGCTCAGAGCTACACACTATGCACTTGAGTATCATTTGTAGCAACAAGGACTCTAGGACCTTGATGTACATGACCCATGATCGACACTAGCAGTGGGTACTACCATCCCCTTTTACAACTGCTCATCCTAGCAAGATAGAGCCATTACTTTAGATTAGTTCCAACGGTCAAGCAAACATATCTTTGTGATTTCCATTGGTGATGTCCTTTATGTCTAGAGCATTGGAAACATCCTCTCTTTGATGGTTTTAGGGTCAGTTAGCATTATGGTAATCTTTTTGGTCTTTGTGTTGGGTGTGTGCCTTTGATTTCTCTCATCATATAGCATCGCCCACCTACTATGCATGGCCTTGATGTCCTTAATGCATCATCTAGCTTTTGGTCCATCGGCATACTTTGTGGATGGGTTCTTTGCCTAATCGTTTGCTGGCTAATTCCTTTCGTCCTTCATGGGGGAGCTTTGTCATCCAGCTTCATCCGTTAAATTGCAAGCTTATCTTTGCTAGCAGTAGTTGAATCTATTTTAGGCTTCAATACTCATCCCCCCTCTATTTTTAGCCGCATCCTCATGCCTTTCATCTATTGATTTTGTTTTTGAAGACACTACTTGAAAATGTTATTCCAAGTTGGATTGGAAGGTGTCGTGCATCAACAAAACAAGTTGTATATCTTATTGGCTTCTACAGCAAAGATTTTGCTCATCTGCCAATATAAGGGTGTTGAGCCCCTTGATCAAGTCTGTTTGGTTTTTAGTCTCTCAAACCAATTGAATTGATCTCATGTAGCTGACAAGCATACGTTATGCAGCCACTTCATGAATCATTGTAAATAGTTCAAATCAAAGAAAATGCCTCGTTTCCATGCTTGCTTAGTGGTGACGGGAATGACAAGTATGTGTAGAAGAACATTGCATTCCCCTGTGCTTCTTCCATTCTACCTAGCCTTCCTCCTTTGTGCATGTTGTCGGGTATGCCTTGGTGATGGTGGAGGATCTTCTATGTCATCATTTAGTTCTATGGTTATGGTTCCGATATCCAATTTTGTGAGTCATGATTGTTTGTCCTCATAGATCTCCTTATATTGTGTGCACTAGGCTTTGGCCTTTGGCCTCACATTCTCAATTTTCTTCCTCCATGCATGCCTTGACCTTGCGAGTGCATTTGTTTATGTGCTAATTTGGAGCTACTTCGAGGGGTGTTCACCCATCTTTACCACCAGGGATATCATGGCCAAGGCTGTTCAATTTGTGGTGGCCTTGGCTTTGCTACCCTAGGAATTTGCCATTACATTCGATTGACTGCCCCCCTTTGTTGCTTCATTATTTAGCTACATGGGGGTAGCCGATTCCTTGGCTAAGCCAAGCATGGTGGAGTCAATAAATAGCCTCATGGATCTTGTGACTCCATCATCATTGTCATCTTTTTTGCACAGTTTTATTGTGTGGGAGTATTGGGCCTTTGGAGATCTCCTCCATTTACTGTTGTGGCTCATCCCATTGCCTCTAAATTTTATTGAATAACTTTGACAATCTTGACATGTGTTTCTCATATACCTCCTAGAGCCTTGATTTGGAAACCGGGGCTTTTTTCATGTGTTTTCACATTGGGTTTCAAAACTTTGTCCTAAGTACACAGTTCAAGGTTCTTCCTCTTGACCTGATCGCATGCTACTTGTGCATCTCTTGCTAGTGATTTGGGTATGCTTCAGCCTCTTGATTTCCTCACGAAAGGGTTGGCTTTTGCGTTTGTCTTCATTAAGTTCATGGATGGCTATGACTCTCTGCTCTATGACCTTGGCCATTTCGGTGCATTGGTCGAGCTTGACAAGAAGCAAATAGATTTTAATCATTCATTTTCTTCCCTTAGCCACCTTGATTGGAATCTAGCTAGCTCAAAGGTAGAAATGATTGGCCATGTAGGAAACCACACTGCAGGCCCACCTCATTTGTTATGCCATATCATTGCCATGGTTGGTTACATCATCTTGGCTATAATTTGCAACATCTAATTGGAGTGGAGGGCTCATGGGCAACATATATGGAAACTATTATTGGGCATTTAGGGTTGGCCAAAATCCTATTGTATCAGGAGGTGTGTAGTCTGGTTGCTCATTCTTCGGGGTCTGCGACCCCCTTGCCTTCTTCTTTTGCCATGGACCTTGGCCTAGGGGTTATGTTTGTGCTTCCTACATCGATGGTGGGTCCATTATCTCCCTTATGGCTTGGTCATTGGTAGATTCACGTTTTCCCCTTGTAGGTTGCTAGATGGTAGTTTCATGGTTATCTCTTTTTGACTTGGTGTGTGGCAAAAAAAAAAAGGGCAAAAAGAGAGTCTTTATATTAAACTTGAGGAAACTTTGTACATCATTAGAGTTTATCCATGAAAGACCAACCAGCCCTAGAGAGGACTAAAACCTTACCAAAAACTAAGAGCAACAGACAAACAAGATATAAATCATCTCGAGTTCCTCCTGTATGCACAAGAGGGGACATAAAAGGAAAAAATTGGTAGCCTCATCATTGAATCCTCCATTTTGAGCAAGAGTAGCAATAGCAGTAGAAGGGACACCCTGTATAGGATCTAAAGACATCTCCTCAGAAGTGTGAGAACAAAGGCTGAGTTGGAGGGCTTGAAGCTCCTTTACTTTGGGCAGATGGGTGCTATGTGGAAGGGCCAATAGCCAATTGGCTAGGGTCAGTTGAAGGGGACCTCCTATGGAGAAAACGGGGCATCTTGTCATGTTCCTCAAAGATAAAACACCTGCTCTTGTGCTCTAATATATCTGCATTCAACCTTGTATGTTCAAGGTTGTAAGCCTATAATTGAAATTTAAGGTAGCAAACAAGGCATCATCACACATTTCTTCATCATTAAACTAAAAAATTATTTCTAGGATTCCAGATAAACCATAAAGCATGTGCCCTTATTTGGAACCAAAACTCCTTCCTGGATTTGCATGCATCCCCTACTAGTATAGCTTTCCAATTAACTAGCCCTCCACACTCAATCTGGATGAATTTTTATACTCTTTTGACATGAGGACAAGCAACAAACAAATGAAAAATATCCTCAAAAGTACCAAGGCATCTTTTATATTTCCCATGTCCCTTTCCTATTCTGAGCCCTCTAACATTAGTCCACACTGCTTTATGAAGAACGAGTCAGGAAAGGTGGCACATATTCTCAAGGACTTGCTCAACCCATAGTTTGCCAAACCTTTCATATCATTTGTCCCTACTGTCCTGTAGATTCCATCTAGAATTAAGAGTTCTATAGAGATCATCCATATCAGCAGTTGGGGTGGGAATAGGAAGGATTGCAGAGCTTCCTACCCAATTGAACTCTTTGTGAAAAATTAATATAGAACCTTGCTTCCATCTGCAATCTCCCTGCCATAGTGCCAACCTACTTAAATAAGACCTTGGTTTTGGCTAGATAAAGAAAATTCCTGTCTAATATCATGCCATGTCTTCCATCTAAATTTAACTCTGTTCCATAGTTGTTGGCCCCAGTTTTGCAAACCCTTCTTAAGCATGGTATTTGCCATAACAAACTATTCATCAGTTAGTTAAGAGTTCCTAAAGATTGCTGAGACCCAAATGGAGTCATTATCCATAAAAGATCCTTTGTCGCCACAGAGAAAAGAAAAAACACTTTTACCTCCTTAAAAGCTCTCTAAATAGATTGCCAAAATGAGATACATTTAGCCTACAGGGTTCAAAATTACAAATATCAGATACTAGGGGATAATTCTTCCAATTGGGAGCCCTAACTGGCCTAATGTGTTTCATATTCCTCAGCAAAAGCTGGGCCCAACCACACTCTAGATTTAGAATAGCTTTAATGACTCAAGTAGCAGATAGCTTTTTGGCTACAATAGAAATATATGTTACTCCAAGCCCTCCTTTTCTAGGCTTAGTATAGTATGACCATCTTACCTTAGATATCTTGGATCTTTCTCTCCACAAAAAAGATCTGCAAATTCTTATAAACCTGTCTATCCCAGATTTTAAAGGGGCCCAACAAGAGAGGTAGAAAATAAAGATGGGATAAATGCAATAGTTAAGTACTAATATACTCGCCAAATTGGCTTGATATCCCCTCCACTTGTCAACATTTTCCTAAAATCTATCCACCATTAACCAGTCCCACCTTTGCTTCATGGTTATTTGAAAGGTCATTGGAATCCCCAAAAGTCTGAACATTGTGCCCTTTTTAATTCTAAGACATCCTAGATTTTCCATAACCAGTTTCTCTTTGCCATTTAGAGTATCATACCCTATTTTTGAGTGGTTAATTGTAGAGCCTGATGCTTTATAGAAGATTTCAAGACAGTCCATAACACATCTAACATCCTGATCATTATTCCTGGGGGTAAGGGTGGTGTCATCAACAAATTGCTGGCATACTAAATGGTTGCTATAGACATGAGTTCAATCCCTTTAAGATTACCTTTTTGGATTTGACTTTTGAGAAGACACCCTAGAGCATCAGTTGCTATAGCAAAGAGAAGAGGAGCTAAAGGGAAGCTTTTTTATTGATCTCTTCAAGAGAAAAGAGCCACTCATAACTCCATTGACACTTGCCTTGGCTGAACCATTAATGAGTGGGAGTTGAACGTAAGAAACAAAAGAAAGGCCAAGGCCCATGTCCTGCAAAGATTGTAGTAGGAAATCCCATTCCAGCCTATCATAGGCTTTATCAAAGTCAATCATTAGGAAGCGTACATCTTGTTTAGTCTCCTTGGAATACTCACATCCTTCCCAAATATTTATAATGGCCTCAAGAAGGTGATGACCCTTTATAAAACCCTTCTATTAAGGAAGTATCCAGTCCTTCATATTACTTTGGATGCTTAGGGCTAAAGCCTTTGCAAAAATCTTGTAGCTACAGTTGAGAATTGTTAGAGGCCTCCAGTTCCTAAGCTCATCTTTAGGGCCTTCCTTAGGGATGAGTTTGATTATTCCACCATTGAAATGAGGGGGGAGAGCACCCTTCACAATACTTTCTTGCTAAAGCAATAGCAAGAAAGGTCCTACCAGGTCCCAGAAAACCTTATAGAATTCAATGGGAAGACCATTCTCTCCTAGTGTTTTACCATGTACCATCATTGTGGCTTCCTCCTTTAGCTCTTCATTGGAAAAGGTCCTCTCTAAATAAGCCAAATCATATTTTTCTATTGCTTTATCTCTTACAATATGACAACTATCTGGCTCTTTGTCTCTCTACATCTGGTATGACTAAAGAGGATAAGAGTGTCTGGAAGTGCTTTTGTATCAGTTTGATGTTCTCCTCTATGGTTGAAACACAAGTGCTCTTAGCCTTTTTTTAAAGGGGGATATCCTCATTTTCTCTTTTCTTCTGATTAGTTTAAAGGTCTCTTTGGTAGGTTTGTCTATTTTTCCTACCCACCAATCTCTGAAGTAAATCTTAGGATCATACAACCTGATCTGTTCTTGTTTTTTTAGCTCTTTTTTAGCAATAAGTAGCTCCCCTTGTGCATTATAACCCCTACTCTGGCTTGCTGCTCCAAGTTCTTAATTTTGCTCTAAATCCAATTCATTCTTTGAGCCCTTACGTTGGCTCTGTTTTTTCTAGCTGTCTTAAGATTTTTTTTGGGTATTCTCAACAGCTAAAGCCCAAGAATCTGCAATAGAAATGCCTTTACCAAAAGCATTTTCCAAGGCTTTCTTTATCAAGGATTAGACGCTCTTCAAAGCAAAAAATTTTGGGTCTTCTTTGAACCAAGAAGTTCCTTTATAACAAACCCAAAATCATAGCATAGAAAGACAGGTTTATGGTATGAAAGAGTTAGGGAGGAGAAAGACTTAGTCTTTAAAGTGAGAAGGTTATTCAAAAGACTTAGTCTTTAAATTGAGAAGGAGAAAGACTTAATCTTTAAAGTGAGAAGGTTATTCAAAAGACCCTTTGAGACATAAAATCTGTCTAGGGAATGTGTGTCAAACATTCAATGCAACTAATGTCATAAGTTTGGACACTATGAAAGAGATTTTTGTACGACCAAGGAGGTCAATCCAACATCAATTAAGGGAATTTATGTGGATAAGGAAATCTCCATGGTGGACATTCAAGTTACAATCATCATGCCAATGAAGCTCATAATATGTATCTTGCAAGTGAGGATATGCAAACGACTAATACAATGTCTCTTGATGTTGATTGCAATTCAAAAGGAGAATGCAGTTATCAAGTTGATCAAGCAGATCAAGATCCTTGGTACATCGATAGCTGTGCATCACCGCACATGATAATGCATTAAGAATAATTCATAGAGATGAAACCATTAGAAGGACCCAAGAATGTTATCTACACAGCAACAGATAACACACCAAATCTAGTTCAAGGGAAAGGCATTGTCCCTATGAACAATTTCACTCACATGAAAGGATCAGTGAAAGATGTACTCTATGTTCCAAGCTTAGCAAGAACCTCTTGTTAGTTGGGCAAATGACAGAACACAACTACAGAGTCATTTTTGATGGAGATGAATACACAATCAATGACAAATCCAAAGGATATCAGCTAGTAGGAAAAGCAATCAAGGAAGGATGCTTGTTCAGAATGTTGAAACTCACAAATATCCAAAAAATCCTACATTCAATGACAAGTACTATTGATAGCGCATCAGATCTCTTACATATTTAACTATCACAAGACCATATATTTGTTATGCAGTAAGTTCACCTACACAATTTATGGCAAATCCAAAACACTCTCACAGGAATGCAGCCAAAAGAGTCTTGAGATACATGAGAGCTATAAGATAGTTTGGAATTAAATATAGAGGATGTTATCCAAGGTTGTATGGATACTGTGACAATGACTATGTAGGAGATCATGAGACTAGGAGATCCACACAAGGATATGTATTTTTCCCCGGTAAAGGTGTTATATCATGGTTGGCAAAAAAACAACCAACTATATCTTTGTCTTAAGTAGAAGCAGAATATAGGGCACTCACAACAGGTGCATGTGAGGCTCTATGGCTTAGAAGACTATTGTTAGAAATAGATTACTATGACTCATGAAAGCCAACAACAATACACTGTGATAATCAATTGGCTCAAGCATTAGCCAAGAATCCAGTATATCACTCCAAGACAAAGCACATTGACGTTAGAGAGCACTTCATGATAGAAAGAGTGTTACTTGGTGACATCACATTACAACATTGTGACAACAACAATAATGTTGCAGACATCTTTATCAAACCACTTGGTAAAGAGCTTTTTGAGAAACACCAACAAGATCTTGGTTTGACACATAGGAAATCCAAAAGATGTCAACTAGTAGCAAAAGGTGTCAAGGAAGGATGCTTATACAGAATGCTAGCTATAGTACTAGATAAGCATGCCATGTCATCTCAACCACAATAGATGCCACTATCTGCAAAATGGCACAAGAGATATGGTCATGTCAACTTCAAGTACTTGTTAGATCTCAGGAATCAGAATATGGCAATTGGGATTCCGAAGCGATAGTTTCTTGGAAAAGTTTACGAAGCATGCTGCTTCGACAAACAAAAGCGCACCAACTTTGTCAGAAGTACCTCTCATGCACGAGGTATTCTTGATTTAATTCATACAAATGTATGGGGTTATGCCTAGACCCGCAGCATCAATGGTTCACTTTACTACTTGACCTTCATCGACAACTACAATAGATATTGTTAGGTCTACTTTTTGAAAGAGAAATCTGAAGTGTTTTCCAGATTTCAAGAATTCAAAGCCATGGTAGAAATCCAGACAGGCAGAAAGATCAAGGTCATGAGATCAAACAGAGGAGGTGAATACATGTCTTCAGCATTTATGAAATTTTGCAAAAATCATGGCATATGAAGACAATTCACATGTGCAGATACTCCTCAGTAGAATGCAAGAGCTAAAAGGAAGGATGGGACTTTAGCAGAGAGTGCTAGAGCAATGCTTAGTGAAAAGCATCTTCCAAATCAGTATTGGGCAGAAGCAATAGCTATAGCAAGCTATTTGCTTGATCGGCTTCCTACCGAACCGATACGGGGTATGACTCCTTATGAAGCATTCATTGGACACAAGCCACACATTGGGCATCTCCGCATATTTGGTTGCATAGCATATGCTCACATACATGATGATCATCATAGGAAATTGGATGCAAAGTCATGCAAATGCATCATGGTTGGCTACAGTGAAGAAAGCAAAGCATACAAATTGTATGATCCCATCAACCGCAAAGTCATTATCTCCAGAGATGTAATCTTTGATGAGGAATTAGAATGGAAAACCTCACCTACACAGGAGATAGAAGCATCAACTTCATAGTCATCTACAGAACAGGTTGATGAAGAAGAGCAAGAATTGCTAGCAACACCCCAAGTAGAGCCACAACAGCTCAGACAGTCTACTAGGGAAAGTAGACCTTCAGCTAGATTAACATATGCTCAGAAAGGCAAAGCAATTCAGGCAAAAACCACCAACTATGCTCTTATGACTACCATCATGGCTACAGAAGAGCCAGTGTATATCGAAGACGTAGTAGACAAGCTAGAATGGCAAACTACTATGAATGAAGAAATGGATGCTTTGTATAAGAATAATACTTGGGAATTATGCAACCTTCGACTAGGAAAGAAGGCCATAGCAAACAAATGGGTATACAAAGTGAAGTACAATCCAGATGGAAGTATTCAGAGATACAAAGCCAGACTAGTTGCAAAAGGATTTGCACAACAATATGGTCAGGACTATGATGAGACTTATGCTCTAGTAGCAAAGATGGATTCCATACATTTCTTGATATCACTAGTGACACTCAGTAAATGGAATTTGTATCAGCTCGATGTCAAGAATGCATTTCTCAATGGTTACCTAGACGAGGAAGTCTACATGTAACAACCAGCAGGTTATGTTGAACCAGGAAAGGAGAATAAGGTTTGCCATCTCAAGAAAAGTCTCTACGGCTTAAAACAAGTACCTAGAAGTTGGTACAACAGAATTGACAAGTATTTTGCTGATCTGGGATACATGAAGTCCAATGGAGATCATACTCTCTACTACAAAGCTCAAGGGGAAGACATTACTATTGCACTTTTGTACATAGATGATTTGATTATGACAGGAAGCAAGGATAACTTCATCAAAAAACTGAAACAAGACTTATCTGTAGAGTTTGACATGAGAGATCTTCGACTTATGCACTATTGTCTTGGAATTGAGTTCTGGAGAGATTCAGATAGCACATTCATGAGTCAGCTCGAGTATGTTGACAGTCTCCTGAAGAAGTTTCATATGGCAGATTGCAAGATTGCAGCCACTCCCATGGAACAGAGTTTGAAACTTACTAAAGATTCAGAAAAGCCTACAGTCAATGACAGATACTACAGGAGCTCATCGGATCTCTTATATATCTGACAATCACACGGCCAGATATTTGTTATGCAGTAAGCTCACTAGCACAGTTTATGGCAAATCAAAACAGTCTCATTGGAATGTAGCCAAAAGAGTCTTGAGATACATTAGAGGTACAAGACAGTTTGGGATAGAATACAGAGGAAGTCATCCACGGTTGCATGGATACTATGATAGTGACTATGCCGAAGATCATGAGACCAGGAGATCGACACAGAAATATGCATTTTTCCTTGGTCAAGGTGCTATATCATGGTTGTCAAACAAATAGCCAACTATTTCTTTGTCTTCGACTGAAGCAGAATATAGAGCACTCATATAGGTGCATGTGAGGCTATATGGCTCAGAAGACTATTGTCAGAAATAGATTACTTTAATGAGTCAAAGCCAACAACAATATACTGTGATAATCAATCGGCTCAAGCATTGGCCAAAAATCTAGTATATCACTCCAGGACAAAGCACATTGATGTCAGAGAGCACTTCATCAGAGAAAGAGTCTTACTTGGTGACATCACACTGCAGCATTGTGATAGCAAAGAAAATGTTGCTGACATCTTTACCAAACCACTTGGTAAAGAGCTATTCAAGAAACACCGACTAGCTCTTGGTTTGACGCAGAGGAAGGACATTCCCATTAAAGGGGTGTGATGGAATGTAATGCTTAGTCCTTCTTCGATTCCCCAGAATCATCATCTTGAGGGAAGGCCTACTTCATGATGTTGATCTTAAGGGAAGGTATTGAGAGTTCACGCTCAACATCATGTGATCGTGTGTGCATAGCACCATCACGTGATCATATGTGCATAGCACTAACCTTATAGAGTGCTATAAAGGAAAGGGTTAGATCCCCTAACCCTAACCCTAAATCGATTTGTATATATTCTATTTTTTCAACTAAATCTAGTGTACAGTTAGTCATTTGTGGTGTGCTCTCTAGCTGTGTCCTCTGTCCTCATCTCCACTCTTCTTCTCTCCCCTCTTCATATTTTGTAATCCTTCTACATCAACAGCTCCCGACGCACAACACCCATGACAACCTAACCTCTAAGAACCTCCAAGGTAAGGCCACCCGACAGCCGACTCTGCATAACTATTAGGACCAACGGGCTCTGAGAGCTCCCATCAACACTCCAACGCCTAGCGACTAGCACCTAGCAGCAAAAACAATGGCTTAGCCTCCCTGCAGATGACTAGCACGAATGGAATCTTGTGAAGATTTCAATGCATCTTATTAAGATTTAGTCAGGCTCCCACGTGGAGTCTTATCCACTTGCCATGTCATCAAGCACCACTATTTGGCCATGTCAACAAGCTCATCTTATCTGCCACATCACTCTAAGTGACATGTTAGTAGCCTCATGAGGCTACCACATCATTAGCCTATTTGCCAGCCGTGGGAGTCTTATCCACTCACCATGTCATCAAGCACCACTATTTGGCCACATCAACAAGCTCATCTTATCTGCCACATCACTCTAAGTGACACGTTAGTAGCCTCGTGAGGCTACCACATCATCAGCCTATTTGCCAGCTATCACCAATTGCCACGTGTCAGTCAAAGTCAACCTGCCACATCAGCAGGCCACATCACCATGCTAGCTCATCAACCATGTCATCACCACCACATCACTTGCCACATCACTTGCCATGTCATCACTACCATGTCATCATTGCCACATCATCTATAGACATCATCATATGTGCCACCTCAATTGTCCAATCACAACACTAATCCCTACACGGACAGTTACCTCTCCACAGTCACTGCATGTGACCACTCCTACCACCTCAGCATAGGGCTCTATTGGCACACCACTTGCTAGGCATAGTGCCACATCATCAACTGCATGTGACCCAAAGTGACACATCATCATTGAGTACATTTGCACTCCTTTTGCCCCTCCACCTAGATCAAGTTATATCTCTTGATCTAGGAAGAATTTGAGGGCGCTCCAAAAAGGAAAGTAGCTTGTTTTTTTGTGCTCTACGTGCTCATCACATCATGCACACATTTTAGTGCAAATTACATTCACATTTGAGCCTCGCTGACAAAACCACTTCCTTCATGCACATTTGCCTCTACATCGACACATCTGACCTAACACTTAAAAAGAACAAAAGAAAAGGAATTATTTGCTATTCTTTCATCGATCGACGGTTGGTATAGATCTAGATCAGAGTAGACTAGATCGCCATAGAGGGGACACTTTGAATTTCCCCAAGATAACAATCTAAGCCATGCTCGAAATTCCCGACTAGTACCCAGTCCATATGCTCACATACAGTTTCACATCATTACATTACCCAAAACCTTACATTCATCAGTTCAGTGAGTAGACTTCAGAGAGTACAGAGGCATTGCAGATTGTTTCAGTGGGCAGATAGCACTTGATTTCACACACACATGCCACCATTGTAAAGCTTATTCGGCTATCTCACGGCATCATGCACATCATTTCAACCTTGTAAAGCCTCTTGCTATTCCCGGCATCATTGCCACAAGCCTTGTAATACAGATTAGATTTTATATATTGTAGTTCTATCTTCACCGATGGTTTAGAGATTTCACATGGCACAATCAGTGTATCTGCAGTGGATTCATACAGAGATTTTCATGACACTTTTGAGTACATTCCTTGCACCATGTCTACGACTAGCAACCTCAATCTAGAGGCATCTGCTAAGTTAGACAACTCCAATTATGGTACATGGAAATACCGAATGGAGACCATTCTTGTACTTTAGGACAAATGGGAGTATGTCGATGGGTCTACACCTAGACCATTAGATGATCCAGCCACCAGTAGCTCTACTCCACCTGTTGTCACAGCACCAGCAATGGGATCTATAGCTACACAAATAGTTTCCGCACTAGTAGCAGATCCTGCCATTGCCCAAGCTCATGCAGAATGGGATAAGAAAGACAAGTATGCCTATCATCTGATCAAGTAGAATGTGCAAGATGTCATGCTAGGATAGCTCAACACAATCAAGACATCAAAAGAAGCATGGGATAGCTCTCTACGAGTCCAAGAACACATCTAGGATTCTCACCCTGAGAAACCAAATCAACCAGAGTTTCCACAACAGTAGTGAAACCGGTCATGCTTATGTACTCCACATAAAAGACTACAACGATCAACTTGCAGCAGCAGAAAAGACTATGAACCCCGCAGAAATGGTTCAAGTAATCCTGAATGGACTAGGAGAGGGATACGAGAATCTAGTTCAGAGTATTGCCATCCAACAGCAAATTCCAACACTGGAAGAACTTCAGTCAATTCTACTTGGTGAAGAACTCAGGACTCAGGCCATCCAAGCACGAAAAGGTCATTCTAATGATCAGGCATTCACAGCTTCAGAGAGAAGCAGAGGCAGAGGCAGATCATTCCAGAAAAGTGGTCATCATTAGTAACAAAATCAAAGTCAGAATTAGCATCAGCATCATCCTCAGCAACATCAGAATCAGTAAAGAGGAAATCATTCCAACCGAGGAAGATTTCAAGGAGGAGGGAATGCATCCACCAACATGTCAAACATTCAGTGCAACTACTGTCACAAGTTTAGACACTATGAAAGAGATTGCCACAAGAAGTAGTACGACCAAGGTGGTCAATCCAGTAGCAATGGAGGGAATTTCCGAGGCAGAGGAAATCATCGTGGTGGACATTCTAGTCAAAGTCATTTTTCAAATGAACATGGAAATATGTTTCTTGCAAGTGAGGAAATGCATCAAATTGATACAATGTACCTAGACATTGATTTCAATCCTAAAGAGGATTTCAGCCTATCAAGTCGACCAATTGGAATAAGATCCTTAGTATATCGACAGTGGTGCATTATCTCACATGACGAATCATCACGAATGGTTCATAGAAATGAAGCCATCAGAAGGTCAAAAAAATGTCATCTACACTGTAGACAATACACCGAATCCGGTTCAAGGGACAGGTGTTACCCCTATGAACAATTTCACTAGTGTGAAAGGATTGGTGAAAGATGTGCTCTATGTTCCGAAGCTCAGCAAGAACCTTTTGTCAGTAGGTCAGATGATGAAACACAATTACAAAGTCATCTTTGACGATGATGGATGCACTATCAGAGACAAATCAAAAAGATGTCAACTAGTAGTAAAAGGTGTCAAGGAAGGACGCTTATACAGAATGCTAGCTATAGTATGAGATAAGCATGCCATGTCAACTCAACTGCAACAGATGCCACTATCTGCAAAATGGCACAAGAGATGTGGTCATGTCAACTTCAAGTACTTGTTAGATCTCAGGAATCAGAATATGGCAATTGGGATTCTAAAGCTACAGTTTCTTGGAAAAGTTTGCGAAAGCATGCTGCCTCGGCAAACAAAAGCGAACCAACTTTGGCAGAAGTACCTCTCGTGCACGAGGTATTCTTGATTTAATTCATATAGATGTATGGGGTTATGCCCAAACCTGTAGCATCAATGGTTCACTTTACTACTTGACTTTCATCGATGACTATGGCAGATATTGTTGGGTCTACTTTTTGAAAGAGAAATCTGAAGTGTTTCCCAGATTTCAAGAATTCAAAGCCATGGTAGAAAACCAGACAGGCTGAAAGATCAAGTTCATGAGATCAGATAGAGGAGGTGAATACATGTCTTCAGCATTCATGAATTTAGGGCTTTGCATCAATGGCATGTTGCCATTGATGAACTTGCACTGCCTCTTGGATGAAGTAGGTGCATCTATCTCCATGACTTTAGCCAATTTTCTTTTATATGTCCATCTCGGTGGATCTTCCTTTTCTTACATGGCACATGGAGAGAAGCTAGGAGTGCCATGTGTCATGCAATTGACCAAAGAAGAGCCAAAGGTTTTGAAGAGTGCCACATGGAAGGTTGCTCAAATCTTGCAAGGAGAGAAACTTATAGCTGCAGGTCCTAGAAGAAAAGCTCGCAGGAGAAGTTAGCTTCCAAGACGCGTGCCTTCAATGTTTGTCGCCCAAGTAGATGCAATTTGAATTCTAAATTTTGAAGCTGTAGTTTACCACGAATGCTTTTCTCCCCTATGCCTTCACCTCCCCTCACCTTCCTTTTCTTCTTCTTTTTAACGTCTCTTCCTCCTTGCATTCCCTCCTTTCCTTTGATGCCCTCCCCTGTTTGAATAGCCTTGTGCTTGGCCTTGGCTCTACTTGACGATCACGATTTTAATGTTGGAATCCAACGCCACACCATTTTGTCCTCCAAAGCAACCTCTAGCATAGCAGTAGCTCCAACAAAATAGCTCCTCCTCATCTTCATGGCCACTTTGGCATGGCTCTACTAGTAGCTCCAACAAAACCAACTCCTCCTCATCATTGTGTAAGTAGACTTATGGAACACCGATTGCATCGTTGACATTCGATAGCCATCGAGCGACCGACATAGAGAAGGTAGCTATAGGCAACAAGCATGAATAGATTCAATGAGCTCTTGCTTTCCTATCTTGGAAGCTAGCCATTTATCCTATATGATGTTGAAGAGGGGATAATACTCAGGATAAACAATGGGAGAGAAGGCTTCTTGAAGAGTAATGGTGCTAGGTACTAGCCAAAGGAATGAAGAGTTGAACCTAATTAGGTCATTCTGATGGCAAGAGCTATGGGCAAAAGAACTATCATTGGTGCTATCATTGCAATTCCATACCCAGTATGGGGGAAGCTACACTAGAGGACGAGGCCACAAGGTTCCATAACGAGGCTATAAGGGATTGGGGAGAGATCAGTGAAAGAAGAGGAACTACCAAGCAAACTAGCGGGGTGAAAGGTTTGAAGGGGCACGAGGGTGTGGTAGGATTGATCAAAGCTCTACCAACATCTTGAGTAGAATTGTATATGGTGAAGTTTTCGATACTAGGGGGAGTATTTGGGTCTACGTTGAGGTCCAACCAGGCATGGTGGAAGAACAAGCCAAAGTTTTGTTCAGACTTCTGTATCTCCTCCCTCGAAAACATAGTCAAATTTAACATCTCCTATCCCCATAACTTCTTTGGAGAATGAAGTATACGGGCCAACACTGGAGCATCTAGTAGCACTATTGGGTGCATAGTTTGACAAGGGGCCAATCAATAGTAGCCAAAGAAATAGGTGCTGCAATGAAAGTCTAATGAAAGTTACATAGGCTCTTTGTAGTATGTTGATTGGGTATTGTTGTGTAGGCTTGGTGTAATTAATGATGGGTAATTATATTTGGTCGGATATTTTAAGGTATCTGCATATGGAAATGCCGGCATCGTAGCTAAAAGAGGACTTGCAACATATGAGCCCTTCATACCCAAGGTAATAATCGTCATAGTTATACTCACATTCTTAGCTCTTATTGTTGCATGCAAAAGCTCATTTCTTGCTCTAATCTTACGAATCAACAAACCTGAAAGAAGCTTTGTCAGCTATAAGGAAATTAGTGGGCAAATGACTAAGATGAATGGAAGAATTGCTGCCATTACCATAGGCCAGATATTACTTCAACCCTTTCCTATGCAACCTTCCATGCCATGTCTACTCGATGAATGTTTGTGCAAGAGTAGATTGAGGATCCAAATCTTTGGATGGATTCTATGACGCGAGTCAAGACAGAAGTCCAGATGGGAAAGCATTAATGGGATGCCTAAAGAGGTCAAAAAAAGTATAGGGAGTAGCGTGTTCAACATTATTGACAGCAATATGAACATCATTTGTGATGGAATAAGGAACATGGTTGATGGAAGGAAGAAAGAGATGTTTGCCAAAAATCTTGATGCCACATAGCGGATCGCAAGAAGGATGAGAGGATCCAAAGAGAGGCCATCAAGGCGAACAAAGATAATTGGAGGACGAAGAAATTGTGGTTAAAAGAGAAGCGGTGCAAAGTTGAAGAAGAGGTGCTAAACAATCTACGGACCTCAAAGACGAGCCATGCCTAAGTGTTAGACGGGCATTGTCATGTGAGCTGGTAAGCACAAGGGTAAGGCGCTAGGATTTTTGTCTATCCCTATATGATCTCAATAGCTAGCAAGCTACATGGTGGGTGGGGAGGTCAATGAACTCCACATGAAAGGATTAGATCTAAGCAAATGCAAAGAATGGAGGAGTGAGGAAAAGAAATCCAAGTTCAGTAGAAAAGACCATCCAAAATATTTGTGGTATGGAACCATAAAGGCAACTCTATTATGAAAAGTACTACTAGTAATTTTACTTCAAGATTGGTTGGATGATTGCCATGCACTAGTGTACAGCTAACAACATCCTTCCAAGCTTGCAACTACAATCAACGTTTCCTTCCTCTAGCTCCGGTAGTTTCTATGAAATATTGAAGAAATAATGGGGAAAATATCCATTGCATGACTCTTCGAAATAGGTAGATCTTCATTGAGATTTCCTTGCATTCTTGCATTGGGTTGTTTTCTATCAATAGGACTATCGTTGAGGGTCTATGACCTACCTATGAGAGAAGAGGTCAATTGAATTGAGGGAAAATTTGGGAGTTAAATATTTGTGTGGAGAATCAGGACAAAGTTAAAGAGGTATAAAGGAATTACATTCACAAGGGTTTTTAAAGTGAGCTGTCTATAAGAGCATAAGTCAAGGAACGAGTGAGGAAGAATCCATAGGAAGATTATATGTTAGATTGAGCTTGGAATGTTGGAGTGTCATGTTGTATGAAATGACAAAGGATTCAAGCATATGGTATTTGTCAATTGCTCATTAAGTCTCAAAAGTTGTTGCGGCAGCGACAAGAGGAATTTGTAGTGTTTTCAACACCCTGCTCAAAAGAAATTTGATATGACCAGACCGATCTTTGCTTTAGATTCTATAATAGCAATGAAGTGTTTGCCATATTTAACCTTGAATGACAACCATTTTTTAATGACATGCC
This sequence comes from Dipteris shenzhenensis, assembly GCF_047967505.1. NCBI lineage: Eukaryota > Viridiplantae > Streptophyta > Polypodiopsida > Gleicheniales > Dipteridaceae > Dipteris > Dipteris shenzhenensis. The sequence continues at coordinate 35,037,478 of NC_141609.1, read as the reverse complement.
ACATAGGCCCTTTTTGTTAGGCAATGTAGCTTCTATTTATCCATCTATGCTCACTTATTTTTGTGGTACCACTCCTTGGGGCGTGCTTTGCCTAGCATGCTTCATGTTATATGTTGTGAATCTCTCAAGTTAAATGCCATGTGGGACCTCCTTGGGGTGTGTTTTGCCTAGCATGCTTCAAGTTATATGCTCTTTGTGATCTTTATCAAGTTACATGTTATGAATCTTAAAGCAAAGAAGGCCACCACATGCCAAAGTCACTGTGTCATAATTTTAGGCCATACTAGCCATAGATTGTTATTCATATGCCAAGGTTCACAATAATTAACATCCTATGCAATAATGTGACTTCATAACAAAGAAAAGAATGCTGCCACATGCCAGGGTCACTGTGTCATAATTTTAGGTCATAGCAGCCATAGTTTCTTATTCCTATGCCAAGGTTCATGATAATTAACAACCTATGTAATAATGTGACTTGCAAGGCTAGATGAAAGAATGTTGTAGGATGAAATTGATTCATTTCCATTTAATACAAGCAAAATGCCACACTTTGTTGGACAAGTCTCTATAGTGTAGATTGTGGATCAAGCATAGTGACATGCAAGTTTTGGTGGTCCTACACAAATATGCTCAAATGTATATTTAGAATCAATATATTTGTATGAAATCCATTGTAGTCTCTTATCAAAGGGATTGTTAAGGAAAAAATATAAGCCTAGCTTGCTAGTTAGATTGGTCATTCAAATGTAGCAAGTTGCAACCTCTCGATCTAATCTTTTGCTATTTGGGAAGGGAGACCCAAAAGTTGTTATGTATCCACAAAAGGGAAATCATAGTGATTGATTCCTAATTTTTTAATATAAAAGAGACTAAGTTCTTATTCATCATTTGCATTGATAAGATCACATAACATTCATGTTGTTTCTAGAATCTAAAGTAGGAATGAACTATGGGACCAAAGGTACACAATGCGATAGAGGTTCTTTTGGATGGCTCTACTTTGCCACATGTTGCTTGATTGTGCATCCCCAGGTGGCAATCTATGTGCACTATCTCAGTGGGAGGACGTGGTGGTGAGAGGAGATAGGGCTAAGGGAGAAACCATAAGCAAAGGGGAGGGGAAGCAAAGGTGAGGGGGAGGACTAGTGAATCACATGAAACCATCATCTCATATCTTTTGTAACATGTACTAGTGAGTGGAGATAGGTCTAAGGGAGCAATCATAAGCAAATGGGAGGGGGAGAAAAGGTGAGGGGTGCCTAGAGAACATTCACAATCAAAGGGTAGTGAGCAAAGGTCATAGGGTTGAGCAAGCACTTGCAAGGAAGGGGGGCAACCCACCAGCTACAAGCAATTAGATAGATATTGCCTGTACGCACAATGTTGACACAACCTTCACTTGCCGAATAGTCGCGCAATTCTATTGATAGAGAAGAAAGATCTTTAATTGCCATTGAGCTAGGAGAATTTTGCAAAACTCCAGTCACGTTTCCATAGCTTCTCCTAGGTGAAATAGCACCTCATTGCACCTCTTCTTGCTGGTAGCCCTGGTCTGGTATACTAGTGCATTTTTTTGCTTTAAAAGCCCCCTCAGTTCATGTTTTATGTGTCTGAATTGCACCCTCCACCCTCCAATCTACCTTGGTCTTTGCTGGCAGAATTCTTCATAATTTGGTCAAAGGGTGTTGAGCAATCACCATAAGTTTGGGGCTTCTATTATTTACTGCAAATTTTCATTGTTTTGATTGTACTTGAGTAGTAGAACTCAGTCATGGAGCTCATGAGTGTCCTTATACTTTGCATTTAGAATGATGACTATATGATTCTCTTTGACCAGGATTTATGAATACTTGAATTGTAAACATGACTAAGCCCAGCAAGTAGAGAAGTTTGATGGAACTACTTTCCATACTTGGCAAACAAAAGCTAAGTTTGTGCTTATGAAAAAGGGGATATGGAATGTTGTGAATGGAAAGGAAAAGAAGCCTACAAAAGAAGAAGCTGATTGGTTGATCAAAGACAAGAAGGCTCTTGCTATCATTGCTTTGGGATTAAGTGACTCATACATTCACCACATTGATGGCTTTGAAACTTCACATGAAGCTTGGGATCTCATCTTCACACAGTATTTGGTGCACAAGGGAAATGCTTCAAATATATCTTGCTTAATAAGTTCCTTTGGCTACAATTGGAAAAGGGAGTGTGTTATTCCATGAAGAACAACAACTCCAAAGAGAATGAAGCAATTCATGTGAAGAAGAGCTGCATCAACAACAAAGAAAATTTGGTTGAAGAAAGAACTCCATCAGCAAAAGAAGCATCCAACTTTGTAGTAGAAGACAAGGACTTTGCTTTTTGAGCAATTTGTCATTGAATTTTTGTTTATCATCACTTGGTCAAATTTTGAGGTTCTCTGCCTGGAGTAGTACTCCAAAAAGAATGCTATATGTTTTGTCTTTTATAAATCACCTCTGGTCACCATATGATGTAGGCCATGTGATATGTGTTTGGTCTATCCCATTTTTGTGAACCTTGACCCTTGGGCACCTTTGCTAGAATGAGATCCTAGACATAGATTTATCCTTGACCACTATGAGATAGCCATGTGTGACCACCATGAGATGGCATGAGAACCTATGAGACTAGATGTATACTTGACATTGCAAGAGGCAAACCCTTGAGGGGGGGTATGTTGGGATAAGTGTGATCAAGGGCTTGCTCTATGGTGCATGTGTGCATCCAGGGGAGTCACATGTGTGTGTGTGTGTGTGTGTGTTGTAGAGGCACATCAAGTGCTATGATGTGTCTAGTGTGTGACCTAAGTGATGATGTAAGCCAAAGGCCCTCACATGGGACGTTCCTTTGATTTAGGTCAGTCCCACTGATTGCCACTGATGTAGGGAAGGTGCCTTTGATCTAGGCCACCTTCTCTCCATTTCTATAACAGAGAGTCACCTCTCTCACAATCAATATCAACATTTTTGGTTACATCTTGTGCTCTCACTCCTCTTCCAAGATGCATCTATTCTATCCCACGTGTTTCTGTAGGCTTCCCAAGACTCTTTCTCCACTTTGATACCAATGAAAGCTAAATTCCTTAAAACACTTAGTGCATGCAAAGATTTACTGTGTATAACTAAAATGAATACAATAGCATCTAAAGATAGAGAAAAATGAATAGCTCTCATACAATAGACAATCTTATTCTCAATAACTAGCAACCAGGCTTGTTGCTCTTTACAAGATACCACAGCAGAGAAGCCACAAAGACATAGCCACAAAGGCTCATACAATCATAAAAAACACATGCACAGACTAGAACAATTTGAACCAAAACTATATCATCACCCTCAACTGACTAGAGATTGTGCCTCTTCATGTGATAGCCAACATCTCCAATCTAATCGATTCTTGAGGTCCACCAGCATGAGGTCACCTTCAAGGTGTCCATATGCTACTACCAAGTGTTGCATCCATCGACTCTCATGGAGGAGACAAGAGGTCACGAGCCGATCGGGAAAGAGAGACTCATCAAGGTGATAATAGACCACCTTGTAGAACCATGTAGAAGATTGCATGCATACTGTCATCTCCTTTTTGACCACTCCAACTACTTTGGAACTCCCCATGAGGACGTCCTAACCAAGCTTGAAGCCTACATTTACATCTTGATTATCTATTTAAATGATAAAATTCCCTGAATACCAATCATGGACTACTTTTGCACTTTTAAGCCAAGGTCATCCAAACAATATTGGACCGGCATGCTACTCCATGCAATTACAATAAAACTATCTGTATAATAATACCTCCTATAGAGATGACAACATCTTGTAGCATACCTTTTGGGTCAACTGGCCATTAATTTGCCATACATAATCAAAAGGGAAATGTTTTGAGACACTTGAATTTCATCCTATCAGTAATTTCTTTAGAAATAATGTCTACACCCGAACCACAATCTACTATCACACCTAGTATAGTCTACCTTTTGAACTTTGTGGTGATCATTGGTACTTCCTCATTGACTATTGGAGTGTCAATCATGGGTATAGTTACTAAGAATCAACCTCCTTTGGTTGCTCGAATGATTTTCTAATCTAGTCAACAAAGAAGTTTTGATGATATGGAGCTATTCGCATCAACTTAGCAAACTTTAGACTGATTTGCATGTTTTTGAATAATTCCCATACTTGGGCTAGCTTTGTGCTAGATTCTAACAAAGTGTTTGGTTCCAACACACTTGCTTGGGATTTGAATATACACCTTGCTCTGTAATAGATGGTTGAGACTGCTCATCATGCATCTGCATTGTTGGTGCTTGTCCATAGTGATGGAAACTCAAGAAAATTCCCTAAGTTGCTCCACGTTCACCTCTTGGTATTTGGTGGCATCTTTCCCCCTCAAAAGCATGCTGCTCTTCTTAACAATTGGTTCTTTGGCAATCTGTTGTGGTTGGCCTTCTTTGTTTGTATCTTTCTTGATGTGATTCCTCTAGGATACCAATTGAGTATTGTCAAAGTCTTTCTCTTTGTTCCTTGGCATGGTCCTCACCCTCATTTTGCTGAGGAAATGGCCAACCACTAGAAATCCAAGATTTTTGTGGAAGAATGCTCACACTTTGCCTGCCATGATGGGCCTATATCTGCTAATCTCCTGGGATGCCTTAGCCCAAGACACCGGCATTTTTTCCTTCTGACTCTGCATAGTAAACAACTTACACCCCTGAGTTAGCATGGTGGAGCCTCATTCCTCGTGCTCTCTATTCTTATTGAACAATCAATCCATATACTAGTATCCTTTTGGCATTAAACTTTGATTCGAAGACCACACGAGTTCTCCTGGTAGGATGTAGCCACTTCCTTTGGCTTAGTAAATCTTCATGCATGGCCGCGTACCTACATCTTCTTTTGGAGCATGTGTCAACCATTCACTAAGGAAAAAAAGCATATGAGTAGCTATTTAAATACTCTCTATATCCCACATGCTCAAGCACACCACTAGACTATGCCACTCGATCGGTCCCAAGTTACTTGAAGGAATTTCTTGTAATGGTCACAATTCCCAGCAATTGTTTCACTTTGGTACTTTTCAACATAAACCTGTCAATGACATCTCGATTCTAATCTTGCTACATCATTCCTCTAGATTTTCTCGAATAACACCTCGTCTCAGCTCACAACAATTGACCCGTCCCCAACAGGATCACCACAACAATTGACCCATCCCCAACAAGATCACCAAAATGTTGATGCTTGAGTTTGCTCACCCTCAATAGACTAACTTTAAGGTTCTTAGTGCTTGGTAATAGCTCAACCCTATGTAGCGCTTGGGTGAGTATTCTTGCTCTTGCAATACTTAGTGTAGTGTGCTTGGGGTGATGAAATAGATGTCAATGTTAAACACTCGGAGTTTGGGGATAGTTGTTAAAGGGAAAACCATATAGTGATGGGAGAATTGAGTTAACATTACTTAGGAATTAACAACACTGAGTGGACAACGCTATTGGAATAGGTAAAGAAATCAACTTGTATCAATTTATACTTTGTACAAATCAAGGTGCCTTGGCTTGTAGTCAACACTCAATATCAATAATCCTAATGTAGCAAGATCAGGTGAGGGAGAGTGTGCTCATAACAACACCACTACTCCTTTTCCCTGTGATAAAGCCTTTAAGCAAAACTTCCTTCTAAAAGATATTGCACTTGGTGCCCCACACCACTGCTCGCTGTTCATTGACCCCCTAAAATCACTTGCTTCACCACGTATTGCAATCGATGCTTGATTCAAAAACTCGTACCACCATTTTGAGCAATGTAACAATCGGTACCGTCTATAGAACCATGCTCTTGTGTTGGCCTTAACCCAAGGGCTGTTAGCTATACCAGGCTCTTTGGCTTGTTGTGGCCATTTGTTTTCCTTTTCATTGAGGATGTGGAGCCAACAGAGGTTATAGACGAGCGGGGTGTCGTGAAGAGCTGCATGGATGTTGGCAGTGTCATGAAGAGCTACATTGATGCTGGTAGTGTTGTGCAAGGGAAAAGGAGCTTGAGGTGCAAGGGCAAGGATTTGGAGTTTCCTAGCTCATTGGCAAGGTGATGGCCTTGCAATCCTTTTGCATCATAGGTAATTTCTTTTCCTTTCTAAGCCTTTCTAAGTCAATTCAATTTCCTAGGTTTCTTGGTTGTATGGACATTTACTTTGTATGTTTATTTCCATCTCTATTGTTGGTTGCAAGCTGCACAATCTAAGCTACATGTGATACTAGAGACATGTTAGCTTTCTTGAGTATAAACTAGATGGAGCAAATCTTTTTACTATATCTAGATGGTGAGAAATTTGTAGAGGTTAGGGTGATGTCAAAGATTCCATGGCTTGGACTTTCTGCTTGCTATGGTAGCGAGCTTGGTATGATTCTTAGAGGTAGTTCTATCTTTGGTTCCCAAAAGAAGGTGAGAAATTATAGAAGCTATCAAGGCCCTCTTAATAGGCTTGTAGGAGCTGAGTCAAAGTGCTTGCTTATTGTTAGTATGCCCTTTGTGATAGTATTGGTCGTGTATAGTCCATTGGTGCACCAAACAAGCAGGTGTGGTTCACACTTGATTCACAAGATTAGATGATTGCTTGTTCATTTTTATGGAGCACCTTCGGATGGTTGCTCTAAACAACTTTTCCTTCTTCAGCATGTGCAAATTCCTTTTGGATTTTCAAGAAATGGCCATGTGCCCCCATAAAAACTATATTTCATAATGAAATTGCATCCTATTCATCACAAAGAACACAAGAAAAGAAATGTTCACACTGATGTTGCAAAATATCAACTTGTTTATGATTAGAGAAAGATGCCTTCATGGGTGACATTTACAAAAGTGTGCCTTCAAGGACATGAGATCTTCAAATCATAGAGAAATACTATATCTTAAGATGGCTTAAGGACCTCATCCTTGTGGAGCCGCTTTGCAAAGGCCAGATCCTTGTCCATGATTGTTATCTACTTTGCACAGATGGGCCACAAGTTTGCATCTTCAAATAGCTCAACCATCATTGCTTTCGCGCCCTCCTGGAGTGCCCCAAGAGCTCCTATACTAAATCACACATCATCCATGTACTATCGTGCGATCTCACGTATAGTGCATTGGAAAGGAGCACATGGAATCTAGTTTTTCAAGGACCACTGGTATCTTTTGATTTCCCTAAGTGCCCTAGCTCTTGGTTTTGCTCTTAGTAACTTTTAGACCCTTGGTGGAGGCTGTATGGGTACCCGAACATGACTCCATGGCCGCTTGTTTGCCTTAAACTTCTTCCTTTGTTCTTGCCTTTTTTTTTCTTGGGCAGAAAAAAGTTTGAAATATATTATATCCACAAAGATATGATCAATACATAGCTTGTTCTTGCCTTTTTGCTACTTCATAATGAGGCTCTTCTCACTAGCATGATGGTCCCATGGGAATCTTAGGATGAGTAAGTTATGTTGTGAACTTGAATCTCTATTTTCTTTAAGGTTCTAGTGCAAGTAGAGGTAGTAGTTGCATTGTCACTTGCCCCCCTTCACCCTACATCTATCCACCCTACACATGCTTTTGAGCTAGCATCTGCATTTGGTCACCTTGTCCCTGCATCTATTCATCACCATTTCCCTATATCAAAGGAAGCATAGGGACTAGTGTGGATGGACTTGCTGTTTGTTTGAGCACAAGCCCCCGTTGAGGTTCTCAATATCCTAGAAATATGCAAACACTTCGTGGTCGGTAGCAACATGAGATCTTGGCTGATGGGAGGGCTAAGTGGAGCATTGAGAGGTTTGTCCAACATTTGGCCAAGAAAATTGCAGAGGGGAGGGCTCACGATAAGGGGATTGGTCATGGGAAGAGTGTAGAGGGGAGGGCTCACAAGGAGGGGATTTATCATGGAGTGGAGATTTCTAGTGGGATTTTTTAGGGGAAGGGGATTTTGCACGGGATTTATTAGGGGAAGGGGATTTCCCACGGGTTTACTCATGGCTTGGGGATTGATAACTTGAGTCATGAGAGGGGGGATTGATCATTTGAGTCATGTGAGCCTTGATGACAGGGTTCAATGTGAGTGGGACCCTCTCACTCACTTGCAGTACAAAAATCCTGTGTGTGGGAGGAAACCCCTTCCTCAGTGCCAGTGTGATTAGAGGCCGTGGATCTAGAGGAAGGAGATTGGGAAGGAGATAAGGAAGTAGATTGGGGAGGAGATCAGTGCGGAGATTTGAGGAGGCTTGATAATACGACATCTAGTGGGCTTGGGAGTGTTCTTGAGACTCACCATTGAAATGAGTGATTTAGGGCTTCAAAACCTTTTATATAGCCTTTTAAAACTTATTTTAACCCATTAAATGCAATTTTAATTAGAGGTTATCGAGCGTGTCCCCTCCCCCATCGAGCCCCCATCTTCCCACTCATGGCTTTCGTCCTTTGCCACAAATTGTCACCCAAAGCCATGCCTCCCTCAACCGTCATCCTTGAACCATCATCCCCGACTGTTTCCCTTGACCCCCTTGGGACCGTTTTAATTAGGGTTTGTTGAGTGTGTCTCCTCCCCCCATCTCCCCACCCTGACCCTGTACCATGACCTTGAATTGCCATCCCCAATCGAGATCCTTTTTAAACCCCACCCCTGACCCCAACTTGATCCTCACCTTCCCCCTACAGCCCCAACCCCGCCTTCAAAACACACAAAAATCTACTTGTACAAACAAATACTCAAGTTTTGGATCCAAAATGTGTTTTGCGTATTCCAAATGGACAAAAGGCCCCAATTTTGTACAAACCATGGTCCGTGCATAACAAGAATATGCCGCAAACATGACAAACATCATCAGTAACAATGAATTTTAATAAAGCAAGTGCTAAAGAGTATGAATGGGATAGGATTAGCAAGTAATGCATAATGTGTGTCTCCCCCATGCTTTTTGACCAATTAATTGCATAAACTCTCTCAAAGCCATCCTGAACCTTTCATAATACATCTTGTTGATTTGACCCTGGCAAAGCAATTTAATCATTGCATCTAGCTTTGTCCATACTTTTGCTACTTAAGGAATCGGTTTGAATCATACATGTAGGAAGGACATTTCTCACCTTATTCTAAGTAATCCACAAGTGAAGGATGTTCACGCCAATCTTGAGAAGGATTCCCAAAAGCCACTAACACTCATTTCTACTCTACGTAATTCACTGCAAATGGTCAAGGTTTCAAAATCTTTGTAGCACTTGTATTTGAAAAGGATTAGCTTAATGATGTTGATAAATTATGGAAATGAAGAAGAAATTTCAATGCTCATATAGCCACAAGGTTACTAAAAGTCCATAAGAAGAATATAAATGCAGCTAGAGGTCGTTCGCAAATTGAGGAGGAGAACGAATTACCTTTGCAATAATACAAAAGATAGCAATGAGATGATGTGATAATAAGCAAGAAGATGCAGGATATTGTTGTTACATTTTGGACTGAGCAAACTTGGGTTTCACCTAACAAAAACGCTATATGTGGGTTGTGAATAGGCAGGAAGTCATACATTAAACATCCCATAAATTTTCTAGGTGTCCTAGGTACGGCTAGTGTCTAGACCTAGTTTGTTACCAATTACATCATTGTTATGATGTACTAATGAAAATCTAGGTGTGCTTTGAGGAGTTTCAAGGAGGAGCAGCATCTTCACAATGTTGTGTGTCTATGAAAGGTGTGCGCCATCACATCCCGCTAGAGTACTGCAATGCCTCATGTGATGCCTCTAATTCCACAATATGTGCAGTCGGTTCTCACAATGCCATAGACATCATAAGACATGACAAAAATTCCAAGAGGAAAGAGAAACACTGAAAGGAGAAGAAGAGAACTCGTAACAACATTGGTTGCAATGCCATGAAAAAAAGGAAGATTGCAAATTATGTCGTCAAATATTTCAACTGATTGGCTTGCTTTTGATTATGAGTACTTTCCTTGCTTTTGATTATGAGTACTTTCCTGAAACCTACCTAAAGTTGCAAGGGAAACAATGCTCACTTGTGCCTTTTGGTGCTACAGTTGGTGGAGCTGCATTTAAGGTTCAGGTGAATGTTTCCAAATGCACAAATTGGTTAGTGTATAGTCCAGTGATGACTCACCTGTTATGGGGATCCTGAAGGAATGCTGATAGAGCCTCCACTCTAAGTTACTCCTCGTGAGAGCAATGCATGCAAATGCCATCAGCTACTAGTGTCACTCTAGCAACTCCTAGCTTGTTGCGATTGTGAATCCATAAGGAGACAAAGAGGGAGGGGATAGGGGAGTGGAGAAAGGAGAGGGAATGAGCAAGAAGATGTCAAAAATGGTTTGTTCATCTCACCATCTATAAGGCCACATATGAGGAGAGCATGGGGGGGTGTACCTAGGGTTTGAGAGACTGCCACATGGCTACTAGAGTGAGTGCCATGTGGGCATTGTTTAGGCAATAAAGAGAATGGAGAGGGGGCCGCCACATAGGCATCACCTCATAAGCAAACAAAAGTGCCTCGAGTCTGGAGGATGCCATGGAGATGGCTAGATCAAAGGTAGCATATGATCTTGCAAAGGGTAGGTCGTGGGCCAAATCCAAGGACCAAGGTTAAGTTGGTTTTAGGGAAGGACTATAGGGGCTAGTGGTAGCCTATCATGTGGTGTAGCAAGGCTTTCCAACCCTCAAAAAATGTGCCCTATAGGGTCAGTTTTGGAGTCGGGAAAGTTGACCAAGGGGGGGGCGCGTCAATTTTACGAGCAAAAACCTATGAGCACGTTTATCCGAGGGTGTTTTTCAAGAGATTTAAAAAATTATATTTCTTTAGGAAACATGGTTTTTACACTTTTATTTTCACTACAACTAGATCCCTTTATCCTAAAAATATATAGAATAATCAGTCATTCATTTTTACATGACATAAATTTTCTTATTCATCATAGACATCCTTTGTACCCCTATTATTACCTCAAAAAATTATTGAAAAATGATTCCTTTAAGAAAAATCCCTCATAATAACTCTCAATGTAGTAATATTATACATATATAATTACTTATTAAACACATTCATATCAATATGGCAAGAGCTTTCTAGCATTTTAATAGCATAAATAACAAGATATTTATGGATATGTTTCTAAAAAAGTTTAAATTACTATTAAGAAACATTAACTTGGGCTTATATATCACTCTCATAAAATACATGTCTTATTTATTACTATATGAGCAAGATTTTCCAAAATATAACCCTAGATGTGCTCAAATGGGGTTTTTCGATCAATTTGAGTGGTTGAATGACTATATTTGGACATTGGATGTGAACGCTATGCCACTTTTAAAAGTGTTGTCCATGGTAGTTTTGCTAGTTGGAAGACGTACTTCAAAGGGGTTTCTAGATGGCTTGCTTCAATGAGGTTTCTTTGGAGAAACCCTTTCGTGAAGCTAGGTTAAGAGAGGTTTTTCAATGTCACCCCTATTAAGTAAAAGTTGTACGAAGGATCATAAGGAAGTTTTCATAGAGAACTCTACTCTACATATGGGTTTCTTCAAAAGCCATCCCATTATGTTACTCACCATTCCCAAAGATTCATGCAAAGATTTGTGTATAAAATAGGCATTGCTATAATACATTGCATATTTCTAAGTGAAACTATGTTTTGTTCCGATCTATTTTTGCCATATTTTAACATAGTTGGAAGCTCTCTTTTTTCCTTTGCTCAGAAGATTTTGCTTGGCAAAATGCTCGGCCCCAGCCTCATATAACTCATCTTCTATTACAATAAACCAGGACATTAGGGGGGATGTGGGGTCTCAAAAGGGCCTCATAAAGAATGAATTAAGAAATGGATCAGGACTAATGAAAGCCCCATGGTAGCGTCAAGGTAGTCCTAACCCCCCCCCTACCTAGTGGGTTAAGCCCACAAAAATGAGCCCACCTCTTACACCAAAGCAGGGGCAACCAATTTAAAATTTGAATTTGAAAATTTCCTCTCTCTCTCTCTCTCTCTCTCTCTCTCTCTCTCTCTCTCTCTCTCTCTCTCTCTCTCTCTCCTTATCGATTTCCACTCTCTATGTTTCCTTCCTCCCTCCCTCCTCCGTCTCCCTCCCTCCCTCCTCTTGCTCCTCCTCCTCCTCCTCCTCCTCCAACCTCCATGCCCCCCTCCCTTCTTCCACCCCCCCCCTCGCTTATATATGCGGCACGATATTCCAGTTTTCTTTTTATCGCAACTCCTATGGTCATGCTATCATCCAGTTGTCATGGAAGCATAGTTTTAACATTTTCAATATCAATGGCGACATTCATAATGCTACCCTTCAAAAAATATGGCCAAAGTGCAAGTACTGGCATATTTGACCGAAAGTCACCTGTGGCGCAACCAGCATTTTTTCAAGATTTGAAATCATTTGCACCTCTTAGATTTGGTCATTTAGCTTCATATGCATGAGTGATGCCAAAGTAGGAATTTGTGCTGGTTGATTTGATGATTACACTTGGAGTAGATAGCATTGTCCACGCTCGTATGTGCTCCTTGGGTATGTTAGTAGTTTCTAGTAATAGTGCAATATTTTCTGATGTTGCTCGTTTAATTTTACATCTAAGAAATAGCCTGCTGCAACAATAAAAAGGGTGCATGGGTGTGTTTGAAATAAACACAGTGAAAGTTTGTATCGCTTTGTTGTTATTTTCTCTTGGCCCCTTTCTTTTCTTTCTTCACTTACTCGCTTTGGTTTCTCGGATGCATGGATCGGAGGGGTGTCACCCCTCTACAAACTGCCTCAAAATAGCTCTAGCTATCTTAGCCCGTGGCAATGAGGGTGTGATAGATGCAAGCAAAAACATTTCTATGTCGCCAGCCTTTTCGCAATTGAAAGGTGCGGGAGGTGGTTACTGCTATTGTATAGTTTCCAATGAAGGTCGATCCATAGTTTCACCAATGTCGTGTTGTCTCTTCAAGTATCTTACATGATTCACTACCTTTTGTAAAGGAACATCACAAGCACCAGTAAAATTTAAATATTGTCTATTGATGTCTGTTGCCTTTGCAATAGACTTTTCTTCCAACATTTTTTCTATCAAAAGCAGTTTTGCTCTACTATCTAGACATGTCGCTTGCTTCTCTTTAAAGTTTTTGTAGTAGCTATTGCATGTCGAGATTTTTCTTTCATGCTTGGTTTAGTCGATCTACCAGTGGATAGCTTGGAAACCTAGGCATCATTTGTGAATGCAGGCTTGATTTGAAAAATGGGCTCAGAATGCGGCACATGTGAGGGGTCGCCATCATATAGAATGTGTAGTGAAGTGTTGAAATGTCAGTCATGCCTGATACAAATTTTCTTTTTCAACAATGACCATACATAAATAGGCCTTTGCAAGAAAACAAAAGTCCATAAAATAGCAAATTCATCCCCCCACTGTGTCACCAACCCGTTCATGTGTGTTAAATACTTGTCATAGCTTCGCATGCCATGTAGCGACTGGAGAATACTGGGTAGCAAGTGTGTTTCCAAGCACTGTATTGCTTGCTCCTGATTACCATGAAAGCAAGGAAGAAACTATTGCACGATTGCTTTCTGAAGTTCCAACTAAATTTTTTATTGTGTCGAACAAGCAATCACTAGGTTTGTACTTGTAAGATGTTGCACGATTTAGGTTTTTCTTGAATAGTAGATCGTCAATTATTTCACATTGTGGATTGGTTGCAACAATAGATGGACTAGCCAATTTGTTGTTTTTTATGCCATTTTTGATTGCAAGGCCAGCATCTATAGCTGGAGTAGGCGCCTCCCTACTTTCAACGATAGGCTCAAAGTGCCATGCATTTTCATGGTACATAATTTGCAATGGCGATGCACTGAGGTGGGTACCATACTTTGCATAAACTTATTTCTACAATAGTGACCATATGTGAATAGGCCTTCGCAAAAAGGCTGACACCCATAAATACAAAAATGATCTCCTTGAAGGCCACCACATGCTGCTGACTTGCTCATTATATGGATGTGGGAGTATTGATACAAATTCATTTTCAAAGACTGGAGCTGGGCACAAAACATTTGAAGTCAACCATTTGTGGTTTGTGAATTCAACGACAGGCTATCATGCCAACTCCCCAAGGTAACTGTTCTCTTAATATTTTTGTTACTTTCTTATTTTTTATCTTATGATCATGACATATTAATATCTTTCATATATCATGATGGACAGTGCTATATATCAGCTAGTATCTGTTGTCAGAACAACCAGGGAGCAACAAGACCAAGTAGAATTCTAACGACATCTACCAGTGGAGCAAAAAGATGGGCATAGCTATGGGTGGAGAGTTGCCTACAATTGCATGTTGTTTCTTAGAGAGATTTTTTATTTAAAGTCACCAGTCAAAATGGAATCATATACAGAGGCCGATCTACTAGCGTTTCGGGCTGAGATTATTCAGTGGCTAATTGCTACCACCATTGGGGAACAACTTGAAAATATGACTACATTGTAGCATGCATAAAACCTTATCTTTATACTTCTATGCTTGTTTAAGCCTTTATTTAGGATGTGTAAATCTCATAACTTTTTTATATTTTCCTCCAAGAGGAGAAGAGACACTGTCTAATGAAAGCATGTTATCTTTATACTTCTATGCTTGTTTAAGCCTTTATTTGGGATGTGTAAATCTCATAACTTTTTTATATTTTCCTCCAAGAGGAGAAGAGACTCTGTCTAATGAAAGCATGTTATCTTTATATTTCTATGCTTGTTTAAGCCTTTATTTAGGATGTGTAAATCTCATAACTTTTTTATATTTTCCTCCAAGAGGAGAAGAGACTCAGTCTAATGAAAGCATGTATGAAACCTTATCTTTATACTTCTATGCTTGTTTAAGCCTTTATTTGGGATGTGTAAATCTCCTGACTTTTTTATATTTTCCTCCAAAAGAAGAAGAGACTCAGTCTAATGAAAACACCATTATTAATGTTGGGGAACAACTTGAAAATATGACATTGCAGCATGTATGAAACCTTATCTTTATATTTCTATGCTTGTTTAAGCCTTTATTTGGGATGTGTAAATCTCATAACTTTTTTATATTTTAATAGTAGAAGAAGGATGTAGAAGACATAGCAAACGAAGAAGAATATGATGTAGACCACTCTCTCAGTAAGATGAGTCATGAAAATATGACTCTATTGCAGCAGATTGGAAGTTCATTTAACACTATGTTGTTAATTCGACCACAACCTCATACTTTTGAATCTGGTGAAGAGGAGATTTTAATCCTCTTGAATCTTAAGAAAGAGGTTAATGTTAAAGTCATTACAGCCATCCTCAGGTTTAATGCAACCTTTTCCTTGGCTTTATACTTTCATATTTGATTAAATCCAACAATCTTTGATACAACCTTTTCCTTGGCTTTATACTTTTGTATTTTGATTAAACCCAACAAGCTAATACTTTTTTTATAGTAATGTTATAGCAGATTTTTCTCAAAATATACAAAGAGTTTCATATATGCTTGATCCTCTTATTTCTGAAGTGCTTAGCAACAAACAAAATACCATAGAGGATGTTTTGCAAGTGGTTGAAGCATGTTCCTATGAATGAGGCACGAGTTATCTTTACAGCATATTATGAGAAATAAGCACAAACCCTACTTGTTTTTTCTCTTGCATTGCTAGAATTGTCTCAAACACAATAATTATTCTTAATCGATAATGCAGCTCACATTAGAGTTTGGTGTCGTGGAAATCTTTGCCAAGAAGTGCTTCTTTGCCAACTCAATGGCATCTGTCCATGGTGCTGTGTAAGAGTAAGTATAGACTACACTTGTTATCACTTCTTGGCATGTAGATTGATATGCAATGCACACATTCACTCTTGTCATATGTTTTGATGTGTAGATCGGCTCGAAAGTTGGTAGGTGCTATCGACACAGTAATGTGACAAGGTGACTTGGCATAGTAAATAGAGTATATAACATGTCAGGTATCACATCAAAAGGATAGCCACATCTACAATTGTGAATGGAGGGTGGGCTACAATTGCTTTTTAGTACTTGGTCAAATTTTTGGGATACAGAGTGACACACTATCAACATATACGGACTTGCATCTCCATGCATTTATAACATGTACCATTCAAGCAATCATTAAGGGCAACATTATGGACCCTCCCATAAGTCAAATAGATAATGGCTCAAAGGAGTGTGAAATGAATGCCGTCAAAGAGTCAAAGGGGATAGAAGACCTTAACTCTACAAATGTGGCTGCATTGGGAAGCTCTTTTAATGTTAGGGTTATGATTCAATATAGATCTCAGTATCTCGAATTTGGTGGAGAGGAGATTTCAATTCTCTATGTTCCTTCAAACGAGGTCAATAACAACGTTATGATGGCCATTCTCAGGTTTGATACAAACTTTTTCTCTGCTTGATAATTTAATATTTTGATTAAATCTAATAAGCTAACATTCATTTATTTGTTGGTGCAGTATAGTTATCTCATGATTTTCTAGACCAGTACAAAACCGTGTGTATATGTTGGATTCCCTTCTTTCTCCTATACTTAGCGATGGCAGAAAAACAACAGCCGATGTTTTTAAATGGTTACAGCCTTTACATTTAGATGGCATGTGAGTCATGTTTATGGCATATCATGAGACGTAAGTATCATCACAACCTTATTTTTCATCTTCTACTAGCAACATTGTGTTAAATAATAATGGTTCTTAATTATTCGTGTAGGGCACATTCGAGTTTGGTGGTTTGGGACCTTGAAGACAACTATTGTTGGTTTGTCAACTCGATTGCATGCTTTCATGGCTTAGTGCAAACGTAAGTATTCTATTAGTTTGTTGTTACTTCTATGTTATGTATCTTATGTAATAAACACACTAAGTTTTTTTAATATGTCATGATGATGAGTAGGTCGGTTGAGAAGTTGGTATCTGCTATCAGAGAAACAAGACAATACAAAGACTCGCTAGACTTCCAAAGACGTTTAGTAGTAGAGCAAGAAGATGGGCATAGCTGTGGGTGGAGGGTTGCCTATAATTGCAAGTTGATTTTCAAAGAAATTTTCTCACTTAAACCACATGTCTCATCGGAAGAATCTTCAGAGCTCAAATATTCAAAGGAGGATATACAATTGTTTAGGGCTAAAATCGTTCAAGACCCAATTGCTTCCATTGGAATACAACATGCAACTGAAGCAATATTAGAGCTTTCATTTAAGGAAGAGGAGACTGAGTCTACTCCAAAAGCACTACACACTATAGAAGTAGAGGCTCAATGTACATCTTGTTGGTGATTGCAAACCATAGCTGGGTTTGGTAGATGTATGGTTGGAGTTGATAGAGCTTGGCTCCTTTTGGTAGGTATGATTGAGAGGTTTGTGGATAAAATTGTGGATCTGGAGATACTCTAGATTGAGCTCATTGATGAAGTCAATTGCTTTGTATTTGCCTACTTAAGGCTCTTCTTCATCACATGAAAATGGAATCTCATTGTTTTGCATCATCTATTCTTCATCATGGTGTTTCCATTTCAGCCTCCATAGCTGTTGTTCTCCTATAAGTGGTATTAGAGCCGGTTCTCCTCTTCTTGAAGACACAGACGATGGCTTGTGATCATGGGCGAGTTGATTTCTACCACAGGCTCAATCAGAGGTTTCATGATTCAGCTATGATAGCTCTTGGTGTCGGTTTGGGAGCTACTTCTTCTCTAATGGCCACTATCATGAAAGACGAACCAACTTCTCTTGTTATCTGCTCATGCCATCTTTCATGTTAGAAGAACATTGACTAAAACTACTCCTAGTTTATTTGCTTCAAATTGTTCTGTGGGTCACTCCAGATCCAGCTATTGATTACTTTGTCTGCAACGTATGCCAAGCTATATACATCGTCACCGCTACTCGATTGCAAAATTTGTTTAAGCTGCTATTCTGGAAAATATCAAAGCTACATTGTATTCCTATTTTTTGTGATATTTTCTATATCTAGCGCATGTTCCAGCATCGCCGGCTATTCCTATAGAGAATTGTTTTAAACAATTTCTTGATGGTTGCTTAAAGACTTTGGACAATTGCCTTTTGCTAAGGTGTGGAGGCTAAAGGCTATTGGTCAAGAGCCTTCTATTACATGCATCTATTATCTATCCATCTGGATTATGCTGCTCCGAATTTCTACGAGTCTGTCGCTCGCGACAGCGTTCCATGTGGCTCTCTCTTGATCTCCACGGAATTGAAGCCGTATCTTGGTGTCACTGGTTCATGCTATTCTATTATGAATTTGTCTGCAGCAGCACTGTATCCCATATGACGTTTCTACTTTATATTGCATCTATTAAGAAGTGAAGGAACTATTCATCGATTGTTCAGCATTTATTTATCCCTTCCAAACTAGTGATATCCTATTATGATTCGGCAATTTCAGTGAGTGGGTTTTTATTGCATTTGCAAACAATAATTGTGGCTATCTCCCATTTAGGCTGCTTGCTTGGCAACGGTCTGCGGCGGCAGCATAATATTTTCAGTATCTACAATTGTAACAAAGGAAAGACTAGCTGTCTGGCTCAAGCGACAAAAGAATCTTTGATGTAGCCCGCAGATACATGCGTCAATTTTCAATTCACCTCTTCTTTGGATTTTTGGCTAAGGTTTCCTTTCAAGGATGGTCAATTTGTAGTCTTGGAAACTAGGAGCTGTTCATCGGCAGCAAACCAACGGGCTTCCATATTTATGCTTGTAGGTGTTTCGAGATGGGTTCTCTGCCCGGGATAACTCCCCTAGATGATTGTAAAACCATATCACTCCACCTTTGTTTTGGTATACCTTTTTGACACTGTCGATTTTGGGGGACGAGCATTTTCCGAGCGAAATCTTCCGAGCGTTCGAGCAAAGGAAAAAAAAAGCTTCCAACTATGCAAAAATATGACAAAAATAGATAAGAATAAAACATAGTTTCACTTAGAAATATGAAAAGTATTAGAGGAATGCCTATTTTATACATGAATATTTATGTGAATCTTTGGGAATGGTGAGAACATAATGGGATGGCTTTTGAAGAAACCCACATGTAGAGTAGACTTCTCTATGAAAATTCCCTTATGATCCTTCTTATAACTTTTTACTTAATAGGGGGTGACATTGAAAAACCTCTCTCAACCTATCTTCATGAAAGGGTTTCTCCAAAGAAAACTCATTGAAGCAAGCCATCAAGGTAGTTTCGCCAGCGAAACCCCTTTGAACAAGGTCTTTCAAGGTAGTTTCGCTGGCGAAACTACATTGGACAGCACTTTTAAAAGTGACATAACTTTCACATCCAATGTCCAAATATAGTCATTCAGCCACTCAAATTGATCGGAAAACCCCATTTGAGCACATATATGGAGTTATATTTTGAAAAACCTTGCATATATAGTATTAAATATTACATGTATTTTATGAGAGTGATATATAAGCCCAAGTTAATATACTTTTTTAAGGTAATAACAAGGGTACAAAGGGATGTCTATGAATAAGAAGATTTATGTTATGTAAAAATGAATGAGTGACTAGTTTGTATAATTTTATGATAAAGGGATCTAGTTCTAATAAAAATAAAAGTGTAAAAACCATATTTCCTAAAGAAATACTATTTTTAAAATCTCTTAAAAAACACGCTCGTATAAACCTGCTCATAGGTTTTTGCTCGTAAAATTGACACACCCTCGATTTTGGGTTAGAGTCTCCTTGTGAGAATCCCCTCTCTTTAGTTTGTGAGGGAAATCTCTTTTGTGAGCACTCATATCCTTTGGGCTTCGATTCTGGCTTGAGTGGTGAAACTATTTGTTTTGAGTTTTCACAGTTTGTCGAGAATTTGCCATTTTGACAGTAAATCATTTGGTTGCAATCCTTTTGGTTGGTTTGTCGATTTGAGTTGAAGATCTTCTTGGGGAGTCATCTCTCTTTTGCTGTGATGGATACTTCGATTTGCGATCTTCATTCTTGGAGGACTTTGTCTTTGACTTTCAGATGAGACTCCTTTATGCCGAATACTCATGTTTAAACGCAGCAAGGAGATCTCCATGGTTGGAAGAAAGTCTGCCCTCAGAGATGTTCAATTTGGAAAAGCTACGAGATGTGTATTCTAATCCAGTGATGCTGTCAGCTCAGGAGCCCACTCCACAAGAGTTGTGGATCCGTGGACTGCATATTTCTGGACAGGGACTGCAGCAATGGTTTGAAGGACTTGCAGAGTTTGACCTCAATTCCTTCCAGCTTGGAGAGGTTTTATCCAGCGGTGGCAAAGTCATGGTCCGAGAAGCGTGCATCTGTGGCAGATCTGCAATCATAAAGATGTTTGACCTAATAGAAGATCCACAGGACACACTTGAGGAGTTCTATCGAGAATTTTGTGCATACACAGCCTTGGCAGGCCTCCAGGGCACGGCTGTCCCTAAAGCGCTTGCATATGGATCCATATGGGGAGGCTATATGGGCTTTCTCGGATTGGCAAGGGAAGGTTATGCCTTAACTTCTGAGGCACTCCAGATGCAGCCCATGCTTGCGGACGCTGCAATGACATCTTTATCTTTAATCCATGGCAAACATGTCCTCTATGGAGATATATCTCTCCACAACATGGTAGTGTCAGCAGCTGGGAGTGTGGAGTTTATTGACTTTGGAAGATGCTTCTTGCAGGTGAAGGAAGAACATCTGTGTATTGAGAGGGATGAGCTTACAGAACTTCTACAAGATGTCTTTTCAGCAATCAGTGCATTAATTTTCATTTAGCAGGGTTTTATGCTGTTCAAACTTTGGGAATGCTAATTTAAGTCTCCTTTTGTTGGATATCAAGTAGTATTCGGAGGTTGCAGCTGCAGTAATATCATGAGATTGTGTGATTTGCAGGCACACTTAGTTTATGCACAGCTGCAAGAAAGTACATCATGGGTCCTTCCTCCCTTGCTGGCTGGCTCGATGGAAGAACTACAACAAAACAGAAAGGTCCTGATCCAGTTCTGAGCAGCCAAGAGGAGAAGATGATCACATGCTGGATTTTCAAACACTCTGAAGCAGCTCAGCCGTTGATATTGCATGACTTGAAGATGAAAGTGGCTGAGATATGTGAGCTGTGATGCACCGGGTTTGTGGATGGGATACCTGGCAGAGGATGGTGGAGGGATTCCAACGAAGGAATCCCCAGGTCGTTCAAAAGATTGTGCAGCTTGCAAGGAAGGGAGCTAGGGACGTGAAGGGCCTTAATATACCAAAATCACGTGAATGGATGATTGTTCATTGCTGTGTGAACGCAATGGGGGATAACATTCCAAGCTTCTAAGGGAGTGTGAACCAAATACCTTAGGGAGTGTGAGCCAAATAGCTGCATGGCCATTCAACCTATGGCCTGGATGACTGCTCACTTATTCCATCTGTGGAGTCTTAGCCCCACAAATAGGCATCTTCTCATTCTTGACGGTTGCAAATTCCACATATCGCTTGACAGTGTTCACAGCCATGGAGATGGGCCTGGATATCATTACTCTTCCCTCCCAAACAAGTCATAAACTGCAGACTCTGGACGTGGCTATGTACAAGCCATTCAGGACTCATTTTTGACACCAGAGGCAGGTGTGGATGTCCAGAAAGTTTGTAGAACCTCGCTTGCAGGCATTGTGTTCAGGAGTCTTTGAACTGCATTCACTGAAGGGAACATCATGGGTGGTTTTAGAGCGTCTGGGATATACCCATTTAACAGGTCCGCTTTGGACAATGCCTATGCTCCAGCCGAGCATTTGCATGTGGACCAGGATGGCTGTTAATCCCTGGGCCAACACAGGTCGACAGGATTGGCAGAAGAATACTAGATTCCAGCACTATTTTTGCCATCATCATCGTGTATATATGTTGAGGAATACTCTTTGTAAATATATTCGAAATCTATTGTAAATAGGAAGAAGGGAAGCTTCAGCCTTGTAATGATGTTCCCAATGCCACTAGGATTAAACAACTTTCAGATCTCAATTTAGACCAATTTGGTGCCAATTAGAGTGTAATTAGGCCTAGTGGCAGGAATTTAGGAAATGAGAGTTTGGCATAAACCCTAAAAAGGCTGTGTATATAAGACAAGTCTTTTGACTTAGTCTTCATTCTCTCTATTGCACTTTTGAGAATACAAGCTGAGGCACTTCATTCTCTTGTTGTTGTGTTTTGCGTCATGTATGCTCCCTTGTGTCTTGATGCACCCATGTGATTCACCCTTCCCCAATGCTCCCTTCTTACCTTCTCATACTCTTCCTTCCCCCTTCCATGAGAGCTATCAAGTGAGAGAACCGGAGGCTTGAGTGAGTGAGAACTCAAGAGAGAGAGGTGAGGATCAAGACTTAGGCTGAAAGAATAGTCTAGGGAGAGAGGGAGTGAGCACCCCTTCCGGCCAACATCCAACCCCACGACAAGTTAAGGTAGCAACCCCAAATCCTTAACATCCTTTTGGTGCCGTTGCCGGGGATGGATGAAAGGTTTTCTTGATTCTTCTCTCTTTTCCTTCGTTATTATCCACAACAAAGCTTGTAAAGGCTTGAGTAGAGCAGTTGGAAGTGGTAGGATGTTTAGATTTCTTGCTTTCTTAATTCCATCCCTTGAGTAGCTTGCTTCTTGAAGGCTGACTTAGGAGGAGAAGGTGTGGAGAGAGTGTTTGAGGTAGGTAGAAGCTTAGTTTTCAGTTCTGTTTGCTTTCTGTTTGCATGCTGCATTTGGAAAAAAAATTCAAAAATCACCAAAATCATGCTTGTTTTTTGTATTTTCTTGGATAGGTAGTTAGCTTAGGTTCCCCTCTTCCCCTCAAGCACATCACAGACGAAATCAGAGTAGGAAGACTCACCCTACAGCCCCACACACAGTCGCGCGGCTTGCAACCTGCACAACAGTTTCGGGGAGATGATATAGTTACGAAATTATCCTAATTTTACGTGTAAAATTGTTATCTTTACGCGTTAAATTGCATGGGCCAGATACCAAAAAAATAACTTTATGTGTTGATAATTTTACGTGTTAAGTTGTCAGGAAGCTAAGGTCAGTCAACCACAACTTTACGTGCTGAAAAGTCAAACCATACTCCTACCACCCTTACCCGTTCCAACCCAAGAGGTTAGGCCTAACACAATTGACCGAGCTGCTTTACCCGAACACCCAGCCTACTAAGAGGCTTTGCGTCGTCACCATGAGCACATGGAGCGACAATGGATACGAGACAAGCTTTTTGAAGCCCAATTCAGGGTCAAGAGTCAAGTGCCAAATACCCCGCGAACTCTCGCATACAAGCTGATCCATCAGGTTCAGCAGGATTGAACCCAAACCCACAGGAGCAACCCATAGCGGAATGGACACACATTGAGGAACATGTCCCTGCTTATGTTGGGTCGGTCAATCCTTTCTCACCACCTACCAACCCTTGGATGCCATACCAAGAGGCTATCTGCCCACCTACTGAAATAGCCCCAGACAAATGCCGACAGAGGCATTTCCAAGAGCCGCATCCAGAAGGGCCACCCATGCCGAGGTTTCCACCTAGGCATCCGATGAGTACTATTCTAGAGTGACAAACGCTATCCCATAACCGTAATGGACTCAATGAGACACAAAATTCAGAGGCATAGGACGAGATGGTAATACCCTCTCTTCCTACACCTCGACCTAAAGGTCCTATCTACCATACCGTTGCCCCGGATGAAGCGCAAGCTCAAGCACCGCCCATGGTTCGAGAACCAGCGGTTAATCCTAGATTTATACCAGATTCGGCAACTGCAATCTTTCCACCAGCGCATAGGGAGCCTCCGAGACCCATCTTCAATCCAGGGCTGTATCCACTTGTGGCAGCACCAGTCCCAGGGCACTCAAGCGGGTCAAGGGCCCCCTTGAGCTATGTACCGTTTGGGTTTGTGGATCCAAGAAGTTATCTTGACTTCACCTCACGACCAATGCCAACCACTGCCGATGGGCGTGAGTTACTGACACGTCCCCAGCACTCCTAAAACCTTTGATCTGCAAGCAAACACAAGAACACACCAACGTGAGGAAACTGAGCAGGCTGCTCACCACCCAACCATGACATCTACGGGATGTGATCCCAAATCAGGAGATGTCCCCTCCGAGCCACGAGCTGAGCTACTGGCACGAACTCCCAACCATATCCTAACCAGCTTGGTGTCCCATACCACCAGGTGGCACTGTGAAGCCTGGGATCTGTTGTTGGGCCTTGGGGTACACTATGATGCAGGCGTGCATCCGTGACTCACAATCCAGGATCAGACCTAGCACCTAGGAACGAAACTTGCTCCCATTGGCTCCTTGAGAACTGAACCTCTGGGCCCCTTATATAGACTCGGGCCCCAAGCACCAAAAATAGCGAAGACCTCTAACTGGTTCGTACCCTTGCCACTCAACCCGAGAATCAAGCCTGCCTAGCTCTAAGCCTCCCCAGGCTACCTGAGCTAGTCTTGTGTACCCAGTACACGCTGGATACCAATCCGTGCACATGACATACTTTCCCTCCTCTAAGAACTCACTCTTGAGTTCGCTGAAAAACTCGGGAATGTCCGCTGGAGGTTCTGTAATGTCTCCCATGTTGCATCCTCCTCAACACGATCCTTCCACTTGATCTTGTATTCCGTGATAGTTCTATTACAAATCTGTCCTTCACGAAATTCAAGAATACACTCGGGTTCGTGTGGAATAAAAGTTAAATTTGTAACTTCTATTATTTCTTGAGGAGAAACAAGTTGATCATCCGCACCCAATACTTCTTTCAATCTACTAACATGAAATACTGGATGTACTTTAATATCAGGAGGCAATTCTAGTCGATATGCAATTGGTCCAATTCTTTTAATAACCTTGAACAGACCACAGTATCTGGGGGATAACTTCGGAACCAAACCAGTACTTAGGCTCTTGGATTCCTTGGGAATTCGCAAATATACCATCGTTCCTTTAGAGAACTCTCTAGGTGAACGATGTCGATTAGCATAAAATCTGTCCCGATCTTGGGCACTTCTAATAGACTCCTTGGCAAATTGCAACATTTCCTGCATGTCTAGCAAGAAGGTCTTTGTAGCATCATTTTGGATTTCTTTTAACCCAACCATAACTGGTGACTTAGGTTGAAACCCGTACATAAGCATAAAAGGACTATAACCAGTACTCGAATGCTCTCCACTGTTATAAGCAAATTCTATCATAGGTAGATAATCTTCCCATGAAGACTGTCTCTTAGAAACATATGCCCAAAGCATATCTTCAACCAATTGGTTGACCTGCTCTATACTGCGATCAGATTGTGCATGATCTGAGGAACTCATACTTAGAGTAGTTTCTAACTTCTCAAAAACAAGTGCCCAAAAGTTACTTGTAAACTTTGAGTCCCTGTCACTGACTATGTTAGAGGGCAAACCATACAGCTTAAACAAGTGGTCCACAAACTCGCGAGTCAGCTGAACAGCTGAAATAGTTGTTCTAGTAGGTAAGAATCTAGCCATTTTTGTCAGATGGTCGACTATGACTCAAATGGAGTCATGACCCTTGCGCGTTCGAGGCAAACCAATAATAAAATCCATGGAAATACTTTCCCATTTATTACCTAGTATTTCCCATTTATTACCTGGAATCTGCAATGGCTGTAATAAACTTGTGCTTCTAAGGCGTTCTGCCTTAGTAACGTGACAAACCCGGCAACCTACCACATAGTTTTCAATAAATGCACGCATCTTAGGCCAATAAAAGGTATGCTTCACAAGAGACAGAGTCCGATGTATACCCGGATGTCCAGCACTAGGAGCATCATGACACTCCCAGAGAATCTTGGATCGAAGTTCCAGAACATCTGGCACACAAATCTTTCCATTCCGAAACAGCAAGCCGTTCCTAATCATCCATTGACCTCCCGCCGCCTGTACCGTAGGGGGCACAATCCCTGAGTCTTGGTCAACCATGGAGCTCGCATCCTGGACTTTCTGCCAATAAGAACTGAAATGACTATCAGTCGCGCAAAGCCCTCTCAAGGATTGAAATAGGTCTGAGGATATTTCCGTAAATGACATAGCATTTACAAACTTGAGTCGACTTAAGCCGCCACACTATTCAACGAACTCTTGCGATAACGTATTTCAAAATCAAAATCTTGCATTAATTCTGCCCATCTAGCTTTCTGTCCCCTCAATTCAGACCCATCACACACATACTTGATTGACTGATGATGGGTCAATACAAGAAACTTCGAACCATACAAGTAGTGTCTCCAAACCTTCAGTGCATACACGACTGCATAGAGTTCTTTTTCTAGTGTGGGCCAACGATGTGGGCCAACGATATTGGGTGTCGTCTAACTTCTTACTCTCAAAAGCTACAGGTCTGCCCTCTTGGAATAAAGCTGCCCCAATCGCAAAATCACTCGCATCGGCCTCTAAAACATAAGGCCGGGTAGGATCGGGTAATGCAAGAACGGGTGCTTCCTTGATAGTTAACTTCAAGGTTTCAAAAGCCTTGTTCAATGTGTCATTCCAAGAGATCGGTTGGGTAGACCTGCATCCACGACCTTTCAATATGTTTGTCAGGGGTGACGTGATGTGTGAATAATCACGCACAGACTTCCGTAGAAATACCGTAAATCCTAGGAAAGAACGAAGTTGTTTCACAGTGTGAGGGATAGGCCATTCTAAAACCTTCTGGATACGATCCAGATCAATGCTAATACCTTTAGAAGAAATCTTGTGTCCTAAATAAATGATCTCCTTCATAAAGAAGTCACATTTACTCATCTTGGCATGAGCTTATGCTGTCTTAGAATAACTAAGACAATCCGGAGGCGTCCTATGTGATCCTCTAGCGTTCGGCTATATACCAAGATGTCATCTAAGAACACTACAACGAATTTGCCCAGAAAATATCGGAACAAATCGTTCATCATTTGCTGGAAGGTGGTAGGAGCATTGGTCAAACCAAAAGGTAATACAAGAAGCTCGTAGTGGCCATACCTAGTTCGGAATGCGGTTCTATCTATGTGTTTAGCATAGATACAGATTTGGTGATAATCCGTCCGCAAATCAATCTTAGTGAAATACTTCGCTCCGGCCAAACGGTCTATCAGATCATCGGAACAAGGTAGAGGGTATCGATTCTTAATTGTCACTTTATTCAATCGTTTATAATCTATATACATTCTCCATGTAGAATCTTTCTTCTTTCTTAAGAGGACAGGTGCTCCCCAAGGTGATTTGCTCGAGCGAATATAGCCCATATTTAAATAATCCTGTAGCTGTAAAGTTAACTCATCCTCCTCAAGCTGGCTCATCCTATAAGGTGGAACACTAATAGGTTGAGTCCCAGGTACTAAGTCTATGCGATGATCTATTGCCCGTTTTGAAGGTAAACCTTCCGGCAGTTGAGCAGGGAATACATCCATGAAATCATCTAACAACGTTCTCAATTCACGGTGTTCACACTTAAATCATTCTTGTTATTAACAGAGACAACAAATGAAGAAAGCGGAATCAAAACACATTGATAGACATCATAATGAGAAGTGTTTAATATATTCCGAAGCTGCATCGCAGATACAATAGGTCCCTGAGAAGAGGGAATATTATCACACTGAATATAAAATTAGGTGTCCTTTTTCAAAAAAGAAAGAGTATGTTCCTTCCATCCAATCCGAATATCATGGGTTTTAAACCACTCTTTTCTGATTAACAAGTCCACATGCTCCAAGTGCATGACATAGCACGTAAGAGCTGCTGTGTATTCTTGAATCTGGATAGAAAGGGCTTCAATCTTGCAATCCCAAAAATGCTTCCCAGCTGGAAGCTGCACCTCATAGGTGTGATCGCTAGGTATCGTGGACAGCCCCATCTTCTGCACAAGTTTGTAATTAACAAAGTTGTGAGAGCTGCCCGGGTCCAAGAGAATGTGAACTCTTTGTCCCTAACTTCTTCATAAACTCGGAAAAGATCATGGGAACCAAATAATGAAGTTATTAAAAGTGTAATTACAAGAAAGTGGGCAGGTAATGACATTTACAGAAATACCTGTCATCGAAACCTGATTAGCTCCCTTAGCTTTGGTACCCGGACCCGCTGGAGCTTCGGTCCCGGCGCTTGCTTTTGGTTCTTGTGCTTAGGACAATCATTCTTAGTGTGGCCCCGCTCCTCGCAGAGGAAGCAACGTCCTTCCTTCTTTAGCTTCAAGGTACGAAGGAAACGGGCATGACCATTCTTTGCCTGAGTCAAATGTTTCTTGGAGGCATTGTCTATAGACTTCGTCTCCCGGTACCAGTGGTAGACTGGAAGAACTTCCGCTTGTTCTTCCCACCCGTGTCGGCAACTGTGGTTCCCTTTGCACTGGCCATGGTATCATCATAAATACACGTGTAATTCATGGCCTCTTGCAATGTGGTACACTTGTTGTTCTTGATCTGTAACTTGTAGGAGTCAGGCAAACCATCCACAAAGAAACCTAACAAGGTCATTGGATCCATCTTTGTAGCTCTGGTCTGTAAATTCCGAAACCTCTGAAGATAAATCTCAAAAGTCAAATTCAGCTTGGACATATCGAGGGCTTTGAGCTTGCCTACGATATCGTAATCTTCCTCCTCCTTCAGAAACTCTTTCCTGAAGACCCCTTCGAATTCCATCCATGTTGCAGGCTTGGGTTGGAGTTCCTTCCGCCACAATAAAGCCTTTCCTAACATAAACCCGGCTGCAAGTTGTAATTTCTTGTCATCGGGATAAGGGTGAAACTGGAAGTGTACTTGCTACTTGTGCAACCAAGTGTCAACAACCTCCTTGCTATTAGTACGGCCAAATTGCCTTCTCCCATACCCTGTAGATTGTGCAGAACTCCAGCCCCTCTACACCTTCACACCTGTGAGCTAGAACACTTGTACGGCTTGCTACAGTCCTTCGTACGGACAGCCAGGAGCGGAATCCCAGGTTCAAGAATCTGAGCTGAATCGTCAGCTCAGCTCAGCCAGCTTACCTTCTTCATCGACCAGCTTTCCCTTCTTCCATCACCTCCTTCTTGGCCAGCTTCCACTTCCTTTCTACCTCCTAGCTCTGAGGCCACCTGCTTGTTTCTCTTCTCTAGCCTATTTTCTTTTTAGATCAGTATTCAGTCATGGCTGATTCTGTAGACCCTCAGCTTGCGATGGGAGACCAGGATATGAACTACCATGCGGAGGATGACGAGGGTCTCTACAATGATCTGATTACAAAAAAAGCCTTCAGTGAATTCACCACTGCTCTTGATGGAAAGTTTGAGCAAGTTAACACGAATCAAACGGGGTTGACACAGCAACTCCAAGGGATTCAAACTACACTCACACTTTTGACTAGCACTGTTCAGGCGCTCACGCATGTGGATGCCATGGCTTCAGTGTTAGGTCCGAACATCACTCTAGATCCTTTTCCCGGAGATTAGAAGTCTCGTACCGGGAGAGCAGGCTTTTAGTAAAGCCCTGCTTTTCCAAAAGCTCACCCTCCAAAAATGGAGGGGTAGCGCTTTTTTGAGCCCCCAGGCCCCCCCCGAAATGCAACTGGCCTAGATTGCGATCTAGCCCTATCTTGTTGCGGACCTTCCTACGCTCCCCTTCTACCTGCCATCACAACCCCTGAGCAGCCAGCCGACATGCGGGATCCCCTTTGGTTCTCCCCAACTCTACGCTCTCTCTTGACTCCCTTATGACGCCTCTACTCGGACCCCACTGCTTCCTCCTAACTACACCTCTCTCCCTCTCTCTCAACCTGTCACTTCTTGTAATGAAATCACCCTGCACTCTCTCTCTCTCCTTCCTTCTATCCCAATCTAATACCACTTCCCTTAAGCGATGAACCAACAGGCACTTGCAGGGTTTGAGCACGAATTTTGAAATTAGGGCATACCTGGAGAAAAAATTGTCCAAAATTCTCGCAACAGAAGTTCCTACCTCAGGAGTTGGCTCTAATACCAACTGACACGTCCCCAGCACTCCTGAAACCTCTGATCTGCAAGCAAACACAAGAACACACCAACGTGAGGAAACTGAGCAGGCTGCTCACCACCCAACGATGACATCTACGGGATGTGATCCCAAATCAGGAGATGTCCCCTCCGAGCCACGAGCTGAGCTGCTGGCACGAACTCCCAACCATATCCTAACCAACTTGGTGTCCCATACCACCAGGTGGCGCTGTGAAGCCTGGGATCTGCTGCTGGGCCTTGGGCTACGCTATGATGCAGGCGCGTGTCCGCGACTCAATCCAGGACAGACCTAGCACTTGGGAACGAAACTTGCTCCCATCGACTCCCTGAGAACTGAAACTCTGGGCCCCTTATATAGACTCGGGCCCCAAGCGCCAAAAATAGCGAAGACCTCTAATTGGTTCGTACCCTTGCCACTCAATCCGAGAATCAAGCCTACCTAGCTCTAAGCCTCCCCAGGCTACCTGAGCTAGTCTTGTGTACCCAGTACACGCCGGATACCAATCTGTGCATATGACAGTTACCCACTACCCATTCCACCCAACATCTTAGCGATGGGTGTCATTAGAATTGCTTAGAGCCCAGGGATATCATCATGGAAACCCCTACATCTGGGTGCCCAAGTAGAAGAAAATGGTTGCCACCACTCCCTCGGCATCAACTTCCAACTCCATGCCCACTCAGCAGATGTGGCAACCAAGACAGGTCCAACTCATGTTATCTGCTCAAGCAGCAGTCACACAAGAACCTGTTGCCACAGTAGAAAAGTTAGGACCCACGAAGGCGAGGGAGTGGTGGCAACCATTTTCCAAAGATAGAGCCACTAGAATCCATCTTCGTGATTATCCACTCCTTGCCATACGTTCCATATGAAGTGGTCCAAGGGGTAGAACGACAAGAACCTATCCCCTTGGATGAGAAGACTCCAGACGGCGTTGGCAATGAAGAGGTTCAAGGGGCAGCCACACAAGAACCTGCCTCCTTGAAGGAAAAGACAGTGCCATGGTGCCAGTACGAGGTGAAGACCCTTTATCAATCTCAGTAGAAAGCACCACAAGAACCTTCTTGCCATCACATGGAGGATCTTCACCCATAGAATTTCATGATTGTCGGCAGCTACGACTTAGCCCCAACTCTAGCCGACGCCTTTGCCAATGAAGGCCATCGAAAAATCACAACACTTGCTGAACCACAAGAACCAGAGAGAGGTACCAGATCAATGGAAAGTGACACCATTTCATTCACTCTGTTGCCACCCGATCTAGAAGCCCACACACATCCTATTGGAAGAACCACACGCATCTTGTTGGAAGAACCACAAGAACCCATCCACCCCCGGATGGAACCACAAGAACCTTCCATGCAACGATCTGTCATGGCGATGGCACTCAGAATACAGCTCGAAGCGCAAGAGCGGCTTTCACATAATACATCCATGGCCATAAAGAAATTCTCAACGTGGTTCAACAAGATAGACGCTACAGCTACCAAGTGATCAAGTCCGCCCCAAGTGGAAGACTGCTAAATGTTGCTCCAACTCAGCCCCAAGGACCAACAAAATGTCCCTTGCAATCCTAAGTGAAGAGACAAAGGAAGTAGCCACACAAGAACCTGCTCTCTTTGGTAAAGAGATAGCCCCATGGCAGGTCAAATGATTGAACAATCTGGTGACAAGGTGGTAACATGAATCTTCAAGTTCAAACACCCCATTCTGTAGAGGTATCACAATACAGTGGAGCGTGCCAATGGATCTCAATTTTACACCGTGAAAAGCATTCCAAAATAGTTTCTTGTGAACTAGGCCCTAAATGGTAACTGTCAAGTGACGAGTGATCATGACGAAGTCTTGAGAAGATGCAGACAGTTTGTGTGGTATGCACCATAGTTCGTTACTAGAAAAGTCAATATCGTACATGCTAGTTTTCTCATTATCTCTAGTATGAATAAGCCGACAAGATTCTTGGTGAAAGAAACTTGCACGCTAGCCCCAGAAGAACCTACTTGTCACCCAATAGAAAAATACAGATGTGGAAGGACATCACTGAAGATCATATATACATGGATAGAGGCTTCAGAAGGACCAAGGTTTTAGAGTTTCTTGTGACCTTTGGAGCTCACCCTTCAACCACTAACCCCATTCTCATCCTTACTAACTCTTATTAGTTCCTACATCCAGCTATGCCCCACAATGTAATATCTAATGATAGACTCTTCTAGAACCCACTTAGTATACTTCTACAACCAGAGTCTTCAAGCTTAGGAGTTTGAACCATGTATTATCAATACTCCTCTTATTTCAATGTCTTGGACAACTTCATACAAGTGTACTCCTACCACCAACTTATTGGATTAAAGAGAAACTCCAAGGCAAATGCCTAGTCAAAAATCAATCCAGCGAGTGGAGTATTGAAGACACCACCCCCTTGCAAAAAGAAAAGAAAAGAAAAGAAAAGCAAAAGGGGAGTGGTTCATCCAACTCATATATCACTCCCATCTAGCAGTTCGACTTGAATGAATCCACCGCTCGAGTGCAAGGCAAAAAAGAAGAATATGGGCCAATCTGGCCCTTGCAGCAAGCCTTTGCACTTGTCCGCTCTCTACGTAGATGGAAAGAAACGCACCCCTACTACACTAGAGGAGGGTATCAGTCTCTCCCACCCCGTGTAATTCACCAGGATCTTGCTACCTTCGGTCTACAACCCCAATGGAGGATCCCCCATCTGAAGATTGGGCTCAATTATGAGCAATACAACTACCAACCGCCCTCCATCAGGACCAGTCCCAAGTATTTCCTAGTCCCTCGAAGATGGTCCTGGAAGGTCTGTTGAGCTCTTTTCGAAGCTAATGTGTCGTGAGTTCTTGCAAAGAGCATAGGAAGTGCTCAACTCTGTAGGAACCTCCGTTTGGAAGCAATTAAACCTACCGATCAGCAAGGGTGTCAACCTCGCTCCCGTTCTCACACAATGCTTGTAAACGCCTTAGAAGAGAAGGAAGAGAAGAGAAGAATTGTTTGTGAACGTGAGTGAATGGTGAAGAGCGTACGCGTATGCAAGTAAAGGGAAACAACAAGAAGCAAGAGCATAACAACAAGGTGGATGCAAGTTGAAGGAAACTCAAGCTCATGTATTGCCAATAGTGAGAATGAAGACCAAAGACAAAAAACTGGCCTTTATACATAGGCTTTTTAGGGTTCAGCCCTAACCCTAGCACATAAAGTACTCTCATTTCCTTCCAATTCCTTTCATTTACATGCCAAAATGGCAAAGCTTTTGGTAGCTCTTTTCATAGCTCTACTACTCCTAGTGTAGGAAACAAATTGATGGCTCACTACATGCGGTATTCCACTAGATTCTACACTATATGCCGGAGTAGACTTTGGAGGTGTAACATGCCCCCCTTCTTGTCGTAGATTCTGTCCTCGGAATTTTTATGATCCTCGGAGTAGATGTTCGTGTTGCACCCAGTCGATGAGAGTATGCCTGGAGAGCAAGCGGTATTCTTTCGCACAGAAAGGCCAAAATGGTTTCCAAAAGTTGGTATCATGCATGTCTTCAAAAGTTGACATATGGTAACCATGCAGATTCTTGACTCTGTAATACATCCTTATTAGCTGTTTGAGTGTGGGGTCTTTATTTACATTAAAAACCAATTGTGATTCCACCCCTTGCCACTTTTCTTCTCCTGATGGCGGCGGGCAATCCTTTAAGATGATGATTATGAGCTTGAGGTAGTTGAGGGTGGCCACAAACGACGAATCCAAGACATCTTCATATTGATCGACCCATTCTTGTAGTTTGGCACAAAGAGCCAGTGTGGTATTACATTCCCAATTTGGAAGCATGGGGTAATTATATAAGTAATCAGGATCCTTCTGCCTGATATATTGGAAGGTTGCCCATGACCATCTTCTTTGGTAGGGCATGTATTGGGGATCGGTCCTAATTGATGGAGGTGCATCAACATATATGTTCCAATGGGACCTGTTCTTCAAATATTTTATCCGCCATTTGGGCTGAATACCCCAATTTCTTTTGATATTGGCATATGTTCGGTCCAAGGGCCCTGCTCCTCCCCGCTTGGCTGCCGGATACTCCCTTCAAAAGTCCTTGAAGTCCTGATTCCTTATGAGCACCTGAAGCATAGTCCATGGTGGTGTCTCAGCCTGGGCATAAGGTAACCGTTTGCCTTGCCATGTGGGAATTTCTTTGTCTTTTCTCCATATCTCCCGTTGTTGAAGGGGGTTCTGCGGTGTAGAAGTACAAGGGCGGGGTGTTCACTTCGAGATGGAGATCATCATAAGCTAATTCTTGGAAGTCTTCATTGATGATGTCATCAGGTGAACAAGTTGCCATTAGCCTTAATCTGTTTGATGTGATGGGATTAGGAAGGACTTGTGGTGGAGGAGGTGGTGGTGGTAGTGCTTGTGGGTTGAGTGGTGCAGCGTGACATGCTTTAGCTGATAAAATGATGGGTGTGTAGAATGTAGGGAGGTGGGATGGTGTGTCTGAAGTGGAGGCACCATGTGTGACAGGTGGTGGTGCTTGATGTGCTCGTGATTTTTTAGTTGTGGGTGCTGGTGCTTTCCGAGTAGGTGCTAGTGTTTGTGTGACTGGTGATTGAGTAGTGGGTGCTTGTGTTGGTAGTGTTGGTTTTTGTGTTGTGGTAGTGGTGGGTGGTTGAGTGTGTGAGGCTCCTGTCTCTACATCCATGTCTGTGTAATTCCACATTATGCTTAGGAGGTGGAGGAGGATCAAAAGATGTAGGCTTATCAGGAAGTATTATGGGATATGCTACATAGGAATCTTCGAAGGGCATATATGCCTCTTCGGCTGAAAGGGTGTTTTGGAATAAAGCTTGAATCTTATCAAAAAGAACAAAAATGCCTCTTGGCGGATATACAATGGAGTTATGGGATTGTAAATGCTTGTGGGTTTCTATAACCATCTTTCTCCCCTTATCTTCCAGCCAAGTTACTCCACTTAATAAATCATCTTTTGTAACCGGGAAGGCATTGAGGTCCTCCGGTAGTTGAAGTTGGATGATTTATTCATGGTCAAAGGAATGGCTTTCAGAAAGGATATTACACCATCCTATGAGATTGAGGAGAAGTGGGTGTAGGTTGAGGTTATAGATATCTATAGGAGTTTGCAAAATTAATTCCCCTTGGAAGAAAAGCATTATCAACACAGACTGGAAGTAGTTAGGAAGCCTGTGTGTAAGTCTAGTGAAGTGATGTGATTCGAGGGTGTCCTCTTAGTCAATGTTTAGTGGTAGTGCTTTAAGGTGAATGATGTGTTGTTGTGATGTGAGTGTGGTGAGTGGTGTGCAGACAGTGGATAAGGCTAAGGCAACTTTGTCCCCTGAATCAGTCGTTTTATTTACCACCTGCTCAAGTCTTTGTTGCTCATCAAGATAGCTCTGTGGAATTGAAGCTACTTGTTTTCCCTTGTCCTTTGATGATGAACCCTGTTGCTGCAGTAGTTGGATCTCTTCCTTGGCTGCAGTGAGCTCATCTACTTTCTTTGTGAGTTCCTGTCTCATTTCTTGTATCTTCTCTGAGGCTTTGACAATGACTTCATCTTGTCTTTTGATGGTTTCTGATTCTGCTGCTTGTAATCTTGCCACCGTTTCTTTGGATATGTTGAGCTGTTGTGTAAGGTTAAGGATCTGTGTATCCTTTTCCAGCCTTTGGACTTGGTAACTCTTTAATCTGATCAACCTTTGCATCATGTCCTGCTCTCATGGCTTCAAAAGTCCCCCAGTTGGCATCAAGTTCAGCTTGTAGGTCGGTCAATTTCACACAAACCTCTTCATTGTCATGAACCAACTGTGATACTTCTAGCTCATGATCCTGCTTCAAGGTCTTCAGCTTCTTCTTTAGTTTCTTTACTTCTTGCTTCGACTAGCATGGTGGTCCTCCGCTAGTCTAAGCTGTTGGCATTCCTGGACCTTTAAGGTGATTGCTGCAATGTGTTCCTGGTCCTTCTTGTCCATGGCTTCTTGATGTTCTTGTTCTTTTTTTGCCATTGTTGCTTGCAACTCTTCATATATTTTTTGAAATTCTTGCTGAGCTGAAGCTGCGGTTGACTGGGCTAGTTGTAGTTCTGCCAACTGTTTACTTAACCAGTCATTTTCTGCCAAGGTAGTGTTGAGAGAAGTTTCGGCCACATCTGCCCTTGCTGTTTGCATTTGTATCTGATTTGATTGTTGTTGGATCCACTGCAAGTGCAAATGAGCTTCCGCTATTTGTCTTCTTACAACTGCTGTCATTCTATCATTTATTCTTCTTGTGGTTGAGGAAAAGCTTTCATTAACTTGATAGAACCCTGATGCCACACTCAAGGTATGATCTGCATCTGCTTGAAGTGCTGCATCGAAGGCTGGTTGCTGTGTATAAACATTATTGGTCAGCATATGCATTGCTGCCATAGCATTGAACTGAGGTGGTGGTGGTGGTAGATCAGCATGATGGAAATGAAAATGATCGGCATCATCTTCATCTTCAACATTTTCTTCTAGGGCTGCTGCTACCACTTCTGGTTCTTCTACTGGCGGGACCTGTTCTTGTGCCACACCTCCTTGTGCTGCTTCTGCTACTTCGGCTTGCACCTCTGTTTCTAGAACCACTTGTTCTGCTGCTGCTGCTGCTTCTATGACCACTTCTGCATCAGTGTTAAGGTTAGGGGTGGAATTAGGCTGGAAGAGGGAGCTCACTCCTCTCTCACCCCAAGCTATTCTTTCAGCTTGGGCCTTGGTTCTTCACCTCCCACGCTTGGGTGTGTCACTCACCCAAGTCCTCCGGTTCTACTACGAGTGTATGCGATGGTGGTGAAGGGGGGAAGAGAAGAGAAGGGGGAAGATTGGGAGCAAGGCGGAAGCACCATCCATCCACAAGGCATGCAAGGAGGGAAAGAGAGCAACACGACCACACTATAGGAAGAAGGGAGCTCACGTGTATTCCTTGCCTGCAAAAAGTAGAATGAAGACCAAGTCAAAAGACTTGTCTTAAATACATAGCCTTTTTAGGGTTCAGGCCAAAACCCTAATTTCCTGCAAACCCTTAATTCCTGCCACCAGACCTAGTTTGCCTCTAGTTGGCCCAAAACGG
This sequence comes from Dipteris shenzhenensis, assembly GCF_047967505.1. Lineage (NCBI taxonomy): Eukaryota > Viridiplantae > Streptophyta > Polypodiopsida > Gleicheniales > Dipteridaceae > Dipteris > Dipteris shenzhenensis. Next base: position 35,000,390 of record NC_141609.1, on the reverse strand, counting down.
GTCCAAACTGAGGTCTGAAACTTGCTGCTTAATCCTAGTGGCATCGGGAACATCATTACAAGGCTGAAGCTTCCCTTCTTTACAAATAAAATAGATTCCGAATATATTTACAAAGAATATATATCAACATATATACATGGTGTTGATAGGTGCCGGAATCTAGTCTTCATGCCTCTCCTTTTGACCTGTGCTGGCCCAGGGGTTAACATGCTCCCCTTCCTGATGAAGATCTAGTCCCTTGGATCTTTAGGTGTGTCGCAAGCAGGTTGTGTTCCTCAATCCAGGTAAGCATGGTGGTGTGGGCGAGAGGGTCTGGATCGCGTTGGCAGAAGCTATAATGAGTCCTCCCAAAAGCGGTTTCATGCATGTCTTCAAAGACGTACATGTGAAGTGAAGCTAGACCCCGCACCCTATAGTACAAGTGGACCATTTGTCGGAGGTCGGCGGGTCCAGTATTCTGATAAAAAAAGAGGTCACCATCCAGGTGGAGCTCAATCTCCTTGCGGATGCGAGGGATATCCAGGAGCCATTGCTTGATGTAGCGGGAGTAGATACGAGTGATGATGATATCAGGATATGGAAGATGGGCATAGGTGTCATAAAAATCTTGTAGGATCTCACATAGTTCAAAGGAGTTCTGAGGATGCTTGTGGTAGAAGATGAGTGGGAAGTTAAACTTCACTGTTGGATCTTGAATTCTCATCTGACGGAACACCTTCCAGGATCATCTTCGAGGGAGTGGGAAGTAGTTGGAATTGGTCCTGATAGAGGGGGGCTGGCGGTTATATTGCTGGAAGTTGTGCCAATCCCTTAAGTGATGGACTCTCCATGTCGGTTGGATGCCGAAGGTAGTGGTATCGATGGGTCGACCCAAGGGTGGAAGGGGCTGATATCCTCCTCTGATGTGGTAGGGGTGCACTTCTTTCCATCTCCTTTGGGAACGGACCACTGCAAAGGCCTATGCCTGGAGCCGGATTGGGAATTTGCCCATGTTTGCCTTCTTGCCAAGGGTCCTCGAAAGGGACTCATTAATATCAAATTGCTGAATGGGATTGATATGAGTACATGGCCACCTTGGAAGAGAGTACTGGTAGGGGGTGGGGAGCTGCTTCTCCAGATCCTTGTCGAATTCCGATGCATTCAAAGTGGCAGGACGGGACTGGTGAGATGATGATGGACCTACTGGTGTTGATGATGGAACCACGGGAACCTTTTGGTGGTGTTGCTTTGTTGCATGGAAAGGTCTTTTGGATCGGCTTGATGGGGCAGATGCAAAGGTTAGTGTTAGTGGAGTAAGTGTCCAAGTATCATCATAACTCCTCCTTTTGGTGCAGGTCCAAGTGATGTGTTGTGATGCTTATGGGACTCTTGTTGGACGAACCACTTCCCTTTTGCTTTTCTTTTCTTTCCTTTTCTCTGTCTTTTTTTTTTCTTTTTGCAAGAGGGTGATGTCTTCAATACTCACTCTCTGGATTGATTTTTTGATTGATTTTTGACTAGGCATTTGCCTTGGAGTTTCCCTTTGATCCAGTAAGTTGGTCGTAGGAGTACTCTTGTATGAAGTTGTCCAAGACATCGAAATAAGAGGAGTATTGATAATATCTGGTCCAAACTCCTACGTTTGAGGACTATGGTTGAAGAAGTATAGCGGTGGGTTCTAGGAGAGTCCTCTTAAGTGTATCATTTGATATTACATTGTGGGGCATAGCTGGGTGTAGGACTAATAAGAGTTAGTAAGGATGAGAACATGGTTAGTGGTTGAAGGGTGAGCTCTGAAGGTCACAAGAAACTCTTAAAACCTGGTCTTTCTGAAGCCTATGTCCATGTATGTATCATCTTCACTGATGTCCTTCCACGTCTGTATTTTTCTATCGGGTGGCAAGGAAGGTCCTTGTGGGGCTAGCGTGCAGGTTTCTTTCACCAAGAGTCTTGCAGGCTTATTCATATTAGAGAAAATGAGAAAACTAGCCTGTATGGTAATGACTTTTCTGGTAACGAACTATGGTGCATACCACACAAACTGTCTGTATCTTCTCAAGACTTCATCATGATCACCCGTCACTTGACAGTTACCATTTTAGGGCCTGGTTCACCAGAAACTGTCTTGGAACACTTTTCACGGTGTAGAGCTGAAATCCGTTGGCAAGCTTCACTCTATTGTGATACCTATGCAGAATGGGGTGTTTGACCTTGGAAAGTCCTGTTAACACCTTGTCACCAGATTGTTCAATCATTTTTGCCATGGAGAGTAGGTTCTTGTGTGGCTACTTCCTTGGTCTCTTCACTTAGGATTGCAGGTGGCATTTTGTTGGTCCTTGGGGTTGAGTTGGAGCAACATTTAGCAATCTTCCCACTTGGGGCGGGCTTGATCACTTGGTAGCTGTTTGAGGGGAGGGGTTCCTATCCTTCCGGAGGTGTTACCGGAGGCCAAAGGCCACTGGCGTGAGAAGCATGAGTTTTGCAATGCTCTAATGCAATGGATCGTGCAGAGCGCACCGTGCAGTAGTGTGAGAGTGTCGTATGCTATACTGCAGTGAACGACGACGTACGAGTGCACTCGTACGAGTGCACTATGCTAAATGACAATCACCGGTGAACTCCACAACATAAGCAAAATAAGAAAATCCTACACTGGTGAATAATCCCCATATCGGGAAGAGACAAGAGAGATGAGAAAGTGACCGAGTTGGCCAATGTACATATCACTGGACGTGTCCCCAGGTCACAAGTCGCAAGTCACAAGAATACACAAGTGGCAAATCACAAGAATACACAGGTCTATCCCCATAGTAGACAAAGGGTACACACAAGTCTCTCCACATTCTCTCCTTGGCGAGCTCGTAGCTCTAGCCTCTATCTCTCCTCACTCTCCTCTCTTTCGCTCCCGTGCCGAATGCCGAATGCCCCTTTTTCTCTCTCTCCCTTCTCCTTCATCCTCATCCCCTGCCTTGGAGGGTCCCTTGTTCGCTGAGAATCCCCCCCCTTTCTTCCCATTGGTCATCCTCTTATCTCCTTAGCTGTTGAGGATAGCCGTTGCGCTGCTGTCTCTCTTGATGGCTTCGGCGACTTTCTGACTCCCTGACTCGCCAACCTGATGGTGTAAATTCTCCATGTGCAGGTGAGCTGGTTCACCGCACCACCGCACCACCGTATCATTGAACCACTGTGTAAATATAAATACTCCTGAGTGCTCCATGTGCTAAGCTCACTCTCCATGTGCTCCATGTGCGCAGCTCTTGATGAGATCACTTTGGACACGATACTCCTGGTTGACCTGTGGTTGACACGTGTGATCGCGTGGCTAACTTGTGTTGACACATGGTCAACAGATGTCGTCATGTGGTCAACGCCTGTCGACAGATGGTTGTGTGATAAGGTAACAGTTTCCCCCGCCACGATCATTCACCGTCCCGGTGAATAGAAATGGAGGACGAATCCGTCAAAGAAAAATAAAAATGAACTTACAAACCATTGATATGGTGGAGTAGGAAAAGAAAATAGTACAGACCATGTGGTTGGCCGCCGTGGGAGTAATCCAAGATTTGTATTAAGTTGAAACGTGAAAAATAAACTGCTGCATGATAAGGGACAGCATGGAAAATTGCAAAAAAAACTGAGTACATCTTGAGGTAAAACACTGATATTTACAGTGAGGGCCAAACAGCTTGGCAAAATCTAACAGTGCAAAAAAAAACCCAAACACCAACACCCATGTATCAACCCTTGTATGAGATTACTGAGGGTGGTAATCAGCAGCCTGTTCCTCTGTCTTCTCCTCTTCCGCCTTCGTATTTGGCTCTGTGGCCTTTTGCGCATCCCTTTGCTCTGGCTCAGTCATATGTATCTGTGGATGGGGTGCTTCCTCCTCACACTCAAGCGTGTCCATCACATTTCTCAGATTTTCATACTTGTCTTTATATCGGTGGTATCGCCGGTAGTAATGATCCTTTTGCTCTTGCAAGGTGGACTGGGAAGTCTGGAGGGTGGCCAACTGCATCCGAAGATCTGTGAATTCTTCCTCCATGGATGAACGCTTCTTTTCCAATTCAGCCACTCTGGATTCTGATTTTTCTTTGGCAATCTCGGAGGAAGACAAAGACTCTTTTAACTGTGTAATCTCCTGGTGAAATCTGGTCACCTCTGTGACATGCTGGCTGTGCAAAGTTGCTAGAGCTGCGGCATGTTGGCTGCGTAGAGTTGTCATTGCTGCTTCCCATTCCTGCTTGTGATTATGGAGGCGATCCTCAAGGGCAGCCTTCTGAATATTCCAAGCGATGTCACGCTCATGTATTGCTGAGTCCTCCTCTTTCTGCCACCTTTCCTCCTGTTGTCGAAGTGTCACGCTAGTGGGGCGCTGCTGGGCTGCCTGTGCTCTCTCGAATTCTAACTTTAAATGTTGTTGTTGAGAGAGGAGCTTATGAGCATAACCTGTGGAATTGAACCGCTGTCCCAAGCTGCATGAAGGTGTCGTCCATGATACGCTGAGCAAGATGCAGGGACCTTTTCATCCACGCATACCTGTCACTGTAATTCATCCTGTCTGCCAAATTAATGACGTCCCCCAATTCCTCAAACATGTCAGGGAGAGCTCCCTCTTCCTCGGTTGACAGGTTTCCTGTAGGTGCCAATTTGTCCAAGTGCACAAAACATGTCGGGGCCCTGGAGATCTTTTTGTTCTGTGCGAGGCAGTCCCGCAAGGGAATGGTGAAGATTTGATTGAGATCCTCCTCTTCCCCACATACTGGTGAGCGTTTTTTGTGAAGGACAGATAGTAGTTGGCTGTAATCTTCATTCTGTTTTTCCACCAGGGAAATATTTGAAAGAGGTGGTGGGCCCGATGAAGTAGCTATGTAAGCTGTGAACATATCATTCTCATGAAGGGGTGGGCAATCCACAGATTGGGGCAGAATCCCTCCCTCAAATACCTCCTCTGATGCTGAAGTGGCCGATGGAGCATCTCCTCGAGAGGGGCTCCCACTTCCGTCTCTGGTCCTGTCTCTGCCTGGGGAGGCCGAAATGTGAAGTACACCCTGGGATGACATCTCCTGAGAAAGCCCGTGGGAGTGGGAGTCGGGTCCCAGGCTAAGATTCAGGTCCAACACCTGGTCCAAAACATGGTTAGAGGTCGCCTGAACTAGGTCGCCTGAACTGTGGTGATGACTGCATCGGTGAAAGTGGTAGGGAGTGAAGACGAAACAGCTGCAGTCCTTCGTAACAATACATCTGTCGAGGAAGTCACGGGTACAACAGTCGTCGTCACTAGTACAACAGGAGGTGTACCTGGTGCAATCCCTCCCATTGAAAGTATGGAGATCGCTGGAGAAGCCTGGACAAGTGTGACTGATGGAGAGGCAAGTCCTGGCACGGGCACGACTGATGGAGATACAAGACATGTCCCTGATGGTAACCCTGTGGCACCGGTAACAGAATATACTGAAGAAGCTCCGGTGCAGACTTTATGAGGTGGCGCTCGTCGAGGTGTCCTCCTGAGCGAAAGAGGAGAAGAGGCAGAGTCCCGGGGGAAGGAACATTGGAAGTGACAGTGAACGATGTGGAAGAGGGGGTGACAGGAGGGGAGAGAGATGATGAAGGGAGGCGACCTCTGACAATGGGAGGAGGGTTGGCCTTCCACTGATAAAGTAAGAAGGTGAGGTGGGGTCCACAAGTACAGGTATATGTGCCCCGACGCTTGCGAACAGTGTTACGAAAGGCAGAGTAGAAGAGTGAGGCGAAATCATAGGGAGTGACCGAGAGAATGGAGTCTAAGGCAGAATGGATCGCCTTGGTGATGAAGAAGTGGCCTGGGGCAGAGTAGAAGTGCGTGAACAAATACCTCGCTAGAAGCGCCTCTCAGCTGTTTCCCTCGAGAACCTTCTTGCACTCATGTCTCTGCGATGAGTTTTACAGGTAGACAAGAAGGACAGGAATGTGGGTGAGCCGGTGTGAGGTGGCAAAAAGGGAAGTGTGGGAAGACGGAGATATGTGGATACGAGACTAGGAGTGAACATGTGACGGGAATTCAAGAATCCAAATGTGTCTGTTGCAAAGTCATAAGACTGAATGAACGCAGTACACATTTGGACGTCCACCTGGGGAAGTGTGACATCATCAAACTCCATGAGAGACATGCGGGCTATCTCATCAGGTGACAAGATGCTAGACAGCTTGAGTGTGGGATCGAGGAAAGGTTTGAAAACCACCCGAATGATCGAGGAGGATGAAGCTGGGGGTGGAAGATCACAAGTTGTACTTTGTGGGGCCAAATCACCGCCACCGTTACTGTGACCACTGTGCCCATTGGATGCCTTGGATGGTGTTTTGATTGTACCGGGGGGGGCAGATAGCCAGAGCCTCCATGATCTGAATCAGAGGAACTCGAAAAGGGCACCCAGGTCATCAGTAGTGCGTTTGCTAAGTGATGCCATGGAAGATGGTCCTGATCCTGTTTTGTGGCCTGCCCGAGCCCGATGGAAGTCAACGAATAAAGTATCGCGGGGTAATCTGGGTTTGTACTTGTGGCGAGGGGCACGGGTAGGCATGAACGATGGCGTCGTATGGAGAGGAAAAGAGTACGGAGGGGGTGTCGATGTCGAGGTCTGGAGAGGCAAGGAGGGAGGAGGAGGTGTTGATGTCGAGGTTAAGCCCGGAATCTGCTACGAGAGAATTCCTTAGCAGAGCCACCAGTGCAGGCCCATGCTTCGATGGAGAGGAAAAGAGTGAGGAAGGGGTGTCGATGGAGAGGGAGAGCAAAAGGACGGATGTAGACTGATAGGGAAGGAGGGGTGACGAGGGGGGAGGAGGGGGGGTTGGAGCAAGGAGGGGAGAGGGGGTGATGCAGAGGGTGTAGGGAGGAGAAGGGGGGAGAGTTGCTCCAGAGAGGGGGACGTAGGCAGATAGAGGGGGGGGCTGCGCAGGAGAGAGGGGGAGGGGCAGGGTGGTGGGTAAAGGGAGAGCGGGGAGGGGCTGTTGCGCAAGAGAGGGGGAGGGGACTGTTGCGCAGGAGAGGGGGAGAGGGGAAGGGTGGTGGGTAAAGGGGGAGAGGGGGGGGGCCTGTTGCGCAGGAGAGGGGGAGGGGGCTGTTGCGCAGGAGAGGGGGAGAGGGGAAGGGTGGTGGGTAAAGGGGGAGAGGGGGGGGGCCTGTTGCACAGGAGAGGGGGAGGGGGCTGTTGCGCAGGAGAGGGGGAGAGGGGAAGGGTGGTGGTTAAAGGGGGAGAGGGGGGCCTGTTGCGCAGGTGAGGAGGAGGGGGGAAGGGTGGTGGGTAAAGGGGGAGAGGGGGGGGCCTGTTGGAGAGGGGGAGGGGGTTGTTGCGCAGGAGAGGAGGAGGGGGGAAGGGTGGTGGGTAGAGGGAGAGAGGGGGGGGGGCTGTTCAAAGGGTGGAAAGAGAAGGTGTTTGTAAGAGAGAGGTAGGAGTTGGACAGAGGGTGGAAAGAGAAGGTGTTTGTAAGAGGGAGGTGGAAGTTGGACAAAGGGTGGAAAGAGAAGGTGTTTGTAAGAGGGAGGTAGAAGTTGGACAGAGGGTGGAAAGAGAAGGTGTTTGTAAGAGAGAGGTAGGGAGTTGGACAGAGGGTGGAAAGAGAAGGTGTTTGTAAGAGGGAGGTGGAAGTTGGACAGAGGGTGGAAAGAGAAGGTGTTTGTAAGAGAGAGGTAGGGAGTTGGTCAGAGGGTGGAAAGAGAAGGGTTTTGTAGGAGAGAGGTAGGGGTTGGACAGGGGGTGGAAAGAGAAGGGTTTTGTAAGAGAGAGGTAGAAGTTGGACAGAGGGTGGAAAGAGAAGGTTTTTGTAAGAGAGAGGTAGAAGTTGGACAGAGGGTGGAAAGAGAAGGTGTTTGTAAGAGAGAGGTGGGGAGTTGGACAAAGGGTGGAAAGAGAAGGTGTTTGTAAGAGAGGTGTGGGGAGTTGGACAGAGGGTGGAAAGAGAAGGTGTTTGTAAGAGAGAGGTAGAAGTTGGACAGAGGGTGGAAAGAGAAGGATTTTGTAAGAGAGAGGTAGAAGTTGGACAGAGGGTGGAAAGAGAAGGTGTTTGTAAGAGAGAGGTAGGAAGTTGGACAGAGGGTGGAAAGAGAAGGTGTTTGTAAGAGGGAGGTGGAAGTTGGACAAAGGGTGGAAAGAGAAGGTGTTTGTAAGAGGGAGGTGGAAGTTGGACAGAGGGTGGAAAGAGAAGGTGTTTGTAAGAGAGAGGTAGGGAGCTGGGTTAGAGGGTGGAAAGAGAAGGGTTTTGTAGGAGAGAGGTAGGGGTTGGACAGGGGGTGGAAAGAGAAGGGTTTTGTAAGAGAGGTAGAAGTTGGACAGAAGGTGGAAAGAGAAGGTTTTTGTAAGAGAGGTAGAAGTTGGACAGAGGGTGGAAAGAGAAGGTGTTTGTAAGAGGGAGGTGGAAGTTGGAGAGAAGGTAGAAGGAGAAGGAGTTTGTAAAATAGGATGAAAAGGGGAGGCCGTAGTTAGAGAGAGAAAGTGACAGAGTGAAAAGGGGAGGCCGCATTTAAAGGGTGGTCATTTAGAGAGAGATAGTGGCATGGGATGAAAAAAAGGTGGTCACACTTAGAGAGAGAAAGTGGCTCGGGGTGAAAAATAGAGGGCTCACTTAGAGAGAGAAAGTGACACTCGGGTGGAAAGAGAAGGACCCATTTAGAGAAAGTGACACTCGGGTGGAAAGAGAAGGACCCATTTAGAGAGAAAAATTGGCACCAAGGGGAGAGAGGAGGAGCCATGTAGAGAGAGAAAGTGGCACTAGGGGCAGAGAGGAGGACCCTTGTAGAGAGAGAAAGTGGCCCTCACTCAGAGGGAGAAGATGTCACCAGGAAGGAGAAGGACTAGGAGGGTGTTTTCTCATTGATCATGGTACCTCTTGATGCGTGACCCATTCACTGGTGCAGGTAGAAGTCTGCCTTCCAAAGTGGCCAAGTAGACTCCGCCACTTGGGATAAGCTTGGCAATGAAAAATGGACCTGTCCAACCACTCACAAACTTAGGTTTGAGTTTGAGAAACTTACTGGAATACAAGAGTACTAAATCTCCCACTTTGAAATTTCTTTTTCTGAGGTTTCGGTCATGCCAAGCTTTTTGTCGCTTCTGCCAAACTTCTTGAGCGAAAACTGCTTCACGTCGATGCTCTGCCAGTGCTTTCAAATCCCACAAGCGTTCCATTGTGCAGGCTTCAAGGTTGTCATTTTTGTGTAGAAGAATCCTGTGAGTGTCAAGATGAAATTCATAAGGCATAACGGCCTCCAGTCCATAGACCAGCTCGAAGGGTGAATACCCAGTACTCGCCTTGTAAGCCGTTCGATAGGCGAATAAAGCAGCTGGAAGTATGTCGTCCCAATCGGCTAAAGAATTTAGGCAAAGTCGATGCACGATCCCGCACATTGTGCGATTTGAGCTCTCAGCTAGACCATTGGCACGTGGGTAATAGGGAGATGAAAATTTGTGAACTATTTGAAGCAGGTGAACTAGTGCAGCAATGGTGTCATTTAGGAAGTGAGACCCTCTATCACTTATCAACTCAACAGGACAACCAAACCGAGAGATGATCTGGTCATATAGAAATGTGGCTACTACCTGGGCTGTACAGTTCTTGACTGCCGACCCATTTGGTTCCATAGTCGGTGGCAAGCAGAGCATACTTGTTCCCTCGGCGTGTGGCAGGAGAGATGGGTCCAATGAAATCCAATCCCCAGCGATAGAAGGGAGGCACCCGAGTGAATGGTTTGAGAGGGAGGTACTCACGCCTTGTAGGCTTGGGGCCCGCTCGTTGACATGAATCACATCTGGTCACATGAACATGGCAGTCCCGGAAGAGCTTGGGCCACCAGAACCCTGCTCGCATGATCTTACGAGCAGTAGCATCTGAGGCCATATGCCCTCCACCTATGCTAGCATGTGCCTCTTTAAGAATGGATTGTGTCTCGTGCAGAAGCACACACCGTCTCAAGATCTGATCCTTCCCGAGCTTGTACAATTGACCTGCAATCAACTTAAAAGGAGTAGCTTGAAGAATTCGTTTGCGTTTCTCTGTTGGAGTTAATCCTGGAGGAAAGCCACCTGTAGACAAGAGGTGTACTATGTTGGCATACCATGGTGGGAAGCAGTCCAACGCAAATAGGCATTCATCAGGTAGTGCCGTTATTCCGAACAAGCCCGCATCGGGTAAGTCATCGGTGATACCATTGGCTGGTTCCCCGGAATGTAACCTGGACAAGTGGTCTGCAGGTTGATGCAGTCTCCCAGCCCTCACCACAATGTCGAATTCAAATTCTTGAAAAAGAAGAATCCATCTGCTTATCTGGCCACCAAGAGTAGGCTTATTCAATAAATACTTAAGAGCTTGATGATCAGTGATGATCACAAACTTGTTGCCCAAGAGGTAGTGACGATACTTGGTCATGGCATAAACCATGCCGAGGCCCTCCCTTTCTGTGGTACTGTAATTGCGTTCTGCTCCATTGAGTTGTCGACTCGTGAAGTAGATCGGCAAATCAATCTTGGTATCCTGGTTAGGTTGAGCTAGTATAGCACCTACTGCCCACCCACTAGCATCCACATGGACATGCAAAATTACATCCCAATCGGGCTGCCTGAGGATGGGGGCCTTCACGAGGCGATGCTTCAGATCATCAAAGGCTAGTTGTTGTGGGGTGGCCCAAACAAACGATCGGTCTTGATGTAGGAGTTCTGTCAGGGCAATAGCAATGTCGGCATAGAAACGTATGAACCTTCAGTAATATCCTACATGCCCTAAGAAGGACTTCACCTCTTTGGGTGTACGAGGGATGGGCAATGAGATGATCACCTCTACCTTTGCGGGATCCGTGGTCATGCCCTCAGCAGAAACAATATGACCAAGGAGAACACCTCGGAGTGCGAGAAAGAAACATTTGTTAGGGTTCAAACACAAGCGCACTTCTCTGCACTTATCAAAGACCCATCTCAACTTATGTAGATGATCATTTTGTATGGCCGGATCAAGATGGGAGGCCGATTTACCATTTAAAACGGAGAAGTCATCTAGAAATACCTCAAGAAACTTGCCGATATTCTCTTGAAAGAGTTTGGTTACAAGTCGTTGAAAGGTTGCCGGGGCATTACATAGTCCAAAGGGCATCATTCGGTAGGCGTATGTTCCCCATTGAGTGACAAAGGTAGTCTTGGGCTGATCTTGTTCTTTCACTCGGACTTGGTTGTACCCGCTATATCCATCCATGAATGAGTATAAAGCATGCCCTGCCACTGTCTCCAACACTCTATCTGTGAAGGGAAGGGGGAACCTATCACATCGTGTTGCAGCATTCAAACTCCGATAGTCAACACATATTCTAAGTTTGCCGGTCTCTCTTTTGGGTACAATGACAATTCCGCTGACCCAATCGGAGTAATCCACTGGGTAGATTAATCCTGCTTGCTCCATTTTCTGTATATCTGTTTGGACTGCCTTGCCGTAGTTGGGATTCATGTGGTATGGACCTTTAATCACAGGGTCTGCATCTGGATATAAGTCGATGCTATGCTCCATGAAATCAGCGGGCACCCCCTTCAGATCCTTGTAGGACCAAGCAAAGACATCCACAAATTCTTTAAAAAGGTCGGTGACTGCAGCTAGAAGATAGTCATGTTCCCAGACCCAAGTGGCTAACTTCAAATGCTTGGGTTGGTCCTCACTTCCAATGTTGAGATACCGCCAGTTCCGTGCCTCATCAACAGGGGCAATGCATTGGGATGTTGAGGTACTTGGTTCACCCATTCTCAGTCCTGTATGTGCTGGGAGTATCTTCAAGGGGAAAGTCCCCCTCCACTTCTCTCAACCAAGATGGGGGGTAAGTAACTGGGGGGTTCTCAGGCATTGACTGAGATGTAGAATCAGTAGATGTTGCAGATGTTGTGTGCCTTCGATGCCTCGGTGACTGTTTCAGCATGCCTTCCACCTCATAAGTGGTTTCCGGAAGGTCTTGAATTGAGGGGTGGTCAGCTTCTGATAAGAAAAGGTCAAGCAAAGTGAGATCGGCCATGTCTTCACCTCTGTATCCGGTATGCACCCTGGGTCCGCCCAAGACCTCAAGCTGTTGGTGGTGATTCTCCTCAAGTTCAGCAATGTCTATGTCACTTTCTTCTAAATCACTATCACCATCAGTCTCGTCTTCATTAGTGTCCCTGTCTTCTCTATGACCATCATTGCACTTAGCAGTACCATGGTTGTACACCGTAGTAACATGGTTGTGCACCGTAATACCATGATTGTACTCTGGAGTACCATTGGTGGGTTGTGCAGTACTTCGTCCCTAGTAGATCCTTCATTGTATCCTATAGTATTGTCAGCATCATTTTGACCAATGTCCTCCGTGTCGGCCACTGGACGATCCTCAACGTTTACTGCAGAACCATCATTGTCCTCAGTACGATCTGTGGTGTCCACTGTAGTACCCCTAGTGACCATTCTCTTATACATGTGTGGACTATTGCAAAGTCCAAAGGGCATCCTTTCGTAAACTAGTTTAGCCAGACCCTGTCGTTCTGAGTGGATTTCTGATACTGCAAGTAGGTGTTCTTCTTGATCTTCTTGTTGGCATAGTTCCACCATGTTGACCGCTAAGGAGCCCAGGGCTCCCATCCAATCCAAAATGACAGCCTCCTTGTCTTCTTGATCAGCCCGATCCAACAAGTAGGTCAAACTTTCAAATCCTTCTAGGGTTGTCTCCTCATTGATATCTTGGTCACCACCCCTGGGCCAGTCCCCACAGGCCCAATGCTCCTCTTCGACTCCGGCTTGTTCTTCAAAATCCTCCTCTCCTAGTTCTATTGGTATGTGCCTCACCTGCCCTATGACCATATCTATTTCGAGGGATGTCGATCCCAGGGGCAATCAAACTTCATCAGTTGACCAATCCTGAATGGCTTTTGAAGATCGCAACCATGGCCTACCAAGAAGTAGAGGGTAAGTTTGTTCATTTTCGGTCATATCAAGGACAACAAAATTGGAGAGAAAAGTTACTCCACCAATCTTCATGTGAACACCTTTGACTGCACCCATTGGTTTTACTCTGCGTTGATCAGCCATGCGTACCTGAAAGTGAACATCACTTGTCAACTTCAACCCTAGTTTTTGGAGTGTACCTTTCGGCATAATGTTCACAGCCGCCCCACCATCGAGGAAGACGTCCTTCAGCTCCACTCCATGGATCTCCACGGTGAGCTTGGGACTTTGTTCACAAGTGAGGGCAGCGTAGGCAGAGAAGTGGTCCGGTGTAGACCCATGCTGAGCCGGTAATGTCTCTGGTGTTGGCCCACTCGGAGTAGATCCCTTGTGTCGACCTCCTGGGAGGCGATTCAGAAATGTAATAGTCTGATGCTTGATTTGGGGGGACAATAGACAAAGTTGTCGTAGAGTGAGGTTGGGTTTGAAACTCATAAGATCTTCAAACAGGGAGTAGTGGTGGACACTAGCATTAGCCTTCTGCAACTTCATCCTCCTAGCCTCTGGCCGAGGGTCGAAGCTTACACGAGGATGTGGATGTAGGTCTGAACTGTGAGTCATTATCTCCAGTGGTTTCTCTTCCATTACTCCTTTCCCTTTTTCCTGGGCAAGACTAGGTCTTGTCCCCATAGCCTCTTCTCTGTTGAGTGCTGTTGGGGACAAAGTGGGAGGACCTACTCGTGCCTCCTTATCCCGGTACTGTCCGACGGTTGTCACTTCTGTTGCAAACCTCACAGTTCTGGACTTGCAGGATGGAAGCTGAGGTGTGCTACCTTCATCTTCAGAACTTGTTTGAAGATCTCTCGTGACACCCTTTACTACCTCTTGGTACCTCAAAGGCATAGAGTGATCACCCGAGGATGAGGCACTCCCAGAGTTAGTGGTTGACCTTAATGGTTGTGGGCCCTTCGAGTTTGTTTCTGAATCACTATCAGAAGCTAGCATGGGTGGTCTATTCCTGGGCGTACTGTGTACCTTGGGGAGGAGAATGACCTCGCTGGGGGAACACTTGTCGAACTCATTGGTGCTGAGGTCTCCGGTGCTGACTCTGAATCACCCTTCCATTTGTCACCTTTTGTATGTGATCGTGTCACAGCGCCCAACACTGCGCCAATCAAATGGGGATTGTTGCCCTCCCCCGCCACTACTACATCAACCATATTCACTTGGGATGCGGGTTCCACTCTTCTATTGGGACAATCTCTGGTGTAGTGGTCATTTGTGTTGCACTGTGTACAAGAGGGTCCCCCGAATGGCTGTGTACAATCATCTTGGTAGTGGCCGTACTCGCCACATCTGTAACACATGATGGGTCTTCTAAAGTTTGTACCTTTGCCTGCACCTCCGCGTCCACCTCTGAAACCACCCCTTTGACCGCGTTGATAAGAGGGTCCATAGCCACCTCCTGACATAGGTGGTTGGTACGGGGCATAGTATGGCTGAGGATAGAAATAAGGGGAACCAATTGAATTGGGGGCAGGAGCTTGGAGCAAAGGGGGAGTCGGAAGCAATGGAGGTGGCATGATAGGAGGAGGAGGTGGCTCAGATGCTCGTGCAAGAGGGGGAGCAGGAGATACTTCTGTTGGACCAGAAGTTATGGGTACCGTTTTGTTGACTGCAACAACTAGAGGTTCCCCCGAGGTATACTCTGGAAGAAGCTTCCTTAATCCTTTGAGGTACCTACACTCAGAGGCATCATGTCCATGGATCTCACAAAATGTACAAAATGAGGGAGAAGTAGGTACCTTTCGCTTGGAGGGGCACTCCCAGTAACCATGGTTAGAACCCTTGCATTTGGTGCACCAAAGGCCACTTCGAATTTGGGCCTCAAAGGACGATTGGCCATCCACCTTTATTCTATCTTTCAGGCCTTCTTTGATTTCTTCTAACTCCTTCTTGAGTTGCTGCCATGCGGATGATCCCTCCTCTCTTGGGAGTTGGGTGGTCGTATTCGTTGATGAGGCAAAGCTTAACTGTGACCGTTCCATCTCGACAGCTTCTTTTAGGAAGTCTTGAAGTGAGGCATGTCAGGGAGTTTATCCACCAATCTTATAGCAATGGAAGGGGGTAATGCTTTCAAAAACCATCCCTTCATGACAGCATCATTAGGTGGCACAGACATCTTTGCCGCCAAGACCCTCATCCTTGTGTACATCTTAGAGATGATTTCTCCAGGCTTCATGGTGTCAGTGGATAACTCTTGGACAATCATGTGTTCGAATTTTTCCAACTTGAAAGTACGTAAGAATTCCTCCCTTAGGTCTGTCCACGTCTGGAAGTGGTCCGGAGGAAATTGACTATACCATACATCCGCGGCATCCTCCAATGACGAGGGAAAGATGTGAAGGAACGCATGCTCATTCTCCACACCTTTAGCTCTACATGCTGTGAGGAACTTCCTCACATGAGATTCCGCATCCTCATGGAGGTGGCCTTTGAACTTTTGAGTCTTCACGTGGACCTTGTTGAGTAGCTCAAGAAGTCTAGCTCTGTCTGGGGGATTGAGAACAGCCATCCCCACCCGAGAGGTTGGAGAAGACGCAAGAGTTGGAGGGAGTCCTGATGGGGTTGTAATGAGTGTTGGTGTTCCCAAGGAGGAGACCACCCCGACAACTCCTCCTGTGGAGGACCACAATGGGGAAGTCACTACTGATGTAGTCATAGAGGGAGTGTACCCAAATGGTAGCGCGTAAGTGGGGGGTCTCGGTGTTGCAGAGGGAAAGGGTGAGAATATGGAAGATGTGGGGGTGAAAGAGGATGGGAGAGCATTTGGGAAAGAGAGGGACGGAGCTGAAGTCATGGATGAGTAGGCAGAAGGGAAGGAAGGAGGTGGTGGAAAAGGCAACACCGGTGTGGATGGAAAGGGAGATGAAACCATCATGGCAGGTAAAGGCATGGCTGGAGCAAAAGTATCCCCCAATGGGATAGATGTAGAAGAAGGATTAGCTAGGAGCCCAGAGCTATGCATAACAGATGAGGTAGCAGCTTGTCCACAAGAGGTCGAGGCGGGAGTAAATGGAGTCATCACTCCGGTAGAAGAGGTGGTTGATGAAGACATCGTTGCAGGAGGAGGAGAGGGGCTGCCTTGACCTTGATGAGTCCTTGAGGAGCCCTCGTCCTTAGTACCCTCTTCTTCTTTCACCTGTTCTCCGCTTTGCACTTCTTCTTCTCCGGAGTCTGGATCAGACCACCAGGGTTCCTGTTGATCCAAGTCAATGAGAGTGTCGATGAAGTTACTTGCTCTGGCTACTGCTCCAGTGGGCTCACTTTGTGCTCGAGTTGAGGGCTTCGCAAACTTACATCGCACGTAATGCTTCTTGTACCTAGTTTGGTCTGTCGGAGATCTTTTCTCCACTCTCCTCAAGTACCTCCTAGTTCTCTCACTAGCTCCTTCAAAGGTTTTAGAACTACTCGGCATAAGACCTCTCTCTAGGACCCTAGATCACCACTTCACTCGTGCTACTTAATACCAGCAGTGTCCCACCGTGATCGCCATAAACTGTTTGAGGGGAGGGGTTCCTATCCTTCCGGAGGTGTTACCGGAGGCCAAAGGCCACTGGCGTGAGAAGCATGAGTTTTGCAATGCTCTAATGCAATGGATCATGCAGAGCACACCGTGCAGTAGTGTGCGAGTGTCGTATGCTATACTGCAGTGAACGACGACGTACGAGTGCACTGAGTGCACTATGCTAAATGACAATCACCGGTGAACTCCACAACATAAGCAAAATAAGAAAATCCTACACTGGTGAACAATCCCCATATCGGGAAGAGACAAGAGAGATGAGAAAGTGACCGAGTTGGCCAATGTACATATCACTGGACGTGTCCCCAGGTCACAAGTCGCAAGTACATATCACTGGACGTGTCCCCAGGTCACAAGTCGAAAGTGACCGAGTTGGCCAATGTACATATCACTGGACGTGTCCCCAGGTCACAAGTCGCAAGTCACAAGAATACACAAGTCGCAAATCACAAGAATACACAGGTCTATCCCCATAGTAGACAAAGGGTACACACAAGTCTCTCCACATTCTCTCCTTGGTGAGCTCATAACTCTAGCCTCTATCTCTCCTCACTCTCCTCTCTTTCGCTCCCGTGCCGAATGCCGAATGCCGAATGCCCCTTTTTCTCTCTCTCCCTTCTCCTTCATCCTCATCCCGTGCCTTGGAGGGCCCCTTGTTCGCTGAGAATCCCCCCCCTTTCTTCCCATTGGTCATCCTCTTATCTCCTTAGCTGTTGAGAATAGCCGTTGTGCCGCTGTCTCTCTTGATGGCTTCGGCGACTTTCTGACTCCCAGACTTGCCAACCTGATGGTGTAAATTCTCCATGTGCAGGTGAGCTGGTTCACCGCACCACTGCACCACTATATAAGTGAACCACTGTGTAAATATAAATACTCCTGACTGCTCCATGTGCTAAGCTCACTCTCCATGTACGCAGCTCTTGATGAGATCACTTTGGACACGATACTCCTAGTTGACCTGTGGTTGACACGTGTGATCGCGTGGCTAACTTGTGTTAACACATGGTCAACATGTGGTCAACAGATGTCGTCATGTGGTCAATGCCTGTCGACAGGTGGTCGTGTGATAAGGTAACAGTAGCTACAACCTCGGTCTTGTTGAACCATGTTGAGAATTTCTTCATGGCGGTGGATGCCTTTGTGGCCTGCTGTGAAAGCTGCTCTTGCGTTTTGAGCTGTATTCTAAGAGCCATCGCCACGGCGGATCGCTGCATGGAAGGTTCTTGTGGTTCCATCCGGGGGTGGATGGGTTCTTGTGGCTTTTCCAACAGGATGTGTGTGACTTGGGCTTTTGGACCGGGTGGTAACAGAGTGAATGAAATGATGTCTCCTTCCACCGATCTGGTACCTCCCGTTGGTTCTTGTGGTTTAGCGAGGGTTGTGACCCCTCTATGGCCTTCATTGGCCAAGGCGTCGACTGTAGTTGGGGCTAAGTTGTAGCTATCGACGATCATGAAATTCTGTGGGTGAAGATCCTCCATGTGATGGCAAGAAGGTTCTTGTGGTGCTTCCTGTTGAGATCAGTAAAGGGTCTTCACCTCGTCCTGGCGCAATGGCATTGTCTTTTTGTTCAAGGGGATAGGTTCTTGTGGTTCTTTTCCTTGAACCTCTTTGTCGTTGATGCTGTTTGGAGTCTTTTTGTCCAAGGGGGTAGGTTCTTGTGGTTCTACCCCTTGGACCTCTGCATAGGGAACGTAGGGCAGGGAGTGGATAATCATGGAGATGGGTTCTTGTGGCTCCATCTCTGGAATAGGTGGAAGTATTTTGGGAATCCACTCCTTCACCTTGGTAGGTCCTGATTCTTCTGCCCTGGCAACAGGTTCTTGTGGGACTGCTGCTAGAGCGGCTAACCTGAGTTGGACCTGTCGTGGTTGCCACATCAACTGGGGGAGCATGGATTTGGAGGTTGATGCCGAGGGAATGGTGGCAACTGTTGGTTTCCGCCTGGGAACCCAGATGTAAGGGTTTCCGTCATAATACCCTTGGGCCCTAAGCAATTGTGATGGCACCCATCGATAATTGGGGGGTGCCCTACAACGAGAGGAAGACTGCTTTCGTGGAGGGGTCAATTGGGGGGTGCCCTACAACGAGAGGAAGACTGCTTTCGTGGAGGGGTCAATTTGTTTTGGTGGGGTGCCCTACAACGAGAGGAAGACTGCTTTCGTGGAGGGGTCAATTTGTTTTGGTGGGGTCGTGGTTGGGGCTTGGGCTGCTGACGTTGCCTTCGGTAACCAGACCTTGATGTAGCCATCCGCATGTCCCGATGATTTCAGCAAATCCTTTCGGACCCATTGCTGCATGGTGTGTGGCATGGGGATACATGATGTTTGTGTAGGCGGGGCAGGTGTCGGAGCCGAAGTAAGTGCAATGGGGGTTTTAGAATACCTGGAGCTTTTGTAGGGGCGGGTGGTGTTGCGGCCTTACCTCCTATTGCGATGCCTTTCTTCGGCTGGATCACCTGCTTACCCTTCGTTGGCTCTTCACATAGCCTGATGGTGGCTTTGCCTGTGGGGAGGCATAGGGATGCTGTGCGATCATGCCAATTGATATGACAGTTGGTGGTCATCGCCCAATGCCGTCCCAGGACAACCTGTTCTGGAATAGTACCTGCAGGGGTCACGTAACACTTACATGGCAGGAGGTTAGAATGAAAAAGCGTTGGTATTTCAATTGATCCTACCACATTAGTGACGTGACCATTGATTGATGTCATCTTTGAGGGAGTGGGGCCTAGCGTCAGATGGCAAAAATGCTTATAGAAGGTCTCAAATGAGAGCAAGTTATGGCTTGCGCCCGTGTCAATGAGAGCGTCTGCTCGTGCCTCCAGGCCTTGTATATGCAAGCCCACTGGAATTCTAGCCGGAGGTACGACTTCGTTGTCCTCTTCCTCAATATCCACTAAGGAAGCCATGCTTATCCTAATATCAGTTGCTTTGGACTTGGCCTTGGCAATGCGTTCTCGTCCCTCGCAAATGGTTGATATCATGTTTAGAGATACTACGGTTTGTGATGATTCACTTTCAACTGGATGGCATAGTATTCCTGTCTCTACGGGGAGATCCATAAGAGCCAAGAGATGCATTTAATTCTAAGAGTTGACAGGCTCTGGAAGTGGTGCACACCATGGGTCTTGGACATCGCTGCCTCCGCCCTGAGTGGGTTGTAATGCGTTTTGAGGGGGCAGTCCTATTCGTAGTGACCGATTCTTCACCAAAAAGTCCTCCACTAACGGGGTGTGAGTTCCACTAACGGTTCTTTTTGAAGTTCATAAGGACAAATGAATGCCGGAAAGAGAGACGGAAGGTGGTGATCCTAATGTCTCTTACGATGCCTACCGGCTTGGCGGTGGTTCCATCTGCGAGCTTCACTACGAGGTTCGTGGGTTTGTAATCCCAAACATTGCTTGGTGATTATGCTTACTCCTGCTCCGCCATCTAGGATGGCTGTGCTTTTATGATCATGGTAGGAGATCAGAATAAGGGCATTGGTGTCCTCACTTTCGCAGTAATCACCCAGCTTGTTGACTGGCACCTTGAGCAATTTGATTCGATCATCGAGCATGCTCGAGTGGTCAATAGGCTGTGGCTGCTCATTATAAAGGCTTTCAGCCTCGAGTGGCTCGTTATTGGGCAAGCATCCGTTCGTCCAATCGGAGAGGTCTCTCCAAAGGGTGGGACAACCTTGCAACAAGGTGGCTATGGGCATTTTGATTTCCGTGGACAGGTAGGCGGTGAGGCCTGCTATGGCCTTGGGTGCATTGGTGTGACCCATGCTTGTTGGTGGTGAAGTGGTAAAGGTGGTACGGGGTATAGAATCCTCTCGTTCCACCGTAGAGGACGAGGCCTCTCGTCAAACATAGAACCCCATGGGTCGGGATCTAGGATAGTGCTATGCTAACCGACCTCATGCTGGACGGATGGGGGCCTAGAGGGCAAATCATTGAGATCAAACCCTCTTTGCGGTCGTTCCTCCTTAGAGACCGAGTCGGGTATATTAAGTGGCTTACTGGGGGGACGTGTGGACGGTATCCGTTCCCTTGCTATCTTTGAGCCTTTGCTCGAATTTGGCCTGACATTCACGCACTAATTGCTAGGCCTCGAGCAGGCAATGTTTCTCTATGATGGGGTTTGGATATTCTCCCAAACACCCAGACGGTGGTGGTACAGGTTTTGGTTTTTGAACAATGAGGGTTGAGGCCTGTACTGGTTCTAGAACGGATTTGGGGATTTCCTACAAGGATGCCTCACTTGCTGATTGAGAGGACACGATTATTGTGTCCTCGTCGGACCCTTCTTGGATCATGACTTTTTCCCTACCCCGCCCTATAGCTATAGCCCTTTTGTCTTTGAATTGCTTTGGCCCTTTTGTCTTCGCTTGCGTGGGGGCCATTAGCGTGGGCATAGCTTGAGGCGGTGTAGCCTGTGACAATACAATCTGTGATGGAATAGCTGAGGGGGTGCGACTCATGAGGGTCCAGCTTGTGAGAGACCAGCTTGTGAAGGACCTGCTTACGTAGGGGTGGACTGGGCGGCTGCCTTCTTCTCCCCCTGCAAGGTCCTCGCTTGTAGTCGGGTCAGCACGTTCAGTGGCATAGTGGAAAGATGGTCTCGTTGGATTCCGAATAGATTGAGGGCTGTGATCACTGGCGGTGGTGGCTGAGGGCTATTAGGGCAATCCTTAAACAGGGGGTCTACACCACACTTGTTACAACTCGCGGTAAGAGTGGGGGACATTGGTGTGACCAGGGACAGGTGTTTGTTAGGGCAGTCCCCTATCCTATGGTTTTCTTGACAGTGATAACATTGGATAGGTTTTGCCGGTGTCTTATGGGGACACTTTGCCTGCCTATGTGGGTCTCCACAGTGGAAACACTGTAATAGTGGCCGTTTGGTCAAGCTGTTTATGTCCCTAGGCCTAGAGGGGAAGTCGAGCTCTGATAGATGGGTACTGGCCCGTTTTCCCATTGAATGTAGTAGTACGGCTCGGTGGGATTGTCACCTGGCGGGGGATAGTCACCGGTGGGTGAGTCAGTAAAACCCTCATCCCACTCATGTAATTCTTCGATCACTACTTGATTCACAGGGGTGGTCCCTGGTGTTGGCGATTGTGGTGGTAGGATCGGTGAAGGGGGAGGTCGGATGACCTAAACCCTCCTCTATGCGGGGTCGTTGGTGGGCGTGCCCCTTGGGCCGGGTTATGGGCTGGTGGAGCTAGGCCAATTGCTGCCATTGGGGATACTAAAGTCTAGGTGGATATCGGCATTGAGGAGTGTCATGAATTCCGTACCTTCGGCAGTTCTCATACTATCTTTCATTGAATGGAAGCATTCATGTACATTGGCTAAAAATGATTTGATTGAATATACCAAGGAATTTTTTATACCACGTTGGATATCTATATTTTTTATTATATTAATTCTTTCAAAATGTATTACTTTAAGTGAATTGTTGTATTTAGTTGGCCAGGGCAACTTTGAATTACTACATGAATCAGTGAGATGAAGAACAATAGGTTGTGCATGGATGAGAGTAGCTAGGTTGTTTGTGGGATCTTGTCGATGAGGTGTAGATGTAAGTCTTGAAAACAACTGATGGGGCATGGATTCCTTTAGAATGAATTCCTTTATTAGATAGTAGGTTGTCTTTGGGATCTTGTGGATGAGGTATAGATGTACGTGTTGTATTTGGGATTTTAAATCAACGGGTATATGGTCTTTGAAAATGTACTACTTTTAAAGATTATGTAGGTTCAGTTAGATATGAGTCTTTATTTACTTAATAAATCCCAATGGTGACAAAGTACACCACCTCATGCATGGATGAGATAAATTAATATGTATTATGTTGATATGTATGTCACTATTTGGAAGTATATTTACTTCTTGGACATTACATCACATTTGAAAACAATCAGACATAATTGCATGTGATCACTTGTATTTATTCTTTACATAGAATGGGAGTTGGCAACTTGAACCCCCAAGTAATACATGCTTTGATGGAATACTCCAAGTAACATTTTGGGAAGGTTCTACTCTTAGGTATTGCTTATATTTAGAGCTAGATTGATTTTTTAATTCAATTAATAACTTTGATTTATGAATAATATAAGTTAGAGGGGGTATTATAATTGAATATGTATTAAAAATTTTGCTTTTATAAATTATATAACATTTTTTAAAGATATTCAAATGTATCAAAAATTTGGATGTAATAAACACAATGCATCATTTTTAAATTTAAATTATGTGGAAATCAAGCATGCAAAGATTCAGTAAGAAGACAGGACGGGACAAGGGTGGAAAAAAATGTTCAATTTTATTTATTAAAAGAAGTGGAAAGCTTTTGAAGGTTTAAAGTTAACATATCAATCAAGACTTGATGAAAGATATCCATATCATATCCTAATGTTTGGCATCCAAAAGTAAAAGTATTTGAGCATCTAAATGAAGCAACACCTATAGATCAATTGTACCATAAGCATAGAACATGTCCATGCATATTCATGCTATTGAATTGAGGTACAATGAGATTATTAGGGGCATACATATGTATAATATCAATGATTCTTATATAAGGTAACAATTATCTGTAATGATAAATTGCCTCTAAAAGTTTAAGAGTGACATTTATTCTTATTGGTTTTAGTGTAAACACTAAAACAATAACTAGAGAAGGACATAATACATATAAGAAATAAATATGATTGAATTTATGTAATAGATCAATCTTGGAGTATAATATGCATATGTATGCAAAAGTGAAAGGGATGCGCATGGGACATAGATAAACCATAAATAGAGTTTGTAGATCAACGTTGTAGAGTATAATATGTGTACTTTTTGTGAGTACCCATTGTGAGACCATAGGTCATTACACTATAATTTTGCTTCCATGATTTGTTTTCACAAAATCATCAACATATTGAGAGTGAGCATTTTGGAAAGGCAAATATGTCTGAGAAGATAATTGATTTTGGGAAAAGTCTGTAAGAGAGAGTTGTAGATTTTATACCAAGCTACAACTTTGATACTTTGTGATTTACATGGTTCAACCATTCAAATGGGCAAATAATGGCTCGAAGATGTAAAATGGCACTCTAAAGTGTTTTCTTGGCTTGGATTTGCGTGCCCAATTCTAAATGCAAATTTGAAGCCTTAGATGGTGAGTTTGGGCAGAAAGAGATGATGATAAAAGCTGTAGGGAATTAAAAGACTGTTAAAAGTTATACTATGAATTATTTTCATATCTTGCACCATTTAGAAGATATGGGCCTCCAAACAGGGCTGTTTTTTCTGTGTTAAAAAAAAAAAGAAGAGAACTTGCTAGATCAAATCAATTGCACCTGCATGTAGGCATGGGGACTAGTATTTGGGGCATTGAGAGACCTTCCCCAAAAAAAAAATTGAAAAAAATTGGCCAAATGGCCCCAGATGTGAGTAGGCGCGACTTTTGGCCCATCTGCTCACACCTGGGCCCATTTGGTAATTTTTTTAAAAATTTGTTTGGGGGAATGTCTCTATGTCCCAAATACTCATCCCCAACAGTGTTTGGGGCATGGAGAGACATTCCCCCAAAAAAATTTTAACAAAAAATGGCCAGATGGCCCTAGGTGTGAGCAGGTGTGACTTTTGGCCAGATAGGGAGGCCATCTGGCCAAAAGTTGCGCCTGCTCACACCTAGGGCCATCTGGACATTTTTTTTCAAAATGTTTTTAGGAAAATGTCTCTCCATGCCCCAAACACTTTGGGGCATGGAGAGACATTCCCCCAAAAAAAATTGTTTGGGGCATGGAGAGACATTTTCCCAAAAACATTTTGAAAAAAAATGGCCAAATGGCCCTAGGTCTGAGCAGGCATGACTTTTGGCCAGATGGGGTCCCCATCTAGCCAAAAGTTGTGCCTGCTCACATCTAGGGCTATTTGGCCATTACATTTTTTTTTTTTTTTTGGGGGAATGTCTCTCCATGCCCCAAATATTGGTTCCCAACAAGTCAAGGATGCCTAATAGTTTTTTTTTTTTTTGGCGAGGTCAAGATTGCCTAATATTTTTCCAAATCATCTTTTTTCTCTTTTACTTATTAGGAATCACTATTTGGGGCTCAATCTTGTTGCAAGTGGTTGCCTTTTTTTATTTACACAATACTTGTTCTTCTTGGCTCAACTGATTTTTTGTATAGATGTGTGGCTAATGCAGTGTACTGGTGTTCATTATAGAGAAACTTGCTAATCACTAGGAAGGGGCTGATTAGGGGCAAGAAGTAATGTCATAAGACACAATAAAGTCCTGTTGGCCAAGCACACATTTGGGCCAAACTTATATTGTTTGATCCAATTGCACACCCACATGCACATTGAGGCCAAGAGGCCTTTTTGAAATTGAGTTTTGGGTAAACTTCAACAAGCAGCAAGAATAAGACGACAATAATAAAACAACGTAGATTATGATTTTACTTTATTTCATGAGAATGATAACATTCATTTATTTTAGAACGAAATAATATCAATTACCATAGAAAGGGCAAGTACAAGCAACCTCCATTGGGGAGCCAAAATATAGTGTCTACAAAAGGACACACTATAATATAATAGGTGTCCTCTAAAGGAAAAGAACACATACAAGACATATAAAGTTGATGGGTATAGTAATAAATGCTAAAGAATGACCACTTCCATCACATTAAAGAAGATTCTTCCCTCTACCTTTGATTGCCTCAATGTTTTAGCCATCCATGCTCAAGTTCCTTGAAATCCAATCGAGATTACTTCCACATATTTGAAAAGATTTGAATAATGTTTATTCAATAAGCTACATGGAGAACGTAGTTCATAATCCCTAGATGTAGCCCTCATGCACCATGTAGCTTGTACCCTTTGATTGATTGCTTGCTCCACTGCAACCTACCAAGAACACATTTGTCACATGTGCTTGTAACTCAGGAAACACTTCTACTTCTTGTTGGTAACATTGAAATGGAACAATGAGAGATGTGAGAAAATAGATTTGATTTACTGAGTGAAAGTATTTAAAAAAATTAGATTACAAAATGGCTTTGTTGTTACACTATCAACTACCAAGCACCACATTGTAGGAGAATCTTGCAATGGAGCCATGAGAAGGTTAGAAAAGCGATGAAAAATAATTATGCTGAGAAGAAAAAGGATTCAAGGGTTAGAAAGTGATTAGGTGAGAAGAAGAAGGATTGAGGCATTGGAAAGTGACTGTGGTGAGTAGAAGAAGGATTCAAGGGTTGGAAAGGGATTTGGGTGCATATGCATGGTTTGGGGGAAGGTTTGGAAGGGTTTCAGGTCATTTTTGGCACTTTTGAAAAATTTCAAATTTTTGGGGGGAGTAGTACCTGCGAGATACTTTTTAGGAGCGGGGACCACCTTGGGGTATAAAGAGGGTGGACTACTTGCACATGGATTTCTGGACTACGTGGGCACTTAGAGCCATGACGTGGCTACAGTCTACACTTAGTAAAAATTCAAAGTTTTGATGGATTTTAGTGCAAGGCAAGTTTTTGGGCATTGCACGTGTGTTTTAGAAGTGTTTTGAATCTAGGAAAAATTGGACAGAGTTTTGTTACCCTCCCTGGAGACTCACGGGGGCACAAAAGGCCAAAGTTCCAATTTTCAGTTTTGAGGTCCAAGTATGTTCACCAAGTGCTGAGAGCACTCCTTCTTCATGTTCCAGTTGAAATTAAGTGTTTTTAGGGGTTCAAGTCCAAGTGGCCACAAAATTAGTGAAAATAATGTATGGATTCTAGGTGTTAGTCACTGGATCTAGAGTCTAGGCATGCAATGCAACACACTCCCAGCCAAAAACAACAAAAAAACAAGCAAAAATCCAAGTCTAAGTGGATTACGTGGGCACAAAAAATATCCAATGTGGTAGGTGGACACGTGTCACAAATATGGTGGTTGCAGGCAGATAAGGAATGTCAACTCAATTTTTATGTTTTTTCACCTCTATTTTTTGTATTAGAGGTGTCTAGAGGTCTATTCTATCCTACTCTAGCAAAAGAATCAACAAAAAACAAAACAAAATGCACATTGAGGGACTTTTTGAAGCAAGGGTCTGTCACATCAACTTCATGAACAGTGACCTTCCCAAGCCTCTAACTTGACAATGACAGCAACTGATTTGACTCTACCCTTTTCGTAACAATCAACTCAACTATACAAACAACCCAAACAATCATAAAAAACACTACAAATACGCTTGAATTGGCTCCTATACTACTCGTCCTTAAGACTCCTAGAACTCCACAACTAACCTATCCATGCTAATCATTTCTAGGTGGACAATGGGTGGTTTATGAGAGAGATCGGTGCTTAGAAAGCCCAATGCATACAATCCCCAACAACAGCACCAAAATTGTTAAGTTCTTTCCAAAGCTAACGTGTCATGGGGATCTTGCAAAGAGCATACAAAGTGCTCAACTCGGTAGGAACCTCCGTTTGGAATCAAATAAACCTGTCGATCGGCAAGGGTGTCAATCTCATGCAATGCTTGCAAACACCTTAGAAGAGAAGGAAGAAAAGAGAAGAATTGTTCGTGAGCGTGGGTGAATGGTGAAGAGTGTGGGTGAGTGTGGGTGAATGGCGAAGAGCGTATGCATATGCAAGTAAAGGGAAACAACAAGAAGCAAGAGCATAACAATAAGGTGGATGCAAGTTGAAGGAAATTCAAGCTCATGTATTGCCAATAGTGAGAATGAGACCAAAGACCAAAAACTAGCCTTTATACATAGGCTTTTTAGGGTTCAGCCCTAACCCTAGCACATAAAGTACTCTCATTTCCTTCCAATTCCTTTCATTTACATGCCAAAATGGCGAAGCTTTTGGTATCTCTTTTCATAGCTCTACTACTTTTAGTGTAGGGAACAAATTGATGGCTCACTACATGCAGTATTTCGCTAGATTCTACACTATATGCTAGAGTAGACTTTGGAGGTGTAACAAGGTCTTCTGGTAGATGAGGCTAAAGGATCTGACTGTGAAATTTAACTTCCTGCTAATTCTTCCCACCAAGAAATCCCAAACATCCTATGGCCTCTACCAAATTTTGCAAGATTTTGATCTTATTTATGCTAATATTCCGGATCCATACATCATCATCACTCATATCTATTGTCGCTACATCAGGCAATGGATCCATGATGTACCTCGTAGCCGTAAAGAAATCTAGCTCCACCTAGATAGCGAGCTAGTTTTTTATTTGAATATCAGGCCAGATCTCAAATAGATGGTTCGATTGTACTATAGGGTGCGGGATCTTGCCTCTCATCACATGTTTGTCTTTGAAGACATGCATGAGATGGCCTTTTGGAGAACTCACCATACTTTCTACCAGCGGGATCCGGAACCCCTTGCCCGCACTGCCATGCTCCATTGGATCGAAGGCAACAACTTACTTTACCACTCCTAAGGATCCAAGGGACTGTATCTTCATCAAGAAGGGGAGCATGTTAACCTTTGGGCCAGCATAGGTTGACAGGATTGGCAGAAGAATGTCAAATTTTGGCACCATTTTTGTTATCAACAGTGTGTATATATGTTCAGACATATTCTTTGTAAATATATTCAGAATATATTTTTAATAGGAATATATTTGGAATATATTTTAAATGGGAAGAATGTAAGCTCAGCCTTGTAATGTTGTTCCCAAATCCACTAGGATTAAGCATCAATTTTTAGATCTCAATTTGGACCAATTTGGTGCCAATTAGAGTGTAATTAGGACTAGTCGTAGGAATTTAGGGTTTGCAAGAATTTAGAGCTTGGCCTAAACACTAAAAAGGCTATGTATAAAAGGTAGGTTGTTTGACCTAGTCTTCATTCTACTTTTTGAAAGCAAGGAATACAAGTGAGCTCCCTTCTTCCAGTGCATGCCTTGTGTGTTGATGTTGTTCCCCCTTCGTTCTTGCTCATGATCTTCTCTACTTTCTTCCCTTCCCCTTCATCATGAGGAGGATGACTAGACATTTTCACTCTTCCTCAGATTCCTCAGCCTCCCTCAGGTGTACCATCGACTCTTATCTTCCATTGGAGCTGCTTTTAGGATGGTCACTGAGATCCCCCCCCTTCCTGGGATGCCTTCTTTAGTAGCAGAGGCAGTCGGATTGGATGGGGTACCATGTGTTAGGGTGGTTGTCACTGACCCTAACTTGATGGATGACCACATCATGCTCCAATGTCTAGATGGCTCCTTCTTTAAGCAGAGAGTCAAGATTGCTGGGAGAAAGGATTAGTGTAGGATTTGCACGACCCTTGAGCACTTTTCTAGAGATTGCCCAAGGAAGAAAAAAAGGAAAAGACGTAAAAGTACCATAATACCACCTCGGCTAGACCTACTTCACGTTCTACCTCACATCCTACCATGACGTAGACCGGAGGCTTGAGTGAGTGACACACTTAAGAGAGAGAGGTGAGACCAAGACTTAGGCTGAAAGAATAGTCCAGGGAGAGAGGGAGTGAGCATCCCTTCCGGCCTAATTCCACCCCCATGACATGTTGACGTAGAGGTAGCGAATCCTTAACAACAAGTTTGTGATACCTTAGAGATCGATGATCTCACCAAGGTTGGTGCATTCAGGCTCACAATGGAATCCAAGGCAGACCGGTGGTACCGTGTCCTTAGCTCAACCAAGACTATCTCCTATGCCAACTTACGCAAGGCATTTATCCTAGGTTTTGCACCTAGCGGCCATAAGTGGAGCCCCATCACACAACTCTACAACGTTACTCAAAACGAGGGTGAAAGCATGCTGGATTATATAGCCAAAATCAGACATCTGAATTCTCGATGTGAGGAGCATGAGAGATTGAGTGATACATAGCTCTTACCTAGATTCATCCTAGGCATTTAAAGTGCCAAGATTCACGCAGCTCTCACCCAGATTAATCCTAGGCATTCGAAGTGCCAAGATTCACAATAGTCTCATCAGTCTTTACTCAACATCCTTCGAGTTGTGTTCCAAACTTGTAGTACATCTAAGTGACAACATGAAGGATTGAATCTGAGCCAAGCTTGGCATCATCAGTGGCCTCATCTATAATCTCAGAACCCACTGGCTCTGCCAAGGGCAAGGATTCAAAAGAGGTTAAGAACCGCATAGCGAACATGACTCCTGAAAAGCTTGGTAGCCTAATCCAAAAACAGATAGCCCAACCTGACACGAGACATGATGTTCCACCTAATGTGCATCTGTATCCCAAGAGAGAGCTTGTTTGGTGTGGCATATGTCATCAAAACCACCTCCAAATGCCCACACCTACGAGCTTGTATGTCTCTTTATTGTGAGAATTGCAAGCGGTATGGCCATGACACCTCTCAATGTAGATATCTACCTAGGACTTCCAATCCCCTACAGTATCCACAACAACAACTCACCTTACCAACTCCACCAACCCATAACATGGCCCAAGGAGCAGGCCCATCATCAAACCCGCATAGAGGAGGGTCTAGGTCCTCTAACCTTCCCTCCCTCCATCAATCCTACTGCCACAACCATGAGCACCAGGGACCATCCTTGTGAATTAGGTAGTGATCGAAGAGTTACATAGGTGGGATGCATTAGGGGAGAAATGGGGTCTCAAAAGGGCCTCCAATTAGTGTCCCTAATTTCAAGGGATTATAGAGAATTTGAGGTGTACCAATGAGAGTGCTACTTTCAGTGGGGTAATGCCATGTTGAGGTGGAGGGTGCAAACAGACTCTATTGGTTGAAGCTCTTACACAAGGGACCACACTCTCCAACCATTGGTTATTCCTCTTACACACTCTTACATAGGGGACATCCTAAACCCATCCCCCTCCCCTCTAACCCATGTTTAACCCTCCTCCCATGTGCACCTTCCCCAGATGATCCCCACCAAGCATTGAAGAGGTTGTAGGCTAGCTAGGCATCCACCTTTTCCTTCCCTCCTAATTTTGAACAGCTCCTCCTCTTGCTACTCTACCCCCCACTGCTGCTGCCCTACCCATTTCATCCTTGATCTCTCACACCCCTCCTCCTCCTCCTCCTCCTCCTGCTCCTCCTCCTGTTGCTTCTGCTCCTGCTCTTGCTGCTCTTGCTCCTACTCCTCCTCCTCCCCCTCCTCCCCCTATTGTTACTACCGCTTCTCTTACATCTCCTCCTCTTGCTACTCTACCCCCACCTCTTCCTACTCTTGCTCATTCTCCTCCTCCTCGTTCTGCTACTCTGCCCCCATCTCCTCCTCCTACTCATTCTCCTCCTCCTCCTCCTCCTCCTCCTCCTCCTCTTGCTGCTTGGCCTCCACTTCCTACACATCCTCCTCCACCTCATGCTTGGCCTCTACTTGCTACACCTCCTCCTCCTCCTACTTACAAATGATTTTTGCAAGAGCAACAAAGGTGAACTTTTGCATGAGTGGAAGAGCCACACCTTGAGCTTCTAGTTTGGGAAGAAAGGTTGGCTTCCAAAGTCGCAACACATCTAGATGGGAAACAACATGTGCCAGTCCTATCAATCAATCAATGTATGATATCATCACATTGTAAGTCTTTCTTTCATGTATTGTATTTACCTATGGTGTAACGAGTCCATTTAGAAATGTTATATTGATTTTGGAAGAGCGCTTGCTCATGGTAGATGTATCCCCTTAAGACTTTGAGGAGTGGGAACCTATTAAGTCTTGCATAAAGGTAGCTTCACTACCACTCATGAAGATCTCTTGTTGAATTGTTGCAGGAGGCATTTAGACTAATGAGATGTCTTGTGGATGAGTCTATCTTCACTGCACATTTGGTCGAGATCACTCATTGACGCACTACATTAGTCGAGCAGGACATATTTTGTTGTTCCATAGAATATTTTCACCATGAGAGCTTGCAGAGTTGATGAAGTGCAAATCCTTCTTAAGGGTGTTGGCATTTTGAACCATTGCATGGTTTCTTTGAATGCATTTGCCTTGAATATTCATGGCATGGCATTGACAACATGAAAATGTCTTAGGCTACAAAAGAGGCTATGTATTGTTGTTTATACAAGGAAATTACTTTGGGTTTCAAATGCCCCTATTGTTGATCTATTAGAATCAACAAAAAATAGAGATATGCCATGAAGGCTCAGCTCATTGTAATACAAACTTCCACTATTGATAATGTTATGAACCATTTATGGCTAATTTTCTCATTCATCTATTGCTAAATGGTGATTTTGTGTGTAAATCATTGCTTGGATATTCTTTTGTCTTGAATTTTACATTGTGCTCATCATATTCCATGCAATTATTTGTTCTCAATATTGTATCTATTGTTTTAAATTCAAATAAGTGCATTAAATTATAAGTTAAGACAATCATCTCGACTAGTTTTTGCCTATAAAATGGTCATTTTTGACAAATCCATAAGGAATTTGGCAATGCCGCAGAAGACAATGTTGATCGGCATGGCATGGGGGACCCAAAAACACCTAAACCCACCATGGCATGAAAATGGCACGTTTGACCACGTCAAACATGCCATGGTCACGCCATGGCAGGTTTAGGTGTTTGTGGGCTCCTCATGCCATGCCAATCAACACTGTGTTTTCTGGCGTCGCCAAATTCTTTCATTTACCCCTTTAAAATCAAAATTTCTTTTGTTGAAGATCAAGAAATGCATCTATTTCAACATAAAGAATGAAAATTTTACAAGGTGGTGTAGAAGGAGATTAACTATTTTGTAATAGTGGGGATGTCAACATATAGCTGTTGGCACCTCTTTGGAAGCTTGTTTCTCTTAAACAATGGAGATTTTGCCAAATTCCCATAAGGAGACTTTGAAACCTCTTTTCAAGTTGTACAAATCGTCTCTTAAATTCCATCGTTCTGAGCCTCAAAATTGTATTGCAAAATTTGACATGGTTCCCAATGCATGAAAAACACCCAAAATTGCCATTACACTAACTCTTTTGCACTTTTTGACCTTGATGGAGAAGGATCCACAAAAAATTTAATGTGTCAAATTTGCACACTTAAAGACTAACAACTCTCTCCTAAAGACTTTTTGCAAATAACATTGTCTCCATATACTTAAAAATCCTTCAAAATGGTCGGCTAAAAGAGTTCCATTGCATGAAACACATAAAACGTGATAAAATACAAATCGATCAAAGAAATGAAGTTTTGTGATCTTGGGTCTTCAATATATATCTCAATTTTTTATATAAAATTTCATTATATGAATTTAAGGTTCGTAAAGTGTGCTCCCCCCTCGACCCCTCATTCCTTTTTTAAATTCAGAAGAAGAAATTGAGGTCTAAACATGAACTTTATTCATTGTAGAGCCATATACAATAAAATCACAGCTTCAATTTCTTCATGGTCCCCCATTTGACTCCATGTCCATTCCTTCCAAGTTCAATTCCTTCTATCCTTTAATACAACATGAGTTGTTTTTTCAAGTCTTGATGCCTTTCCCATTTGACACTTCAGAATATACCTATTAAAGATCTAAAGAACCATTCAAACATCTTGTGTATTACATTGCTATAATGATATAAACCATGTCCATGCCTTGTGTTCTTTCAAACTAGGCATTCATGGCTTGATAGTGTGACTTAATCCATGCCATGTCTATATGAATATAGGTCTCATGATGCTGCATGCACATTGAGAATATGCTATAGACATAAACAAGGAATTTTGAAGAAACTAAAACTTTAGAGCAACTACAAAATATTGTTATGGTGATAGGAATGTCATGTATTGTGTAATAAGACCAAATTTTGATTACCTTGGGCGTGATGGTTGTCTCACACAAGTGAATCCAAAAAAGTAATGTAACATCATGGATAGTCTAGTACAAGAAATTACATTTAAACACTCAATCCATTGGCAAGACCCATAGCATACAATGTCCATTCCACCCATAGGTCAGGATTCTCATTGTTCCCATTGCATCCTCTATCAATATCCAAAAAAGATCACAATATAATGTTTTGTACAAAGTAATAATATTGTCCATTAAAATCAAATGGTGATTACAATAGAGATGGGAAAATAGTCTCCATCCAACAAATGCAACAAAACAAAAGAGGGGTGGGAGAGTAATCTCCATCCCACCACTTGAAACACTTGCCTTAGAGGAGCCTCACTGAATCATTTTCCTACAAGACCCTTTTGAGCCCTCACTTTTGGTATTGCCCAAATATGCAAGTTGTTTTGCTTGTGACCTTCACACCTCACTTGTTTGCAAAGCCATTGACTGAGCATTTTTCAATCTATTGTAATAGCCGAGCAAATCAGCATGCCTATCACCAACGAATCGAACAACATCATGGATTGTATGAAAAGGAGTTCTTCTAGGTGGCAAGGTCTGTAGGATACAAACTTCCTTCTACCCAAAGGTTAAGGTGCTGCCTCCCCTGTGAAAAAAGATTGTTTATCACATGGTACTTGTTGGAGATGTTCTCGAATGGTGCCATGGGTGAGATGTGCAACTATTCACAGAAGCAAGAACAAGAGAAAGGAGGAAAATGAGATGGAGGGGTACACCCAATTTTGTATGCAGGTTGTCCAAAGCCTTCTATGTCTTAAAGCATGTGGCCATGGCATGGTCAGACAAGATAGGCTAGTATCTTGTCACTATTGGATTTCAGATTTCCAATGCAGATTTTTCACTTTATGTGAAAAGGACCGATAGGGGATTGTACTTGTGGTCATCTATGTTGACGACTTGATTATCACAGGTGATAGTGATGCAGACATCAGTGAAGTGAAGCTGCTTTTGAAGCAAAAATTTGAAATGAAGGATTTGGGAGAGCTATGCTTCTTGGGCATTGAGGTCATTAGATCGATATGGTTGTTGTAGAGGTAGTATGGTTTGGACATGCTGTCTAAATATGGGATGATAGGTTGTAATCCCATTTCTGTTCCATTGGAGCATAATGTGAAGCTCAGTGCAGAGACAGGTGAGCTGCTTGAGGATGTTACTATGTACAGATACATAGTAGGCAGCTTGATCTACATGACCATCACTAGACCCGATTTGAGCT
Organism: Dipteris shenzhenensis; assembly: GCF_047967505.1. Taxonomy (NCBI): domain Eukaryota; kingdom Viridiplantae; phylum Streptophyta; class Polypodiopsida; order Gleicheniales; family Dipteridaceae; genus Dipteris; species Dipteris shenzhenensis. The sequence goes on along the minus strand of NC_141609.1, from coordinate 34,965,902 downwards.
ATGTTGTGGGGTTAGTGAGTCAGTTTATGCAGGCACCAAGGAAGCCACATTTGGATGCGGCTAGGTGTATTTTGAGGTATGTGAACTCCACATTGTAGTATGGACTATTTTATGAGGCTAGGATTGAGATGTAGGTACATGGGTACACAGATGCTGACTGGGCTGGTAGTATCTCAGACACGAGATCTACTAGCAGTTTTATGTTTTCTCTTGGGAGTGCTACCATTAACTGTTGCAACAAGAAGCAGCCTACAGTTGCCTTGTCGAGCACAGAGGCTGAGTACAGGGCTGAGTACAGGGGTGCAGCTATGGCTGCGTGTGAGGTAGCTTGGCTACATAAGCTACTCATAGATATGGGCCAGTCAGTACATGGAGCAGCTTTCATTTATTATGACAACATTAGCAGCATTATGCTTGCTAATAACCCAGTCTATCATGCTAGAACGAAGCACATTGAGGTGCATTATCATTTTGTGAGAGAGAAGGTTCTAGTAGGTGAGGTTGATCTTGTGTATGTCAACACCAAGGAGGAGGTGGCTGATGTTTTTACAAAGGCCTTGTGTATAGAGAAGCTTCACAGATTTAGGAGCTTGCTTGGTGTACTCGAGATGGACTTGAGCTTGAGGGGGAGCATTGAGAGATCAAGCTCTCCAGGGTGACTCTCATTTATGTCACTATCTTTTGTTGGTTGTACTTGTGGCGTAGTTATTAGACAGCCACGTATGTTTGGATTGGGTTCACATATGAACCATGTATTTTAGGGTTACACATATAGGGTATACCTCTCTCTCATTGTATTGTTGTTGTGTGCTATTTTCAAGTAAGTGAAGATAGGCTTCAACCTCCACATCTTGTGTCCTCTCTTTTGTGTATTGTGATATTGTTGCAGGTTGAGTCTCCTCCATCTCTCCCGCATTCTTTACAATTAGGGGATGAGGACAAAATAGGAGCCCACCATGGGATTTGCATTAGCCCACTAATCCAATTCCTTACAAGGCTCTTTAGAGACCTCATTTTTCCCCTAATGAATGTTTTTTTGACATACCCATAGGTGATCTTCCCATGCTAGAAGACGATCCCAATGAGCCATCTTATTATATCCAACAAGAAAAGGGGCTAGTTCCCATCTATCAAAGCTCAACTCTCCCATCCCAACCTAGGGATATAAACAGCCTGATGCAGCCAACACTACAATGTTTTCACTCTGCAAATGTCTACATAGGCAGGAAAAATGCCCTCACAAGGCCCAAAAAGGACCTATCCATTGCTACCACTCCTAAGAGAACCATAGGATAGCGGACTGTCCCAATAAACATCTTCCCTTAGTCCCATGACTAGCACCTACCCTTGCCCCTAGTTGTAATAAGTGTGGTGTGGACCAGTTGTATAAGGATTGTCCAAATAGGCCTCAACCACCGCTAGTGGTTACCGCTCTCAATCTACTCGGAATCCAATGAGGTCGTATTTCCATTGTGCCGTTGAATGTGTTGACTTGACTACAAGCTAAGGCCTTACATGATATGAGAAGAAGAGGGCAACATCTCAAGATGGTCCCTCATAGTAGGTAAAGGCGAAAGGTCCTAAACAATCCAAGTATAGGAGAGCTACATCCATAGGGAAAGGCAAGGAAAAAGTTATGAGATCCAAGATGGATCCAACGAGGACACGGTAATGTTGTCTTCTCAATCAGCAAGCAAAATGTCCTCACAGGGAAGCCTTAAGGTTATCCTAGAGCCTGTACAACCCTTAGAGGTCAGAAATTATACCAGCACCGTCCAAGAGCTTGGGTAAATATCCCAACCCCTTCACAGTGAAAGAATGCCCCATCGATTAATGTGAGAATGCTAAGCTAAATTTGAGCAAAGGCCTAAGGATAGCAAGGGAATGGGTCCATCCCAATGTTACACCAATACGTCACCCCAGTAGACCACTTAATATACCAGATCTGGTTTCTGAGTAGGAACGATTTCAAAGAGGGTTCAATCTTAATGATCCACCTTTCAAACCACCATCTACCCAACATGAGGTCGGCTCACATAGTACCATCCTAGATTCTGACCCATGGGGTGCCACGTTTGATGAGAGGCCTTGTCCTCCCACTATAGAATGAGAGAGTACCACACCCCATACCACGTCATCACTAGCATGCATGGGTCATACTAGCGCATCTAGGGACATAGCTGGTCTCACTGCCTTCTTGTCCATGGAGATTAAAATTCCCATAGCTACCCTGTTGCAAGGTTGTCCAACTCTTTGGAGAGACCTCTCTGATTGGATGAATGGATGCTTGCAAAGCAATGAGCCACTCGAGGCTGAGAGCCTTTATAACAAACACCCACAAAGTCTGTTGATAGCACCAGCACCCCCGATGATCAAAACAAATTGCCTAAGGTGCCTATCAACAAGCTGGGAGATTACTATGAGAGTGAGGACACTAATGCCCTCATTCTGATTGCTTACCATTATCATAAAAGTGTAGCCATCTTTGATGGTGGGGCAAGAGTAAGCATAATCACCAAATAGTCTTGGGAATCTTGGGGTGACTCGAGCCCACAAACCTCATAGAGTGAAGCTCACAGATGGAACCACTACCAAGCCACCGGTAGGCATAGCACGAGACATTAGGATACTACCTTTTGTCTATCTTTCCAGCATTCATTTGCCTTATGGACTTAAAAAGGAACCAAGGCTTCTTTGATATCATCCTAGGATGCCCATTCATGCATCTCACTCACCTAGTCCATGACTGGGAAGCAAATACTGTCTACCTATGTAAAGGAGACAAGACCATGAAAGTCGACCTTGCCACATGGAAATCATGCCCCATTAGTGGAGGGCTTTTTTGCGCGAAGAATTGATCACCGCAAATAGGACTGACTCCTTAAATGCATTACAACCCACACAAGGCAAAGACAGAGATGTCCAGGACCCCTGGTGTGCACCACTCCTAGAGCTTATCGACCTTGAGAATTGGATGCATCTCTTGGCTCTTATGGATCTCCCAGTAGAGACATGAATACTATGCCACCCCGTGGTGAAAATTGAATCATCCCAACCCATAGTATCCTTAAACATGGTATCATCCATCCAATCATGAGAACGCACTGCCAAAGCTAAGGCCAAAGCAATTGATATTAGGATAAACATGGCTTCCTTATAGTTGATATATAGGAAGAGGATGATGAAGTTGTACCTCCTGCTAGAATTCCAATAGGCTTACATATCCACAGCATGGAGGCACAAGTAGAAGCTCTCATTAATATAGGTGCAAGTCACAACTTGCTCTCATTCAAGACTTTTGTGAGCATTTCCATCATTTGATGTTAAGCCTTACTCCCTCAAAAATGATATCAATCAGTGCGGTCATGTCACTAATGTGATAGGTTCAATTGAAATACCAATGCTTGTTCATACTAACCTACTACCCTATGTGACCCCTGTAGGTGCAATTCTAGAATAGTTTGTCCTTGGATGGAATTGGGCAATGACCACCAGCTGCCATTTCAACTGACATGAACGCATGATATCCCTATGTCTTCCCACAAGTAAAGCCATTATGCAAAGAGCCAACAAAAGGTAAGCAAGTGATCTAGCCAAAGAAGAGTGTTACTACAGGAGGTAAGGCAGCAACACCACCTACCGCCATCAAAGCATCAAGTAATCCAAATCCCCCATTGCACATACTTCAACCCTGCCATCCGCCCTGCTTGCACAAAAATCATATATCCCTTAGCCACATGCCATGCAACAATGGGTCCAAAAGGACTTATCATCATCATCAGGACAAGAGAATGGCTACATCAAGGTCTGGTAAACCTCGTCATCAACCTAAGCCCCAACCACGACCCCACCAAAACAAAAGCGCTCTCATGGAAGGGGAAAGGAAGATTATGAGAAGGTAAGAAGAGAGCATGGGGGAAGGGTGAATCACATGGGAGCATCAAGACACAAGGGAGCATGCATGAAGCAAAACACAACAACAAGAGAATGAAGGAAGTGCCTCAGCTTGTATTCCCAAAAGTGTGATAGAGAGAATGAAGACTAAGTCAAAAGACTTGTCTTATATACACATCCTTTTTAGGGTTTAGGCCAAACCCTAATTTCTTACAAACCCTAATTTCCTACCACTAGGCCTAATTACACTCTAATTGGCACCAAATTGGTCCAAATTGAGATTTGAAATTTGATGTTTAATCCTAGTGGCATTGGGAACATCATTACAAGGCTGAAGCTTCCGTTCTTCCTATTTACAATAGATTCCAAATATATTTACAAATATACACAATGTTGATGGCAAAACTAGTGCCAAAATCTAGTATTCTTATGCTACTTCTATTGACCTGTGCTGGCCCAGGGGTTAACATGCTCCCCTTTTTTATGAAGATCTAGTCCCTTGGATCTTAGGAATGGTGCAATAGGTTGTTGTCTTTGATCTAGTGGAGCATGGCTATGTAGGCGAGGGGGTCCAGATCTCGTTGGCAGAGGGTATGATGGGTTCTCTTAAAGGTTGTCTCATGCATGTCTTCAAAGACATACATGTGGTGAGAGGCTAGATCCCGCACTCTATAGTACAATCAGACCATTTTCTTTAGATTAGGCCCTATATTTTAATAAAAAAACAAGCTCACTATCAAGGTGGAGCTGGGCTTCTTTCCTTTTGCGAGGGACATCCTCGATCCATTACCTGATGTAGTGGTAATAAATGCGAGTGATAATGATATCAAGATCTGGAATGTTGGCATGGATGAGATCAAAATCCTGCAAAATTTGGCAAAGGCCATATGATGTTTTGGCTTTCTTGGTGGGAAGAATTAGTGGGAAGTTGAACTTCATGGATGGATCCTTTTTGCCTCATTTGCTTGAATACTTTCTAGGACCATCTTCGGGGGATCGGATAATAGTTGGGATTGGTCCTGATGGAGGGGGGTTGGAGGTTATATTGCTCATGGTTGTGCCAGTCCTTTAGGTGGCAGATTCGCGACATCAGTTGTTGGAGACCGAAGTTAGCAGGATCAATGGGGGCGACTAAGGGGGGGGAGAGGCTAATCCCTCCTCTTGCGTAGTAGGGGTGCTCTTCTATCCATTTTTGTTGAGCTTGGATGGGTTAGAATGCCAACTCGTGTAGGCGGCTAGGGAAATTTCCATATTCTTCATACTCAAACGGTGGATTCATTCAAGTTGAATTGTTGGGTTGGAGTGATACATGGTGCTGGCTAGCCCTCAATGTTGTATTGGAATAGTGGTAGCGAGTGCTGCTCTCCTGATCTACATCATCTTCTGGGGCATTCATGAGTGGATATCGGGATTGTTTTGATGATGAAGATGGACATGTTGCAATTGATGATGGAACAATGAGAATCTTTTGGTGGTGTTGCTTTGTTTAATGGAAAGCTCTTTTGGAACGGCTTGATTGGAACCATGGTAGATTGTTGTGAGTTCTTGTGACCATTCAGACAAGAGTTAATTCTAAGGGTTGAGTGGATGAGAGGTCAAGGTTGTGGGGTGGATGTAAATGTTAGTGTTAGTGTTAGTGGAGTAAGTGTCCAAGTATTATCATAACTCCTCCTTTCGCTACAGGTCCAAGTGATGTGTTGTGATGTCTCTTGGGACTCTTGTTAGATGAACCATTTCCCTTTTGCTTTTCTTTTCGTTTTCTTTTTTTGTCTTTTTTTTTGGCAAGGGGCTGGTGTCTTCAATACTCCACTGTCTGGATTGATTTTTAACTAGGCATTTTCCTTGGAGTTTCTCTTTAATCCAGTAAGTTGGTGGTAGGAGTACACTTGTATGAAGTTGTCCAAGACATTGAAATAAGAGAAGTATTGATAATACCTGGTTCAAACTCCTAAGTTTGAGGACTATGGTTGGAGAAGTATAGTAGTGGGTTCTAGAAGAGTCATGTAAGTGTATCATTTGATATTACACTATGGGGCATAGCTGGGTGTAGGAACTAATAAGAGTTAGTAAGGATGAGAACGAGGTTAGTGGTTGAAGGGTGAGCTTCGAAGGTCACAAGAAACTCTTAAACCTTGGTCCTTCTGAAGCCTTTGTCCATGTATATATGATCTTCAGTGATGTCCTTCCACATCTGTATTTTTTTATTGGGTGGCAAGGTAGGTTTTTGTGGGGCTAGCATGCAAGTTTCTTTCACCAAGAGTCTTGCGAGCTTATTCATATTGGAGATAATGAGAAAACCAGCTTGTATGATACTGACTTTTTTGGAAATGAACTATGGTGCATACCACACAACTGTCTGCATCTCCTCAAGACTTCATCAGGATCAGCCATCACTTGTGACAGTTACCATTTAGGGTTCGGTTCATAAGAAACTCTCTTGGAATGCTTTTCATAGTCTAGAGCTGAAATCCATTGGCATGCTCCACTCTATTGCAATACCTCTACAGAATCGGGTGTGTGATGTTGGAGAGTCCTATTGCCACCTTGTCACCAGATTGTTCAATCATTTGACCTGCCATGGGGCTACCTCTTTACCAACTAGAGTAGGTTATTGTGTGGCTACTTCCTTGGTCTCTTCACTTAGGATCATAGGTGGCATTTTGTTGGTCCTTGGGGCTGAGTTGGAGCAACATTTAGCTATCTTCCCACTTGGGGCAGGCTTGATCACTTGGTAGTTGTAGCGGTTGTCTTGTTGAACCATGTTGAGAATTTCTTCACTAATTCATGTCTTTATAGATAATATCACCTCGGATTCATGCTACGAAGGTTCTTGTAGTTCTAGCCCTAATGGGATAGTTCTTGTGTATCTTCTTGCATAAGGTCCTGGTGGCATGAGGGTAAATGAGATGTCATTTGTTGATGCCTCATGCCTTAACCACCTTGTTGACTCTTGTGGTTTAACTAGTAAGGGGGTGGTATGGATTACCTCCTCTCCATAGGTTGGATTAACATACATTGGACTGAGGGGATTCCATGTTGGGACCATGGTGGTGGGAGACCTAGTTTCCATCTCATTACCTCAAGTAGGACCTGGGTAAAACCAAGGTTATGATCCTCAACACATCTTGAGCCGTCATGCGTCAGGAGCCAATTCACGCTTGATGGGTCACCTATTGAGATAGTTTGATCATACATGTATCTTGAGACTATCTTCTCCAGACCCATCTTCACTATGAGACTCACGATGCATGCCCGTTTGGGTAGAGGATTCGTTGGCCAGACTAGAGAGGCAGTGCTTCCACTCGCACTTTCAGGATCCACAGACCAAGGGGTTTCTTTTCAACTCCTTGGTCTGCCCAGTGGGTATGTATGGCAGTCCTTATTGGGGGCCAGACTTGTCGGATATATAGTGGGCTTGTGTGGAGCAGCTATAGGTCCTCATGCTATCATGGATGATTTGCAGTAGTAAGCCATCCGTTCCTCACCAGATCATTCAAGCTAAGTTTGGGTCATCCCCATTACAGCTAGATGTTGCATTTCAGATCATCACATATCTGTATCAAGTCAGGGAGTATGAGGATTACACTTCTAGGCACAGCAGGCTACCATGGCTAGGATTGTGTCCTCCTCTATGGCTCTCTCAGTAGTAGGTGACCAGAGATGCTGGTATGCATGCACAAAGAGATGCTTTTTGTGATTGGGGCTCCACATGGATAGACTTCCTCCCTTCCAATACAGTATGGATGCTCTATTTTCTCCCCTGCTAGATGTTGCATTTCAGATCATCACATATCTGTATCAAGTCAGGGAGTATGAGGATTACACTTCTAGGCACAGCAGGCTACCATGGCTAGGATTGTCCTCCTCTATGGCTCTCTCAGTAGTAGGTGACCAGAGATGCTGGTATGCATGCACAGATAGATGCTTTTTGTGATTGGGGCTCCACATGGATAGACTTCCTCCCTTCCAATACAGTATGGATGCTCTATTTTCTCCCCTCCTGTCACACAAGGTCAACTAGGTCATCTGTAAGAATCTCTTACAGACAGCTACACACATCTCGGACCTCAAGCAAGCTTCCGGCAAAGCTCAGCTTCTATAGGGATCACTACTTGCATATCACAGAGGAGGGGTTCATTGACCCACCAGGATACATGTAGATCCACTTACCCCGCTCATTGAGGATCTCTATTGGGAAGTTTTGGGTCTCTTCACATAGACTTTATATCAAGAGCAGCAGAGTAGAGGGCCTACCCAAGCAGAGGCGCATATGCACATTATGTGACATACATGAGGTTGAGACGGATACCTCCCTTCCAAGAAATGTCCCCCTCCCACAGATGCAATCTTCCCATAATCAGATCTTGATCTACATTTTGAAGTTTGAAGTCTCTTCTTATCTCAAGCCAATTTTTCCATCTAAAATTGTTCCTGTCCCAAAAATCACCAAGTGCCAAGGTCTTAAAAATTCATTATCACTCAACTGATGGCTTGGAAAAAAAGTAGAAACCCATATGGAATCAAAAGTCATGTAACTTCCTTTCCCAGTGAGTGTGATGTAGCATTTGATCTGTTCAAAGGCTCCCCACAGGGATTTCCATAGTTGGCTCCCTTTGGTAGAGCAAGGTTCTAGGTTTCCAATAGCTACCAAGACAGGGTAGTCCTTCCATTTAGGGGCTCTGAGTGATCTAACATGCTTAAAGTTCATGAGCATAAGGTTAGCCCAGTCCCTATTAGGGTTGGTAATTGCTTTAATTATCCAAGTGGCAGCTAGCTTGTAGGCAACCAATTGAATATTTATGACACTAAGCCCTCCTTCTTTTCTTGGCCTAGTACAAAATTTCCATTTAACTTTAGCAATCCTTCTTTTGGTGTCATTCCCACCCCATAGGAATTATCTACATATCCTTATGAATTTTACTAGTCCTATTTTGGATGGGCACCAATAGGAGAGATAAAAAATGTATATTGGGTAAATACAATGGTTTAGAACTACCCTCCTCCCTGCCAAGTTTGCCTGCAGCCCCTTGATGTTGTTTAGCTTCTTTTTGAATTTCTTAAGGAACCAATCCCATCTGTCCTTCATCTTGTTGTTGAAACCCATAGGGATACCTAGTAGCCTGAATATCTGTCCATGTGGTATCCTTTTGCATCCCAACTGATCTAATAGGTTTAAGGTGTCCCCTGTTAATACAGCATACCCTGTTTTGGTGTGATTAATCTTTGACCCAGATGCTCTACAAAAAATGTCCATGCACTCCATTGCTCTTTGGATGTCCACATCTGTGTTTCTGATTGTGAGGGTAGTGTCATCTGTAAATTGTTGATTGACCAATTGGTTTCCTGAGGGGAGTTTTATGTCATTGATATCACTTGCATCCACTTGTCTTTTAATAAGTCACCCCAAGGCATCAGCAGCAATTGCAAATAAGAGAGGGGCCAGAGGGCACCCTTGTCTGATGGATCTTTTTAACATAAAACTCTGAGACATCTCCCCGTTAACACAAAACTTTGCAGAAGCATTGGAAAGTAGCAAGGCTACATAGGAGATGAAGTTCTTCCCCAAACCCAAGCTTTTGAGGGACCACAAAAGAAAGTCCCAGTTGAGTCTATCATAGGCCTTATCAAAATCTATTTTAATAAGACATATCTCCTGCTTGGTTTCCTCAACATGTGTGCAGAGATTGATAATTGCCTCCAACAAGTGTTTGTTCTTGATGAAGCCTTTTTGTTCTTCCAAGATCCACTTGTCCATTTTGTGCCTGAGTCTCAAAGCCATTGCTTTGGCATATATCTTATAAGGGCAGTTCAGCATAGTTAGGGGTCTCTAGTTTTTAAAGCTAAGTTGGAGCTACCGGCAAAGAAAGCAGAGGTTTGAGTCCTCTTCGGTGCGTAATCATTTTTGTCCCCTTCCTTTGGAATAAGTTTAATGACACCCCCATTTAAATTCTCTGGGAGCAGCCCCATTTGGATACTCTTATTCCCGACAGCTAGTAGAGAGGGGCCAACAGTGTCCCAAAAGACTTTGTAAAATTCAATTGGAAGCCCATCCTCTCCAGGGGTTTTTCCATCAGCCATTGCAAAAAAAGCCTCTTTGAGCTCTTTAAGGGATAACTCTGCTCCCAATTGATTTCTATCTACATTAGAAACAAAGGGTTGTCTGGCTGCATGACACTTCAGTCTTGCCTCTAAAACATTATGGTCTATTAAATCCACTATACTTAATAGGTTTATGAAATAGTTGACTATTATCTCTCTATATTCTTTGTTTTTGAATGAGCCAAGTCTCCATCTCCTTTTAGTAGAAAAGGTATTTCCTCCTGTTTCCTCCTTTTTCTAATCACCCTGAAGTTCTCTTTGGTTGGCATGTCTATCTTTCTTGCCCACCACTCCCTGAAGTAGATATTGGCATTGTGAAGTTTGATCTGTTCTTGAATACTGACTTCCTTTCTTTTGAGTAGTAACTATTTTTGAGCATTGTTGTCATTGCTACTAGCTCTTTGTTCTAGGTCCTCAATGTCTTTCGTAAGTTTAGCCATCCTTTTGGCTCTAATGGCTACTCTGTTCTTTCTGGCTTCCTTGAGAATTGACTGTACCTTTTCAATAGCATCCTTCCATCCTTGTGACTTAGAATCAGCTACTGCAAAAGAGGAGTACCAACTCTCTATTATCTATTTTTGTACTATCTGCAGTTTGAAGAGGGAAGGGTCAGCTTTAAACCAAGAGTTACCTTTCTTTCCAAACCCAGGTCTAAAGAAGCTAACACTGATTTATGATCAGAAAGAGTGAGAGAGGAAAAGGTGACTTGCTTGATAACTTGATCAATCAGTGATTGAGCCAAGTATACTCTATCTAGTCTGGCTTCTCTTCTTAAGTCCCCTACCTGTCTGTTGCTCCAAGTGAAAATACTAGGAGTCCCAATGTCTACGACTTGAAGAGATTCTTTAACATCTTCCTAAAGCTGAAGCTCAAATCCCCTAAGAATTGAACCCTTTTGCATCCTTCTATCTTTAAGAGTCTCAACCATATTGAAGTCCCCCAATATGATACAATCACTCCCTAAGTTCATCAATGAGTCCCATGTAATTCTTCTTTCCAAAGAGCTTGTGGGAGCATACATTGAGACCACTGTGAAGTAGAAGCTTTTTATTCTGTAGTCCAAAGCAATTCATCTGTGATTGGAGTCCTGTCTGTATCTGATAACACAGTCCTGATAGTGAGACAAAACACCAATTGCATTGCCACCCCTGCCTTCATCATGACTTGTATAGAACCATATTCTTCTATTGCCTCTTCAAAGATAGCTTTGGGGTTTTGTCCCGATTCCTCTCCTATCCAGACTAGAGATGCTTGGAGGCTTTCATTCTTGAGGCAGTCAGGCACTACGAGAGGCTACTTTGATCACAGAGATAGGAGCAGACTTCTTCCTTGGCAGATCCCTCTCAGAGCTCTAACATGGAGTTCTTCTTGCCATATCACATGGACCCCCATGAGACAAGACCTCGACAATGGACATGATTGTGACCTAGAGCCAGTGACTCTATAGCAGCTCAGACAGAGGGTTGACGCACAGATTACACTTGGGGATATCCCCTTCTCATTCAGAGTTGGAGCCCGCCGTTGGAGCCCAGCTGATAGGGATTATTATATCCCTTTTTAGGCGTAGAGTTATGACCAAGAGATGTCACAGGGCCACACTCGTGAGCAGCCGACAACACTCTATCGCCGATTTCATGCCTCCATTTCCTCATCCACCCTGATGTCTTGATGATGATGTTGAGATTGATATGTAGTTGACCACTGAAATGACTATGTTGTACTTAGTACTACCATTTTGTATTTTTTGCATTCTACATTGGTGTGGATGCTCGTTTAGTAGCTCCACCCTTACTACTCGTTTGTACCAAGATTTTCATAGTATCATAGACCCATTGGTCTTTTGAAGACTTTAATCAACTTTCTTTCTTTATCTGTGTGTGTGTGTGTGTGTGTGCGCGTGCGCACTCCATGCTTCCACATATTTCAGCACTCTCACAAAGCATCATAGATAGACATTTCCAAAATCATGGTCTAGAAGTTTCAATGTTCTTCAAATCATACACTTTGACATATTCCATTATGATTCCACATAATCAATTGGAAAAGAATTATACTTCATAACATTCACTAGTAATTACTCTAGGAAGACCAAGATATAGTTTTTGAAACAAAAGTTTGATGCACTCAATGTCTTCAAGGACCTCAAAGCTTTGGTTGAAAAGTCAACTAATGCAGGTAAGTAACAAAGCGTTGAGGATGGTGTAAATTGCACCATACCTCTAGGGCATAGAGGCAAACCCTAGCCCTAACCCTAAGGGGTTCACATGTATATATTCATGTTTATGTTAAATACAACATAGTGTCTAGGTAGCTATATCGTGTGCACTCCTCTCTCTCTCCCTCTCTCACTTCCACTATCATGGTATTAAAGCCGATGATCATTAGGGGAGAATTGGGGTCTCAAAAGAGCCTCATAAGGACTTGATTAAGAAATGGATTAAGTCAATTACAAGTGAACCACTATGGTAACTTATGGGCTAAGTGCCCCTTAGCATTTACTCAACCGACATGGTTTGAAATTAATCAACCTTGGCCTTTGGATGGAGATGGGTGGTGGATGGATCAAAGGCCTAGGATGGCTTTGGTGGGCTCCAAGTGGCAAGATCTAACAAGAGGAGGGCAAGGTTTGACTTTGTGGAGGCCTCATTAAGAGGGAAAAGGCACCTTTGTATGTGCACCCTCAAGATCAATGGCCAAGATGGAGGCGCTTGTTTGGAGGGCTAGGATGAAGGTGCACTTTGGATGGTGGAGATGAAGATCCAAGATCAAGGGCCTGGATTGAAGGGCCTGGATTGAAGGGCCTGTTTGGATGGCCTGAATTGAAGTGCCATTTGCTCTCACCTCCTCCCTTGGATCTATAACCTGGATCTATGGACTAGATTGAAGCACCTTTTGCACTCATCCCCTCCATTGGATCCACACCTTGATCTATGGCCCAGATTGGAGCGCATTTTACTCTCATCTCCTCCCTTGGATCCACCCCTTGATCCATGGACCGGATTGAAGCACACTTTCCCCTCATCTCCTCCCTTGGATCTACCCATTGATCTAATGGTTGGGAGTGCTCTACCATAAATTTGAATGTGACCCTTGGATTGGAGATCAGATCAATGGCTAGGAGTGAGGACCATGGGTCCAAACCATGGGTGAGAGGTCTCCCCAACCATAAATGCTCAAAATGTCTTTTTGAACAACACAACATACCAGTGTCCCACACAAAGAAGTACTCTCATTGATACACCTCAAATCCCTTGAAATTAGGAAACACTAATTGGAGGCCCTTTTGAGACCCCATTTCTCCCCTAACGGCTCCCATTCCCTTCATGAGCATCAAGCCCTCCTTCCATGAGGCATCCTCCATTGAGAGAGTTTTCATGAGAGAGAGCACAAGCCCTTCATTCCATCAAAGTGTTAAGCCCTTGCTTCCATCAAGGCACAAGCCCTCTCCATGAGGCACCTTCATTGTCTCTCTACCTCTTCTTGTAGAGCTCTTCTCCTTCTGTTTTGGTTCAGAAAGCTCAGGAATCCGCTTCCTGGAGCTTGAGATATGAGCATTTTAGTGAGATTGTGAGTTCAAATTCTGTCAATTCTTTGCTCTTCATTTTGAGAGAAATTTCATGGTGAGAGAGAGCTTTTGTGAGTCCAGTCTCTATCTTGAGAAAGAGGAAGAGAGTTCTTGATGAGACTCACAAGCATAGGGACTCCCAGCCTTCTATCTAAGACAAGCAAAGGCTTGTGGAGATCTATAGCAAGCTCGGCTCCTTGAGCAACGCCAAAGATCCAGCTTCAAGCAGCCAGTTAGTAGCAGATCCTTGGGCTCCCCAGAGTAGCGCCAACAACAAATTTAGGAGCTTCATCAACGTCCAAATAGCTCCTCCCTCAACTAGTGATTTCATGCAAGCAAATGACATCGACCTTGTAGCATACGGCCTCCACAACTTCAGCTAGCTAGGCTCCTTCAACCAAGCCTCTAAGGCCAATGACAGAAGCTTCAAGGCTCCTCCAAGCGAGCACATGCACATGCTCTCGGCCTTCTCCAACAGTAAGCTACAGTCTGGGAGCCACCCACTACCAAAGCCTCCACCTCCAACGTCCAAAGCTCTAGTGCCAACGAGGAGCTTCAACAACTTCCTAGACCGCCATAGCCAAAACCAACAACAGCAACGACGGCCATCTTCTTCTTGCCGTTGCAAATAGAGTCTCCTCAACAGTGGCTCCTTAGCTCACTCCACATGTAGCTTCACAATTGCCCCATGGTAGAACAGACCCATCCTCACAGTCGAGTCCTCCACTGCAGCAACTGCCAACGAAACGGCCGACCAGCAGCACCTTCAACAAGCAGTGCCACCTCCCACCTAGAACTAGCTAAGCCCAAAGCCTTCACTCAACCACGGCAATGAAGAAGCACATGAAAGGCCGCCCAATGCCAGCAACACTTCAAACGAATCTGCCTAGCTAGATGCGAGGCCATAGAAGCCTTCAATGCCTTAGCTTCTCTGACCATCAACCCCTATCATGATGATAGACCCGAGCCAGCTCCACGCTCAACCATAGCAGCAGCAAACGAGGCTTGCATGCTGCCTCAAATGACCTCCTAAGGGACTTCTCCTGCCTCAACAAAACCTCAAATCCAATGACTCGATGAGGCAAAGCGCCTGCTCACGAGCACACACCTCTCCAATGGCACACACAATGGCTCTACACAACGCTATATGGGACCTTTTTCGTCAACAAAATCTCCGGAGATTTTGTCGGAATCCCTACAGATTCTGGAGAAGCCACGTGGAGGATAACCTTATCCCTGTCCTCAAACCTCACCACACACTACGATGTGGTTAGCCGACCGACACGTGGTCGACTACCACATCAACATCATTCGCCAAATCAACAAGGCTCTCAACTGCCACATCACCACCACTACCAACTACCACATCAGCAGTGGCTTGCTCTCTTCCCACATCTGCCCTTCCCATTGATTGTTGACATGTGGCACCTTATCCCTTGTCCTACCACATCACTAGCCATGCTAGCATGCCATATCATCATTGCATCAATTAGTGCAACATAAGCCCTTAAGCCATGTCATCATGACCTCTGGCCACATCATCAAATGACTGAGCATGACACATCAGCAGCTGCCCAATCAACAGCACAGTAAGCATGCCCACGTGGCAATTCCATGTCATTTGAACAGTCACCATGTACCCCTAGGTACACCTGCCTCTACATAGGCACAGTTATAAGCTGCATGTGACCCACAGTGCTGTGGGGGTTAAAGGTCATTGTGCCTTTACCCCGATTATGTACAATACTCAAACACATATATAAATGAATGAAAAAGAAGATTAGGGTGTTCTGCACCTACCAAAACTTGTGTGGCTCTCCGTTTCTCTCTCTCCCTCTTCCGTTCTTGCTTTCGTTGAGAGCACTCTCAACTGGTATCAGAGCCCGGGTGATCTAGCTAAGCGTGCGTGAATGCTTGAAGCTCAGCAGCTCTGTGGGAAGCTTTGTGGGTGACTTTACTTACATCCGAGCATATAGAGACCTTGGAGGAACCTTTGGAAAAGTCACTTTGGTTATGCAAAGTGGTTTTGAGAGCCTGTTAAGTGTTTTCAAAGAAAAAGTCGTTTTTTGAGCTTTTCCCTGTTCTGTTCGATGACAGAGACTCCGTATTGACTTGTAGAGGCAACTATTGCTTGCTTTTGGTGTCCACTTCATTTTAGGAGCTTGGAAACACCTTCATTCTTGAATCTGGGATCATTTCATTGGATTTCTGACTCACTGTGTCAGTTTCTGCGTTTTTCTGCCCGAGTGGTGGAACTCAAGTTTGGAGCAACCATTTGCAGATCTGTCAGTTCCGGTGGACTCAGGAGGTCCTAAAACTTCTATGTTGCTCATCATTCGCACTCCGGTGGAGTTTACAAACAGCTCTGTTTCCAAAAACGTTTTTCAGTTTGTGTGTTGAACCCAGTGATTGAGACCACGGTTTCCAAAATCGTCGTGTCCCATTGCGTTCCGGACGCCCAAAAACCCCTACCTGTCAGTTCTTACGCGATTCGGTGGAGGATTTTCAGAGTTATAGATCTCTGTGTATTCGATTTCGTCTCTCTGTTATACATTTTTCATTCTAAGGTTTTGAAACCTTAGATTTATGCCACATGGCAGTGGATAAGTGTTGACTCCCATTTCTCACTCATCGGTTGGGATTTTGGAGTTCCAGAAGAAGAGAGATATTTGCAGATTTTCTTGTTGAGTCCGATTATGCAATGGCGCCCATGTTTTGAGGCATCTCAGGTTCTATTTTTAGTAGCGGTCATTACCGTGGGACTATGATTTCTTGAGCATACCTTATGCAGATCACTTTGGTTGCAGTGCGCTCATTCGTGGTGTGCATTGGGTTGCAGTGGATGATTTATAGGCCATTTGGATGCATTGTAGTCCTTATTGGATGCGCTGATAGGCCCAAATTTCCTTGTGGGATGCTATTTTTATGGACGCTTTGCACATGGATGCTATTTTATGCTGAGGGACAGCTTTGACACATTGCAGGTGATGCACTGATAGTGCTATGCTCTCTTGGATGAGATATTATTAATGCATATGCCAGTGGATGGTATCTATGCTTGAGTCATTTGGCACTTATTGGCATTTTGGATTGCCATTGCAGTTGGCATTTTCTTTTGGGCCAGATTTGCTTATATGGGTGCATAGTAAATGCACATGAGTCAGATGCTTTGAGACATGAGTTTTGGTGATATTTCACCCTATTGTGGCATACACATAAGGGTGCACCTGGTATTTGGTGTGATTCTCTCTTGTAGGCACTAGCATTTGGAATTTTTGCTTCATTTGCATCATGGCATCCTCTTCCATGTCTGAAAAGGAGTTTTTTAGCATTAGTAAGTTTGATGGGACAAACTTTTCTTTGTGGAAAATACAAATAAGGGATGTGCTTATTCAAAAGAAGCAGATTAAACCCTTGGTAGGGATTGAAGCTAAGCCTGCAAATATGTCTGAGGATGATTGGAATGAGTTGGATGCATTAGCAAAATCTACTATTAAACTTCATCTTGCAGAGTCAGTTTATTTCACAATAGTAAATGAGCAAACTACGGAAGATTTGTGAAGAAACTATGTGCCACTTATGAAAAGGAAACTGCCTCTACTAAAGTTTACCTCATGAAGAGGTTGTTTGAGCTGCAGATGAAGGAAGGGGTCTCCATTGCTTCTCACTTGAATGAATTCATTATTATTTTCAGCCAGCTTCAGGCTCAAAAGATGAATTTTGATGCGGAGACTTAGGCAATATTTCTCTTATGTTCATTGCCATCCTCATGGGATACCTTCCGTACAGCTGTTAGTAACTCTGCACCTGGTGGAGTACTGAAATTTGATGATGTTGTGGGTAGCCTGTTGGCCGAGGAGATTAGACGGAAGTCTATGGACGGCAACAAGCAAGATGCAGCCTTAAATGTGCAAAGGGGAAGATCACAGTTCAGGGGGAAGTCCCAAGAAAGAGGGAAGTCTCATAGCAAATCCAGGGCACGGAACATTGAGTGTTACCACTGTGGCAAGAAGGGCCATATGAAAAAGGATTGCTACAAGCTGAGAAGAGAGCAAAAGGATAAGAAAAAGAATGCAAATTGGGGTGCAAATCAAAAGGAAGAGAGTCCAAGGGAGGACAAAGGAAAAGTGAAGATCGAGGAGATCAATGCAGTCACACATGATAGTGACAATGATGTTCTCTTCATGTCTAGTTTATCTGTAGAGTTGCTTACCACTTCAAATGATGCATATTCCTAGGATTGGATTTTAGATTCTAGTGCTTCATTCCATGTTACTCCCCATAGGGAATGGTTTTCCACTTATGACAATGGAAAGACAGGTTGTGTGCATCTTGGAAATGACTATGCATGTGACATAGTGGGAGCAGGTGACATAAAGTTTTCTTTTGCAAATGGGTCTGCATTTATTTTGAAACATGTGAGACATGTGCCTAAGTTGACCAAGAGTCTTATTTCAGTGGGTCAGCTAGATGATGCTAGATTTCACCACTTTTGGCTTTCAGAGTTGGAAAATTAAGAAGGGCTCTATGCTTTTGGTCAGGGGTGCCAAGTGTGGGACTTTGTATCCCTTACATGTATCAGGGGTATTTGATCATGTTGTTGCAATAACCAAGCAGCCAAGCACTTCTTTGTGGCATTGCAGGTTGGGGCACATGAGCCAGAATGGAATGAAATTCTTATGCCGTTTGGGTTATGTACCGCATTTGAGTTTCTCTGATTTTGAATTTTAAGAGCACTGTCTCTATGGGAAGCAGACTAAATCAGCCCATAAAAGAAGGGGAAAGAAAGAGTTTGAAAAGCTTGATTTGGTGCATTCAGACGTATGTGGTCCCATGCCTACACGGTCATTAGGCGGGGCTGAATACTATGTGACATTCATTGATGATGCAACTAGGAAAGTGTGGGCTTATGCTATACCTCGGAAGAGTGATGTGACAAAACATGTGTGCCTCAGGATCTATGGAGCACTCTAAGGTGGATGGAACCTATGTGGAAACATGATGAAGAGAGTGCTCATGACATGTATCTCAAGTCAATTAGGTTCCAAGATAGATTAGCTTGGACTCATAAAGAGAATCTTGAGATAGTGCAAAGTGCTTGATTGATATTCCTTCAAATGAACCTCCCTTTTATAGGTGAGGGTACTTACATCCATTTGCTTGCTCACATGTGGGATATCTCCTCCATGCCATGTGGCAGCTTACCCTTTGCTCATACCTTTGCTCTACATGTGCTCATGGCACCATATCTTTCAACACCTCCCCTTGGTGCCATAATCTTTTGGCTACTGCAAGGTGGTCAGATGTGAGTTACATTCCATCACCTCCCCTTAGTGCATGCATTGCTACTTAAGGTGGTCAAGTGTGGCTTTTACATGTCAATACCTCCCCTGGGTGCTTTCATAGCTACTCTCAGGTGGTCAGGCTTGATTTACAAAACATAGGCAAGGTTGGCAAGGTTTTTGTTTCTCAATACATTTTGTTCATGTCATTCTGCTCATGGCTTGGTGACGATGGCGTTTGCTTCTTTGCTTGGTGTAGCTGGTTGCATGATGCTTTGTTCTTCCATGTGCCTTAATGCTTTGTGTGTGGATGCCATGCTTCCTGCTATGGTCATCTCATGCACTTGTGCTTTTGGCATGCTTCTGACAATGATGTTTGCATTCATGCTTTGCTTTAACATTTGTTGCAAAGGTCTTACCAATTGATTTTTTTCAATATTGGTAGTGTCTAATTGCATACAATGATTCTGATCTGACAGGCGCGTAGAGCTCGAAAAGACGATCACTTTTCCTTTTTGGAGCATGTCCAAATTCTTCTTGGATTGCAAGTTATGGCTTGTCGAAGTTTTGTGAAGAAGAAGGGGCCTTTGATGATGTGGCACAGGGATTCACATGTTGCTTGCAAACTGTGCTTGGAAAGAAGCTGTGTGCTTAGTGGCACTGGTGATGTGGCCATTAACCAATCCTTAACCTAAACTTAACATTGTTAAGTGTGGGTTGAGTTAACTTAACCATAGTTTCTTTTGATCTGCCACGTGGCCTGGTTGTGCATGCGATCTTCCTTCGATCTTGCTTCATTGCTGGCTGCTCTTCGTCTGTGCGCTGAAGACTGCCCATCGGTGGAGGGCGTAGCAGAGTCAGTTGGAGCTTGGCTGCCTCCTTAGGAGCTGTTTGTCTTGTCGGTGAAGGCTTGGCTGAAGGAGCACTAGAGCTATCCGCTTGGAGGAGGTGGTTTGGAGCATGGGCTGCTGAAGCGCAGTTGATTGCTTTGTTAACAGATGTTGTTGCAGGAGACCATCTCGTTGCACAACCGGTTGACGGAGGAGGCGCCTTCATCTAATAGTCGCTGCTGTTGTAGATGCAGCTGTAGAGCTTTGTGAGCTACAGGTGAGCCGTCGTAGTAGCTTAGCTTCTAGTGGCTTGCAGTTGCCATCAGGTGCAACGGCTGCTGGTAGGCACTGCTGTAGAGCAAAGACAAGGTTGAGGCGGTCAAGATGATGGGTTGGCACTAATCGAGGAGCCACTGGAGTGCTGAATTGCTAAAGCTTTCGCTGGAGTTAGGAGCTTGGAGGTCGTAGGCTACGTAGGAGGCGCAAGAGCCCTGTGTGAACGTCGACTTCTGTTTTCAGCCACTCAATCACCTTCATTGGATTCGTGGAGCTGCCCAAACTTTTCGTGGAGTCCTTTCTTCACTGGCTACTGTAGTTGCGTAGGTCGATGAAGCCGAATTTTCTCAACACTCTCAACAAACTGAACAATCAGAGAGTCTCTTTCTCACAAGCTCTCTCTAAGAAGAAAAAGAAGAAGAAGAAGAAGTTCTCACAGATCTATCTCACAAAATAGATCTCTAAAAGGAACTCTCTCTCTCTCTCTCTCATCAAGAATGACGGAAATATCTCATAGCAATGAACGGAATTTTCATTCAATGGACGGAATTCTCTCAATCTAAAAAAACTAAAAACTAATCTAGGAGAACTCATGAGTTCCTAAGGCATGCCTACAACTAATCTACGAATGGGAGCAATCCTAGTGAACTACTAATGAGCTAAACTAGGAGAGCTAAACCTATGCTCTGATACCATGACAAAACATGTGTGCCTCAGGATCTATGGAGCACTCTAAGGTGGATGGAACCTATGTGGAAACATGATGAAGAGAGTGCTCATGACATGTATCTCAAGTCAATTAGGTTCCAAGATAGATTAGCTTGGACTCATAAAGAGAATCTTGAGAGTGCAAAGTGCTTGATTGATATTCCTTCAAATGAACCTCCCTTTTATAGGTGAGGGTACTTACATCCATTTGCTTGCTCACATGTGGGATATCTCCTCCATGCCATGTGGCAGCTTACCCTTTGCTCATACCTTTGCTCTACATGTGCTCATGGCACCATATCTTTCAACATGATGTGTTCCAGGTATTTCAGAAATGGCTGGCCTTGGTTGAGAATCAGTCAGGTAGAACGCTTAAATGCCTACGGACTGACAATGGTGGAGAGTATCTCTCTCATGACTTTCAGCATTTCTATGATACACGTGGGATTAAGAGGGAGCTCACATCCCCTCGTACTCCAGAGCAAAATCCAGTTGCAAAAAAGATGAACCATACCATTCAACAAAGGTTGCAATGCATGCTTTCCAATGCAAGTCTTTCTGGTGGTTTTTGGGCTGAGGCAATGAAGACTGCAGTGCATGTGATCAATAGATCACCTAGTAAGAGTTTGGATGGTGGTATTCCTGAAGAGGCATGGAGTGGCAAGAAGCCCTCTTACTCTCATTTGCATATATTTGGGTGTGAGGCATATGCACATGTGCCAAAAGAGCTTCGAAAGAAGCTAGATCCTAAGTCTAGGAAATGCATCTTTCTGGGTTATGGTGAAAGTGGAGAGATGGGCTATCGTCTCTGGGATCCAAAAGCAAAGAAGATCATACGCAGCCATGATGTAGTCTTCAATGAGAAGAAGATGCATAGAGCATCCATGAGAGATGTGGAAATGAGGAGAATCACTTTCCAGGATGTGAATCCACCTGCATATGTTGATAGATAGCAAGCTGTCCATGCACCAAATGTGCAAGAAATGGTACCACCAAGTACTCCCACAGGTATACAATCAAGGGTAATTGATGGATCATCTATTGGTGGAAATGATGAGCCAAATGTGGCTGATATGCAGGTGGGACAGCAAGCTGAAATGCCCTTGAGAAGATCATCTAGAGTGTCTAGGCCGCCTGATAGGTTTGTTCCAGGGGTAGACTATGTGATGCTTACTGATTGCAGGGAGCTTTCTTGCTACAGAGAGGCTATGATGCGCGAGGATCAACGCAAGTGGGAGTATGCTATTATGCAATCAGAGATGAGTTCACTTATGAAGAATAAGACTTGGGACTTGGTTTCTTTGCCACATGGAAAGAAAGCATTGCCATGTAAATGGGTCTACAAGATGAAGGTCACAAGTGATGATGTGCCTAGGTACAAGGCCCATTTGGTCGCTAAAGGGTTCAAGCAAGAGAAGGGTGTGGACTTTGATGAGATATTCTCTCCAGTTGTGAAAATGACCACACTTAGATGCATGCTTGGACTAGTGGCATCAGAGGATATGGAGCTTATGCAGATGGATGTCAAGACAGCTTTCTTGCATGGGGATTTGCATGAGGAACTTTACATGGTGCAGCCGGAAGGCTTTGAAGAAAAGGGCAAAGAGCATTTAGTTTGTAAGTTGAAGAAGAGTCTCTATGGTCTTAAGCAAGCGCCTAGAGAATGGTATCAAAAGTTTGATGCTTTCATTCAGTCCTAGGGTTTTACAAGGAGTGAAATTGATCACTGCCTCTACACTAAAAGGGCTAAGGATGATAGCCTGATAATCCTGGCACTATATGTGGATGATATGCTATTGGCTAGCAAGAATACCTATGAGCTAGATGCATTAAAGGCCAAGTTGCATGAGGCCTTTGATATGAAGGATTTGGGACTTGTAGGTCATATTCTTGGTATGCGCATCACGCGTGACTAGAGTAGGAAACTCCTTTGGCTTTCATAGAAGGAGTATATTACAAAAGTATTGCAGCATTTCAATATGGAGGGGGGGAAGGCAGCGAGTACTCCATTGCCTCCATATGTGAAACTGAGTCGTACAGATAGTCCCAAATCAGATGAGGAAAGGGCCATGATGGCCAAGGTTCCTTATGCATCAGCAGTTGGGAGTCTTATGTATGTTATGATAGCTACTAGACCAGACATTGCATTTGTAGTGGGAGTTGTTAGCCGGTATATGGCTAATCCAGGAAAGAGGCATTGGGAGGCAGTTAAGTGCATCATGAGTTACATGAAGGGTACCAAGGAGATGTGCATCTGCTTTGGTAGAGGAGACATGCGTGTACTTGGGTACACAGATTCAGACTATGCAGAGCATGTGAGTAGTAGGAGATCCACTCCTGGTTATGTGTTCACCTTTGCAGGTGGTGCAGTGTCGTGGATGTCTCGCACACAGAAGTGCGTTGCTTTGTCTACCACAGAGGCTGAGTATGTGTTGTAGCCACAGAGGGTTGCAAGGAGGCTATATGGCTTGATCGGCTAGTGGGAGATTTGGGGATTCATACAGGTGTATCGACATTGCATAGTGATTCCATGAGTACTATTTAGCTAGCACGGAATCCGGTCTTTCATGCAAAGACTAAACACATTGAGGTCAGGTACCATTTCATTAGGGAGGTACTTGAGGACAAGCGCATAGAGCTTGCCAAGGTTCATACAGATGATAACCCTGTAGATATGCTGACGAAGAGTCTACCTAGTTAGCGGTTTGAGTATTGTCGTGTATTGATGGGCATTGGTGGATAGTATGCTCATTGGTCGTTCTCCCTTAAAGGCACATTGTCCTTTAAGTGGGAGGTTGTGGGGGTTAAAGGTCACTATGCCTTTACCCCGGTTATGTACAATACTCAAACACATATATAAATGAATGAAAAAGAAGATTAGGGTGTTCTGTACCCACCAAAACTTGTGTGGCTCTCTGTTTCTCTCTCTCCCTCTTCCGTTCTTGCTTTCGTTGAGAGCACTCTCAAGTGCCACATCATCACTGTGCTACATCATTTTGACCACCCCTCTTGTGATCAAAGTTTGGCCTATCCTTCTCAGAGCCATAACTTTTGATCCAAAGGGAATTTCGCAGAGCTATGAAAAGGAAAAATGATCGCCAAATCGTGCTCTACGCAATGAGCACCTAAGATCTACCTTCTGACTTTTTCACAGGTCAACATCATTGAATCCTCACTACCGATGTCAGTCCCTTCAGATCTATCATCATCATTGTATACACTCACACATATGACACTAGTTCAGTACATTTGGCAGTTCAACACTTCAGTGTGACTTGGCAAAGTTATCCCTTCATCGGATTCAGGATTGTTGCACACGTCTTGCACACACATGCCACCCATGTAAAGTCATACATTATTTACTC
This sequence comes from Dipteris shenzhenensis, assembly GCF_047967505.1. NCBI lineage: Eukaryota > Viridiplantae > Streptophyta > Polypodiopsida > Gleicheniales > Dipteridaceae > Dipteris > Dipteris shenzhenensis. Next base: position 34,941,883 of record NC_141609.1, on the reverse strand, counting down.
TTTTATGGCATTGCTTCCTGCACACATACACATCAGCCTTGTGAAGCCTCTTGGCTACGTCCGATACTCAGTTGTCATCGATTACTTACAGGCTTGATCCTTGGCATACCATATTCTCACATGACTTGGTTCAGATTTGACAATTTAGCGTAAGCCCGCTAGTGGTAGCTCTCATACAGTGTTCTCATGGGTAGACAATCTTGTTGGTACACCGGTAAGCCTCTTTGCACAGAGCACCAGACCAACATGGAGATATTCACATCACGCAGTTGATGATACACCAGTTATGACTCCGAACGAGATCCCTGTGAGTGAAAAGACAACCTACTTCGACCATTCATTGCCACAGGATATGTATCAGTTTATGATGCAGACTCAAGCCTCATTGGTCTTGAGAGATCAAACGTAAATATACCACATGCTAGCATGGATCAGCCCACACATTCTGATCATATTCATGTTTATGTTCAATACAACATAGCATACAGGTAGCAATATTGTGTGCTCTCTCCCTCTCTCACTTCCGCCATCAGAGGAGTGCACACAATATAGCTACCTGTATACTAAGTTGTATTGAACATAACATGAATATATACATGTGAACCCCGTAGGGTTAAGATTAGGGTTATGGTTAGGGTTAGGGTTAGGGTTAGGGTTAGGGTTTACCCCTAATGCCCTACAGGTATGATGCAATTTACACCATCCTCAACACCACCTTTTAAATGGCACTAGGTAAGTAGAGGGTGCATGTACAAGACCTTTTTGTGTTTCGCTTGGTGCATATAATAGCATCCAAAACTGGAAAAGAAAACTTTAAAAAAATCATAGTATGTGCGTATGTGAGCACAGTGACTACATAACGGAAGCCTGTACAATTAGTACAACTTACGATCCTGTACCTAACGCGTCCCCCTCTTAAGTTGCAAGTACAAAGCAAATGGGTTCAATGCATTTTGTGGATACTATATCATCAAAAGACAATTCACATGCAAATCCACTCCAGAGCAAAATGGAGTCTTACAAAGAAAAAATAGTCACACTGTTGAATCAATGTATCTTGATGAAAAGAAAGTTCCAAGAAAATATTGGATAGAAGCATGTGATAAAACAATCTATTTGATGGACGGAAGTCCCACAATTATCTTGTAGAACATGACCCAAAGAAAGAAGATTCAAAATAATTAAGCCCTTGATCAATCAATTGAGCGTATTTGGCTCCCTTGCTTATGTACATGTTCCGGATGAATTGAGGAACAAAACTTGATGTAAAATATGTGGAATGTGTCTTCACCGCCTCCTCTACTCTCATCTTTTTCATCATTCCCCTTTGTCATGGAATTATGACCATTTAATGCTACAAATTTCTACGAATCTGTGGACCAATTTTGTGCTTCATTGAATCACAATCTTGCTTAATTGCAATGTTAATTCGGTGGGCAAAGTTTGTAGGAGTGCGCATAAATAGAGGGTTGTAAAGATAGCCTAGCAATCCATCAAGTTTTCATCTTGAGTCACGACCTTCCCAAAAGTTCTCTCTATATTGGTAGGACTAACCCTATACATAGATGTGAAAGAAAAAGCGCAGCAACAAAGCCCATGCCAGTCGTTCCATACAAAAGAGAGGCAAAATAATTCACTACGATACCAAAGGGGACACAGAAGTTGAGAGGAATTGACAGAGTGAAGTTGGCCACCAATAACCATTTGAATGGGCTTTAAGGCATTCCTAGAGTTGCTCGGGAAGCAAGTGTTGAGCAATTGACACCTACAATGCAAGCGCACAATCTTTGAGAGGAGCTGGCAAACAGACCATGCTGAATGAAACAAATGAGGAAACAACTTTAAGTAAATGAGGTGGCTTACCGGAACCATTAGGAGCCGAATGTAAAACTATTCATTGAAGGAGCTTGGCTGCAAGGCCAAAGCCATGTCAAATGCAAGGTGTTCGGATGATGATGAGCGAACATGAACTCAATCTCCTTATGATCAACACAAAGATCAAGTGGAGAAGTTGCAAGCCAGTTGGGAGTACACCTCAAGAGGTGACGAAGGAACTGCACTGGAGCAGATGCCTGCAACCATGAATCTGCTGGACAGAAAGCAAGCAGCTAAACCTCATGTTTTACAAATAACAACACTAAAATCAGGCAGGGCATTCACACAAAAAGGAAGACATGCATGGGTGGCAGTATGTTATCATGGGAGGTACTAAGGAACACACAGTAGTACGAGGAATGCACCCTTGAGTCAGTGGCCGACCAATGACATGACTAGTAGCAGTCAGTGTCCCTTCAGCATCCACAAGTATACACACCACATCAGCAGTCAGCAACAATGCCAATGCCATGTGTACACTTGCTCAACTTTGCTGATTATTGAACTATAGTCGACAGTCAACCATCGAACGCACTGGCAGACATCTTCTTTCTACTCTCAATATAAACATTTTAATGACATGATTTTCATGCAAGCCAGCATCCACAAGTATACACACCACATCAGCCGTCAGCAACAATGTCAATGCCATGTGTACACTTGCTCAACTTTGCTGATTATTGAACTATAGCTGACAGTCAACCATCGAACACACTGGCAGATATCTTCTTTCTACTCTCTCGATAAACATTTTAATGACATGCAAGCCAGCTCCCGCGCGCACAACTTTGATATCTAGTTTTTATTGAAGGGTTTATCATACTCTCATGACACTGTTTTTCATTCACAAGTCGCCTCATTCCATCCTGCACACTCCATTCGGAGTAGCTGGCTTGACCCCACCACATATCTAATAGTCTCCCCGATTGAACACCCAAGTAGAATTTGTACTAATTGTTGATTGGAAGTCTAAACAAATCCATTCAAGTATCCATGTTTCCATTGAAATATCTTAAAGCTGAATTGCTTTTATGATTGCCTTGCATCAAGATTTCCAACAGTTGGAAGAAGGAAAAATGACTGCATTTCCAGCAATCCAGTTTCTCCTGAGAAAAGCCTGCTGCACTCAACCAAAGCACTACATTAGATTAAGAGAACGTAACCAATCGGGCCTAGGAGCGCTGCAGAAATAAATATACACCGGATTAAATGCCCAAACGACTCTTCGATCATGTTGTACAGTCCAATCGAGCCAATGGCAGCAAACCATATAGACAACATTGGTGCTATCTTCAAAAGCTCCATAAAGTGAGGCATTAAGTACTACAGAGATCATTGCCAGACTCACAAGCTTAAGAATACACACGGTGATCTCCAAAAGACTTCACCCAGTAATTATTCATGCAACCTGAAACAAGAATGGATGAATTTCTACACAAATTAAGCGGTGCTCAAATCCTGCATGTGTGCACATGGGCGAAATCACAGTGGTTAAGTGTGGTTCTCTGCGAGGAAGTTGTTTTAATAAATAAACAGCACTATACGTGGGCTAAAAATTTTACATAGTACAATGTGCAGTGCCAATGGCACAGCTTTCATTGTGATAATCAAAGCATTAAAAATCAAGTGCAACACACAACGCCATCATACCATCTGGTTAGAAAAAAAGCAGGTCAGCACCCAAGGTGACAAACTTGAAGAACTCTTAACCATGTAAGACTCATAGCATTACAAACTGATCAAGTACATGGACACAATACCCCAACTGCGCAAAAGAATTGCTGTACAAACAGCGTTATACTGGGAAAAATACTCAGGACTCAAAATTGTCTTATACCCTTGGCCTTACACTGGCGCTGCGTGAGAGTTTCAAAGCAACCTCCATATTGTAGGACTTTCTACATCCAGGACATCGACCATCACCCAAGACAATCTTATGGTGGCAAAATAGGCATAGGCGGAACCCACACGAGCAAGGCATGAACGAAGAGTCAGTAGGATCCAATTCCTCGGTACAAATAGGACAATGAGATGGAGCAGGAGGTAGTCCCCAAATGCTTCCATGGGAAGCATCCCACACAGAAGTACCAGATTGAAGGGGAAAGCTATGCTGCTTTGACAAACGTGGAAGGGTGGGAGGCCGAAAAACATCATCTGGTCTCCAAGCCCTGCCTGCATCTGCCCTCATCCTTGCTCCAGAGGTACCTGATCTGTACTTATTCTCTGGCTTCAGCACGCAGTTGTCCAAGTCAGCACTTGATATCATCGTGGCTTTCTTTTCCAGGGGCTCACATCTATCAGACAACTGCTTTTGTGTCTTAGTTGGCGTGGCCTCCTGTAATGAAGCCTGCACATGTAAAGCATCAGCCACAACTTCCCAATCGTCCACCTCGTTCGCATGATCATCATCGCTATCACTTCCACCACAGCTGCTACTTGCACGGCTGCTATTGGAAGGACTTGTGCTTGTATCACTGCTGGACCAATTTGAGAAGCCATGCGAAGACTCTTCACTGGCCTTCCCTTCTCCTTCCCCCATGTCAACCCTGCTTTTGAGATAACCCACGTCTGAAGGAGATCCCAACGATTCTTGTTTTCTTCGCTCCAAAGCTGTACGCTCTCGGACCTCTGAATCCCTACGCAAATCGGAGGTGCCAGATCCGCCCTGAAAACCATTCTCGTGTTCAGCCTTTCCGAATTTTAAAGCGACATCCAGCATATCCCGATTTTGCCGCATGGCTTTCAATCTCGTTTCATCGATACTGCCCTTGCTCCCGTTCAAGCCGCTCTCCGCGATACCCCCGTCACTAGCACCTAACGGAGACTTGCCACCCCTGTCATCCTGACTGGACGCACAGCTTTCGGACTTGTTGAGCTTGCCTGCCACTGTTCAGAGGATTTCGTTTTAACTTGCGAGCGACCAGATAAGCCCCAAAAAAATCAATATTTGTCTCCCATGTATCAACCAGATAGAAAGAGAAACATACCTTGTGCTAGCCATTGCTCACGGCGAGCATCAAGCTTACACTGTTTCAACTTAGCCGCTCTAATAACCTGCAACATCAGAAGGATGTTAAAAATTAAGGACAAGCCACTCTATTAATCATGTATACAAACGCTATCGAGCGCCGGCCGAAACAATACCGAGTTTGCGGAATTCGATAGTCAAACATAAAGCAAGTACAAGAAGATGTTTCGTGATCTGTAGCGGTGAAGGAGAGACTACGAAGCAAAAAGCACCCTCCTAAGAACTAGACCAAACAAAAACTCGATCCAGGACAAGCACAAAGCGCGATGTTAGTGAAAAAACGAAATCCGATAAACCCACAGGCCGGGGGGGGGGGGGGGGGGGGGGTCACCCGCTTCTTCTTGCCGGTTTCTTTGGAGGAAGGGGTGGAAGGGGAGGGAGGCAAGGGGGGGATGTTGGAGGTACGAGGGAGGTCGGAGGGGAAAGGGGGCGGGGGGGGGATGGAGGTGGCGTCGAGGAGGTCGATGGGGGAGGCCATATGAAACATGAAAGGGGAGGAGTGAGGTTCAGGGAGGAGGGGAGAAGGGCTATGGCGGAGGAGGAGGAGGAGCTGTGGATATGGAGGCTATGGTGGCTATGGCGGAAGAGGAGCTTTGAAGCAGATGATAGATAGAGCCAAAAAAGCAGAGGGTTATCAGAATTATGGGCTCCCCTCCGAACCTGAGGTGCTAGACGACTCACCGAGCCTCCCCTGGTTCGGTACCCTTAGGTTCGGCTCCCATACCCAACCCACCCTAGCCTACTACCATCTCGGTCACACCTTTTTTTTGTTGTTGCTTTCACCTCTGTCAAGCCACCCCTTTCCCTGGTGCGATAACATCATAATAACAATCAGTGTGGTTCCAGAATCCCAGGCGCCTAGACGCCTTGGTGGTTCACACCACCACCACCCACCCCGTAGAACAGTTTCACTACCCAACTGCCACCCGTTTATTACACCTGCATGCCTGCGATTGACTAAGCAACTCGTGCGGGTTCAGTGTTCACATAAAACTTGCAAACTATATACAATGAACCTGTAACATTTTCATTTTCACCCGTAAAATATATTTTCTCAATTTTGTAAAATCTACAAAATTTAGGGCAATTTAGTTATATTTTACCTTTTAAAACGGCAAATTCTCACGAAAAAGCTTCAAAATTTGAAACCCCAAGTTTTGTGATTTGTTGGGAAAAATGTTTTCTGTGAACACTATGCGGGTTCGACCCCCCCAGTTAGACCGCTCCATGAATTCCAGCTGCCCCACTCTCTCCATCTACCACACAAACTTTCTGGCAAACACGGTCCATGCCCGATTTTTTCGATTCCTTCCCACCTAACTTTGAGGATGTCCAGCAGGTGGTGTGAACCCCTATCTGATCGACATGCGAAATCGTGCAAACCCGTGTTGAGCAGGGGGTCTTGACTGCCCATGTCCCATGTGTGCCCTTTTCGAGGATCCCATAATATTCCCACATGCGGCCTCCACTTCGACCTGCACATCCCTTCTCTTATGTGGGCAGGCACCGTTGTGTAAACGCCTTCAATCATGGATTTGAAGGCTGGCCAAATTCGGTTTATTAGGCCCCGAGTTTGGTGTTTATACTACAACGATCTATTTTTTCTTGTCACAAATTAGATTTGGCATTTTCTAGACAAGACTGACATCATGTACAGGTGGCCAATGCTATGGCACTTTTACCTTTTATTTCAGTGATGGGCCATGGGCCATTGGAGGACATCAAGCATTGTGTAAAGATATATAAATCCCAAACCTTGAAAACTGCAAATGCCAGCAATTGGGTAGTGCGGTTACATGAGAGAGGATAATTCTGAAACACTAGAGGACCAAGTTTATGCGACAATCCTGCCAAAGGGGAGCCTCCATGTCTACTCATGGAGGCTTGTAAAAGTATAGGTGTTTGATAGAGAATACTCATGCATTATTACCATACTAGTAGGGGTCCTAATGTCATTGCATTAGCACATGCATGCTTATTGGCGAGCTTGGTAATAGCTAAGGAGGTGATCCTTTCTATCATGCGGTATGCTTAGAACTCTTTTTTGTTAGTCCTATTCATAATATGAAACATGATGTTGAGATGAATCCTCAATAACTTGATCTTGGTACTAGAAGTGAATTAGGTTCTCGCTAGAGTAGTGTGATGCCAAGGATACTCCTCTATCTTAGGAGTCAATCTCTTGGACCAGCTTCCTGTCACCAAATCATACAATTTGTTAGCCTTTAATTTTTCATTGTAGCTGATGTACATACAATTTTGGCTTCTGAATCCATCTTGGTCCTCTTGTTGTAGTGGATATGGATTGAATAATTCAAACCCAATACTTGGGGGTGCTTTGATAAGAGGCTTCTTCTTAGTGTATGCCTTCAGAAGTTCTTCCCTTCGACTACGTTTGTTGCACGTTGGTTCAAAATGTGGACTGCATTGACTACCTTTACCTAAAATGAACATTGAAGATTCTTTCATCTCATCATGCTCATCCCCATCTCAATGATCACTTGATTCTTTCATTCCATTTTGTTGGGATGTCCTTGCTATCATGAGTTGCGTCTTGATCCCAGTTGCTTACAATAATTTTCAGATCCAATCGATGTGAATTAGGCCCCTCTATCCATAAGAAGCATCTTTAACTTCTTCCTAGTGTCCCATTCTAATTTTTCCCTCCATTCCTTGAATTTGTTGAAGGCATGAGACTTCTTGGATAGAGTGTATATCTAGAACATCCAATTGAAGTGGTTGATGAATGGCACTACTCCAATATAGATTTTGTAGGCTTTAGCCCACAAATGTTTGAGTGAACTAGCTACAATGGTTCCTTGCCCTGATTCATTGCTTCCTTCCATATCTACCTATGAATGAGGTGAGCCCACCCACCATCCTCGATCTTTGCTTGGTGATGGCCAAATCTCTCATGCCCATAGGCATCTTCATTGTCTCACATTATTAGTGCATTGATCTTGTAGTGGCCTTTGTCCTCTACTCCTTTGGCAATCTCTACCCTATGGCTTTAGATTGAATGAGGACATTATCTCCATCGAAGGCCACACTAATATCATTTCTTGCAAGCTGGCTCATAGAGAGCATATTCTTACACAAACCTGGGACATAAAGTACATTCTTGAGTACTTTCTCCTCTCTAATGGTAGTTTTGAATGACACCTTTCTTATTCCCTTGATGGGACAACATTTGTTGTGACTTACCATAATGCAAGTTACAAAACCTACTATAGCAAGGGCCTGGAACCAATCCCAGGCCTTTGATATGTGCCAATATCCATGTACCAATCTTCATCAACCAAGGTTATTGCAAGTGCAAAACACATTTTCATCATCCAAGCAACAAATAGGTCCTCCTTGATGAGGTTTGTTGTTTTTGTCTTCAGTGGATCTGGTTTGGCTTTTTGGGAGCTACTCCATTGTGGAGACGTACTTTCTTTCTTTGGCAATCTCTAGCAAATTGTCCTATTTTGCCACAATTGATGCATGTTTTGTGCTTCATGTCAATGGATATGGCCTTTGTGACCTCAACAACTCATTTAATTGTTCTTGTTGGGTATCCCTTTGCTATCCCCTTTTTTCTAGGAAGGCTTTGTGTCCAAATTTTTCATGTTTCTTCACTCAAGCTTCTTCTTGTTGATGCAATGGAACCAATTCTTCAAAATTGACATGTATCATATGACCATGGTTTCCATGAATCCTTTGTAGCTCTTAGGAAGCATATGTAACACCAATCTAGCAATTTGAGATGATTTTGTTTTTTAACCATTTTTGCAAGTTATCTCTGATCACTTTCACCTTCATGATGTAATCATGCACTAAACCTCCCTGATCTATCTTGATATTGTAAAGATCGATCTGAAGGGCAAGTATTCATGCTTGTTTAGTACCTCAAACATCTCCTTGAATATCTTATTAATATTTCAATTAGATGTATGTGTGGAAGGATAGCGTTTATAGTGGTACAATAATGATTGCCTCGGCATCTACATTATGCACTACAATAGGAATAGTTAATGCTCCAAAAGTGTTCTTGATGTCCTTGGGTCTTAACTCCATTCTGGTAGTGATTTGTCAAATTGACAACAAGGTGACTTTGAATCTTCATTTTCCAAACTGGATAGATGGACTATCGAGCTTTTTGGTTTTTCCCAAAGTTGGGAATCAATGACAAGAGATCTCTTTTTAGCCTGCTCTCCTCCTCCTCCTCCTCTCATGCTCCCACTCTTAGCTAGCTTGAATTCCATGGCCTATTCTAAGGGGTTAACTATCAGTGTGGAGTCTCCAACAATTTGATCTTCAGAATGAACCATAGAAGGTCCCCCTCTGGCTGTCATCACCTTCAGCCAAAGTTCTACTAGGTTGTTGCTCCACATACTGATTTTTTCATAGACAACAAACAAAGAATTGATCATAATTTCCAAGGTTTGCTTGGATCACCTCAAAATTTTAAAATAAAAATATTTCGTAGAAGATAATCTAAAATTTTCTCTTTTGAGTCGAAGTCATATTTTGTGTTGTTTGTGCGGTATTAGCACTGAAACAAGGGGGGGGTCCTATAGATTGTCATTTTTTGTTCTACACTAAGTGACAAGAAATTGTAGAAGTAGCTTTCCTATGCTGCAATAGTAGCATCACCTCCACATAACTCTAAGAAAAATGAAGTCATCCTTCTTCTACAATAGTAGGTTCTCTTTCTCAAGCAGAAGAATAGTGTGTTGAACATATTTCAAAAGCTAGAAGAGAGATTGAACACTACTGAGCTCAAGTTGAACAATCCAAGTCCCCACACAATTTTAAATGAGGAGCTAGTCTTGACTCAGATTGCAAAGTTGCATGAGAAGCATAAGGGAGAAATTCAAGAGAAGATAAAAGGAGAAGTGAAGAGCTCTTTAGACACATAGGTTGAGAAGGAAGTAAAGGAGCAAGTTGAATAGCAGGATTAGAGGGCTACCAGGGCAATTGGAATGTAGTAAAAGATACTAGGAGTGAGACCTTCCAAAAACTCAACAAAGCTCAATTGGGAATTGTTTAGGATATGTAAATTTTGACATTGATTAGGGAGAATATCATGGACTTCTCACTTTCAGCACAAGAGAGGATAGAAGGCAGATTCTAAGACACTCCAATAAGTTGAACGGACTTCAAGTGTGGATTGCAGAGGAACTCACAAAAATCAGCTAGAGAGCAAATCCTTAGAGCTTACAAAGGTGAAGGTGGCTAGAAAGTAAGGCAAACGGGTTGTCTACAAGATGGCAAGGCATTGATCAAAGAATTCAAAGCTAGATCAACATACCCTCATTTCTATAATTGATGTATGATCTCCATTTTCATATCTTTTTTGTATTTTAAATGTACTGGTAGAACTAGTTGTAATTGAAACTCAAGTGTATACTTCATGTCATTTAAGGCATATTACAAAACAAAATTGTCCCCAAAAAAAAAGTTGGGGATTGACAACCAGCTAGACACTTGAGGTAAAAATTTTGAGTTAGCAAAACTTTGGCTCTCAAACTAAATCATTGAGCTTTTGCAATTCAAGAGGCATTCCTTCATTCGGCATCGATGTAGTCTACAAGTGCTTTTAGAGAAAATGCTCCAATACATATTGGAATTGAACTTTGGTAGCCAAACTAAATTATTGAGATTCCTCAATCCTTCAATTAGCATTGATGAAGTCTATGAGTGCTTTCAAAAAGAAGGCTCCGATACCATATTGGAAAACACAACATTCTCTAACACTATGTTGGTAAATGTAAGGTCTCCTCACACTAAATTAGCCACCCCCCAATGAAGCACAATGGAAACTCTTTTCTTTGTGGGATGGGACAGGGATGGGACAAGGACAAAAGGTTCTCATTGGCACTCCTATACTTGATAATTTGGTAATTAAAAATGAGGACAATGCACACCAAGATACGAACGCCTAATTTGTTAGATTTTGAATATCACACCACTTCATTCCTTGATTATGCACCCATTATTCATAGCTAGCAAGGAGCTTCAATATACAATTGCACTTTGACTACAATTATATAGTGTCATATACATCTTGTGTGCCTACTCGGAGGGAATTAGTAGAATCATGCATGCTCACTCAACTCCGACTCACCTTTTCCAGGTCTCTCATTATGCAAATTCTACATGTCACTCTAGCATCCAACCTCTTGCTCTAATTGTGTGACTTCTAGCATGCCACCCACATTGCCACTCCAAATTTGTGTACTAAGCTTAGCTTAGTACACTAAGAGTAGTACACTTGATCACAATGACTCTCAATAGGCTCTCAATGTGTGACTCCTAGCATACCACACCATTTAAAATTGTGCATCTTTTATCAAGCCACTCCAACTTTTTTTACTAAGGGATCTTGTGTGCTCAATCAACTTTTTAGCACCTTGAACTTCACTTGAGATTCACTTTGATTGCTCTTTTGCAAGAGCTTTAACTGTATGACTTCTAGTATGCCGCTCCAATTTTGTGTATGAAGCTTGTCTTAGCACCTTCGCCAATGGATATTTTCTTGCAACAATGTTGTGCTACTAAGATTCATCCTTGCTAGATGATGGGCTTGTTAATTCTTGCATGTTGCTACATCTCATCTCATCTCCCACCATCAATCCAACAATGTGCATTAGCATCAACTATCATCTAGTAGTTCTTCTTCTATTAGGTCAAGCTCCCTTCATGCCTACAATCCTATAGATGGCAGTGGTGTCAATCCATAAATAATTCCTTGAATCAATCCAACAATCAATCTTACTTCACTAGCATAAAAAATTTAAGGGTTGCCTATAGCCTGTTTGCAATAAGTTAAAATTGGAAAATGGTAGTGCCTTCTGGTTGAATGTAGCCCTTTTAAAATAGAAAGTTTTCTTGCTTCCCTTGAATGGTTTAACTGGAGTCACCATATTAGTTTCTAAGATATGAAAATACCAAATGGATTTCAAAGGTATTCAAGCAAGGATTCTCATGGTTTACATATCTCAAGGTGATCGCTCTTTCTTGCTTGCTTTTGTGTCTACTCATAATTGGATCAAAGAACAAGACAAATTTTGGCATTTCTAAGCTCCCACCATTCAAAACCTTGCATCTTAGTGATTGATTAGAATATGGTTGATAAATATATAGACTACTCTCATCCTAGAATTTCTTTAAAATGAAGCCCTTAGCGGTTTCACTTGGAGCAAGAAGACAAGTCATCCCCCTTATATTGAAAGCAGGGCTACTTGAATAGATCAAAGGTACGTTATAGGAGGAGGTTGGTTGCTAATCCCCCTTCATCAAGTTTCATTGATGCACCTCATACTGATCCTATGATGATGGCCTTTTTCCTCAAGCATGATCAAAGTCTCGATTCATTTTATATATATATATATATATATACATGCCTATGTATATATCATGGGTGCTGGTGTAATACAACTACTTTCTAGAGCAACTGGTCATCTTTTGCTAAACATATCATGCTTGCAAAGTTTTTAAAACTTGTGTTAGAGTGAGGCTTTGCTGTCCATACACTAATAAGTGCTCTTGTCACCAAATCCATGCTGACTACTTTGCGAGCATCCTCTAATGATGATTATGTGACTAGAGGACATACTCACTACAGCTCACATGTACCGATGTGTACCTAATGCCTTGCTCCTTGAATCCTAATCCTATATGAGGAACAACATAGGCTCGTGAATGTCTTCTATGCAGCAAAGTATTATTCTTAGCCATCTAGTATCCTAATAATTTACAAGTTTCTATCTTGACTAAATCTAGGAGAAATGCATGTGTTAAGAAGCCCACAAGACCTTATACATGGAGTATCTTTTGAAAGTAATAAGATCTAAAAAAGTAGTTTATATTGAATTCACTGATAGTGTTTTCATATATCATGTATGCGTGTTGAAATTCATATTGTGAGTCCACAAATTCATAGATGTGTGTTCTCAAAGTTCATCAAGAGCTTTCTTGCACATGGAAATCCAATGAATGCAACAAAGAAAGAATGAAAAAGGGAGTAGTGATACTTGGGCAAAGGATTAAGCCATATTTTCATTGCTCAATTTATACATAAAAGTATTTTTTGTGTTTCTTCTTTAATTCCATCATACATTCATTTGAAACTAATATATTTCCAACTTAATTATACACAAAGGATTATGTATGAGAGCTCATCAAAAGTAGACAGAGCAAGCTACACTTTCACAATCTCTTGCTCTTTGAGCAAGCCCATAAGAGAAAGGTGTGGACCCTTTGCTAGAGGTGTACCATATCTAGACCAATCATCCTTTTGTTTTGGTTCTATTTATTTCTCTACATGAATTAGTTTCTCTTATAATGGTCTTTTAAAGAACTAGTATTTGATATTTTATGCTTGGATATAACTATACTAACAATGTCTATGCCACTTAACTTAATGTCTATGACATGGATATAGAAGGTGGAGGTGGATGTAGCATTAAGGCCTCCACTTGATCGTGGAGGCTATAGTGCTATTTGAGTAGGGATAGAAGGATGACGACAAGGATTATGATGACAGTGCTAGCAAATCCAATGGTGATGATTGGGACCAGCATTGGGTTAAAGGAGAAGTATAGCTTGAGGGTTGGGGATAGGATACTCTCATTGAGAGTAGATATGAGTATGTGGTTGGATTTGTAGATATCCAAAACACTACACAACGAGTTATGAAACAAGAAGGGGGAGATCAATGTATTATTAGCTAGATATGGTGCAAGCACAACCTCGTATATAAGGCAAATTTGTATAATCTATGATAGTTGCAAATTTCAAATAGCTTTCATTTTTGTATGTAGAACTAGCATGCTTTTTAGTCTTACAACAAAATAAAATACAACTTATGAAATGAAATAGAGCATACCCATTACAAATGGTTACCATGTATGCATGTGTAGCTCTAGCTTAATTTTTACTCCATTCTTAGAATCAAATATATGTGAATCATTTATCAAACGATAGAGCAAAAGCATTTATAATAAATGAAGAGAACTAAGCCATATGGTCAAACTTACAAGATAAAAGCAAAAGATGATGCAAATTAAGATAGACTCCAATAGAAGATGGAGATGCAAACGATATTAGAAGATAGGAGATAATAGGATTTCAAAAATATCAATGGATTATGGGAATTAGCAATATCCTAGCACCACCTCTACTCAATTGTATTAGAACTCCTATAACTATTGAGATGTTAGGGGCATTTTTTATGATGCAAAATAAAAAGCATTATTAAATGAAATCAATTTTAATTTAAAAAATTTAGTGATGCCAGACATGTCATTATGGTGATCGTTATGTAATGGGTCTAGTATGACTCCCCCACCAATGCATTTTTCGATTTAAATTTTGCATATTTGCATCAAAAGTAGAGTCATTTACAAGTCCGATCTATAGTAGTGGATTCTAGGACAAACTTGCTAATGTCATTTGTGAAAGATTTGTTCATGTTCAAAAACCTGAGCCTTGGCAATCGCACCTAATTTTGGCTCTCCTATGTTTAATGGATATAAGGGAATGGGATAAGGGAGAAATTTATTGGGAGGGAAGTCTTTAGTATTTAAATGACTTGCATAGTTGACTAGAAAACATCACCTTATTCCACATGGAGGGCTAAATCAAGGACCATTAAAAAGCATGTCAGGTGTAATCATGGTGTAGTCACTGCAAGATTTTAAAAACATTACTTGGGAGAAGGGGGGAATTTTTTTTAATATTGGTGCTAGCTAGATTCCTTCTACAAAGAGGTCCAATCAGATGCATTTAACCAACCTCAAAGCTTTATGTTAGTTGAAAAGCTATGTTTTTCTTTGCCACTATTGTGCTTAATGTTGAGAGTTGTGCACATATGTAGGGGCAAAGGTATGAGTAAAGGGCATGTTGCCACATGGCATGGAGGAGTTATCTCACATGTGAGCAAGCATGGAAGTATGTACCCACTCCTATAAAAGGGAGGTTCATTTTAAGTAATATAAATCAAGCTCTTTGCACTCACTCAAGAGTCTTTTTATGAGTCCAAGCTAATCTATCTTCTTGGAACCAAATTCACTTGAGTTACATGTCATGATCACTCAGAGTTCATCCACCTTAGATTAGTCCTCATGGTTGATTAGGCACATCTTAGGTGCTCATGTTTTAGCATGGTATTAGAACATGGCTGTGCCTTCCACTTGGGCAACATTCTTGTCGAGAGAGTGAGAGATCTTGTGAGGTTCATTTCTTCATTGATATAGATTGACTGTTTCATTTTCTCATTTTGCTATGAGACATTTCTATCCATTTAGTGGGATTTTGTTGATCTCCTAGTTCATTTTGTCCGCTTTTAGAGGGATTCTTCCATTCTCTTCTTATGCAAAAGAGAGTCAGAGGTCCCTATTGAGAGTTGCTCATGAGTAAGAGAGATGAGTTTATGTGTTTCTAACAAAGAGAGAGAGTTTATAGTGAGAAACATTATGTGAGAGAGAAAGGTAGAAATCCATCCTCCTCCTACTATGCCTCAACTATCCAAGCAAGTCCCTAAGGTAACTCAGCAAACCTATTAGCATCAAAGGCGGCTCAAGAAGCCGACTGGATAAACAAATGAAATCAAAGCAAAATAGTCGACCAAAACACACAAAGACAAGTAGGATGCAGTCAACACTAGCCAACAAGCAACCACCATACGAGCAAATGAATTTAAGCATCAGCTACCGCCACCAACATATAGTCTCAACAGAAGTCCACAATGAAGGTAGCTATCAATGCCCACAAAGCAAGTGATAGGCGCAACAACTTAGATGATGAACAGTCAGACCCAAACCTCCATCTATTTCATTCTCCTTGACCCAACTCTTGCTCCTGGTCATCATAGCCTCTACTTGCATTTGCACCTTCCTTTTTGTAGTCATCTGTAGAGCTACTGCCTGAAGTCTTCTTGGACATGTTGTTAGTGTTTGTAGCCACCCCCCCTCTCAATGTCTTCTATAGCTTGAATATCCTGGTAGGCATACTAACAGACTCCTACAACTACACAAGCTTCTGCAATAGCTTCATAGTGGCAGATCCTGATGCACAAAATCCTTCATGCCTCGCACGTGTCAACTCTCCTTAGTCGGTCGCCTTGCCAACCTGTACAATTGTTGCATCTTATTTCCAAGGTCTAAAACCTTAGGCCACATGGAAATGCCATGTGGGAGATAGGGCTAAATGTTTACTATGTCTAAGTTAAATATGGTCAGTGTGGTTAGCAGAGTGCCACATGGCACATAGCCTTATCTTGACACATCATGTAACACGTGTCAACAAGCCACGTCAATAGTGACACATAAGCATGTAACCCCTTGCTAAGCACAATATTTTATTTTGCATGTGACCTCCCACTTCCACATCACCAATTGGACCCCTCTTCTTGATCAAAACTTAGCCATAACTTTCAATTTAGAAAGAATTTGGACACACTCCAAAAAGGAACAATAATCAAATTTTCAAGCTCTATGCATCTATCACATCAAAGTTCATTGTATGCAATTAGACACTACCAATATTGAGGGTCATTTCAATTGGTAAGACCTTTGCAATAACATTATGCGCCACAACTATTGAGAAGTTCATTGGGGATGGGTTCCATAGTTGGGCTACACAAATGAGATGTCCCTTAATGCACCCAAAACTTTGAAAAACCATTAAAGAAGACATACCTATAGCATAGAGTGAAACTTGATGCACCAGAGACTTTGGAAAACTATTAAAGAAGACATTGTTAGCCCCGAATGAGGCTAACTTGTATGTAGTCACCGAGCATCGACCTCAATTAGGAGCAAGAAGCGGCAAAGGTAGTTGAATACCCATTTTGCAGCAAGCGGTGGAGTTGATTTCAACAAATTAACCTATAGGTGAGTAGCAGTTGACACACCGAAGACACACTCAAATAGAAGGCAGTTCTTATGTAGAAACAAAGTTCTAATAGGAGAGGAAGGGAATGAGAGAGCAGTATGTCGAGTTCTCTTCCTCTGATCTGAGTTGATAGCTTAGGGAGTGTTCATTACAAGCCGAGGCAGCTTGGTTGTGTCAAGTGACTTTGATTTAATGAATGAGAAATTTACTTTGATTCAATGAGAAATTTACTTTGATTCAATGAATGAGCAATTGACTGTATCCTTGGTTCTACCTGTTTTGTAATACTTCACTTGTGTTACATGTGTGTAGTAACTCGGTATTCTCCCGTCATCACATAGTTCTCCCCCGTTAGCTAGCCTTGACCTTTGAGTGTTAATCATTGGCACCTTTTCTACACCTGAGCACACCTATCTTAGGATTGCAAGAGCAAGCATCTTCACAAAGCGTAGCACCAGGTTGGGAATTAAACCGAACACTTTTGAGTTAGCTGGGTGATCAGAATCGTCAACATTTTGGCGATCCTATTCGGGAAGGTCAAGTGAATTGCAAGTTGACAAGCTATCAAGGTAGGAGATTTAGAGAACCGAGTTGCTGTAACAATAGAGGAGAGTTCATGATAATTCATGATGAAGCAAAATAGATATTAGGCATCGTGGGCTATTACATGAAATTACATCCAACTATGTGAGGCAGAGCAGTCTCAAAACTAGAGTTCAATGCATGAAGGAGGCTGGCAAGGGAAACTATCCAATAGGAGTGACAAGCATGAGAAGAGTGACCTAACTATGCTAACGCAGGGGAGGAAGTAGACTACTCTACAGAGCTAGAAGGTTAGAACAATGATGTTGGGTCGAGGCATCCCAGAAGAATGGCGGTTGAAGGCCAGTCATGGCAAATGGAATCCAAGCACTCATCTACGAAGAGTTTGGATTTTGAATAGATGGCCATCTCCTCGATAGAATAATTAATGAATGCAAAGACCAACTCAGAGATTGATGAGAATGTCTTCGGTGTTACTTGGCTATCATTCATGAACGAGTATGTCCAGAAAGGTATGAAGTCAAAAGACCGGCTACGATTGATGGACAAAGAATCGATCATCATGAATACAAGCATGCTTTTGATAGAGAGAGACGCCATCATAGATCCAAGGTGAATGAGGAGCAATTAAGAAAATTTTCCCAAGTTCCTCTTACAACACACAGAAATACTACTCGACCAAGGGGTATACACCAAGTACCCTCGAAACCTGAAGATAGTACCAACTGAGTCAGGAATTCGCAAATGACTTAACAAATATGAAAGTGATGAGGGATGGGGAGTGTGCGAGTCAGTTCTTCTGAGTGGTAGACCTGCCTTCTCATGCTTTGGGGCAAAAAGTTCAAGTCTAGTTCCAACATCAAGGTAAAGTTCCAAAATTTCAAAGACACAGATGATGAAGATCCTTACAGTCACTTGCAAAGTTTCATGCGTGTCTATTGCGACATCAATGGTGCAACTACAGTTGAAGAGTATATGGATTATTTTTCATGTATCTTAATTAAGAATGCTCAAAGGTGGTTCAACCATTTTTCAATCATGTATTTCCTCAATTGGTATGCCATGTCGGAAGCTTTATTGCAGAGGTTATAACAGAAGATTAATGAAGAGGACATGAGAACAAAGTTACGTGAACTGAAGTGAGTCCATCCAAGACTTTGTGCTTAGGATGAGAGCCCTTATCAAACAGTTGAGTACAATTCCGGATGACAAGTCTATGCAAGCCTGATTGATCATCGGATGTACCCAAGTTGATTTGCACAAGCTGGAGATAGAGTCAATCTGACCAAAACCGATGAGAAACCGCTAAATTGAGATGTTGCTTTGGAGAAAAGTGAGGTTTCAAAAAACAAAGTGAAGAAGAAGGATGCTGAGAGAGACACTGAAAAGACTCCAGCTAAGAAGGATAAGCTAAAAATTGAGTTGAAGAAGGCCTTAAAAGAATTGGGCATCTGAGGTAAGCCAAGTAACAATGAGAAGTGGTGTAACAAGTGTTCCAAAGGTGGACATATGGAAGAGGAATGCGAGACTAATTAGTGCAATACTTGTACCAAGTTTGGCCACGATGATTCAAACTGTTGGTTTAATGGGCAAAAATAGACAAGTGTCAGCAAACCAGGTCACAACTCATTACCGAGCACCAAGTGGCAAACCTCCGCATCCCAAGCAAAAGGACAAAGGTAAGAATGGTAAAGAGAAGAGTGATTTGTCTACAATTATTGTGAGAGAACCATTTGCATTCTGACTATCCTATTTGGGAAGAACACTTAAAATTCGTAAAGAATCACATGGAGAGGAAAGAAGTAGATCCAGAATGCTGAGCAGTTATAGCTAAATTGCTAGAAATAGTTTATGCTCAAGTAATTACTCGGTCAGAAGGGGTAGTGATAACGGCCGAAGACACTAATACTTCGGGTAAGGACATCTAATTCATTATGCCACAAGCCCAAGCATGGAAAACCTTCAAGAACATGCATGTTAGTCTGACTTTTGCAGAGCTAATTTGAATAGCTCCTTATTGCCGTGACTTTTTTGTTCAGTAGATCAAGGAGTCTACCGAGCAACCAAAGGAAGTACAATCCTTAGCCACTATGCCTGTGATTGATACTCCCATAGTGGATGAGGAAGTTCCAGTCATCACTATCAAGATTAAGAAGCAGACTATACCATGTGTAATAGTGGATGGAGGATTAGGAGTGAATATCATTTCTGAAGAAATTGCCCAAAGGCTGAAGTTCAAGTCATATAAACCATCTCAATTCCAAGTGCATATGGCAAATCAACAACCAGTTGATCCTAAGGGTATGCTACAAGATGTGGCCATCTCGATAGGTGGCATCTGTTATATAGTCAGTTTTATTGTGATCTCTAAATTTTGAATTTAAAGTTCAGTTCAAATTTTGAAATTAGTTTTCCCTCTTTATTTTAAAATTTTTAATTTAAGGTTTAGTTCATTTTAAATTAAATTTTTTTTTCCCACTTTATTTTAAGAAATTGAATTTAAGTTTAGTTCATTTGAAATTAGAAATTAGTTTTCCCGCTTTATTTCAAAAAATTGAATTTGAAATTTAAAAATTAGTTCATTTGAAATTAAAAGTTAGTTTTTTCATTATATATATATATATATATATATATATATTATGATGATTTTATTTTAGAAATATTATATAATATATAATAAATTTGTTATACATAAATACATAAAATTAATATATATTATTTATTGATTCAAGATTTTTTATTTCTTTGTTGTTGCAGTTTACAAAGGTCGAAAAGAAAATGACAGCACAATTTGCTTCAAGGATGGAGGTGATTTTATGTTGTAAGAGAGAAGTAGTTGCATTTGCTATGATCCATGCTAGTGATTTGAATTCTGTTTGCCATTTTAGAATACTTGGTGAAGATAAGTTGGTAGTGATTGTATCGAAGGTTCTTAGCCCACATGTTGAGCTAAAGCATAAATGTGGAGATATGGAAACACGTACAAAGTTGAGACGTATCCAAAGAATATTATCATAACCACATATCAAAACTCTTTGGGTTTTAAGATAGGAGACATTCTCCAAATGAAGTCATTTGCAAATAAGGATGTAGGAGAAGGAAATATTTTGGCATTTGAAGCAAGTGGAGCAATGTTTATTTGCACAAATGAGTATTGTTAAAGTCACTGATGATGGCATGGATGACAACGTATCGTCTGTGGATGGTCCACACTACGAGGTAGGCAAGGTTATCAGATGGAGTATGCAATTTTTTACAAAATCTTAGAATGAGACATGTGGTGTTCAACGACAAAGATAATGTATACTACAATCAATTTGGAGCTCATTAAAAAAACTGTGTACACATCAAGCTGTGTACTTACTAACGTGGATGAGTTCAATATTGAATGTACTACATTGCAATCCAATAGTGATTTCATATCAAGAATAGATCCGACCATCGATACTAAGAAACTGAAAGGTTATAAAAGTGATGTTTTATGTGGAGTGGATGAATTTATGCATATTGATAGAGGAATGCTCAGCGCAAGTCCTATCAGGAGTGGATGAGTACATGGACAATGATGAAGTTGGTGGTGAAACAAGTCATGCTGATGTAGAAACAAATGTGCAAAGTGTGTCAATGAGTGATGTACTGTCAGGGGTTGACGAGTTTCCAGGCGTTCAAGACTCTCAAAACATATTCAGTACAAAGGAAAGACACATGTGCAAAATCAAAGAAGACAGTTCGAAGAAATCGTTGATTCATGCTTTAAACGGTAATTGCAGTCAGGTATCAAAATCAATTATGAATAAAAAAAGAGATTACTCAATTTTTGACTGTGATGCAGACATGAACAAGGATGCAACATGGAATCCATGCAATTTGACAAGAAATCATAAGGCACCTGCAGACAAGAGCACAAATATGAGCAACAATGTATACCAAGAACCAAAGCGGACTTACCAATGCATGAAGAGAAAGCATGTGCAAGTGGATCCACAAAAGCAACCAAAGAGAATAAGAGTGTTGAATGAGGAGAACATATCCAATGCATTGGAATATAGGTGTTGCAAGTACATATGTATGCATCACATTCACATGCTTGATATTAAGGTGTGCAGAGAAAATGTATGGCAAAGGAGAGGGAGTGAAAGGAATGTGTTGGAAAGGTTTTCTTGCTTTTTAAAAAATTGTCACAAAAAGGAAGCATCAATAGTAAAGTTCAAGCCCCTTGTAAATGGGAAAAGGATTTGCCATAGTGCAAATCAAAATATTAAAGCATTATCACATGGCACATATTGGGATTTAGTAGGTAAGGCCAAAACGGGAGTGACATACAACATCCACTGTAACATTGGGACGTGCAAAAGAAGGGCTGCAACCATGATGATAGAAGCCCTCTTGAATGATTTCATAGAGGAAAATGCTTTGCCTCAACCCCATTTGTCCCACAAACTTGTTGAGATATGGTGCCATGAGCACATAGATTAAAGGCTAAGGTATGGTATAGGAAAGAATTAAAGTAGCCACCCTAGGATGTGGACTACATGATGTGGAGATGTGGATTGAGGATATCCACAAGGAGAGATGTGGATGAGAGGATCCCACATGCTTTGACTATTCTAAAGGCTCTCTTTATATAAGAAGCCTATCATGTATTGTTGAGTACACACACATTGCAAGAGATATAGATTTGCTATCTCCCTCTCATGTCTTATTTAGTGTGCCTTGATCCTCCTTGATCCCTCACTTTGTCATGGTATCAAAGCTCCCTTGCCTTCCGTTGAGGCATTGCAATCTGTATGAGAGAGTGTGATTGATTGAGAGATTGAGGTTCTCTTGAGTGTGCTCCATGAGAGTCCACTTCTGGTGAGAGATCTTCATCCATTCTTTGAAAGAAAATTTATGTCACTTGAGAGAGAAAATTTCCATCCATTTAACTCCATTTCGAGAGTTCTATCATTGAGAGAGAGATTTGTGAGATCCTCTTCTATTTTTGGAGAGATTTCTCTTCACCTTGAGTGTTTTCCATTGAGAGTGAAAGAGGGAGTTTCTTGTGCATTTGAGAGATCTATTTACTTGAGAGAAGGAGAGCTAGTGGTATTGAGAAGACTTGCGAGTGAAAGCGGTGGAAGTTCAAAGCTCTAAAGCTCTTGAAGCAGCGCCAAGCCTACGCAAAAAGCATCTGCATCAACACAACCAATCTCAGCTGAACTGGAAGCTGAACTAGAAAAAGAGCTCTGCTCATTTGGATGAGTTGAGAGTAGAATGCATAGCTCTAAACATTGATCTTCTGTCGGAATTAACAGGGGAACCATAGCTGGAGAGTTTCAAGATCCCCTTTGGGCAAGCCCATGGCAGTCAAATTCTCTGGTGGCTATAATGTCACGGTTCAAAATCTCAGGATCCAGTAGAGTCCTCAAATGCACCTCAAGTTCAACAGTTGCAATGGTGTTATAGTGCGCAATATTTCAATCTACTCCCTTGAAATGAGCCCCAATGCTGACAGCATCCATCTCCAAAACTCTCAGAGCCTACAAATCTATGATTCTTACATAGCAGGTGGTGATGATTGCGTTTTTGTCCAGACCGAAAGCTCCTATGTAGACATACACGATGTGGTGTGTGGAACTGGACATGGAATCAGGTGAGTTTGCTGTCGTGCAAGTATGTAGCATCTAGCCGGAATTAAGTCTGCAATGCATCTTCTCCAAGCAGGCCTCCATAGAATGTCCAGACCGCCAAGCGTCAATAGCCGCTCCTCAAAGCAGCCTCTGTCAAGCCTCAACCCATGACTCCGACCAGCGTGGCTTTTGCAGCCTCCTACACAATGGGACCACAAGCAAACTCTCCACAAGCGAAAAGCCAACTGCCAGCCGATAGCACCTATGAGCTCTCCTGCTCCTAACAAGCTTACCCACAGCCATGGGCTGCAACACCGATGGGCACCGATCTCTTGCTCCCCGCGCCATCGCCTTTAGCTCTTCAAGCTTCTCCAATGAAGCAATGATCTTCATAAGCCTCCTGCGCCCTTGCACAAAACGACCACAAGGTCACAAGCTTTCGAAATCTACAGATCTTCAACCACCGAGCCGCAACGCCGTCCTCGCCTTCTCTATTGATAATTTTTCCACAAGGTTCCTAAGGTTCTCCAAAATTGACACGTGGCACGATTATAACTAACCATGGCTGAATGACTTGGACCTTGGTTAAGTATGGCCTTTGGTTAAGTTTTTGGTTAGATTAAATCTACCATGGTTAGGTTATTGAGGTTTGGTTAAGTTTCTACCACGTCGCATAATGCCACCTAAGCACATAGCCCTTGCCAAGCACAGTTTGGAATTCAGCATGTGAATCCCTCTGCCACATCATCAAGGCCCCTCTTCTTCACGAAAACTTCAACAAGCTATAACTTGCAATCCAAGAAGAATTTGCACACGCTCCAAAAAGGAAAAGTGATTGTCTTTTTGAGCTCTACGCGCCTGTCAAGTCAGAGAGGCAGCGCCCTCTATTGTATCAGTTTTAAAGTAATCAAATTTTTGATTCTCCATACTATCTGCTTTTCTCTCTTGCATACGAGATCCTATTATCTATTGAGCACAGATGTTGTATTGTTTTCTTACATCCGGCATCTAGGAGTTTTTCCAGCTCGTCATAAACCATGGTGCCATATTTAGGATTTGTGCGATAAGGTACACATACATTAGGGTGAGCACCTTCCCTTATAGGTATTGTGTGTACTGCCACTTCTGGTGAAATTCCTTTCATCTCTTTGTATGACCATGCTAGGCAATCACGGTATTCCATTAGGAGTGCTTTGAGTTTGGTTTCATCTTCTTGACGAAGCTGTTTCCCATAAAAAACCAAATTTTCTTCCTCCCCTTCAAGGGCGAGGTTTATTGTGTGTGTTTTTGCTAGTCCCTCATAGATTGGAGGTTCTCCAATGCTATCAGTTTCTTGAACTTCAGATTCTCTTAGTGGTCTTGGCAGTGCTATTGGCACACTGCCACTTGTGTAATTCTTGAAGTATTTTGGCACTTCTCGAACGGCCTCTGATGGGGTTGAACTAGCCTGACATGTGTCATGTGTACTAGGTGGCATAGTTGCATTTATTAATTTGTTAGGCTCTTCTTGACTTTCTTTTTCTGAAGTCTCTTGATCAAGCTGACTACTCTATGAGACATATAGAAGAGCTTTTAAGGATGCTCGCTAAGGAGGAAGTAGAAGGAGATAGTACAGATGAAGATCTATCATAAAAGCTTAGTATTATAGTCCATCATGTGATAATACAAGGAAGTCCACACCCGCATCCATGCCATGCATGCACGTGTAATCAAATATGTGCCACGCATGCAAGTTACACAAAGCACTCATGTCATCATGTCTACCAATGACCATCCACCATATCAACCAATGATGCTTTGCTTATTACCACCATGTGTTTAAAAACCCTTGCAAATATTGCTAGGTGTTTATTAACACCACCATGAAGTCCTTTGAGATTTTTCCACCATTGCCTTGTGAAACTACAAAGGTGTTTAATAAGCAATAAGTAATAAATTATATATATATATACATATATATATATATATATATATATATACATACATACATACATACATATATATATATACATACATACATACATACATACATACATACATACATACATACATACATATATATATATATACATACATACATACATACATACATACATATATATATATATATATATATATATATATATATATATATATATAGTCCTTTCATGGTTTTATAATCTTTTTATCTATTTACATTGCTAAATTTAGTGTATTACATGGTCATGTCAGATCAAATAACTCAATATTTTGGTGATCTTAGTCAAAGATCACAAAAATCAAATATTTGATCCCCAACTTTTTGCTTTTGCTCAAAAAAATGCAATCTTGGTCTTTGAAGCTATTTTGGGTTTTGTCCAAAAACAATAAAATAGTTCGAAATTAATGAAATATGTACTCCATTTTCGGACAAAGTGCATGCTTTTCTAAAGGGTCTTCTTAGCTGACTATAAATCTCATGTTAAGACTCTAGTGTCAACGTTTCTCTCCTTCTCCATCTCTAGCATTACTTGTAGTTCCATTTTACATGATTTTGGAACCTCCACACATGCAATTCCTTGCAACCTCCCCACTTGCAATTCCTTCATATATGAAAATTGTGTGCTAGCGTCTCGATTCCTACCATCTAACAAAGCCTCATTAATCGACAACACCCCCTTTTGGTGAGTTGGAGCCTTCGTCCTTCACCACTTCAGACCTGACATCAATATTTAAAAGATAATGCATACATTGTCCATTGATTGCAAACCTTTTCTTTATGGGCTTCCATTGCCCGATGATGATTCCTATTCAGATTTTGAACCTGATTCTATTTGAAAGAGCAGTTGGGCTAACTCGTTGTTATTCATGAAGGTGATATAAAGGAATGAGTAATACTTTTTCGGTTCACTACCTTGTTGCTGCATTGAGAAGGCATGGCAGATGCCTGCTATATTTGGGGTTATTGGTCCTAGAGCTCACAGAAAAAAATGAAAATAGTGGCAAAACAGATAGAGGAGCTTTATAGAGAGATGGAATGTATTATACACCAATTTTTAGAGGGGAAGGCCAAAACAAGGAGACTCTCCCAAACTGTGAGCTTTTGGAACTATTCTTACTTTAAAAACATTGTTATCATTAACGTTTTGGAAATGGAGACTTGAAAGTGGAAGGAAATACTTTTATATAAAAGAATTGGTGAAACATCTGGCATGGATCCTGAGATCGGAGAAGCATGTGATGATGGATGTGGATTCCATTTGGGGTAGCTAGATAGATTGGGCGGGGTCACTGGTACCAATGTGACATTTTTTATAGAAGATATATTGCATAGGATCCATTGCCTTCTTCACATACAAGATATGCTTTGGAGGTGATATCTAGTATTACATTATGGCGAATCTTGTGTTTGAGATGTTCGCATGTTTTGGGTGGCCATACTTGCACATCAACAGATGTACTGGCTTCCATTTGGGTAGAAATCATCTTTGCTATCAAGAGTCAATAGGATTATGTGGGAGATATGAACGATCCACTTCTCCAGCTAGAGATAGAATGATTTCTTTTATGAGGACTTGGGATTGCTCCCTATTTTTTCATTTCTCTGCCCATAGGATGACATAGCATTTTAGACCACCGCCATGGATTTTTGTCCACATCTACTGAGGCTCGGGATAAAGCTCTTACTCTCCTACTTGTTGTATGATTTGTTATGAATGGAATAAATTACCAACTTTAATTTTTTAAAAAGGCTGTCCCAATTTTTTGCACATTACACTCAATAGTTGCTTTTCTCTACACATAGGATTGCTCTTTCAATTCTTTGCCCATGGCATGATGTGTCATTTTAGACCGCCGCCATGGCTTTTTGACCACATTGTTGAGGCTCGAGATAGAGTACCTACTCTCCCACTCATTGTATAATTTGTTTTGAATGGAATAAATTACCAATTTTTGTTTTTAAAATTTATCTCCCAATGTTTCGCACATTACACTCAACAGTTGCTTTTCTCTACCCATGGCATTGCTCTCTATTTTTTCATTTCTCTGCCTAGAGGGTGGTGTAGTATTTTAGAGCACTACCATGGCTTTTTGTCGATATTACCGAGGCTCGGGATAAGTACTTACTCTCTACCTGTTGTATAATTTCTTTTGAATAAAATAAATTACTAGTTTCTATTTTTTAAAAATGTTCCCCCTATTTTTTGCACATTACACTCTCCAAGCACTCTTTACCATTCTGCAATAGTTGCTTTTCTCTACTTTGTATCCTCCTATCCTAGATTTCACTCAAATCATCTACCTTACCATCCTACGAATTTCTGTTTAAGAAAAAATGCTCTCCCAAATTTTCACATATTACACTCAATAGTTGCTTTTCTCTACCCATGGGATTGCTCTCTATTTTTTCATTTCTCTACCCATGGGATGATGTGGCATTTTATACCACCACCATGGCTTTTTGTCCACATTGTTGAGGTTTGAGATAGAGTACTTACTCTCCCACCCATTGTATCATTTGTAGTCAATGGAATAAATTACCATTTTTTGTTTTTAAAAAGTGCTCTCCCAATTTTCCGCACATTAGACTCTCTATGCACTCTTCACCATTCTCGAATAGTTTCTTTTCTATCTAGAATTTTGACAAATCATCTATCTTACCATCCTCAAGAGGCACAAATCACCAAATTTTGTTTTGAAAAAAATGCTCTCCGAATTTTTTGTACATTACACTAAATAGTTGCTTTTCTCTACCCGTGAGATTGCTCTCTGTTTTTTCATTTCTCTACCTAGGGGGTGGTGTGGCATTTTAGACCACCACCATGGCTTTTTGTCCACATTGCTGAGGCTTGGGATAGAGTACTTACTCTCCCACCCGTTGTATAATTTGTTTTGAATGGAACAAATTACCAATTTTTGTTTAAAAAATAATGCTCTCCCTATTTTCTACACATTACACTCTCCAGTCACTCTTCACCATTCTCCAATAGTTGTTTTTTTCTACTCTGTATCCTCCTATTTTGGATTTTGCACAAATCATCAACCTTACCACCCTCAAGATGCACAAATTACCAATTTTTGTTTAAGAAAAAATGCTCTCCCAAATTTTTGTACATTACACTCAATTGTTGTGTTTCTTTGCCCATGGGATTGCTCTCTGTTTTTTCATTTCTCCACCCATGGGATGAGGTGGAATTTTGGACCACCGCCATGGCTTTTTGTCCACATTGCTTCGATTTGAGATACAGAACTTACTCTCCCACCCATTTTATAATTTTTTTAAAATGGAATAAATTACCAATTTTTGTTTTTAAAAAATTCTCTCCCAATTTTTTGCACATTAGCCTCTCTAGGCACTCTTCACCATTCTCCAATAGTTGCTTTTCTCTACTCTGTATCCTTCTATCCAGGATTTTGAACAAATCATCTATCTTACCATCCTCAAGAAGCAAAAATTACCAAATTCTATTTTTGAAAAATATATCTCCCAATTTTTTGCGCATTAAACTCAATAGTTGCTTTTCTCTACCCATGGAATGATGTGGCATTTTAGACACCGCCATGGCTTTTTCTCCACATTGGTGAGGCTCAGGATAGAGTACTTACTCTCCCACCCATTGTGTAATTTGTTTTGGATGGAATAAATTACCAATTTCTATTTTTTTTTAATCTCCTAAATTTTTGCACATTACACTCTCTAGGCACACTTCACCATTATTTAATAGTTGATTTTCTTTGCTCTGTATCCTCCTATCCATCATTTTGCACAAATCATCTACCTTACCATCCTCAAGAGGCACAAATTACCAATTTCTCTTTTAAGAAAAATGCTCTCCCAATTTTTCACACATTACACTCAATAGTTGCTTTTCTCTACCCATGGGATTGCTCTCTATTTTTTCATTTCTCTACCCATGGGATGACATTTCTCTACCCATGGGATGACATGGCAATTTAGACAAATGACATGGTATTTTTTCCACATTGCTGAGGCTTGGGATAGAGTACTTACTCGCCCACCCATTGTCTAATTTGTTTTGAATGGAATAAATTACCAATTTTTGTTTAAGAAAAATGATCTCCCAATTTTTCGTACATTATAGTGTCTAGACACCCTTCACCATTCTCCAATATTTGCTTTTCTCTACTTTGTATCCTTCTATCTAGTATTTTGTGCAAATCATCTACCTCACCATCCTCAAGAGGCACAAATCATATACCTTACACAAATTGGGATCTACTTGTTGCACTAGTGAGCACTTTGTATCACATCTTGTCCTTCAAATGAGTAATTTTCAGTATTGGGTTTGTTTAAGATAATCTAAGCCAACCTATACCCTAAACCCAATGGATAATTAAACAATTAAAAATGTTTGAAAATAATTTTAACTCGGATGGTTTAGGACAATCACAATAAGTTGAGAGTAAGTCCAAGCTAGCTCAGTGGGAATTCAAATACAAAACAACAATTTAAACCACTGGGCAAATCACAGTAAGTCCAAGCCAGCCTAATGGGAAATTAAAAAGTTAAAGTTTTTTTATAAACAATTTCAACTTAGATGTTTTACGACATTTACATTGAGTCCAAGCCAACCCGATGGGAATTGAAATACAAAAAACAATTTAGATCACCATGCTGGTACACTCACCTCATGTCTACAGAACCGCTCGTTGTTGTTGCTCTTCAAGGAGTCTTTCTTCTTCATGTCATTTCTCCCTCTAATTCGTTTCCTTTCCTCACATCACATCCTTCTCCTTGTGCCTTGACCAGGCTTGTTAACTCTCCTGTCTTATAGCCTCTTCCTTGTTCCTTGCAAGACATAACAATGTGCACAATGCCATGATGACAATTATTGATTTGTGAACCACTAGAACAACCAATAGAACAAAGTGAAATGAGCAAAGAAAGGAAGACGAGGAGTGCAACTTACCTAGACCAAAAGATAGGATTCAAGGAAGACGATGAGTGAAGCAAGCAAAGAAAGGATTTAAGGAAGATGATGAGTCCAAGCTTGAATAAGAGAGGGAATTTGGAAAGTGTTCAAAGGTACAAGGCAACATGAATTGTTTGGCATCATATTCAAGATTTTCTAGAGCATGAGGTGTGAAATTTGAAATTCCAACAGATGGCACTTCCCTCCTTCGACAATTCATGTCAGCAAATTAGAAAGGTCGGTGGCTCCCAATCAAGTGAAATGTGGCCTGAAATGCTAAAAATAACTAATAGATCAAAGGGCACGCTATCGTGTTCAAAGCTGTGGATTATGAATTGCAGTGACCTTTGGTATGCTCATCGGTCATATAGCAAGGAAGTGCATGAAAAAAAAAGGCTATATGGCTCATAAGCATGCCAAAGATCATTGCATTTAATAATACACAGCATCAAACCTGATAACATGCCCTTTGGTCTATTTGTGTTTTGAAGCATTTTAGGCCACATTGCACTTGTTTGGGATATCCAAGTCTGCTAACATGTATCGTTGGAGGGGGGCAAATCCGATGGCTAAAATTTTGCTACTTGTGTGAATTTTGAATTTTCACACCTCCTGCCCATTAAATCTTGGAAGATTAAGTACCTGCAACCTACCCCCACCTTGCAAATGCCCTACAACCTACATGCATCTCAACATGAAGGTTCTCCAATTTGGACCATACCTCAAATGCACTTGTCAATGTCTGCACTACGGGAGAAACTCCATGATGGTGCGCACAAGGGTAGAATGTGCCTTTGAGTCTTTGTCTTGCCATTTAGCAAAGCTCATCTTGAAATTTATCCTCCTAATCCTTGGTCCACTTCTTAGGATTGGAAGCACACTCAAGTTTTAAAACCACGAACAAGCTCCCATAAGCCCTTATGAATGTATTAAACCTTGATCTGTAGCTTTCCAATGAGCATAATTTGCTCCACTCAACTTGTCTTTTTCATTCGTGCACAGGGGAGCCATAGAACCTTCATCAACTTGGAACTATTTCTTCCTCAGCCCCTCTGCTTTCAATATTAATAAAAGAAATTGCCCCTACCAAATCTATATGATCTTGGTCAAGACATAGGCGATGGCTTCATCCATGTGCAATGCAATAAGGGTAGGTGGGATATGGTCTGAGACAATACCCCATCGCTTATACCTTTGAACCTTGTGCAAACCACCTAGCCAATGTGGACCTCCTCGCAAATCAATGCTTTGAACCTGCTCCTGCTAATTGCATGGGCTAGAGCTCCTAAAAATTGGCCTCTAATATTGTGGGAGAAATGTCACCCGGCCAAGACACCTCCATAGGGAGCTTGGTAGATCCCTATCACCTTAGATCATAATGTAGGGACCGGTTCACAGCCAAAGGAAGGGTGCTAAAGTAGATAGTGGAAGGCACATACCAAATCGCAGCAGTAGATGGGTGGAAAACCCCCCTCAAGAACATACCACAAAGACTCATGACTTATCGCATCTATTGTTGCCCTCTTTGGTTCATGCCAGAGACCATGGGAGAGAGATGAAATGCATGGAAGCATGCAATAGATCGATAGATAGATAGATAGAGAGACAGACAAACAGATAGACAAACAGATAGAATAGACACTGATAGACGCAATGATAGCTGTGTATACAGCAAGGGAAACACCCAATGATACAAGAGAGGAACTGCTCCAGTGGATGTAAGAAAAGGGAGGAGGCTAGCCCTACAAATGGGGTAGCAAGACCACTGACCTGGGGGCATGATCTGACTGACCCACGCAATGGTTCTAGCCAACTTATGGGTCGATTGCAAGCCTAGCCCTATCTAAGGACCTACCAAGCGCCTAGGGTTCTGGCCGTACTAGCCCACTATTTTGGGCCTAAAATGCCCTCCTACTAGCCCTCTAAAGGGGCATCTAAGCTCTCCCTATCCTAGCTTGAAAAAGGATTAAGCACACCCATGAATAATCCCTCTCTCTCTAGGTCCAACCATGAGATGCCATATGCTCTGATAGCTTTCCCATGCAATATAACTCACAAATATCTCTCCTCCTTGGGAGACCATGGATCATCCAAGAAGACTACAACATGGACATGTCCAATGAGAATCTCATTTAGGGAGAGGTAGAAACTAGATCATCCTTAACACTAATCAGATTGGCCAAAGCATGAGAGGGCAAGAGATCTTAACCATGTAGTAGAGGGGGAGGATGAGGATCTTGTGACATCATCTACCCGATCAAAGTTTCATGACACACTAAATCTTCTAAGAGGAGATGGAGGACTTGATCTTTTTTTACACTCTAGAAGATTGGGAACCCAAGCTCCAAGACATAAATAGCTCAAAGATAAACCTTGGAGCAATCCAAAACTCCTAAATAATCATATCAGGTCCAAATTAGACCCAACTCATAGCTCTGTGCACCATATTCATAGATTTTTTTGTTTGGTCAAACCAACCCATCAAAAGTGGCGTTAGATCCCTTTGAAGCCTAATATCGAGCCATTACTAAAACCTTGTACATGACTAGTTGATAAATTGTAATGGGTCTATTATATAGAGATCAAAAAGTTATTAGAGGCTAGATTAATATATCCCATATCCATGTTCAAATAGTGCTCTTTGATGGTTTTTGTATCGAGAAAATGTCCATGACAATCTAGGTCCATCTCAAATATTGAGAATCAAATAGAGTGGCCGTTCTAAACTTGCCCTACCTTTAAGAGATCAAATCTTTGATTAGATATCCAAACAAGAGCTCTATAATTTCATGGGTGGTTTTAATTAAATCACAGTAGCCTTAGAAGATAAATTGAAGACCACATTGGTCACCATGTTTGTGAGCTTTGAAAGTCAATGATCTCGTTGAGTTGCAAATTTTACCAGTGCTTCATGAATGAGTCACTTGTTAATTTGCTCTCAAAAGACCTTAATCTCTTCATGGATGACATGGAGAAGCTATTTTTTTTCCATAAGCTATGAGGAGCACTTCTTAGCTTTAAAACCTAATAAGCATGTCTTCAAAGTGGGACATGTTAGAACCTACCATGGGATCACAATTGACCTTGACAAAGTACAATGCATCCGGTAGCTCTAGAGTATCCTCACTATTATGGGATCACAATTGACCTTGACAAAGTATAGTGCATATGGTATCTCTCAGTCTCCCAAGAATGTCAAATAGCTCTAGAGTATCCTCACTATAATTGCGGGCTACTATTAGAGGTTCATTCTAGACTATGCATCTCAGACTTTTCCCTCGGTCAAGACCTTGAAAAAGGACCATGTCTATGAGTGGAACACAAAATATAATCATGCCTTTGAAGAGATGAAGCAAATGTGGAGAGGGCCACCATCCTTACCCCTTCAGAATATAATCAAGAGTTTTAATGTTTTCTCTACTATAGGTACTTGTACAATGGCTTGCTACTTATTGCAATACATGGGGAAGAGCCCCGCCATCTAATATTCTATTGTATCTAGACCTTGTTTTCTATAGAAACTTGCTACGCCAAAATTTTGTATCTCATAGTCATTCATATCTAGACCTTGCTTTCTATAGAAACTTGGTTCACTCGACTTGAGAGATTGCCATGCAGAAAATTAGGAGCTACATTCTAAGAATGAAAGTGGTGGTCTTTGTGAAAAACAAGAAACTTTGCCTTAGCTCAAACCCCTCAAATACTTGATGAAATTGGTTGGGATCTTTTAAGAGTTATTGGCTCTTTTAGGATCTAGGACTTGAGGATATATACTTAGCTCTATCATGAATATGACTCAAAAATGTGTGGGATTTTTAGGACATGTTTCAATCTCTATGGGTCTTCTTGATAGGCATCTACTCAGTACATCCATTGATTTATATCTAATGATCTTCCCTTTACACTTGTGCAACTACCATGGTGCTTTAATTAAATGTTCATAATCTCAAGGTATAAATCAAACACTCGTACATTTTCAAGGATTAACTCTAAGGGATACTGCCTATACTCTGAGAGAAGATGTTCTCGTTGGAAATATCATTACATAATTTGACTTTTCCAAACTCTAAAAAGGTTGATGGGGGTCTTACTTCTTGTGAGCATGGAATGGATACTCTAGCTAGTCCTTGATTAATCTAGTCCTTGGACACATTGGATTGATGTATCTACAAATACATGAAGACTTTATGTGAATCATGTGTCTCCCTAGTCATGTGGGAATGATGTATCTCCAAATACATGGATGACTTCATGATGTGATGACTTCTTTTGGAACATCTTAAAAATGGTGACTCAAACACTGAGTTTCACCATAGTGTACTTCTTGGTAAGGATATATTGATTTGGTTGGATTTGTAATTACATTTGATATTGTGACATCAATAACAAGTGGAGCTCTGCATTGAGGCTTGCAGTCCCACAATAAAAGGTTCTTGTTCTAACATATTTGTTTTGTGGATGGATGTAGGTGAGTGGAGCTCCTTCAATTTCATTTACAACATGCTACCAGCTTATCAAATTGAGTTATCCTTACTTTTTTGTGTATATAATGTAGACCCCACATGCTGAGTCATGTTTATTTTGTAATGGATGCATCAATTTTACGAGCAAAAACCTATGAGGAGGTTTATTTGAGCGTGTTTTTCACGAGATTAAAAAAATTGTATTTCTTTAGGAAACATGGTTTTTACACTTTTATTTTCACTAGAACTAGATCCCTTTATCATAAAAATGTACATAATAGTCAGTCATTCAATTTTACATAACATAAATTTTCTTATTCACAAACATCCTTTGTACCCTTGTTATTACCTTAAAAAAGTGTTGAAAAATAATCCCTCATAATCACACTCAATGTAATAATATTATACATATATAATTACTTATTAAACACAGTTATATCAATATGACAAGAGCTTTCTAGTATTTTAATAGCATAAATAAGAGGATATTTATGGATATGTTTCTAAAGAAGTTTAAATTACTATTAATAATTATTAACGCGCTTATATATCACTCTCATAAAATACATGTAATATTTAATACTATATATGTAATACTTCCCAAAATATGATCCCATAGATGTGCTCAAAGGGGGTTTTCCAATCAATTTGAGTGGCTGAATGACTATATTTGGACATTGGATGTGAAAGTTATACCACTTTTAAAAGTGTTGTCCATGGTAGTTTGATTGGTAGTTTTGCGAGCGAAACTACCTTGGAAGACCTACTTCAAATGGGTTTCATTGGAGAAACTACCTTGATGGCTTTCTTCAATGAGGTTTCTTTGGAGGAACCCTTTCATAAAGCTAGTTTGAGAGAGGGTTTTCAATGTCACCCCTTATTAAGTAAAACTGGTAAGAAGGATCATAAGGGAATTTTCATAGAGAAGTCTACTCTACATGTGGGTTTCTTCAAAATCCATCCCATTATGTTACTCACCATTCCCAAAAAAATTTGTAAAGATTTGTGTATAAAATAGGCATTGCTATAATACTTTGCATATTTCTAAGTGAAACTATGTTTTGTTCTGATCTATTTTTGCCATATCTTTACATAGTTGGAAGCTTTTTTTTCCTGCTCGCTTGGACGCTCGAAAGATTTCACTCAAAAAAAGCTCGTCCCCTTTTGTAATATACTTTTGAGTAATGTCTTTGTTTGAAGAAGTGAATGCAAGTGTGTCTATCTTTAAAAGTCACCACACACACATGAGGGGATGGAGAAGGGAGGATAACCCTCGTCTATTGCCATCCATGACACATCTTGCTTCCTTCTTTCGTAGGGTTATACTCCTTTTTGGTTATTATACCAAGTTTGACGAAGCTGTATTGACTTATGAGTTTCCTACACATGGAAGCAATACTTAATCGATCCATGAGTACCCTACACTTGGAAATACTTCCTACAAAGGATGATTTCCACAATAACTACTCTCATTAGTTGATTTTTTGTATGGAACTTTTTTTTTCTTTCCATAATACCTGAGGCGGTAAAATCTTATTGTATGGTAACATACCATTTTGACTCATAGCTATGTGGTGGCACTAAAAGATATAGAGACACCTCCTATCTCTACTTATGCATTTGGTGGGCACCATGGCCCCTCCCCCATAGGGGGCCCTGGTGACCATCGTGGGGTGTGGACCCATGTATGTATTACCTTAAAAAAGTGTTGAAAAACAATTCCTTTAACGAAACATCCCTCAATCACTCTCAGTGTAATAATATTATACATATATAATTACTTATTTAACACATTTATATCAATATAACAAGAGCTTTCTAGTGTTCTTATAACATAAATAACAAGATATTTATGGATATGTTTTTAAAGAAGTCTAAATTACTACAAATAAGTATTAACTTGGGCTTATATATCTCTCTCATAAAATACATGTAATATTTAATGCTGTATATGCAATATTTTCCAAAGTATATCCCCATAGATGTGCTCAAATGAGTTTTTTGATCAATTTGAGTGGTTGAATGACTATATTTGGACATTAGATGTTCAAGTTGTCACTTTTAAAAGTGTTGTCCAAGGTAGTTTTGCCAGTGAAACTACCTTGGAAGACCTAATTCAAAGGGGTTTTACTAGTGAAACTACCTTGATGGCTTGCTTCAATGAGGTTTCTTTTGAGAAACCCTTTC
The DNA here is from genome assembly GCF_047967505.1 of Dipteris shenzhenensis. NCBI lineage: Eukaryota > Viridiplantae > Streptophyta > Polypodiopsida > Gleicheniales > Dipteridaceae > Dipteris > Dipteris shenzhenensis. The sequence goes on along the minus strand of NC_141609.1, from coordinate 34,905,402 downwards.
ATGAAGATAGGTCGAGAGAGGGTTTTGAATGTCACCCCCTATTAAAAAGTAAAGGTTGTAAGAGGGATCGTAAGGGAATTTTCATAGAGAAGTCTACTCTACATGTGGGTTTCTTCAAAAGCCATTCCATTATGTTACTCACCATTCCCAAAGATGCATGTAAAGATTTGTGTATAAAATAGGCATTGCTACAATACTTTGCATATTACTAAGTGAAAGTATGTTTTCTTTCAATCCATTTTTGCCATTTCTTTACATAGTTGGAAGCTTTTTTTTTTCCTTTGCTCGAACGCTCGAAAGATTTTGCTCGGAAAATGGTCATCCTCCAGAAAAAGGAGGGACACGCAAGATCCCCACCAACTCAGGGCTGCGGTTTTGTATGAAGTTTTTCAATCATTAATAAAATGTTCCTTTCTTTGCAAAAAAAAAAATCTCCACCGACCATGAAGTTAAGTTAGAGAAATCCACCCAAACTAGGCACTTGCAAAAGATGAAGTCATCCACACTAAAAGAGGGACTCTATGGGATAGGCAACACCACTGTGCCCGAGAATACTAGAACCCTACCTATCAATTCATCTCTAATTGCTTTTGAAGCACATCCAACTTGGTAGAATATGCAGTCGACAGAATATTGCTTAAGAATTCACCCAACTCCACCATCGAGCCCTATGGAAAATAAAAACAATCCTTGAGCAAGATTTTCAAGCTCTTAACCACCTCCAAGCACACAATTGGATGCTTCTTGCCTACATAAAGCCACCCTTTATGATCTGCTTCTCTTTTCTGCCATTCCACTTCTACATGACACAATAGTTGTGGGCACCTTTCCATCATACACAGCCATTTGTGTTCCTCTCTTTTTAGGCACAACTATGGTTGCAAGGATGTATACCCAATTGTGTGAGAACTCGGGCTCTGACAATAAACTGTACCAATGTTCATCCCATTCCTCTCTTGCATCCTTTTCATTACATACTTGGAACACGTTCACTAAAGTGGTCCATTGAGTGGTATCTGACTCAGCTACTATAAATAAATTGTGGGACATAGGATGGGCTTTCCAAGTTTGAAGGTCAACCCTGATGACTTGCTCGTCCTTACATAGACTATCATGTTTGAGCTCCAATCATGGACTAATCTTATAGTGTGCATGAAATTCCTTCCTATTATAAGATCATAGCCATTTGGTTGGTCATGGAAATCCATACCACAAACCATACTTGTCTCGGCAGGTTGGACCAAAGGTCTTAATTTTGATGTCCCTTAGAACTCCTATCACTGAGCTATAGCTCCATTAGCTAGCTTGACCATTAGGCTCGTACTCTCCATTTCAGGTCATCTCCAATTGTTCCAGCGTTGTTCAGTGACTATACTTACACCAGCTCCCCCATTGAAGATTGCCAAGGGCATTTTTATCTTGGTAGGAGATGGGAAGCATTGCGTTAGTGTAGTCACTTTGAAAGTACTAACCTAATTTGTTGATTAGACCTTTGATAATATTGGGCTCCTCAATGGGGGTTTCTACTACCTTGGGTCTTCCACTCTTTCGAGGATAGGAGAGGCTTTAGGGGCTCTATCAAAGGTTTGATGGTTAGGATGTATGGTATCTGGCCCCTTGCTGGTCTTAATATATTGCTCAATTTTTTCTTGGCAGTCACACACTAGTTATTGTGCCTCGATGAGACGTTGTTTCTCAATGATCAGGTCTAGGTATTCACCCTGACCTTTTGGGGTCATAGGTTTCCCATAAGTCAACACTCCCCCAGTGCCATTCCCTCCTTTAGGCAATTGGTTAAGTTGGTTCTCAACTAAGGGAGTATGGCTTAGAAGAGGACGAGGTAGACAAGGTGGTTGTGTCCTCATTGGACCCATTTTGGATAATCAACTTGTCAAAAAACTTTTCCCACTCTAATTACACCCTTGTAGTTTTGCCTCTTTAGGCTGAAATGAACTGGCCTTATTCCTTTTGGCCTTTGTTTGGATTTCCTCACTAAAGGCTCTAGCTTGGGCCTTGGTTATCACATTTAAGGAGACCAATGATACTTGGACTTTCTCTATACTCAGCGGATTGATGTTGGTATTAGGATCTGTGGACGCTCTAGGAGCCCTTTGCATCAAATAGCAAAGATGATCTATCTTATAGCCAGAGCACAATGGTGCATTCAAATTGGTGGTAGTTACCAATGCTAGGGTTGGTTATCCTTATAGGGGCAATACTTTAGAAAGTGAGGTCCTTGGTGCTTACAGCAGGCCATCGAGATTGATTAGCCGGTGTCTTGTACAGACACTCACTAGCCCTATTTATGACCTTTACATGTATAGCACTATGTCTTGTACAAACAACCACTAGCCCTATGAGCATCGACTGATTGGCTGGTGTCTTGTATGGACACTCATTAGCCCTATGGGGAACTTCGTAGCATATGTTCTAGATAATGTGCCCTCCCTAGATTCAACCTGCTCATTCATATGTGCCATACTATTTTGTAGCCAATAGACACTTGGCATCCTTGTCTTGAAGGTGTCACTAAATAAGGGTCCTCCCTCATTTAGTCTACATGTGGTTCCATAGTATTCACTGGTATGGTGGTAGTTGGTGCACTTCGCATGGCCTCCATCATGGTTGATTGGAGTGAGCCCTGCGGCTCCTCTAGCACTCGGTTTTGCCTTGCAAATGGGTTCACCATGTCGAGGTCAGCCGTCCAAACCTTCCCATCATGTTGGAAAAAGAATCCATGCATCTGCTGTGAATCCAAAGCGAGAGAGGGTACCCTCTAGAAAGCCCCAGTCTACTCTATCATAAGCTTTCTCAAAGTCCAGGAGTAGAATGGCAAGCCTATGACCAGTATGTATGGCCCATTCAAAAGCCTTCTAGAATGAGAAAATATTGTCGAAGATGCTCCTACCATGACAAAACCCATCTACATATCATGTATAAGATCTAGAAGAAAGGGCTGCAGACGTAGGCTAATTGCTTTTGCTAGGATTTTGTACAAAGTGCCCAAGCAAGTGATCAGTCTCCACTGTGGCACTAAATTCATGCAACCCCCTTTAGGGATAAGGCCCTTAGTGAGTGAGTCTAGCATCTCACTTGAGTCCCAAATGCCCTACAGGGCTGAGGCAATGTGATCCCCAATATGATGCCAAAATGAAATAAAGAAAGAGGGTGTAAGGCCATCTAAACCAGGACACTTGTCCTTGTGAAGGGCACAGAGACCACCAGTCCTGAACTCTATGTTGGTGAATGGTGCATCAAGTGAGACTATCATATCTCCAGCCACCAACATAGGTAAATGCTCCCAAATAATACCTTGAGCATCATCTCTGGCCTGAGTGTCAGTATCTATTGTAAGAATGGACGCATAGAAATATGTAGCTACTTGCAAGACGGTATCTGAATGTGTCTGTAAAACTCTATCTTAGTCAAGAAGTTGTGAAATGCTCTCCCGACTATGTATGGGGCCAAGAGTAGAGAAAAATTGCTTGTTGACCCTACCTCCCATCTAGGTCCAAAATGACTCCTTGGCATGAAAGGCATATTCTGCTCTCTGATCCAACAATGACTGCTGGTGAGCCCTTGCTGCAGCAAGGCACTCTTGAACCCAAGCATTTGTAGGTCTATTCTACTCTTCCCTCTGAAGAGTAGCCAACTGCTAGCGGCGGATACCTATCTCTCACCTAAGAATCTCACATCTCCTGAACCAAGAAACTGAGTAATATAAGTTGCTAATATTTGAGAGGGCTATTGCTATATATGACAGGGAAAGCAGCCCATCATGCATGTGAGAAACCCAATTCTGCAGAACTGTGAGGCCTTCCTCTCCGTAGAAAGCATCTCAAATCCTGATACTGGTTGAATGATTGCTCACTTGAGGATCTGAAACATATAGAACAACTGGAAAATGATCTGAAGTGAACACCCCATGTGTAATGCATATTGTCCCACCTCTATCCAGAGCCCAATTATCCACATAAAATTTGCTAATTCATGCATGGACAGGCATCTGAACCCTCTTGTTCGACCAAAAAAATAGGAGTGAATGTGACTCAGTGTGAAAAGCATCATCATGCCAAGCATCTCTACCATTGTACTAAAAAAGGAAAACATCCCAGGCTGCTCTCTCTAGGGAATGTAAGACACCTTCCGTACCACCTCTTTTGTCTGTGGGCATTTCAACCATGTTGAAATCACCCCCAATGATAGAAGACTCTGCAAGGCATGACCAAGAAAGTAGCTCCTTCCATAAAAGGGCACGGTCCCCTCTTGAATTAGGGGCATAAAGGTTTAACAAACGAACGTTGCGCCCACGAATCAAAAGAGTGATCCACTGAGCTATGATTTAAGGATTACCCGGATGCGAAGGCCATCTCAGTCCGCAAGCCTGAACTTGTTAAGCTTTGAGAGAGGCCAAGTGTCGTCGGTGTCCTTGATTGTAATCAGGCCAAAACCTTTAATAAAGAGCTTCACAAATAGGCCAAAAGGGATAAATTTAGCCTGTCACACCTTTGAGCATCTGTGTAGTGTTTGGGGACTATTTTTTTACTTACTCTACCTACTTACAAACATGAAGCAACAAGAAACAAAAAAAACAAGCAAGTTGGAGCAAAATAGAGTGTTTTCTTCAAAACGAGGACTGTTTGTCATTTCCAAGACCTTGAAACACAAACCGAATCATCACTTTCCACCTTTTTTGTGAGGATTGGATAGTATACAAGGTTTAGCAATGATCTCCTCTGCATTTTCCTAGATTTACACACCTTGAAACCTTGAAAAGCATCTACAACTAACTCAAAATGACTACCGACCTCTGTTCTCATTCAATTCTCCTCTTTTTATCAGCTCATACCTCTCTCAAACACCAAAACCAACTCCTTTTTACCTAGCTGCTAAGTGTTGGGCAATGGGAGATAATGGAAGAAGCACATGCAAGCAAGAGTATGCCTCTAGCTTCTTGGTAACGGTGCCAAAAATGTGTAATCTCTGGTGTGGCTCACGTGTCATGAGGATCTTGGAGGTGTGCCGATGGAGCCTCCTACTCCAAGCTACTTCTTGTGGCACCTATCCAAGCATGTACGGGCCATAAGTGTCACCCAAATGGCTTTTGGAGTTGTCGCAATGTGAATCCTCATAAGAAGAAGGGGGAGAGGAGAGGGGGGAAGGGAGAGGGAATGGGGGGGGGAAGAGGGAGAGGGAATGGGGAGTAAGAGGCAAGAGAGGGGAAGGGGGATGAGAGGCATTCACAAAGGCAAGAGATAAGACAAACACAAGACAACACTCTTGGAAAAGGAGAGAGGTTCTATTTTTCAAAACGTGCCAGTAACAACTGAAGACCAACATTTGACTTTTGGATTTTTATACAAGTCACTTTATGAAGGGAGGGCCAGCCATATGCTCACTCCTCTTCCTACCTTTTCTGCTATATTATTCATAGAATTACAATTCTCTCTGGCCCAAGGCAACTTCTCACAAGATTCATGAGCGCATTGCACATATTTATATTAGTTTGTGAGAAGGTGCAAAATGTGGTGATGTTAGCCTTAAATTCCTCTTGCATATTCTGTGGCCACGTGAGAATGTGCTCTAAGACCCTTTAGAAGGCATTCCCACACATTGAGAAACAAGAACATAATTTGTAGAGAACGTATTTAGAGTTATTCTCACACAAATCCAGCTCTCTCAACATGGATGTAGGATATTAAATTGCCTCTGCTAACATCCTAGATTTTCTCAATGTTAAGCGCAAAGATAGCGAGCAAGTGATTATTGGGCATCTCCAGTTGGGGTCTCCCGCAGTTACCTGACACCTTCTTTGATCTAAAGAAATTGGTTTGCAAATGGTGCAACCGGTGTGCTTTTCAAGAGAGCAGTCTGTAGGATAAGCTTAGACAAAGGGGAACATTGACACCGATTGGCGTGGCATGGTGGATAGTTGAAAATTCATCACATGTGTTGTGACGTGGGGATGTGCTCTTAGAGGGCATTCACATGTCTTGCCGATCTTCAATCCTTTGACTTTGGGCATCTAATGTAAGGAGTTGTTCCCTTGTCTTACGCGATCTACAAAAGGTTGAAACTTAGGACGTGAAAGCTTGAATGCACTGCTGCAACGACATTCCATCCAAGGCGAATCCGTTGTTACCATATTCTTGAGGCTAACATCACCCCAAATACCAATGTTAATAGAGCTCTCTTGAGATCCTCAATCCTTGACGTAGCTTTTGGGAATACATCAAATTTGGTTGAAGGGCAACATGAGAATGCCATCTTGGAGCACATTCTCATGGACGGTCCAGTGAAAATGGGTAAAAATATGCAAGGTATGGCAACGTCTTTGCATAGCAATGGCAATTCATAATTTTCGGATCGTTGTAGCAAAACTTATCGAAATTCCTTGCAAGACATTAGCTCCCATCTCCTCAAAGTCTCCACCCTATTTTTATGGCTAACTTCACCAAAATCCCCGATGTTATCTTTGAAAATAGTGAGCTCCCTTACACAGCTGATGAAGAAGGTGAATTTCATGGACAAATTCTACCATTAGCCTTCTTATAGAAACGGTGACTTGAAGTTGTTAATGTGGGAATGCCCTCTTAGGGGGGTTTCACACCCCTCCGTGGATGGGTGAAGCCCCCAAATCTTGGTTTGAAGATAAAATTCATGCCCATCTGCTATCGTATTCACAACTGGGCGGACAACATTTCTTCAAATAATAAATGCTACATGTGGATTACACCAAAAAAGGATGGGCCAACTAGTAAAATCGGGTGACTTGTGGTGGTGGGACCCAAGTTCGGATCCTGAATTCATCGGCTAATTGGTTTCCTTCTTGTGGACAAGTTCTGGGCCAGGCCGTCCAAAAACTTTTCCATGCTCAGCATGACAAGGAGGCCAGGACGCCAGTGCAATTCTTAGATGATGTCGAGCGGATCGGTGTGAAGACCTCTTGAAGCTGGCCTGGGTGTGAAACCCCTCTTAGAGCTAGTCCCCAGGCACTAGACAAGTAGGGGATAGCAACCTAAGATCACTGGTGGGGTGGAGATTGTAAAGTGGAACATAATTTCAAAGCTGAGGTCCCATTGTGAGGTTGAAATATCCATAGACTGGCTACTCACATATGGGCAACATTGTCTTACTGGGCAAGCACAGCTGAAGTCTTCCTTTTTCGGGCCGAAAACTTTGGGAGTGGGAGTTCCCAGGCGCTGGGAAGTGCCCATGCGCACCCTTTTGGCCTTGCTCATCTTGAGTGTCCGAATTTCCCGATGATTAGAGTTTAATTTTTATTTCTTAGTGGTGGTTGTGCCTAGGTATAATTCTTTAGACATCGAAGCTAATTCCTCTGGGGGCGGGTTGGGGGAGGTTGTACACATGGGGACTTGTTGGGTTAGAGGTCATTCCCACGTATGCGAAACATACGTTCCACATTTTTATACGCTAGTTTATCAGGATGTCATGTTAACATTGCGAGAATGAATGGAAATAAGCACGATTTTCATTCTTCCTGGATTATCATGACATTCCAGCCAAACATCGTTCCCAGTTCCACTACAATTCTAGCGACTGTTGTCAGAACAATCGTAGGAGCCAAAAGTTTTTGTTTGTTCTCACGCTACGTTCGACCTTGCAGGCTTAAGGGTGGTTACAAAGCCAAGGGTGCCCTAGAGGTGCCCAACTTGTGGGTAGCCAAGAAAAGCTTTGGAGAGTCTTCAATGGGCATGGGAGTTACACACCGCCCAAGCAAGAATCTTTATAAAAAGGGAGCATATAATGGGAAAAGATCCTATACTTGAATCTGATTGGTTGAAAAATGGGTGCCCAAACTTGGGCAACCAAAGTTGCCTGCCCAAGAAATCTCTTATCATGGGCACAAGGTGGCAGCTGACTCACCCTTTGGACTCCCCAAAATTTTTGCTGTGTGTAAAGGGGGGTGCCCATCTAGAGCAATGGAGCATCCTGATTGGCTCCCCCTGGCACTCTTTGGTGTGTAAAGGGCCTAAATTTCAGCTCCTCGTTGCAGGAATGCGCTGGTAATCGAGATCATGAGTCGAATGGAGTGCCCCTAGGAAAAGGGAGCGAATCTAGCATGTAATGGCAAGGGAATCTAGGAACGGGAATCTAGCATGTAATGACAAGGGAATCTAATAAGATCCGGGGAATCTATTAAGCTCCAGCTCACGTGCACCGCCGATGATCGTTAATGTCCGAGAATGATGGCATCCCCATCATGCCAAAAGCACCCTTGCTCAGTATATCCCACGACCTTCTCTTCTCCTCAGCTTATAGCAATTGCTTTTTACACCTTGCAATTTTGTTTCTCTTCAGCTTTTTTGCCTTCCGAGTCTTGCTGATCATTAGAGAACCAGACTTTGCACGTTGCTTGCCCAGTAGCTGCTACTTCTCGACGTTCTGCCTGCTGGTAGGCCTCATCTCAGCCCTTGACGTTCTCCAGTGTTATAATGTTTGTTCAATGCTTTTTGAAGCTGCGCTCGTCTTCACACTTACACTCCCATGCAGCAAATTTGAATGGACTGTGCACTTAAATCCATCACAATGATTGCTTGCTATTTTTCGGGCCAGGTCGAGTCAGGTGGGAGTGTGTTCCTCTTTGTCCGGCAAAAATGAAGCTTGGACCGCCAAGGGTAGCACTCATCACAGGGGCGGGCTCAGGAATTGGTAGATACTTTTGCTAAATTCATATTTTCAATGTCTTTGTCAGGAATTTAATGTAACTTTGCAAATTTTAGAAGAAGAGTCTGTCGATTGTTGATGCCTCTCTCGAAGAGAACTTACTTACAAACTGACAGGGTCAATATCAGACCAGTATCAATTTTCCGTCCTTCACCCACTCAGCTATTTTTCAGTGAAGTTACGTACTTAATGTAAATAGGCACGCATGCATTGCAAATAAAACGAGCACACAGATTGTAGATGCTGACGATGTGTACTATTGGCTAATTTCGATGACCTCCATCATGTGAGATGCCACATAATTCGCATTACAAGCATTTTGTGCCTTCCATGTACATGTAATTCGGGTAAAGAAATAGGAGGTTCAAGCGGTATCCTCACCTGTTCCACCATCGTTACCTTTGGACATGTAGGTATGTGTATCAAAATACAAATTGGGCTACTCATATGAATTAAGCGTCCAATAACCTTGAGCTACTTATATGACTATTTTATTGGACAAAAGACAATGTTTTATCTGGATTCAAGTCTCAAACCCACGAAGAACTCATCGAAATCCAAGCAATGTAATTACGTATTCTGAAAGGTTTAAAACATTCCTTTTTTTGAAAATTCCATGACTAGGGCAAAAGTAATTTGTCAACTCTCCTCTATGTACAAAATACAAGTTCTTTATTTTTTTTTTCCGAAAAAACAGTGCTGATTATATTACTTCGAAAACAAGATACATGAGGTCAGTTTTGCAGCTGACGGGGCTGCGTTCACAAAGTGGACGCAGCCCTAAAAAGAAACAGAAAGCTCTCTCTCACGGAGGGATCAAGCGAGTGTGAATGAACAGCCAGAGAGGTGGTGAATAACGCCATTGAAGGCCCTGAGAAGTATGCTCAAAGAAGAGGCCCTGCGTATCCCAATCACGGAGGAAACATCTCCGCTTCTCTCGGCCAGCCCGGGAATCGCCCTGTATCTAGTCCCACTGGCCTCTGAGTGTGTGTATAATCTCACTCCAGATGTCGGTCATGACCTGGGCAGTCGGAAGAGAGGTGCCACCGAGGATCTACGCGCAGCGCGAGGTCCAAATGTGCCATCTAGCGATGCTGCTAATAATCTCCCAGACTGGCTGCCTCTCCTGAAATCCTGTGTCCGCCTCTGCCAGGTGCGGCGGAATGCCCTCTGCGGCCCCCAAGTCCCCTGCGTGATAAGGAACATGGGGTCCTGCGGGCCTGCCTCGAACAACTGATGAAAACCAGGTGTGGTGCTGCACCAGCAGAATGCGCCCCAAGTGATCAAACCTAGCTTCGGTGCTGCGCGAGTAAGGATCCCGAAGGTCCACCTCCACACTTCTTGGGCGCGAGTGCAGCTCCACAGGCAGTGTTTTGGTGACTCCTCGTCCTCATGACAGATCTGACAAAGTCCATCCTGACCAACCTGCCGCAACCAGCTCCCCACCGGAAGACCCTTGTGGGCGAGTAGCCAAAGGAAGTAGGAAATCTTCCGCGGCCACCAGCTCTCCCACAAGGCCTTCCAGAAGGCCTGCAAAAATAGCCTGGAGATACCCTGAGCATACCAACTGGGCCGCTGGGTGGGTGGGCGGCGCTGCATCCTCCCAAGAACTCTCCTGCCCAATGTTGTGCTGTAAGCGAAGAAAGGGGTCGGCCCCTGGCCTGCCACAACCTCTGGCCATCTCCACTCTACAAAATACAAGTTCTTTAGCTTAATGTTGGTTCTCTTTTTGGGGCGGATGTATGTGGTACTACGCTTCCCTATTGGGTGCATTCCATAACGTTTATATAGGGATACGGAACTCTTTGTTTCATCAAAGAATATTGGCACTTGTGAATTCATGGGCTAATGTATCTCTTTTAAACTTTAGTCAATCCAAGTTTATTTGTCCCAATCTTTCCAGTTATCATTATATATATATATTACCTGACTCTGTGTAATAAGAATGTCTCACATTGACTCAAAACATCTTTGAAAGCTTATTTCAGTGTAGTTATCTAATCTTATATCACTTTGAAAGTGATTATGTGTCCATGTACTTATTGGCACAGTCAATGCAAACACGAATCAGGGACAAAATGCTCAAGTGAGAGGAAATGTAAAACACCACTGTAATTGAGGAAGGTATCTATAGAATGGAAAAGGCAACAGACCACTTAATCCCTGCTTGTGGGATGAGTCTTATAGTGGTACCAGTCAAAGCGACTGTCTATGGCTTCATTCCAAATGATATTTGTAATCAATCAGAGCATATGTCACGGGTTACGTGCTGCAAGAGAGTGAAGAAATGCATGGTATGCAGCAAAAATATAGCATTTGAAGAACAAGTTTAAGCAATGCATGAATGGTAATGCAGTACATGGAGGGGCAATCAAAGATTTGCAATGCCAAATCACATTAAGAGAAGTTTGATGCATATACATGCATGATCTGAACCAGGGGCTAGGAAAGCTGCCAAACTGCAAGATTGCTAATTTACTCTAAGGCTCTAAGATGGTGGGCTGGAGGGACTTCACGTTCAGCTAACATTGGAAAGGCCACCCCTAATAGAACTTGTACGTGTATAGCTCTAGGAAAGGTGTTCATTGGATTTCAGATTTCATAAAAATCAGCTAGTCAATATCACATCTGAGTGGGAATTCATATTTGACGTCAAAAGCAGGTGTGTGATGAGGTCACGTCTTTTTGAAATGTGCAGTATACTTTCCTATGCGGGGTAGGTTTAGCCATACTTTAGTGGGATATAACACCATTGTCTAGCTCATAGTTTGATTGAATACAATGTCTCTCAAATCATAGAAGCTTTAATACAACTTCTTGAGCAAACTCTTGGTACTGCACACTGCCATCAGCAGACACTAGGTTGCTATCATTTGTAGGCCACATTTGCAATCTCAGTAGGACTGTTTTTTATCCCATGGGCTGTGTTTAGCCTCATATGGACAATAATGCGATCATCATCATCATTTTTCTCTAGCCTATCAAACAATTATGGAATCTAGCTAAGGAATTTTTGGGGGGGAAGCTCATGTAAATTGAGGTAAATGTAGGAGATTTAGATGTGTGAGAGATTAAGTAGCTTTCAGAGACACCTCTTAGTTATGTCGGCACATGAGTTTCTTTTCCATAGATTTTGTGTTCTGTTCCAAATTTGTTGAGAGCCTGTGTACTCTTTTGTACTCCCAAAGACACCAAAGGTTTCCCATGTAGGCTTTCTAATACATTGCAATTCGTTATTTTTATTTCTCCCAATCCTTCCCTTATGCAAACAGACACTCTCCGCTGAGGCAGTGCTCTTCTCTCTCTCTCTCTCTCTCTCTCTCTCTCTCTCTCACTCACAGGGGAGGCAGGGAGGCAGCAACAGGGGAAGGCGTTCTAAGCTCTGTGTGTGTGTGTGAGTGATGTTTGTGAGTGAGAGAGAGAGAAGAGCACTGCCTCAACTTTATACCTCAGCTTTTACCATGATTATTGATTATATAATGATTCTTTTCCTTTCATGTTACTCTACTTGAACCATCATTTATTTATGTTTAAGCATACACTAGAAAAGTTATAAAACAGCTATTCAGATATGTGCTACTCGAGGGTATATTAAAGGGTATGCTTTCCTTGCTATGCGTGATGGAGTTTATGGTTTTCAATCTTATGAGTGACTATCGTAAGATTGAAACGGGACTATGTTGTGCTTTTAGAGGATGAGTTTGGGAAGGTTCCTCGATTCATCTAGGTATATGCTTAAGCAGCATGCTGCCAAAACCCTATTCAACAAAAAATCACCATTCAGTTGACGTCAGATGAAGTGAAATGGGGATCTTTTGGGCACCAAAGGTCACTGTGACACCTCTGGGGGGGTCCGGTATCATTTCTAGAAGCTCTTATTTTTACATCACATTGTGCAAGCAAACTTTGAAGCATCAATTCTGCAACTATCAACTTCCAAACCCTCACATATATAAAGGATAAACAATGTATCCTTGTGCTAGCATTGTCGTCCTTCTCCCAGCTTGCCAAAGACAGACTTTGGTATCAAGATGGTTCGTGTCTATGGGTCTATAATGGACAGACTACTGGTCAGAATAGCTTGGATGCCTTGACCATGCCCATATCTAGTCAGGCCACAAAATAAGGGAGTCGGCCATATCACCTCGATCAAGAGACCTAGGGAGCAGCAGCGTGGCTCCTAATGGTTGGCAGATCAGCACATGTGTGCTAGAGCTGAGTTACAAACAATAGAGGCCATGCAAGTGGAGTTCTCCAACCATTCATCTAGAGTTGGATGGGTACAGCAGGGAGACAGGATGACCTGCCACTTTTTCGAGATCATAGGGCCTAGATCAGCGAGGCCAAAGCTCTAGCACCATTGGGACGAGGAGGGATAGGTTCTCTTGGGTCCCCAAGAGATTCCATAGGTGATTACCTTACCCTACAACCAATTATTTCAGGGCTGAGGAGCCTACCCTTGATGTAGAGGTTGAAAGGGAGGAGCTTTGGACCCAAGCCCCCAAGGTGGACTTAGAGATTATGATGATCCCCTTTCATAGATAGCAAGCTGCTTGAGGTCCAAAAGGCTTTTCCTATGTGAAAATGCTTGGGGGAGGATGGCCTCTAGCCTTGCTCTTTTAGATAGTTCAAGAATGTGATTGATACACCTCTACGACTTGCCTAGTGGGAGATCTTTGATTTGGGAGTGATGGCACCTTTTTTTTCCCATGGTTGGATATGCCTCATTTCCAAGGACGGGGATAGAGCTACCATTAGGTAGTGATGGCCGATTACCCTTTGGGATATAGCCTAGAAGATCTTAGTTAAAGTCTTTTGAATGTGTGTGGCAGCCTTTCTTTCTTGACATGATTCATGATATGCAGTCATGTTTTTTCAAGGAGTAGAACTTCCTTGATAATATCTTTACCTCCTCGGAGGCCATTGATTGGGCTTCTCAAAAGTCTTGGCCTCTTGAGATCCTACTCCTAGATTTCAAGGCGGCCCAGTGACAGGGTGGATTGGACTTTTCTAGGGGTACTATGAGGAAATTGGGCTTCTCAGCTTGATGGACAATGGATTGAAGGAGTTTAAGCCTGCTATGTAGGACTGAAGGAGTTGGAGCCCTTTATGTAGGTAGCTCTTGTCAGATGTTCATTATCAGCCACACAAGGGAGGCCTTTTTCCAAGAAGTTGCAAAATGGGAAGGCCAAGGATTAAGGTGCTTTAAAGAGGAACCCCTAACCAATGCTTTAAAGAGGAACCCCTAACCAATGGTTGGATTACTCCTGACACAATCCCATAGCTCCTGAAAACTGAGATCTGCAAACAAGCACAAAGAAAACAATTATGGAAACAACTAGAATGATGCAGGCTTGCTCACTACCCAAGTGTGACGTCCATGAGTGATGGTCTTGTGAGTCTGGGATGTCCCTTTCAAGCCACGAGCTGAGCTGCTGGCACATCAACCAACCAGTTCCCAACCAGCCTGGTGTCCCATGCCACCAGGTGGTGCCCAAGTGCCTTGGAACTGCTGTTGGGTCTTGAACTATGCTAGATAATAGGCGCACGTCTACGCAGGATCCAGGATCATATCGGCAAGGAGGGACATGGCTCATTCTCACTTGCGCCCCCTGAGAACTGAAACCCTGGGCTTCTTATATAGGCCTGAGCCTAGTACGCCTAAAATAGCAAGAAATCCTAATTCATCGGTGCCCTTGCAACCCAACCCGAGAATCACTTGCCTAGCTCCTACGCTGGTCTTGTGTGCTTAGAGCATATGTCAGATATGTTCCCTGCACATGACATACTCCCCCTTCTCTTATGAACTCACTCCTAAGTTCATAAGGAAGTCCGGAAACTCTCCTTCAAGGGTAGGCAAAGACTCTCATGTAGAATCCTCTTCTACACAATCCTACCACTTGATCTTGTATTACATGATTCTCTTGTTTCTGAAGTGTCTTTCATGAAATCCAAGGATTCTTTTAGGTTCATGTGGTATAAAGGTTAAATATAAGATCTTGAGGAGTTACAAGCTGATCATCAGCACCGAGTAATTCCTTCAGTCTACTGACATGGAAAATTGGATGCACTCTTACATTAGGAGGCAATTCTAGTTCAAATGCAACGTGTCCAAATCTTCTTTTAATCCAAAATGTACCACAATATCTGGGGGATAATTTCTTAACCTTATAAGTACTTAAGCTCTTGCATTCCTTGGGTACTCGTAAATATAACATTGTTTCTTCTTAGAACTCTGTCAGTGAACGATATCTATTAGAATAAAATCTGTCCCGATCTTGGGCACGTCTAATAGTCTCCTCGGCAAACTGCAACATCTCTTACATGTCTTGCAGAAATGTTCTTGCAACATCATTCTTGATTCCCGTGAATCCCACTGTTACAAGGTGACGTAGGTTGGAATCCGTACATAAGTATAAAAGGACTAAAACTTGTACTTGAATGCCTTGCACTATTATAAGTAAATTCTATCATGGGTAAATATTCTTTCTTTGAAGATTGTCTCTTGGAAACATATGGATTAAGCATACTTTCCAATACTACTCTCTCTGTCTAGCCATTAGATTACTTGTCAAAGACAAGCGTCCATAAGTCACTTGTAAACTTAGAGTCCCTATCACTGACTATGTCAATTGGCAAACCATACAGCCCAAACAATTGGTCAACAAACTACTGAGCCAATTGACTTATTGCAACGTTTGATCTAGTAGGTAAAAATCTAGCCATCTTTGTCAATTGATCTATTGTAACCCATATGGCATCATGACCCTTGCTTGTTGTTCGCAAATCTGTAAAGAAATCCATGGAAATACGTTTCCCATTTATTATCAAGGTTTTGCAATGGCTGTAATAAATGTGCGCTCCGAGGGTGTTTAGCCTTGGTCACTTGATAACCCGGTAACCTACTACATAGTTCTCAACAATTCCCTCATCTTAGGCCATTAGAAAGTGTGCTTTACCAAAGACAGATTTGTGTACATAGGTCGACTTCTCACCTCAGCCTGGTAGGTGAAGGAGACAACAAGATTGCAAAGAAAATGCAGAGCAACAAGAAGATAGCACGAGGCTAGGTGGATGAAGAGTGGAAAGGCTAGGAATCAGGTGTGCGAGAGAGCAATCAATAGGAAAGCCAGAAGATAGATAAGGCAGCGAAGGTAGAGCACCAGGGCAGTACTTTCAGCAGCGCAGCAACCTGGAAGAGCCCTGGCGGCAGGCTGGGATAAGGTGTACAGCAAGAGAAAGGGAAGGTGGCAGCGAACTGGAGCAGTAGCGGCAGCTTGGAAGGCTATGGCGGCAATGTGGAAGCTGTTGCGCAGCAGGGAGAAGAAGATGATGCGCAGCAGGAAGAAGAAGATGATAGATCATGAAAAGGGCTGGCTGAATGATAGGGCTGAAGGACTAGCAGGAGAGGAGTCTCTGAATGATGAAGAGAGAGCAGGCTGGGCCACTTATTTAAAGGAGAGCTAGCGCTAAGATTAGAGCAGCTTTTCTAAGAATAGGAAAGCTATAAGTAGAAAGCTAGGCTTTAGTTAGAAAAAGCTTAAACCTTGAAAAAGCAAAGAATTTTTAAAAAATAAATAATAATTTACCCTTGCATACAGGATTGATATCCTAGCCCCTATCCTAGCAAAGCTATTTAATGAAGCAGTTTGCCCAGGCACATGGGCCCTCAATACCATGACACCTATTCACACAAGGTAGGGGATCCGATGAGTCGAGAAAACTACATGACCATTATGATTGGACATGTCATGTCCAAGATATATGCCTCAGCACTTGACATGGAGGTCAGCCGTGAGATGCAGGGACTTGGAGCAGAGGGGCAGGCAGGTTTCCGACGTGATCATGAGACCATGGACCACATACTTACACTCAAGAGTTTCATAGAGGAGGCCAGGGCACGGAGGCAGAGGGTCTATTGCTGCTTTGTGGATTTTTGCAAAGCCTTTGATACATTACTACAAGCGCATCTTATCAAGCTGTTATGGCACTATATGAGAGGGTTTCCAGCAAAGTTCGCACGGGGGGTGGATGGACAGGTGAGATCATGAGCACCATTGGGGTCAAACAAGGCTGCCTACTTTCGCCAACCTTGTTTGGCCTTTATATAGACGAGCTTGAGTCTTTTGTGACTACTCTAGGAGGAGCTGGTTGCTCTCTTGCCAGTTACATGCTCTAGATTTTATTATACACTAATGATGTGGTGCTCTTATCTCCGTCCGCTGAGGGGCTCCAAAGACACCTAGATGCACTACTGGCCTTTTGTGAGTCCCATGACTTGAAGGTCAACTTGAATAAAACCGAGGTTATGATCTTCAACTCCTCTAGACAGCTGCACACAGAGAGCAATTTACTTTTGATGGGTCACCAATTGAGATTGTCTCATCATACACGTACCTGGGGGTTCTATTTTCTCTATTAATGCTTGAAAAAACCATACAACCAGCTTCCAAAAGGAGCTGTCGATGAAAACAAGAAGAAAACAGGCTACCAGCTACAAGAACAAACACATGCTTCCGGATCTCGTGGCTCCCTGGGGGTTCTATTTTTTGACCCTAACTTCACGATGAGACCGGCGATGCAGGCCGCTTGAGTAGAGGATATGCCTACCTTGCCCGACTAGAGAGACAATGCTTCCATTCGCATCTCTAGGATCCACAGACCAAGGTTCTCCTTTGCGACTCCTTGGTTCATCCTGCGGGCATGCATGGCAGTCCTTTCTAGGGGCCAGACCTATCTGATATAGAGTGGACTCGAGTGGAGAGATTACAGGTTCTCTTGTTATCACGGATGATCCATAGTAAGCCATTTGTTCCCCATCAGATCATTCAGGCTGAGTTCGGGGCATCTCCATTGCAGTTAGATGATTGCAGTTAGATGCGGCATTCCAGACTATCACTTATCTATATTGCGTGCGAGATTATGGCTCTTGTACTACAGGGCGACACGGATTACCATGGTTGGCGCTAGGCTCTTTTATGGCATTAGCAACTAAGGGTGATCAGAGATGCTGGTGCACACACACATGCAGATGGTTTGAGAGATTGGATTTCCATATAGACAGGTTGCCACCCTTCTAGTACAGCATTGACGCTCCGTCTATCTCGTTTTGGGGCAATGAGTTCAACCCGATCATCCGAGAGGATCTTTTATAGTTGCACACATTCAGGACCTGGTTGGCGCAGATAGAGCTCTCTGTGAAGCTCAGCTTTCATCGGGACCACTTCTTACGCATCTCCGAGGAGGTTTTCATTATCCCGCCAGAGTACACTCAAACCACACTCACTTAGGATTGCCATTGGACAGTTCCGTGTGTCATCACACTGACTCTGTATTGAGAGTGGATGAGCAGAGGGGATCCTTAGAGAGAGTCGTATCTGCACATTATGTGAGCGGCATGATGTCAAGTCAGAGGAGCACTTCGCCTTCCGTTGCCCAGCCTACCATGAGATCCGTGAACGATCCCACTAACTTTTCAGAAACGGGTTTGAGCGCCTTTTCAAACTTGTCTCATACCCAGATCAGAGGTGCCTCGCCGCTTTCATTCATGAGGCGGTCCGACATAGAGAAAAATTTACTTTTTACTGTTATTTTTTTGGGATGGAAAGACGAACATCAATTTCTGACGGATTTACCACAGTTCTTGGACAAGTTGACAGTTTGCTAATTTCTCTAATGAAAATTTATATATCCATTAATTGTATTGGAATTTTGGTTCAATGTTGGTCTTATTTTCTGCCCGTCTCTAGCTGGCACCATTCACTGTCTCTCTGGGATTTGATTAGGGTTTGGGGGGTTTCTGAAGATTTGGGGGCATTCGAGTGAGGATGGGCTGTTTGGTATGGCTGTAGGGAATGATGGTAGTTTGTGGGGGGGAGTGGGTTTGTGAGAAGGGCGTAGAGTTTTGGAGGCCAGGGGTTGACAGGGGAGAAGGGGAGGAGACTGAGGCCTGGAGGTGGGTGGGTGACCTGCGGGGGGTTAAGTCGGATACGGAGTGGGCATCAAATTTGCCCAAAAAAGATAAGGTGCTGGGTTGGCAGAAACGGCACACGAAAAAGGAGTTTCATTACAATGGCTCTCTTTGGCTGTGATTATCCTCCTGCTTATTGAAACGTTGAGCAACCTTGTGTGCACAAATACAATTTTGCTGTTAGAGATGGTGGCATCTCTTGCAGTAAGAAGCACTGTTCTTTGACAGCAGTACTTGTAGAAGCCTGGCAATGCTCTGATTTTGTGGCTCCTACTTACCCATTATGCATGAAAATTACTTACTGAAGCTTGTGTTCGAATAACTCGAATGTGGTTCTCGGTGAAGTCTGAAGTAGTACATATAACTAATTCTGAAGTCAAGATTGTACACTCTACCAAGCTTTCCATGGCTTGGTTGTTGTGTGGCAGTTCGATTTTCATTCAGACGGTTGGAATGTTTGACCCTCTCATCATTGCAAGTCTCAGATGATAATTTTCTAGTTGATGTGCCTTTTTTTCTTTTTTCTTTAATTTGTATCATTTTGGAGGCTCTCTAACAGTGCCTAATCCAACTGAATCTTTTTTTTTTGCAGGACGAGCTTTGTCTTTGGTTCTTGCAAAAAAGGGTGTTGCACTGTCTGTGGTCGATTATGCAGAATCAGCTGGCTTAAAGACTGTGAAGCTAGTAGAGGAAGAGTATGCTAAACTTGAAGGACATTACAACAGTCCTAGAGCACTTTTTATCAAGTGTGACGTGTCCAAACCTGGTATGAATCAGTAAAGATGTAATCTTTTTGTTCTCAATTGTCTGGGAGAAGTTGAGGACAATGAACATAGAAGGCAATCCATTTCAAACGTTGCAGGACTTGAAATTTTTATTTGAAGTTGATCAAGAATTAGAAGATGCACACACACACACACACACACACACATTTTTTTTTTTTTTTGGTGGTAAATCCATGAGAGGTATATTATCAGCAAGATTTACATGAGGGTCTCAAAAAAAACAGAGAGCCTCAACAGGAAATCAAAAGCAAAGAGAAACTATTTCCAGGCATGATTGAGGAAGATCTCCTGTTACTCTTTCTGACCTAACGGTTAGGACGACATACTCTTTCCTCCAGCCGTCACCATGGATTCACTTACATGCTAATTCTCTTTGGCATATGGCAAAATCACTTACTTGGTGGCGAAAGAATCTCCGCAATTTATGGAGGAGCAAATTGCCTCTCAAGCAAAAGCTTTTCCTATGGCGTTGTCTCACACACACACACACACACACACTCACACACACTCTTTGTTTTTTTTTGTAAAAGACCCTTTCATTAAGAAGAATGTACATTCATAGCTGTCCCAAAGTGAGACAGCTACTTCTGGGTTTCCAGAAAAGTATGCAAAGGAACAATTTCATGAGTATCAAAATGAAGTCTTTTGATCCCCCTACGATTCTTGCGAATGACAGCTCGCATTTGGAATTTTTGAAGTAGCGGATCAAACGCCGACTTCATAAGGGGGTGAAAGAGCTCAAGATCAAAAGAAGCATCAGAAGCCGGTATGTTTTATGAAAACTCTGGCACATGAGACTTTGGTGTATCCAAGTGCAAATCTTGAGCATTTAAAGGCATATCCTGCTGTTACTGATCAACATATGTGGCCATATCCCTGATTGCATTTATGGGCAATGCTGCATAAACATCATTGGTCATACCTGCAACATCATTATTGGTAGGAAAAACAGTATCTGGAGGAGCAATAACATGTGGATGAGGTGCTGTGATCTAGAGTCGCATGATCAACATGAAAGCCTACCTGTCCAGCAACTTTGAGTCCCTAGCACTCTGCAAATTGGCTACTCTTTGAGGCATATATGCTGTGCGCAGTCATGATGTTCCTGTGTTTTTTGGGCTCATGGGATCCCTTGCCTTGTGAGTAGGGATGATGGTGTTAAGGGTCCAAGTCTGGAGAAAAGTAGTGCATACCACTTCGTTAAAAAACTTTACCAAGATTGTGGCCAGGTACTTAGTCCATATCATAGTCAGTACTTAGTCTCTCATGATCTTTGGCTTGGCCATTATGTAACTTCAAATCTGTCTGTTTGATATCGTCGATGGTAAATAGTGCACATGTGGTGGAACGCCGTAGTCGTGAGAGGTCAAGTGGCGGCTGCTGAGGAATGCCATAGGCGCACGTGCATAGAAATGCCAAATTTTGGATGAGAGGAGACGGGGCTCGTCATTTGAGAAACTTCTGCCATAAGTCTTTGGTGTGCTGCTAAATAGGATGTTTAGTAATGCCTGGTTCTAGCAAATGAATGCGTGCTTCTTTTCGGCGGACCAAACATTGATACTCGCGTATCATCTCCCATCTCGCTTGAAAGGTGATGCTAAGTTTCGAATCGGAGTTGGCGGTGTAGAGCCTTACACTCATCATTGTACCAAATATTGCAAGAGACTAATCCAATAGGTGGCGGGTGATTGCTCTTCTTATTGAGAAAGACCGCCCGCCGCAAAGAGAGAGGAGTTGAGCTGCTGTTGCTCCCCGACTCCCTAGGTGCCCCCTCTCCTCGCCTCCCTGCCTCACTACTCTCAGCCTTCCTTGCCTCCCTCCCTCAGTCCCCTTCCCCTGCTCCCTCAGCCCTCTCTCCCGCCCTCTACACCCGCCCCTTCTCCCGCAGCTCAGCCCCCCTTGTTGGAGTGGTCACCTCCCCATATGTAAGCCCCCATATGAGGAGAGCATGGGGGAGGTGGACCTAGGGATGTATAGACTGCCACATCGGCAGAGAATGGGGCTGCCACATGGGCAGCACGTGAGCTGTCATGTGGACAGCACAAGAGACCTTGTGCAGGAGAGATGGCGGGGGCATGTAGCCCTGAATCTGACCTGGCAAGACAGAACTTCAGAGCAAGCATGGTACAAGGCTGTGCAGACGTGGGACAGGTGGCGCTGACATCAGCAACTATACGCAGCATGGTACAAGGCTGTACGGGGCTGGATGAGGCCTGTTGGAGCAGGAAAGGAAGCTGCTATGAGGCAGGGACATGCCTTTATATTGGGCTGGGACCTTGCCTTGATTGGAGGGCCAAGTTCCTAGAAGAGTGGGCCATAAAGGCCCCGGTTTGTGAGCCCTAGTAGGGCTGGACCAGCCACAGACTGGTCGGCCAGAATGGGGCAGGCTGGTCGGTTTTTGCCAGCCCCCTTGGGGGCCTATAAAAGGAGGGCCTCCAGGCCCTCATTCATATCATCTGGAGCAGCCAGTCCACTAGCAGAAGGAGCAGCAACAGGGCTACCTTTGGGCCTACATTGAGGAGGAGAAAGAAGTACCTTGTGCTGCAGACCTAGCTCACAGGAGGCTGCCCACCTAGGCTGGTTTCCGGACAGCAAGGTGGAGAGGATTGCCTTGCAGGATGCACATGAGGAGACCCTTGTCTTTGATGTCTAGTCTGGAGAAAGACTTCTAAGATCTTTAGATGATATTCTTTTGGAGGTTGCCTTCCAGCCTGTTAGGATTGTAGGTTACATGGAGTGGGGCACGGACTCACAGTGGTATCTTGATCCTGACCACGTTCTCCTGGCACTTGGGTCTTGGAGACTTTGGTTATATGGTGATTCTCCCATCAGGTTCTTGCAGTGGGACCCAGGGGAGTGGGAATGGATCGATGAAGGGCACCGAGAGAAGAGCATCCCTTCTTTTGTTACACAGTCAGAAATGCCAGGAGATTTCAGCTTAGTAGTAGAGGTTGGAGGCCCTCCAAAGCTCCTCATTGGGATAGTTTTCATTTTTTTGCAGAGGTGCAGAAAAACTTTTGGAGGAGGCTCTAGAAATCCCTCAGAAATAGAAAGATCACTCTCTTCTTTTGGCTTTCTATTCATGGAGGGATTGCAGTGAACCTGTGGAGATCTAGGTTCGGGGTTGACCCTACTTGTCCTCGATGTCACACAGTAGTTGAGTCAGTTCAGCATTGCCTTTGGGAGTGCAGACAGGCGAGGACGATCTGGAAGGGTGTTGCGAGGATTCTTTGCATATTTCATAGAGCACCCTTCTTCATGACTTGGGGATCAATGACATGGTTATGTCTTAGTGGACCTCAAGTGTTTTTTGAGGAACATGACTCAGATTCATCCTTCATTATACGACGGCACTTTGTGGAGTCATGCTCTCTCCAGGATGTTCCTTTCACTCCTTTCAAGGCTGCTCATGCCTCGGTAGATACATCTAGGGAGATTCTGGCTAGCATTGCATCTTGGCATACTTGGAGGGCCAGATGTACGGAGGCGATGGAGGGTTCACAGGTTCACCCTTCCAATCTATGGTCAGTATATGGACTGGTACTATACACACACTGATGGCCATCTGGGCGAGGAGCATGCAGGGATCCTCCAGAGCAGCTACATCTAGGAGATATACTTTTTTCGGAGTTTGGAGAGAATCTCTGTTCTTCTCTGAGTCTTCTTCAGGGCTAAGGTGGCATTTTCAGCCTCCACCTTGGATTTTTGTTAGCTCTTTTTGAGCTGTTTTTTCTTTCATGCATATCATGATGTACTTCTGCATTTGAGCTTGCTCCTGAGGCTTTCATTCATACTTAATGAAGTAATCTTTTTGGGAAAAGAAAAAAAAAAAGGTGGCGGGTGAGTGGAATGGGTGGTGTGTGAGAAAGTATGGAGAACAGCCGCATGGAGGACACTCGATCTTCCAATTGTGAAATGTTCTTGAGATTTGTGAGTAGGGTAGAAAGACGTGTGGCATACTTGCGGAGAAGTGGATTCCTTGGTATATGGTGTCGTGGTGTTTGTTGTGTTGTGAGGGATGGATATACTAAAGAAACGATAAGTATGATTAGCTCGAGGTGGTGCAGGCAAATAGAGAAGTCATTGATCAGTGGAGCAAAGGCAGGGGATCCCATGAGGTGGTCAACTACGTTGGAACCACCCCCTTACCACGTGGAAAACATGTGAATCCACTCAAGGAGGGCCATCTATCCAAAGCATTGTAAAGGATTAGGTCACGTATCCTGCCCATGTCCAAGAAAGAGTTCCCGTATGAATTAATTGGGGCTCGCCTATCTGTAGATACTTGGGATATTCCTGCCTCATTTAGATCGACATCCGACTGTAGGATAGAAGCCTCTCGGGGATAAACGAGCGGTATCTGTTGCATGGCTGTCCTTGCATTGAAGTCCCTACTTTCCCACTGCTTGAGAAATCCATGATATTAGGATGCAGGACTACATATGGTGGTCTCAGCTTTCTCACGGAGATCTCTAGGAAAATGTGAGGTCTTGGGAGGGGAAATAGCACACTGCAACGAAGACACCCTATTGAGAGGTGCATCAGATCTGAATCTAAAGAATTTTGGCATGTGGGTCATGCCTCTCGACAGAGATCATACTAATGAGAGATGACTTGTAGAGAACGGACACTACGTCTGATCCACAACCTGCACCTGTCTCTCGAGTCTTGTCATGGTATTGGGTATGCTGACTTCCGTGCAAACTATGGGCAAAGGGTGCTCTGGGTCTAATGGGTCTTTATGTCGAAAACTATATCTCGTCATGTGTATGACTCCGAGAAATTTTTGTTTTCCAACATTGGACTCAGATCCGTCTGTTTGTGTTGATGACTCGATCATTACAAGTTCAAATGGACACCTCATCTCATAACTCAAAGGTCAGCTCACATCTTTGACTTAGAAAATTCTTAAGCAGTCTCATGTATAGGACTGCAAGCGGCTCTTAATTCCTATCAAATGCAAAATCAAATTGCTAGCTTATGATAAATTTTTCCCCAGATTGAGTGGAATTCAGAACGCATATCTTATGTCCTCCAAAAGGGGGCTCAAGCACAAAGTAATTTTCAACGAAAAGATGACAAGGAGCAAGGTTCTCAAAGAAACTAACAAGATGAGAGGCACCAGGACATGGATCTCGGAGGAGCACACCCCGACTCAGCTCAAGGCAAGGGCTATAGAATTGGCTAAAGTGAAGATGCTCAGAAAGAAGGAAAGTGGGGTGTTTATAGAGATGGGAAAGCGCTAACCAGAGACTTCCAATCTAGACCCAAAGACTCTCAGTCTTAAATTGATGTAGCCTATAATAATACTGGGGATGCTATGTGAACTCCCAAGAGTTGCCTTGTGCACTCCCTTGACCCTCTGATTATTCAGATGTAGTGGGCTACACTTTCGGGATTGTATTTTGTCCTTTTGGCTGTACACCTGAGTGTATCCTCTGAGTTTCCAGGGGGACGGAAGGAACTGAGCACTTCGTTAAACTGCGGGGGGTTTCAGCTAGCCCCTCCGCTACCCCTCCCGCTCTCTCTCTCTGCTACCCCCCCGCTACCTCCTCCGCTACCCCTGCTACCCCCCCGCTACCCCCTCGCTAACCCCCTCCGCTACCCCCTTTGCTACCCCCCCCCCCCCCGCTACCTCCTCCGCTACCCTTGCTACCCCCTCGCTAACCCCCCCCCCCCGCTACCCCCTCCACTACCCCTGCTACCCCCCCACTACCCCCTCGCTAACCCCCTCCGCTACCCCTCGCTACCCCCCCGCTATCCCCTCCGCTAACCTGTCGCTATCTCGCTACCCCCTGCTACCCCTCTCACTAACCCCCCCGCTACCTCCCCCCCCCCACCCCTCTCGCTACCCCCTGCTACCCCTCTCGCTACCCCCTCCGCTACCCCTCTCTACCCCCCACTACCCCCTCCGCTAACCCCCCCGACCCCCCCCCCCCCCAAACTGCAGCTTCGACCTCCTGCAGCTTTATTTAAAAAAAAAAAAAACAGCAGCTTCGACCTCCTGCAGTCCCTTCTTTGCCCCCATAATGAAGGGAACAGGGGGATGAGGACAAGAGACTAGGCGGGAGACCCCTCGATCCAAATCTGCATACGCGTGGAGATGGGGAAGGGGAACGGTGACAAGGCGAAAACACAAAAGCAACTCAATCTGGGGGACTTCAACAAACGCAGCAACCGGAGCGGTTTGACAGTGGACAGCATCGTGGCCCAGAAGAAAGGGGCCTGCCCAAAGCCCATGCCGCTCACCACATCCTCGACCTCTATGGTTACCACCACTATTTCACCACCATCATCCGCCTCATCATCTACGCCACCTCTCTCCTCCCCCTCTCCTGCATCATCATCACAGGTCTCCTCTCCAGTAGCCTCACCACTGGCCCCACCAGCCACGGCTCCACAGTACTTTCCCCTCGTATCGCCTCTACCCCTCAGTCAGCCACCCTTCATCACCTCGTCCGGCCTCGCTACTCCTACATATCACTCCCCCACCCAAATCATGCTGTCCCCACCCTCAGTACAACCTCAGCAGCCCACCTTCATTCCAACCCCTCTCGAGATCCAGTTCCCACCTGTTTTAGGACATCTTAGGCCCCCGCCAGATGCTTGGGACTCCCTATTGGCTGAGAAACACAACATCCGGGCCCGTTAGGCAGAGCTGACACATTACACCCAGGAGCAGGCCCGATACACCCAGGAGCAGGTCCGCATTATACATGAGCAGGGCACCCTTATCCAGGGACTCAGACACGACATCACACAGCTTCGAGAGGAGCTCGGGACCCTCAGAGCAGCGCCTGGAGGGACCCCAGTCACAGAGATGGAGGCACAGATAGCCACGATACAGTTGGCTATAGCAGAGACGACTAGATGGGTGAACGTGGCAAAACGGGAGCCCGCAAAGGCAACCATTTCAGCCGCCATACAGGATCAGCAGCAAAGGGCTTCGAAGGCCCTCAACATCCGGATACGAGGGATCACGCGAGACCGCACCAGCACCACCACGACGCCCATGGAGGAGGCGATCACCTTTGTGACCACCACCATAGGGGTCCCCAACCATGGCATAGAGGGAGCATGGTGTGTTGGGAGAGATCCCAACCGAGAGCAGCCCCTAGTCATTCGCTTCAAAGATTCACATGCTCGACTAGCAACACTTTGACGGCGAGTCTCTCTACGAGAGCATCCCACCCTGTCCATGGACGAGGATTTGACACCACTACAGATTGAGGAGCGACGAGTTCTTCTGCAGTAGCGGGATGTTGCCCGCAAGGAAGGGAAATGGGCCGTGGTCCGAGATGGTAGGTTGTTGACCGGCACTCGTTGGGCTCCCACCCGTACCCCCTAGGGGGACGAGGCCTATGAGACTCAAGTTTTCGAGACCCTAGACTGCACCATTTGGAACTGTAATGGTACCTTATGGTCAGACCCAAGGAACTTCTCGAAGTCTTATACAGGACGAGATCACCATATGGACACGCGCTCCTTGATTTGGGCAGGATGCATGATCTCATCATCTACAATGGGCTCGACCTATGGCCCTCCTCAGGTGGTTTTACTTGCTTCCCACACGGGGGGGGGCACTAGTGTAGTAGATTACATCATGGGATCCCCTACCTTCACTACATGTATCACTGACTTCACCGTAGCACCACTCCCTCCAAGAGCTGATCACACATACCTATTCTTCACTATCGACACCCCACGCTCAGCCACACCACACACACCACATAGGAAGAACGACACCTACCACGACATACACTTTGATCATAGCCTCTCACCGGCCTACTCTGGACGCCTAAACAGACTCCTAACCTACATCGATCACATACCACTCATAGAGGACCGTGCTGCCCTGATTAGTCGCACACTCCACGAGGCTGCCCTCCAAATCTTTTCCCACACCACACAGTCCACTAGACCACCACCTCTTGGTTCTGTACCTTGCAACAATTGGTACAATGCGGAGTGCAAGGCTTATTGCCGACAGCTCCGAATTGAAACCAGATGTCACCTCCCGAATACACCAGATACAGTACGCAAGTATCGACATCTCGTACGTCTCGTTCGTACAGGCGCATGTTGGATAGATGAGATCCTGAGTACCATAAGGGTCAAACAGGGTTGTCCCTTATCACCGACCCTGTTTGGCCTCTACATCGATGAGCTTGAGACTTTCATGGGGACATTTGGAGGGACCGGTTGCTCACTTGCTAGGATCATCATCAGGATTCTTCTTTATGCACATGACGTGGCACTCTTGCCGTCCACACCCGAGGGGCTCCAGCGACACCTGGATGCACTGCAGGCTTTTTGTTTATCCCATGATTTGGAGGTCAACCTTGGCAAGACCAAGGTCATGATCTTTAACACCTCTCGAGCAAACATGCAACGGAAGCAGTTTACTTTTACTGTGGGTGGGTCACCAGTTGAGATCGTATCCTCATACACTTACTTAGGGGTCATCTTCTCCGGCCCGATCTTCACGATGAGACCAGTGATGCAAGCCAGACTGACCAGGGGATACGCCTCACTGGCTTGGCTAGAGAGAGAGTGCTTTCACTCCCACTTCTAGGACCCTCGGACCAAGGCTCTTCTCTTCGACTCCTTGGTCTGACTAGCCGGTATGTATGGCAGCCCTTGTTGGGAGCCTGACATGTCAGAGATAGAGTGGACGCGGGTGGAGCGCTTGCAGATCCTCATGCTCTCACGGATGATCCGGGGGAAACCGTCTGTACCACATCACATCATTCAAGCCGAGCTTGGTGCTTCTCCACTCCAACTAGATGCAGCCTTTCAGACCATCACATATCTACACCGGGTTAGCTCATATGGGGACTGCACATCAGGGAGACAGAGGTTGCCATGGTTGGCTCTCGATTCCTCCATGAGATTGGCAGCAAAGGGAGACGAGCGATGCTGGTATGCATGGACTCACAGATGGTTTTGAAGGGGAAGGAGAGGAGAAGAAGAACCACAAGGGGGAGAGAGTGAGAGAGAGAGAGACTCCAAATGTGCGGGTGTGAAGTGATGAGCCACAAACTCTTATGTTTTATTAGGATTAGGTTTTACCCTATGACTGTCTTAAGACAGTCATAGGTGTCATATCTTTAATAAAGGGGTGGCAATGTGCCTTTACCCCAACAACCTCCCACCTAAAGGCCAATGTGCCTAAAGGGGAGAAAAGAATAAAAAATTACAGCAATATACAGTTACTGTATACAAGACCATAAAATAAGAATGGTCTCATCCTAATCCCATGATGTGGCGGCAATGTGCAAACCGCTCTGTAGGCAAGCTCTTAGTGAGCAAATCTGCAGGATTATCATCAGTGTGCACTTTCACAAGCTCAAGTCGCTTGTCTTCCAGTACCTCCCTGATGAAATGATATTTCACATCTATGTGCTTGGTCTTTTGATGAAAGACCGGATTCTTTGTCAACATGATAGCACTCTGACTATCACAATGCAAAACTGGCATATCTCCTGTAATGCCCAAATCTCCCACCAGCCGAGTAAGCCATATTGCTTCCTTGCAAGCCTCAGTGGCTGCAACATATTCAGCTTCAGTAGTTGACAGTGCAACGCATTTCTGCAACCGAGACACCCATGATATAGCACCTCCTGCAAATGTGAAAATATAACCGGTAGTAGACTTCCGGTTATCTGCATTCCCTGCGCATAGTCTGAATCTGTAAAACCATGCACCAATGCTTCCTGCCTACCATAGCATATGCACAAGTCTTTGGTACCCTTGAGATACCTCAAGACACCTTTCACTGCTTCCCAGTGCCACTTGCCTGGATTTGCCATGTACCTGCTGATGACTCCCACCGCAAAAGCAATATCCGGACGAGTGGCAACCATGGCATACATCAAAGAACCAACTGCAGATGCATACGGAACTTTGGCCATTTCAGCCTTATCATCATCTGATCTGGGGCTGTCCTTACTGCTGAGTTTTAAATGTGGAGGCAACGGGATACTAATAGACTTCCCCCCCTCCATTTTAAACCTCTGCAGTACTTTGTCAATGTACTCCTTCTGTGACAGAAATAAAAGTCCCTTGGACCTGTCACGAGTAATCCGCATGCCAAGAATATGGTTTGCATCACCCAAGTCTTTCATGTCAAAAGACTTATGCAGTTGTTTCTTTAAAGCACTAATCTCATGCTGAGATTTACTGGCAATAAGCATGTCATCCACATATAGAATGAGTAGCATCAAACTGCCATCCTTTGCCCGTTTGGTGTACAAGCAATGATCGGTCTCACACCTATGATACCCTTGGGACTGCATGAAGGCATCAAACTTCTTGTACCATTCTCTTGGCGCCTGCTTGAGTCCATACAAGCTCCTCTTGAGCTTACACACAAGCTGCTCTTTTCCTTTAACAGCATATCCCTCTGGCTGACTCATATAGATCTCATCATGGAGATCTCCGTGAAGAAAAGCAGTCTTCACATCCATCTGACATAAATCCATGTCCTCATGAGCAACAAGAGCTAACACTGCTCTCAAAGTAGTCATCTTGACTACAGGGGAAAAGATCTCATCAAAGTCAATGCCCTTCTCCTGCTTAAATCCCTTGGCAACCAATCTGGCCTTATACCTCGGTAAAGCATTTGAATCCACTTTGACTTTGTAAACCCACTTGCATGGCAAAACCTTTCTGCCTGCAGGTAGCTACACCAAGTCCCATGTATCATTTTGAAGTAGGGAGTCCATTTCTGACTGCATGGCTTTCTCCCACTTCCTTTTCTCTGTTCTTCCCATAGCTTCCTTGAAGCTGGAAGGCTCATCACAATCTGTCAGCATGATAAAATCAGCCACATTATTGACTCCTGGAACAAACCTGGCAGGAGGCCGTTGTACACGGGTGCTCCTCCTAACAAAATGTTCCGGATTAGGCTGCTGTCCAGCCTGTTCGTCATGCATGACGGGTGGCTGTACCACCATATCTGGCTGTTCTACAGCCCCATCTGCTGGCATATCCAGTGGTGCATCATTGGCAAAATTATCTGGCTGATTTTCAGCCTGTATACCCTCTTGAACAGGGTTATCTGCAGCAGCCTGCTGCTGCATATAAATGGGCATTCTTTGCTGTCCAACATCATCATAAATAACCCTCCTGTATTCCACAGGTTGCACGGGTTCCTTGTGTACACTATTCTCTTTAAAGATGACATCATTGCTGCGTATAATCTTCCGTTTAACGGGATCCCATAACCTGTACCCCATTTCACCTTCGTCACCATAACCCATAAAGATGCATGTGAGGGACTTTGGCTCCAGTTTGGTGCGCAGTTCTTTGCGTACATGAGCAAAGCACTCGCAGCCAAACACACGTAAGTGCTTATATGAAGGTGGCTTGCCAGACCACACCTCCTCTGGCACTTTCAACTCCAAAGCCTTGTTTGGCGACCTGTTAATAATGTGAACTGCTGTTTGCACAGCTTCTGCCCAAAAGCCATGGGGTAATGCAGCATAAGACAACATACATCGAACCTTCTCCTGAATAGTTCGATTCATCCGCTCACTTACACCATTTTGAGATGCATTATGAGGGGCTGTGAGTTCCTGTTTAATGCCTTTAGCTTGACAAAACTGTACAAAAGCATGTGACACATACTCACCCCCATTATCGGATCTGAGGCATTTCAGCCTGCGACCTGTCCGATTCTCAACCTGAGCGACAAACTTCTTGAAAGCATCTAAGGCATCGCTCTTATGCTTCAAGAAATAGACCCACACTTTGCGTGTGGCATCATCAATAAAAGTAATGAAATACTTTGCACCCCCTAGTGATTACTGTGGCATCTCACACAAATCAGTATACACTAGATCAAGCGGTGCTCTATTCTGGGGAGTTCTCCTCTTATGAGGAGTCACAGAATGCTTGCCAAATATGCAATGATCACAAGTAGGCAAATCTGAAAAAGAAAGAGACGGCAGATAACCCAAACGTGACAGTTCTTGCATTCCTTTAACAGACATGTGTCCCAACCGGCTATGCCACAATGAAACCTTTGGCAGCTCGGTTATGGCAACAACATGATTACCCACACTGGAAACATAAAGAGGGTACAAGGTATCACTCTTATAACCCTCAGCCACTACAACCTGGCCATCAATAATCACCCATTTGGAATCCCCAAATGTGGTGTGGTAACCACTGTCATCCAACAAGCCAGTGCTAATCAGATTTTTCTTGATTTGCGGCACATGGCGGACACCATCAAGCATAAATATGCGTCCATCAGGGAATACTATCTGTATACTGCCAATCCCTGCAATCTGACATGCATAGTTGTTCCCAAGATGAACAACTCCATGAGTACCTGTGTAGGAAGTAAACCACTCCCTATGAGGAGTAACATGAAAAGAAGCACCTGAGTCCAAGAGCCAGGTGTGCATGTCATGGCCATCAATAACCAAAGTATGTGCTATTACAGCAGAAGAGCATAAAACATCATGTATGTCACTGTGACTATCCTCTGCTGCAACATTCACTGCATCCAAGTCATCTGCCTTGGCCTTGCCTTTGCCTTTGCTTCCACTGCCTGCATCCTTTGTTTCAGCCTTCTTGGCTTTCTGATCCCGTATGAACTTGAAGCACTTAGACTTCACATGTCCCTTCTTGCCACAATAAAAGCATTCAATATCCTTTTTGCCACGGGACTGACTGCGGGATTTGGACTTACTAGCAGATCTCCCCTTCTGCTGAGTCCTGCCTCTATCCTGTACCTGCAAAGCATTTGAAGACTTGCTGCCCATATTATTTTTCCTGCTCATCTCCTCCATAAGGAGAGAGCTCTCCACATCAGCATACATAAGAATGACATTTGAATTTGACAGGGTGGTCTTGAAAGTGTCCCAACTCTCAGGGAGGGTACACAACAAGAAGGTAGCCTTGAACTCCTCATCAAGATTCAAACCCTGCGCAATCAGCTGTGTAAAGATGGCATTGAACTCACTCAAGTGTGAGGTCATAGTTGTACCTTCCTTCATGCGAAGATCAACCAGCTTCTTCAACCAATAAACCTTAATGGCTGAACTCTTTTGGGCATACAACTCTGCTAGCCTCTGCCATAGGCCATAAGAGGTCTTTTCAGCCTGAACATTGAACACAAGAGTATCAGAAATAGTGAGCATGATAGCTGCCCTTGCAGACAAATCAAGCTCTTCCCATTCATCATCTGCCATGTCAGATGGCTTAACACCCTTCACCCTTATGGGCTTAGAAATCTTCTTTAACAGAAGTACATTCAAACACTGTTCTGCCCATAATGCATAATTGTGTGCTCCTTCCAATTTCTTTATGTTCAGAATTGATGATTCACTTCCCCCTGATGCCATATCAGATAAGGAAAGTTCCTGACTCCCTGTAAGTCAAAAAATGACTGAATAAAGTTCTGATTTCTCAGAAAAAACCTGCTCTATCAAGAGCTAGAAGCACTCACAATAGTGCTGTTTTTACTGTCAAAAGAATCTGCAGCAAAACAGTAAATTTCCTCCAGTTACTGTACCTTCTGACACACTGTACCGTGCTCAAATAGGCATAAAATTCTGATTTCTCAGAAAAAACAGTAATTTCAGAATGCTGCAGTTGCTCCACAAGTGCTTTAACAGTGCATCATCAGCTGACAAAGCACAAAACACTGCTGTCCTGATCACTTCTCCCACCTCAGATGAGGTATTGCACTGATTTAATATGCATAAACCACTTGGCATACACTTTACTGAAAAAAAAAATTTCAGACACTTCAGCCTGTCACAAAACCTGCAACAGAAAATGGGATAAATCCCAAGCAATCACCCTTCTGCCAGGGGGATAAAAGGCATCTGAAGATCTCTGACAGTAATCCAAGTGCTCTCAAGCAAAATCTGGGCAAAAGCCCCTTGATCTGACACTTGTACCAAGTGAAAACAACCTCAACAATGAGGGATAAGGCATACAATGTGCAAATCTCTCTGACAAAATCAACTAACAGTGTAATGCAAATACTGCCCTGTGTAGAAATGACATACACAGATCCCAACGTACAAACACTCAATGAGGAACCTTTTGAGCACTGTCAACGATGGACAGTTAGGGACCGAGTAAACTCGATGCGCCCTGGCCAAACGTGGCTCAACTGAGGTCCTCTGAGTGTTGCACAAGAAATGTGACCTGCAAGAAAATGTCACCTCCACACTGCGGAAATCGAGACAAATGTGTGCTCTCTGGCACCACACTACCTCAAGGCATACAAAGCATCAACTGCCGGGCAAAAGCCCTATGATCTGCTCACCCGTAAACTGAGATTCAAACCCAGTAAAAGCATATATCCTCTGTCAGATGCATAAATCCCGATATCTGTGCACAAGTCCTCCAAGCAGGAGGGAAATAACTGAGAAAGTACTTGCTGTACTTCATGCAATACAATGCACCTCGGGTAAAGTCCAAATCTCCTCGCTGTACGTGCTGTACTTTTCTCGAAAATCGAGATTTTCTTCTTCTTCCTCCTCGAATGCTACCTAGGCTTGCGTGCCTAGATGCACATTCAGTTGCACTCGTGCTGCAGACAACTGTGATTCCAGCTGTACCAGCTGTACTTCAGCTCGTGTACTTGTGCAGGGTTCGAAAGAAAAATCCGAACAGAAAACCTTCCTTGACGCAGATTTCTAA
This sequence comes from Dipteris shenzhenensis, assembly GCF_047967505.1. NCBI lineage: Eukaryota > Viridiplantae > Streptophyta > Polypodiopsida > Gleicheniales > Dipteridaceae > Dipteris > Dipteris shenzhenensis. The sequence continues at coordinate 34,871,289 of NC_141609.1, read as the reverse complement.
CGTAGCAGTGCCTTGCGTTGCTCCCAGACGAAAAGTGTACCTCCCTATTGCAGTCCGTACGGCGATCCGTATGGTACGGTCGACCGTACGGTGTCCGTACGGATGTACGGACGGCCGTACGTCCGTACGCGAATCGACGCCCAGATGCGCTGACGCGTTGCCTGCACCCACGCGCTGACTGCACGCTGCCTGCGCTGCTGCCTGCGCTACCGCCTGCGCTACTGCCTGCGCTGAGGATAGGTAGAGGTAGAGAGTGGGTAGGCAAGGGTAAGAGGGGGGAAGGATAGATAGCTCTGATACCAGTTGAAGGGGAAGGAGAGGAGAAGAAGAACCACAAGGGGGAGAGAGTGAGAGAGAGAGAGACTCCAAATGTGCGGGTGTGAAGTGATGAGCCACACCACAAACTCTTATGTTTTATTAGGATTAGGTTTTACCCTATGACTGTCTTAAGACAGTCATAGGTGTCATATCTTTAATAAAGGGGTGGCAATGTGCCTTTACCCCAACAGGTTTGTGAGACTAGGGTTCCACATCGATAGGATACCTCCTTTTCAGTACAATTTAGATGCCCCTTCGGTACTCCCACCCACCATCCCGATTGGGCCACATACCAACCAGGTCATTCGAGAGGATCTCCTGCAGCTACACACCTTTAGGACCTGGTTGGAGCCGAGGGAGCTTCCAGTGAAGCTGAGTTTCTACAGAGATTACTGTCTTTGGATTTTGGAGGAGGGATTCATCACGCCACCGGGATACACTGAGCTTCATATGCCTCACTCACTACGGATCTCCATCGAACAGTTTCGGGTATCATCACACTGCCTCTGCATAGAGAGCGGGAGAGCAGAGGGGATTCCTAGGGAGCATCGCTTATGCATATCGTGCGACTGTTAGGAGGTTGAGTCGGAGGAGCATTTTATTTTCAGGTGCCCAGTGTACTATGAGGTCCGAGGTCGCTACCACTGCCTCTTGAGAGACGGCTCCGGGCTCCTTTCCGAATTCCTCGCCTACCCAAATCAAAGATGCCTCGCGGCCTTCATTCACGAGGGAGTCCGACATAGAGAGTACTTACTCAAGCGACGGGGTTTGGCCACATCATCAGACACCTCTCAGAGCAGGATCACAGAGTTCTTCCCATCGAGTGACATTGATCGTCCAGTCTCTAGCCGCAGACGTGACAAAGACCCCGACTCGACGATCGCAGCACGACACACGAGACATTGAGGAGACACACAGATCACTCTGGGGGACCTCCCGTCATTGTTTAGACCCGGGATACGTCCCACGGGAGTCACGGTGGCTCTGGTCTTGCGTCGAGCCTCGTCCAGGAGACCGAGACGCACGGCACCCCTTGACGTGCACCATCGTCATGATCAGACTTAGGATTCAGCACGGGTGATGATGCTCGTTTCAGTAGCTCCACCCTTACTGTGATTTGTATCAGGTTTTCTTTCAGTCTCATAGACCCATCGGTCTTCCGAAGACTCTAATAAAATTTCTTTCTTTTCTTTTCTCCCTCCCCTACCTTCTCCAACAAGTTGGGACGTGTGTGTGAGACTATATGTATGTAGTTATGTTTTTGTGTATGTATGTGCATGTGAAAGTGGCTGTGTGCATGCGCACATGTGTGTGTGATGTGGGGGAAAGTACAAGCAAGGAGGATGGGTAGCAGAGAAGAAGTGCAGAGGGCTATGGGAGCACAAGGCAGGCAGAAGGGTGGGAATGCAGAATCGAACAATTAGGGTGGAACGGGGTTAGTACGGCAGTGTGTGGAGGAGCTTGAATTTGAGTCTTCACCTAATTATTGCTCTTGTCAACACAGAAAAAAGCAAGAAACTTCTGCTACGTTTTTGTTTGTGTATCTGATTGTTTTTCTTTATTTTCTTTGGGGGGACAGTATGCCTAAATTATTTTGAAAATATTTAATTAAAATAGGGTGAAGACCTGCAATCATATCTGGACTTTCATCCATGATAATTGACACACATTTGTTTTGAAGCTTTGGGTTATTATGTGGACAGGGGACATTGTTTCAGCTTTTCAACAGCATAAAGACTTTTTTGGAAGGCTGGATATCTGCATCAACAATGCTGGTATAAGTGAAAGAGAGCAATTTACAATGGACCAAAGCAAAAATGGAACTGGTAGCTGGCGGCACATGATAGATGTGAATTTAACTGCTGTTGTTGACTGCACACGGCTTGCTGTAAGTGCTATTGCAACACTGTTCCTGCAGTGGGTGGAAGGAAACAGATTATGAAAACAATCTTACATATGTCCAAAAACTGGATTGGATGTTGAAATTATGTTTGTAGCCAAATGATCCAACAAAACTGGATTGGATGTTGAAATTATGTTTGTAGCCAAATGATCATTAAGTCATCTTAACTTCTCTCATATAGAAATCTCAAAAACAATTCCATATTCTAATTTAGCCCACTTGGTCTTCTATCTTTTGACTCTTCTTAATTTTTGAATTTTTATGAAGGGATTCATTTTGAGTAATTAGTATCAAATCCAATGATACCCAAGTCTATGTTGTATGGTTCCTAACATTCATCTTCGTTATAGATGACTAGTGAGGTATCCACTATAGCCTCAATTATCATTGCCACCGCATATTCATAGGGTAAGCAATTATAACTCTTTTCTATCCCTTGAGGAAAATTTTATCAATCAAGATAGGTATATCCTTCATAAAGGATCATTAACAAAGCTGGCCATACTGTCATATGGCCAGGTGTGTTGCTGCGGATTGAAGTAGTGATGCTACCCTTTTGCCCATACTGCTACCCGGTGTGGCGATGTGGGTTTGATATGTGATACTAATGGGATAGGGGCAGATTTGGAGAAGTTTAAGTAATAGAGAAGAGAGAAAATAGGGAGGGGAGAAAGAAAGAAAGAAAGGTTATTACGTCTTTGGAAGACCAAAGGGTCTATGGTACTATGAGAAACTTGATACAAAACAAGTTGAAAGGGTGGAGCTACTAAATGAGCATCAACACCCATACAAGCTAAAATATCACATAATCACAATAACATCATGTCAATATTGATATCAATTTGGTCATCTCCATCCTCACTACCATCACATGTCATCAGAGTACAAGGCAAGACCTGGTCCAATATCACAACTGCTACCCCCCCCCTCTCGCGCCCCCGTAGGAGAGTGGGGGAGTGGTAACATGAAATCAAAGATAGAGTGCTATCGATTGCGGCCATACTTTCTCTCCTGGCTGTGGCTCTCTGTTTGACAAGAGATATGGTGACCCCTATTGGTCGAACTCCAACCCTGAACATGGAGGGAATGTTTCCAAGTGTAATCTGTGCATCCGTCCTTTGCTGGGTGTGTCGTGCCTCTGGCTCTGGATCACGTCAGTGTTAGAGGCCTGCGCGAGGAGAGCCTATGTGGTCTAACTGGAAGAACTCAGTGATCATGCTTTGAGAAGAGTTTGCTAGTGTGCCCGATCCCTGTCTCTGTGATCAAAGTAAGCACTCTTGGTGCGTAACTGTCTCATGAATGTAAGCGGCCAAACATCTCTGGTCCAGAAAAGAGAGAGTGTGATAGCATCCCGAAGAGAGAGAAGGAGACTAGGAAAGAGCGTACAGATGAGGGGTGAAAGTGTTGAGGAGGGAGAGGGGGTACATTTGCGAACTGATGTGTCAATTGATTCACTTTACCTAGGTGTCTCACAATTGGCTGTGTTGCATGATCAAGTCTATTGCTGCAAGTTGAAGTAGCAAGGCTTCTTGAACATCTCTTTTTCCCAATACTTCTTGAAGCTGTCCATGTGGAATCCAAGACTTTCAAGCCATCTACATGTCTGGACATACCAACACCACCTTTGATCATGTCCACAATGGTGATACGTGATCACTTATAATGCTGCAGCAAGTTGAAGTGGGGTGACCTCAAACTCCCTCACACTATGGAGATATGTGATCACTCAGAATGCTGCGGCAAGCTACAGTGGGGCAACCTCGAACTCAGCCAAGATAATCTGGTGTGGGATTGAAAGCTTACTGTGGATCATCCGTGCCATTAATAGAACCTAAAGCCTCTCCGCTCGAGCCCAATCCACCTCTAATACATTAGGGCCTCAACATGGATGCCATACATACTAGCTGGAAGAACTAAAGAATCAAAGAGAAGAGACTTGGTTCGGGGATCTTGGAAATGAGACTGAAAGCATTGACGCTCAAGTCTGGCAAGTGCGGAATATCCCTTGCTCAGTTGGACCTGCATTGCTAGTTCCATCTTGAAGATCGGGTCGGAGAGAAGCACTCCTAGGTATGTGTAGGATGCAATGATCTTTGCTAGCAACCCGTTTAAGGTGAACTGCTCTTTATGTGTGACTTTCCTAGATGTGTGGAAGATCATAATCTTAGTATTACCAAGATTGACCTTCGAATCATGTATGAGATATAAAGTGCATCCAAATGTTATTGGAGGTCCTCAGCTGGAGAAGAGAGTAAGACCATGTTGTCTACATAGAGGAGAATTGTAGGCCATCTTATGGGCTATCCATAGATGCCACTTATTCCTTGGTATGTGCCTTGTAGGCCAGTTAGGACTATTGGTACAGTTAGTTTATATACCATCTAGGGCAGTTAGGACACTTAGTCTAGTTAGGGCAGTTAGCCCTAGGTTTTTGTTATGTTGGCTCTCCTTTGAGCCTCCTCACTTGTACTTGCAGCATTTTGATCATAGCAGTACATTTTTGGCCTTCTATCACTTTTTTTATGAGCTTCCATTGCCAGTCACACCCAACAATGGTATCAGAGCAGGTTAGGGTTCAACTCTCTAGCCATTGGCAGCCTCCCCGAGCTTTGTCCTCGCCTTTGGAGCTGTTTTGGAAGTCTTTTCAAGCTGTACGGAAGATTTTCGTCACACGTGGGCATTGAATGCTGATCCGTATAGTTCTGTCACCAAAAACCTCTTCTTTCGGGTTGCTATGCATTTTCGACTGCCACAAGTGATCAGTCTTCAGCTGGCTCTGCATTTTCGGTGCATTTGAGTCCTCAGCCTTCACGCATGCGCCGTCTGTACAGTCTATATGGACAGCAGGGTTCATTTATTACCTGTACGAGACTGCTGACGGGAGCATTTACAGCAGGTACGGATGCTGACAGCTGCTATTAGTGCAGTACGGACTGTTGCTGTGGCACGTGTGACAGTACGGCAGTGAGTACAGCCATTTACTGACAGTACATGGATCTGCGTCACTTCTAGAGTTGTACGGAGGCATTGAAGGCTGCACACGGAGCTGTACGGACTGACAGCAGTAGTCACTGCTGTATTTAATGCAGTAAAGGCATCCATACAGAGCTGTCAGAGCTGTACGGAATTTGCAGCAGGCTTTTTCCAGCATTTCAGTTCTCTTCGGGGCTCGTGCCAGCTGTACGGACAGTTTTCTGACAGTTTTCTGCTGCATTTATTATTCTGCTATTGCAGTACGGACAGCTTTGCCTTGTGAAGCATGTCTTCATTTGCAGTGGTTTGCCTTGGGAAGTGTGTCTTCATTTGCAGCCTTCGGGACTGCTATACATTTGCAGTTGAAAGCCTTGAGGCTTGTGCAGTCACTTGCATTCCCTTTGTCAATTGTGGTATTTGCTCTCCGTTTGCATCAATGGCTAGCCACAAGGATGATCTTTTTGGTATGCTTGGGGCTGATGATAAGCTTGATGGCACCAATTACCCGCTGCTGCATCTATTGCCTTTGGTTCTTCTTCAAGTGATGGTTCCAATGCTACTTCCAGGACACCTGCACCTTTTGCTATACAGGTGCTTTGCCTCCTACACAGGAGCAGATTCAGTGGGATGGTCATGATTGCTCTTTCAGTGAAACGGGTTATTATCCCTCATATCCGGTCGTGCAAGACAGCTAAGCAAGCATGGGATCAGCTTGCATCTTTGTATCAGGTGCGGAATGAGGCAAGGGTTGCCTATCTCCGCAAGTAATTGAAAGACTTGAAGCTTGAAGAGGGTGGTAACATGGATGCCTATCTCACTAATGTGAAGGATTTGAAAGAGCAGTTGGCCAATATTGATGAGATTATGCCTAATTCTCAGCTTGTTTCTAATACCCTTGATGAGTTGCCTGATTCATATCGAGGCTTTGCCACTACATTGAGGTTGGTTGCAGGGGGTGATGCCAATCATTTCTCATTTGACCAGCTGGTTGCTCTTCTTCTTTAGGAGGAGCAAAGTCGTGTGAATCGCAATGCTTCTATGGCTAGTGATCAAGCATTTGCTAACCATCACAAACACAAAGGTAAAGGTAAGGTTTCAGCTGGAAAACCCTCTCATTACCATGCTAATCATTCACATGGTGCCTCTTCTTTAGGGGATAACAAAAAGAAGAAGAGATGTAATTATTGCAGGAAACCTGGGCATGATATTTCTAAATACAGAAAGCGCATAGCATTTGAAAAGAAGAAGAAAGAGTCTGGTCTTGCAGTATCTGGTTCTTCTAGTGCAGAAGATTGACATGAGTCCGCTAATTTTGCACAAGACCAGCATTGGGATTTCTTGGTTATATGTCAGTATAATCCTGATGTTCTTGATGCTTGTATGGCAGTTTCAGACGTTCATGATGCTTGGTTCTTTGATAGTGGTGCTAGCAAGCACATCACTTCCTGCAGGAAGTTATTCAGCTCATTGGAGCTTACATCTCAAGGGGGCAGTGTCACATGTGCCAATAATGCATCATATACCGTGAAAGGTATTGGGCAAGTTGCTCTTACTTCTGTCTCTAGTGGTATTGTTACTCCAGAGCATGTGCTTTATGTTCCAGGCATTTGTAAGAACCTCATTTCTATTTCAGCCAGTGCTACATGTGGCTTTCAGGTTCTTTTTTATGGTGTTAGGTATGCAATGTATGATGCTATACATGCCTTTACCATGGTTTTGACTTGTACATTATCTAGAGGTCTTTATAGACTGGATGTTTATGATGGATGTTTGGATGATGATGCTGCACTTGCCGATGCACATGCTTTTGCTCTTGATTCTTCCATGGCAGATACTCATTTGTGGCATGAGAGGTTTGGACACCTCAATTTTGGAGCCCTGGTGAAGTTATATAAGGAGGATATGGTTGTTGATCTTCCCAAAATGCATATGCCTACAAAACATGTTTGTGAACCATGCTTGCTTGGTAAGATGCACCGTGCTGTGTTTCCCAAGGATGGGAGAGTTGGTGCTTCACGCAAGCTTTATTTGCTTCATAGTGATGTTTGTGGATCCATGAGGGTTGCAGCCCTTGGGGGGTTCTACTATTTTGTTACTTTTATTGATGACTTCACCAGGTACACTTGGATTTTCTCATTGAAATCCAAATTTGAAGTTTCTTCATGCTTCAAGCACTTTATTGAATGAGAGTGGGCTGCACATTGCTCACCTTAATACAGACAGGGGGGGTAAATACATGTTGAAGGAGTTTGCTGTTTTTTTGGCTTCCCGTGGCATCCATCATTGATGCATGGTGCCTTATACTCCTCAACAGAATCCCATGGCTGAGCGGAAAAATAGATTAGTGATGGAGATGGCCCGATGCATGTAAACATTTTCCTAATAAGTTGTGGTTGGATGTGGTCATGTTTGCAAATTACATCTTGAATAGATGTCCTACAAAGGCATTGTAGACTATCACCCCTTATGAGGCTTGGACGGGTCGTAAGCCTCGTATTTCCCACATGAGGACTTTTGGGGATGCTTAGCTTATGCTCATGTGCCTTCACAGAAACGCACTAAGTTGGATGATAAAGCTGTCAAGTGCATTTTTCTTGGGTATAGTTCAGAGAGCAAGGGCTATAAGCTATATCAGCCCTACACAGGCAAGTGTTTTGTCAGTCGGGATGTTGTGTTTGATGAATCTTCCACTATGCCTTTGCTAGACTGTCAAAAACAGCTCGTTGTTGATGCCTCTGACATATTTGACAGCTTGATGCCTTTGTTTCCATCCGATGCTCGGGATGATGCTCCATCTGAGGTAGTACCTCCTCCTTCTATTGGTCATTTGCAGCTACACGTGCAACCAGAAATTCAGCCTGCTATGCCTCTCATTGATCAGGATCATTTGCACAGGGCTCTTGACCAAGAAAGAGCAAAAATTCAGGAGCCCAAAAAGGTACCCCGTTGGCTCCTTGACACATTAAAAGACTGCAAACAAGACACTCCTTTGCCAGCCCGTACGAGAGAAGCTGTCCTGAAAGAGCATGCTAGTTTTGTTGCTTATGCTTTGGTTGCTACAGCATGCAATGAAGAGCCATTATGTCATCAAAATGCCTTTCAGAATGATTGTTGGATGAAGGCCATGCAAGCTGAATTGGATTCTATTTATCAGAATAACACTTGGGAGTTGTTTGATTTGCCTCCTAGCAAGAATGCCATTGGAACTAAGTGGGATTACAAATCAAACGGAAAGCTGATGGTTTAGTGGGCCGTTACAAAGCTCGTCTTGTTGCTAAGGGCTATGCTCAGCAACATGGCATTGACTTTGAGGAGACTTTTGCTCCCACTTCGAGGATCACTACTATTCGCTTTGTTATTGCCTTTGCTGCCCACTTTCATTTGTAGATAAATCAGCTTGATATTAAGACAGCTTTCCTTCATGGGCATTTGCAGGAAGAGGTCTATGTTTCCCAACCTCCTAGCTTTGAGGTTGAAGATTCTGAAAGCAAGGTATGCCGCTTGAAAAGGCCCTCTATGGATTGAAGCAGGCACCTCGAGCTTGGTGTTCGAGGATTCATACTTATTTGCTCACACTTGGCTCAGAATAGCCCTACAGAGGCTACCCTTTACATCCGCAAGCGTGGGACAGATTTGCTGATTTTATTCCTTTATGTGGATGATATGCTTGTTGGGACACATGCTCAGCAAATTGCAGATTTTAAACTTGATTTGCAGCAGACATTTGATATGTCTGATCTTGGTCTTCTGCACTACTATCTAGGCATCCAATTTTCTAGCAGTGAGGGGGGCATTTTGATGTCACAATCCAAGTACATTGGACAGGTTCTGCAGCGTTTTCAGTTTGAGGATTGCAAGCCAATATCCACACCATTAGAGACTAGTTTTCACTTCTCTTCTGAGGATGGCAGTGGTACATGCGATGTCACTCTCTATCAGCAAGCAGTTGGTTGTTTGATTTACCTATGCCATACGAGACCTGATCTACAGTGTGCTGTCTCACAGTTGAGCAGATTAATGCACAGCCCATCTATGCACCATTGGCATGCCGTGAAGCATGTTTTCAGATATCTAAACAAAACATGAGAATAACAGGCCCAAAACATCAGATTTTAATGGAATTTTTGCCAGTTTCTTGCACCAAGTTTAGAGCAAGGCTGCCCGTAATAGAAAGCATGTTAGAGAACTCTATCTATACATTGGGACAAAAACAATTTAATATTTTCTATGCAAGTCTTCTGATGAAAATATATAGAACACTTTTACCAAGGTAGACTTTCAATAACATGTTATGACGATGTTTAATGTTGAAGTTTTTATTGAATGATGCACTTCAACTATATACTACTTGTTGGTAGCCAAATCATTTCTATGCAAGTTCATCTCATGAGAATAAATAACACTATATAGTGTAGAATTGCAAGCTTATGTTATAATCATCTTCAAAATTGTGGTGCCACTATAAAGCTTTATTAATGATTACATACATACATATAGTTAGGTTATGTTTTTCTCAAGTGATGCACTTCAACTATATAGTACTTGTTGTTGATAGCCAAATCATTTCTATTTAAGCTCATCTCATGAGAAAATAGAACACTATTACTAATGTGCACTTGCAATATTATGTGTTGAGGAAGCACTATAAATCTTTATTAATGATGAGTACATACATGCAATGAGATTATGTGTTGGTAGCCCAACGATTTCTGCTTCGCTCGCTAATTTGGTCTTGCTCGCTTGACATCGTTCGCTTGATCAACTGCCTCACTGTTGACCATCTTTTGATAATGCCATTTCTCTGCATATGGAACTGAATAAATGAAACAGAAATATGTAGTTAGATTTTAGTGCTAGGCTCTAAGCTCTCCACTAAGCACATCTTGTTTGTGAGCTATGAGTAATCATGATTGAGGGGAATTGTCTAGTGAGGCAGGGACTTTTACTGTATTTTATTCTTACTAGATCATAAGTTGCTCTTCTGTCCTCTAGAAGCCCTGTGGATAGATTCCTGCAATGATCCAAATGAGACTGTCAGCAAATCAATGCTTATATGGATTTTAAATATGCAGAATGTTGTGCTCCAAAACTTTGCAAGCTCATTAGTCTCAGCAAAGTGTAAAGAATTCTTGCACATGTAGCATGAAAGTGGGCAATATGTGTCCAGCAATGTAAAAAAGGCAGGATCCATTATCAATCTGTCCTTGACAATTGGGAGTGCAAAAAAAGGTTTAAAAATAAAGTTTGAGTTTTTAAAAATGGAGATGACAGCCTGTCATGGGTAATCAGTTAGACATCAAGCTATTATTTTGTGACACGTTTTCTTGTTCATACCATTTACATTCTTAGTACTTTTGATTATATTCCAAATTTGTAAGTTCTAAAGTATATTATGGCCTAAATTGCCTCCTTTTTTATACCTGCAATTCAAGATGACCTGCACATTCTCCATAATGTAATCTTCTAATAGAAATTTCATTAGTGTATGAAGAAAGAAATCAAATCTGCATCTTGGATTCCAATGGTGTGCTTTGCATGTGACCACTGCGCTCTACCTGAAACTTTGGGCTTCTATTGTGCAGGTACAATTAATGATAGAAGGTGGCCATGATGGAACAATTTTGAATGTTGGCTCTGCTGCTGGCCTTTACCCTTCTTTTGATGGACCTCTTTATTCAGCAACAAAAGGTAATTGTAGTGTTACTTTCTTGAACATGACCCAGGATGATTTACTGTGTTGTAAAGGGTATTGTAGGATTGTAAGATTTGAGGTCACACATTATCTAGAAGTGTAGGATAAAACTACTTGCTGTTCTAATAAAGGATTACAAACTTCTGGAATGTGTGGCTAAGCTAGCTATCCTAAATAGTAAAACCTGGGTGTATGGCAGGCGGGGTGGTTCTATTCAGTCGCTCACTTGGAAGTCTTGCGAAGAAAAAGATTCGTGTCAATGTCATCTGCCCTGAGGTATTACTGGATCTGGTTATTCAGAAATTCAGCTGCCTACCAATTCTAGCAAATAATTTGGAAAAAGCTTATATATATATATATATATATACCCTCATAAGACCAGAATATATACCTTCTCTATTTGACTTGCGGCCATGCTCACATATGTTTTGTTTAGACCACTTGGATGTATTATAATAATTTTATGAATTCGATGATTAAATTGTACTAGAAAACTATGGTCAACTACCCCAAGAATGTAACATTTGTTAGAAGAGCCTGGTCATAAATTGAAACAAATAACAGGCAAGCCTAGTGATCAGGCAGCTGTATTATGAGGAAAACTATGCCCATATCTAGTGGCAGCTAGGCTTAGGAATCAAGTGGTACATATACTTCTAGGGGTTCGGAGGAGTTTTGGGATCCTAGGGAGTAATAGATAACATAATTTGAGATACTATATTGATTATTCTGTTTTCAGTTTTCACTAGTCAAAACATTTGCCATATGAGATTTTGCGACAAATTTATTATGATTAGTGTTGTTGTAGTTGCTACACTATTATTATTATTTGCTCCTCCACGATTATGGTGCTTGTCCTTGTAGCCCTCTTGACTTACAGGAATCAAAATAAGATGAGTTGCCTTGTTTTGCAAATCACCTTGGAGTGTCTGCCCAGCTGTTTGGGCTGTATACTTATGTGGAGTGCTTCTGAGCTGTGTGCCTCTAGTGTAGAGTAAGTTCCAGCGATAGAACTTATCGTAGTTTCTGTTCGTTATTCCGGATCACCTCTTCTGATTCACAGGTGCACGTGTGTACAAGACTACCCTAGTAGACAGGCTCTAATACCACTTGGAGAGTAGGGAGAGAACACACAACATTCAAGAAAGCTTCATAAAGCTGAAACGAATTGCACACAACTTTGAAATACACAGAATCCATATGGCAACTAGGGTAGTTGTTGGGGGAACTTGCCCCACTGCGTCTTCTCCTGCCTTGCCAAGATTGGAATTGGGTCAGTGGTCCAGTCCTTACCCAAATGGCCCACTACCCTGATCCTTTGCCACTCAACCAAGTCCAAGGCCCCATCAATCTCTTGGTCTCCAACTGTCTTGAGCTGAAGAAGGCCTCCATGCCCCACTTTGTATTGCTTGAAGTAGTAGGAGCTGAGAGATCTAGGCAAGAATTGAATCCTAAGGGGCACCCCCGTCCTAGAAAATTGTCCATACTAGTGTGGGGGCTCGGGGGACCGAGGCTCTGTGTGAATCCTCCCACCACGACTCTGGAATCATAGAGCCATCCGAGTGCCTGTCCCCCTTAGGGAAGCAAGGCTATAAAGTGGAGCAAATCTAGGTGAGAGAGGGCCTGCCCTGGTGCCTTTGCCTTAGTTGGGAGGGAGCTCCACACTCCCAAATAACTTGTATGGGCCACTATCCCACTGTGCCCAACCAATGTGCGCACCCTCTGCCCCAGCTTGAGACCCTCTTGATCTCGGATGTCCGGATGCCATAAGAGGGGCTAGGTTTAAACTCCTTGCGGCATCATAGGCTGGCCCTAATGAGCCTCCTGATAGCTGTTGCCAGACTCTATGAAGACTTCTCATTAGAGGGGAGCCCTTCCTTGTGAGGGGAGCCTTTGAAAAGGCCCATCAATGGGATTGCTTCCATTTGCCTTTGGTGTGGGGTGTGTTTGTGAGGAGCCCTTGTTGCAATAGGAGCTTTCAAGGCTTCAAGCCTGGAGTGAGGCCTCATACCACCGACTTGTCCAGAAGGGCTCTACTTTGCATCGTCGGGTCAATGATGCCGAGCCCCTTGTTCACTTGGGGCCGAATCACTGTCTCCAATGCGACCTTGGATCTGATAGTGGTCCTTGTGCCATCCAAACCCACCCATAGAAGTTACGCACTAGGCGCCTAAGCTGCCCATGCATCAACACCAACACGAGGCTATGTACCATGCCGTAGCCAAGATGACTTAATTGGCCACGTAGGCCTTGTCTCCAAGAGAGAGTTTGGTCGAGCTCCAATGCAAAAGCTTGCACCACACATTCGTGCGCACAGGGGCAATCTGTTGCTTTGCTGAATGCTCACTTGGTAGCCTAAGTATCTCACTGTTTTCCCTCACGGAATCCAATCCTCACGCCTGAGGCCAATTAATATATCTCGAGGGCTCCCTTGACTCCCTCTAGGCCATCTGTTGTGTCTTGTGCCGTGTTAGCTGCCAACTTTGAGTCTAGTAACTCCTCCTGATAGATCGGGAGCCATAGGCCTTTTGCCTAAGATTGCAGAAAATAGCCAGTGCCTCTACCTCAAAGAGAAAGAGGAAAGAAGCAAGGGGGCTTCCTTGCCGCACTGAGGGAGAAAGCGTAAAGGCCTCCCCAACGGGTGACCTCCTATAAGCATCTGGATGGCGTTGCTTGCATACAAGGCCAAAACCCAAAGGAGCTGAGTAGTGTTGATTGGGGGGGGGCGGGGGGGGGGGGGTGGTTGGGAAGGGGCACCTGCCCTGAGTATGGACCCGGAGTAGGCTTGGGGATAGGGTGAGGGCCCTGTGTCATTGTCAGGAGAGTCGAGTTTGTTGGGAGATCGAAGAAGACCTCCCCCTCTAATGTCTGAGGTGCCCCATTTGTCTGCAATGTAGGCACCAGCTTGGGAGGCCGGAAACCTTGACCCTCTAACAAAAAGTGTCCCCATCCATTGTCTTGAGGAAGATCTCCTATAGTTGGGACTTTGGCCACTCTTCTATCACCTGGACATGAGGGGCCCCATCATCTACCAGAACCAAGGTTATTGAGGGCAGCGACCTTAGCACAATGCCGAAGCAACCTCGGATAGACGACAAAATAGAGCGATACTCCTTTTGGAGGCTAGGGAACCTCAAGGTCATTGGGAACTATGAACATGGTGTGTCGAATCCGTGTTGTCCACCGTGAAGACATGGTACAAAGGGATAAAGAACACTAAATGAGGGCCGAGAAAGATCGCACTTTGCTCTGCTAGGGTTTGGGTGATATGGGGGGGCTTAGGTGGAGAACAAAGACTCCTCTCCCGTAGATGGTGAGCTCCTAGACGACATGGTCACCCTCTAGCGCTAAGATCGATTGAATCCAATCTCAAGCCTAGCTCCTCGTGGGTGTGAGGCTTACTATGATGTGGCACTGTGTCTTTTGGATATTGAACTGCTATCTGCACTTTCTGCCTATCCTTAGGGGAGAGGGTAATCCATATGGCTTGTGGATTCAAGGGAGCTGCCATGAGAGTCCCCCAGACCGAAAGATCACCACTAGGATTAAACCCACAAAAGACGAGCGACAAAAGCTGCTCCTGTAGCCACAAGGAAGGAGGGAGAATAGGCGGGGGGTGGAAAGCGGAAAAAGGGAAAAGTTGGGGGGGGGGGGGAGGGGCTGCGACTTATGGCCACCCAAAAGACTGTCTAGTTGCCAAAAAACAAGCGGTTAAAAAGAGACCAAAGGCAGATTTGGGTGAAGCTGAGGCCTCAGAAAACAGTGGTGGGAGGTTCTGGGCTGTTCGAACCAATTAAAAAAGAGGGGGGGTTAGAGGGGCCGGACAAAAGCTCCATATATGAGGACTGGTCGGACCACTTTAATGCCTAGTGCACGGTTACATGCATTACAATGTGCTTTAAAGGTTGGATGTGTATGAATTCAACATAATTAGAACTGGTCAGTCCACCTTCACCATGAACTTCAATGTTTATAAATCAGCATTTCTGTTTCAAGGTGTGCCCTTTGCATATAAGTTATGGAAAATTGGGATAGAGATGTGAGTTATCTCATCCTCCAATAATCACATCTGCTAGTTCATAGACGGTTTCCAGTACATGATTCATTTGAATTTATTTGTGTTGAGAAGAAAAAGGCGTGGGATGTGAAAGCACTAGGCTCACTGTCTAAGAGGTTGTGGGGCACATATTTTTTGCTGTTTTAAATGAGCTTTCTCATGTATCGTGTCTGCTTTTTGATCTGCCAAAGCAATCTCCCTCGGCTGACCATTGTTGGTATGCAGTTTTTGGAGACAGACATGACAAAGCCTCTGACCAGTGACTTTATAAAATCATTTGATGGCTTCATTCCTATGGAGACATTTCTTCAAGGTTAGCTGTTGCGTTTGTTTCTCGGATGTTTTTGAGTTTTTCTTTCGCTTGGAATGTGGCTGCAATGTTTCTGCATTATGAGAGCTCTGGCAATTAGATTTTACAAAGTGAGCGGTTTCTTGAAAGTGGATGTTAAGTTTCTGTGTTAGACCAGCTCTTGCAACTATATTTCTAATAGAGTGAGTGATTACTTACAGGTGCTCTTGAGCTTCTTGAAGATGATAGCAAGGCAGGTGCTTGCCTTTGGATTTCCAATCGGCGTGGTTTAGAGTATTGGCCTACACCTGAAGAGAAAAAAAAGTATCTATTGAGGCAAAGGCCCTCAAAAATAAGTATGTTACAGCGATCAGAAATGTCTGCAATGCTATTGCCAAAAGAGTTCCAAAAAGTGTGAGTTCTGAAGCCATGGCATCATGGCTGGTTACGTATACAGAGATTTACTGCCTCTTTTGTATGCACATTGAAAGCAGGTGGAATTTGTCATCATGTTCTGCATATATTATGCCCACTAGAAAGCAGTCAATGAATATGGTTATGTTTTTGTGAATTTAATACAATCCTAGTAACAGTGAAATGAAAATAAGGCAATATAGTAGAGAGGTTTTATCACCTACTTTTTTACTCTTACTTTTGTCTTTTTTTCTCTCTCTTTTCCCTTCCTTGGGGTCTTTCATGGGTACAAGCCTTTTTGTATCTCACGTTCACATATCCAAGCACGCTGGCCCCAATTGCCTTTGTCAAGTATTGCTAACACCCCCAGCATTTTGTGTTGGGTGAAGACTTGGATATTCTGTCATCTCAGAGAACTTTCTTTTTTTGGGGCTAGGCACAAACTAACGGGCTTTAAAAGATATGCTGTATATCTAATAGTTGGATTTTTCTTTGATCCTCAGATTGGAGTGGCAGTCAATAATAAATCTGCTTAGTGAATTTAGCGACACCTGCTAAATTTAGTAGTCTTGCTAAGATTTTCCGATATTAGAATCACAATGATAATTGGTGACCACAAAAAGGATCTAAGAGGAGCAAAGCAAGATGGCATGCAAAAAGCTTAGAATTCTGGAGTGTGCAAAAACGGGCGTTTGTGATAGAGACCCATTGAGTAGATCCTAAATTGAGGAACTAATCAATATGCATCACTGGCTTTGAGAGGTTTTAGTTATGAAAGTGTTTGCTGATCTTTAACAACGTTCACCATTTGGGGGCAAACAAGAGGACTGAATATCTAGATTATGCACATGACATGTTGCAATAGTCATCCCATGACACATGGCAATATCACATAGAACATGTGGCACATGCCACAAATCATCTCATGATACGTGGTGCCTGACTCTCGGCATGACATATGGTGTCATCCATGACTGGACACAGGGTGCCAATCACCTCTTAACCTCCTATTCTTACATTACATAAGCCACCTAGGAAAACCTTTCTTGTTAGCACAAATGGGACACTTGACTTTACACTCGGATATTCCAATCCCCTTTTCTCATTCCGGCTTGCAACCTTTGCAATTCAGCTTTATTCTGCACACACCCTCACCTTTCAAAATGCGTGGGACATTTCAAATTGTTCCTTGAGATGGAGGATCACATGATTCTATTGTTGGGCACCAATTGCCTTATGACGTGACGTATTGTGTGCACTGTCCAAACAGTCTGCATGTCATCTCTTAGTCCTAGCATATTATTCACCTGCACACAATCTGTACTCCATTGGGACAATATAATGGTTTGTGTGGTATGCGTGGTTTTCATTCTTGGAAACTGCGATAATCTCAGGTCACTGCTATTTCCATTTTATTCCCAATTTTGAGGCGCTGCTCTAATTTTGATTCAAAAATGGTTTACGTTCTGCCTAGTCAATTGTTTGCTCTAATATTCCTGGTGGTCAATTGCATTCTGACATATTCTATTGATGGCAGGGTTGTACACACATTGAGTAACAAATTTAGAACAGCAACTAGGCTGATTTCAGTCCCATTAAATCCTGCTAAAGCTGGTCATGTGCTGGTGAAATATCTATATGTTGGTGTCAATGCCAGTGATGTGAGTATGGAAGACTACGTCATAGGAAATCAAGTGTTTTATTTTTTTAAAGTGCATCAGATCTTTTGTTTTGTTGTGAAGAGCCTGATGTCAGAGTAGATTGGCAATTATTATCTTCGGCTCTTTCTCAGGTGAATTATAGTGCTGGACGCTATTTTAAAAATAAGGAAGAAGCACTTTCTAAGCTTCCATTTGATGCAGGATTTGAGGTCATTCTCCAAACATCTGTATTCAATGTTTTATTTTGTCTGATCATTTTAAAGATTCAGTGATATTTATCAGGAAATGCTGATAGAGACATGCTATATGATCTTTTGCAGGGCGTGGGGATCGTTGCAGCCATAGGAGAGGGTGTAAGCAGAGGAGATTTGTCTGTGGGGAGTCCTGTTGCTACACTTTCCTATGGATGTTTTTCTGAATTTGCTGAGGTCGTCTATTTTCAACCAAATGCTAAAATGTGTAGCCTTTTCATCCAATACAAAGGAAAATTCTTTTCGCTAATTGGTTCCCTGGCACTGCAGGTTCCTGCTGCTCATGCGATGCCTGTTCCAGAAGCAATACCTGAAGTGCTTGCGATGCTTACTTCAGGCCTGACAGCCTTACTTGGTTTAGAGGAGGTCTTTTTCTGGATTCTGTTGCATGTGTTCTGGATCTGTAAGGTGTTTCTGGTGCAAGTTTTTCCCAATGCTACTAAAATATCAATGTATGTAACGTTAACATCTTGATCCCCTCCAGACTGTTAGGTGCCAAGTAGGTTGTAGTTCTGGGAAAATTGAGCTGATTTGGTTGCAACTGCCAAGTGGGAAGCGAACCTGTAGGGGTTGATTGTGAGTCACTTTAGGGAGTGATTGACACCCTGAAGGGTGCGTGAGTTGCACTAGACTGTTCATTGACCAGGGAAAGCCTCTGAAGGGCTGTGCAAGGGGCTGGAAATCAGTTCACACAACCATGGAGCCTGCTGAAGCGGAACTTTTGCAAATTAAATGCTGGGGTGTTGAGTAGGTCATTGCTCAGATCTGTGTGCCAGTAAATTGCGGGTGGTGTAGAAGATCTTCCCGTCTGTTGATCGCTTGTTGGCTGCTTGTGTGTTGCGATTGGAGTATGTGGATAGCAAATTCACCTGGGCAGAGCTGTTCGTTTTGTGGTGGTATGCTGCTGATAACCCCGTTATTTTTTTCCAAAGAAAATACTTCTATTACGCATGAAAGAAACACCAAGATCAATGCTCATGGCAAAATACATCATGTTGACCATGAGAAACAAAATACACAAAGGGTGAAACAACTACTCATCAAAATGAGCTAGAAATTTTGTGGTAGTATGCTGCTGATAATCCACCGCAGGTCCTGCTGATGGCTAGTCAGTTGTTGGAGGACTACTTATTGGAGCTGAAGTTGTGAGCGAAGTGGTTAGCAGGTTCTGCAGAAGCACCAGGATTGTGCACTACTGCTGTTTGCTGCTGTTTCTGCTCCTGATTGATTGCTTTTGGGGGCCCCATGCAAAGCTAAAGGATCTAGGAAAGCATAGAGGTTTGCTTTTCGAAAAAAAATTCCAAGGAGGAGGCTGCTTTTCCTCGGAGAACAAAGCTCGTAGCTTTTGGGGGTCCTACTCCTTACTATTTAGCAGCCCATAGGTACCCTAGTCTCCTACAACCATTTTGCTACTTTTTTGCTATTTTGTACTAGTATAGTATTTTAGTACTCAGCAAGGGCCTTAGCGAGCCTTTGCCCCAGCCCATAGTGGTCTGTATGAGTTACTTGATTCCGTACTTTGTCCCATAGGCCCGTGAGACCTCCTGCGGACGTTAGTATATATATATATATATATATATATATATATCTATATCTATAAACACACTGTTCCTGTGCAATTGCAGCCTCCTAACTCTCCTCTTCTTGAACCTACTCGTAGCTCTAGTTCTTCCTCTCTTTTTACCTCAGCTATCCTTTTCATATTCTCGTACCCAATGGCTGAAGGGAGTCACGTGCTTGGTGAAGAAGCTGCAGCAATTACAGTAAACAAGTGTCCACATGAAGAGCCCCGTGATGTCGAGGGGGATGACATGAACTTTGATGAGGGCAACCTTGTAACCAAGGAGCAACATGCTGAGTTGA
Source organism: Dipteris shenzhenensis (assembly GCF_047967505.1). Taxonomy (NCBI): domain Eukaryota; kingdom Viridiplantae; phylum Streptophyta; class Polypodiopsida; order Gleicheniales; family Dipteridaceae; genus Dipteris; species Dipteris shenzhenensis. The sequence goes on along the minus strand of NC_141609.1, from coordinate 34,851,868 downwards.
AGACATTTTTCCGATATGCAGCTGAAGGAGTTGAAGGACATGATCATGACCCGAAGACACAGCTCAAGGCACAAAGCCAAATGGTTGCGGTGTTGCAAGCCATAGTTACGGGCTTGGCATTAGGAGCCAGAGGGAGTGTACCAGTAGCACCATCTTTCACACTTAGGCTCTTGCAAGTGAGAAGAAAGATCATATTCTTGAGAGCATAGATATGTTAAAGTACAGATCATTGGGGTGGTCATCATCCATGTACATAAGTTTATATGTTGTATACACGGGGTAGGTGGGGTACATGTTCATGTGCAATTGCAGCCCCCCTAACTCTCCTCTTCACTCACCTACTCGTAGTGCTATTTCTTTCCTTTCTTCCTACCTCACACTTATCTTCATACTCTCTTACCGATGGCTGAAGGGAGTCACATGCTTATCAAAGAAGATGCAGCAATTACAGCAAACATGCCTTCGCATGAAGAGCCTCGTGATGAAGAGGAAGATGACATGGACTTTGGTGAGGACAATCTGTCACCAAGGAGCAACTTGCTGAGTTGAAGACATATCTCGAAACACAGCTGAAGCAGTTGGAGGGCATGTTCATGACTCAAAGACACGCCTCAAGGCACAAATGCAAACAATAACAGGGTTGCAAGCCATAGTTACGGGTTTGGTAGTGGGAGCCGGAGGGAGTGTGCCCGTAGCACCATCTTCAAAGCTGAGGCTTTCGTAGGTGAGAAGAAAGATCATGCACATTAGAGCATAGACATGCTAAAGTATGGGTCATTGGGATGGTCATCATCCATGTACATATGTGCATATGTTGTTTATATGGGGTAGATGGTTAGGAACTATGTTGCACGAAACGTTTCCATGCAGGAAACATGGTAGTTTTGAAACGTTTCTGAAACGCCACTTGAGTTAATAGGCTGAATAAAGTATATTTCTGCTCACATACAGAAGCTAGTAATTAAACAAAACATGCACCATATAAGCTAGACGTGTGCACAAGGCAAGCAATTGGATTCTTGGAGGGCATGGAGCACATGATCCTTGAAGATGCGATTCCTATAGTGTATTGATGAATTAGTTGTCACCCTTGTAGATCACCTAATCCGAGTCTGATTCACTATATTACAGCCCACGACACTCGCACATCACTGCATAGTACACTTAGCACGATCCACTGCATCAGAGCTTACGACACCCATGCTTCTCACACTAGTGGCCTTTGGCCTCCGGAAGGATAGGAACTCCCCCCTCAGACAATTTATGGCGATCATGGTGGGACACTACTGGTGTTGAGTAGCAAGAGGAAGTGGAGTTCTAGGGTCCTAGAGGAGAGAGTTCTTATGCCGAGTAGTTCTGATATCTTGAAGGAGTTAGTGAGAGAACTAGGAGGTACTTAAGGAGAGTGGAGAGAAGACTTCCGGCCAACCAAACTAGATACAAAAAGCATTACGCAAGACGGAAGTTCGCAAAGTCCTCAGGGCGAGCACAAAGTGAACCTATTGGAGCAGTAGCCTGAGCGAATAACTCATTGAAACTCTCATCGATTTGGACCAACAAGATCCGTGGTGGTCAGATATGGACTCTGGAGAAGAAGTACAAAGCGGAGAATAGGTGAAAGAGGAAAGTACGAAGAACGAGGGCTTCTCAAAAGCTCATCAAGGTGAAGACAGCCCCTCTTCTCCTCTTGGAGCGACGTCTTCATCAACAACAGCCACTTCAACCACTTCAACGGGAGTAGTGCCTACTTCAGCACGGGACTTGACATCCAGTGGTCAAGCTACTATTTCCTATGTTATGCATAACCCCGGTCCTTCGAGTCTAGTTTCTACATCCATGACACCCGTGGGTTCTTTTTTTTCTCCAATCATATCCCTACCCTCTACGCTGCCATTTCCATTATCTTTGCCCTTTCCTACTACTACTTGTCCATCATACATGGCTTTGACCCCTTCCTTCTCTTTCCCAACTACCCTTGCATCCTCATTGACCCCCATGTTTCCTATGTCCTCACCATCTACTTTTGCAACTGTAGTGCCTGCAGCATATGCAGTACCATCTATTTTCTTTATGACTACATTAGTAGTAACTTCACTAGTGTGGCCTTCTGTACGGGGTGTTGCCTCATCAGCCTCCCCACCGTATGTCTTCACGGTACCCACATTTAGTACTGCTCCATCGGGAGGCCCTTCAGCTCTGGCACCCCCTTCAGTCTCTGGGGTTGGTACGTTGGTTCTCAGTCCTGGAGAAAAAGCCAGACTTCTCGAGTTACTCAATAAGGTCCATGTGAAGACTCATCAGTTCAAAGGTCACCTTCATGAGGATGCAGAAGCTCATGTGAGAAAATTTCTCACGGCATGCAAAGCCAAAGGTGTAGGGAGAGCATGCCTTCCTACACATCTTTCCATCGTCATTGGAGGATGCAGTTGATGTATGGTATTGTCAATTTTCCCCTGACGATTTCAAACTTGGACAGACCTAAAGAAGGAATTCTCATAGACTTTCAGACTGGAGAAGTTTGAATAGGAGTTGTCCACTGACACCATGAAGCTTGGGGAAAGCATCTCTGAGATGTACACAAGGATGAGGGTCTTGGCAGCGAAGATGTCTACCACCTAATGATGCTGTCATGAAGGGGTGGTTTTTGAAAGCATAACCCCCTACCATTGCTATAAGGCTGGTTGACAAACTCCCTGAACATGCTTCACTACAAGACTTCCCGAAGGAAGCAGTCAAGATGGAACCATCACAGTTAAGTTTTATCTCATCATCAACTTTGACCACCCAGCTCCCTAGAGAGGAGAGCTCATCCACATTGCAGCAACTCAAGGAGTTGGAAGAAATCAAAGAAGGTCTAAAGAATACAAAGGTGGATGGCCAGTCGTCCTTTGAGGTCCAGATTAGAAAGTGGTCTTTGGTGCACAGAATGCAAGGGTTCTGGCCATGGTCACAGGGACTGTTCCTCTAAGCGTAAGGTACCTACTTCTACCTCATTTTGTACATTTTGTGAGATACATCAACATGATGCCTCTGTGTGTAGGTACCTTAAAGGGTTAAGGAAGCTTCTTCTAGAGTATTCTTTGGGGGAACCCCTAGTTGTTGTAGTCAATAGAGCTGCATCGATAACTTCTAGCCCGGCACCCGTACCTCCTGCTCCTCTTGGAAAAGCATCTGAGCCACTTTCTCCTCCTTCATTCCGTCTCCATTACTTTCTAATCCCCTTTTGCTCCAAGCTCCTGCACCCAATTTGGTTGGGGCCCCATATTTCTATTCTCAATAATCTTACTATGCACTATACCAACCACCTATGTCAAGAGGTGGATATGGACCCCCTTATCAACGTGGTCGACAGGGTAGTTTCCGAGGTGGACGTGGAGGTGCAGGTAGAGGTACCAACTTCGAAGACCCATCATGTGTTACAGATGTGGAGAGTATGGCCACTACCAAGATGATTGTCCACATCCATTCGGGGGACCCTCTTGTACATAGTGCAACACAAACAACCACTACACCAGAGATTGTCCCAATGGAAGAGTGGAACCAGCATCTCAAGTCAATATGGTTGACGTAGTAGTGGCGAGGGAGGGCAACAACCCCCATTTGATCGGCGCAATATTGGGAGCGGTGACAAGGCCACAAACAAAAGGTGACAAATGTATGGACTACTTAGAATCAACACCGGAGGCCTCATCACCGACCAGTACTACAAGTGTATCCCCACCGAAGTCATCCCCTGGCTCCAAGGTACATGGTATGCCGAGGAATAGACCACCCTTGCTTTCTCCTGACAATGGATCAGAAACAATTTTGAAGGACACACAACCATCAAGGTCTGCCACTAGCTCCAGAAGTGCCTCATCTTCCGGTGATCACTCTATGCCTTTGAGGCACCAGGAGGTGGTTAAGAGTGTCACCAGAGATCTAATCGAGTTTTGAGGATGAAGGTAGCACACCTTAGTTTCCTTCCCGCAAGTCCAAAACAGTGAGGTTTGCAACGGAAGTGACAATCCTAGGACAGCACAAGGAGAATGCGGCACAAGCAAGTCCATCCACTTTTTCCCCAAGCCGCACACTCAACAAAGAGAAGGAGATGGGAGTAAGGGCTAGTAGTGCCCAAGAAAAGGAGAAAGGGGTGATGATGGAAGAGACACCATAGGAGACAATGACTCACAGTTCATAAGGACATCCTCACCCTCGCGTAAGCTTTGACCCTCGGCCAAAAGCTAGGAGGATGAGGTCACAAAAGGCTACCACTAGTGTCCAGCCCTATTCTTTGTTTGAAGATCTTATGGATTTCAAGCCCAACATCACCACATGACAACTTTGTTTGTTGTCTCCCCAAATCAAGCATCAGACCATTGCATTTCTCAATCGCATGCCAAGAGGTCGACATAGGGAATCTATTCTAGGTGAGCCCACACCAGAGACAATACTGGTTCAACATGGGTTGGCACCAAATCACTACTCTGCCTACGCTGCCCTCACATGTGAAAAATTTCCAAAGCTCACGGTGGATGCTAAATGGAGTGGAGCTAAGGGACGTCTTTCTGGATGGTGGGGCAGCCACGAACATCATACCAAAAGGTACACTGAAACAACTTGGTTCGAAGTTGACAAGCGACGTTCATTTTCAAGTGCGCATGGCTGATCAGCGCAAAGTGAAGCCTATGGTAGTAGTCAAAGGTGTCCACATGAAGATTGTTGGAGTAACTTTCTTGTCCTTGATATAATCGAAAATGAACAAACGTATTCTCTACTTCTTGGTAGACCATGGTTGCGGTCAGCAAAGGCTAGTTCGGTTGCCCTTGGGATCCACATGTCTAGAAATAGATATGGTCGCAGGAAAGGCACGAGACCTCCCAATTGAATTGGGAGAAGAGGATTTTGAAGAACAAGCAGGGGTGGAAGAGGAGCGTTGGGCTTTTGGGGATTGGCCCATTGGTGGTGACCAAGATGGGCGAGAAGAGACAGAGGCATCGGAAGGATTTCAGAGCTTGACCTACTTGTTGGATCGGGCTGACCAAGAAGAGGAGGAAGCTGTTATCTTGGATTGGATGGGAGCCTTGGGCTCCTTAGTAGTCAACATGGTGAAACTATGCCAACAAGAAGATTCTGAGGAACACCTTGACACTTCAAGTAGGGTATTAGAGGTAAACCAGGAAGCATGTGCACAGTGTCTTGTTGAACCAGTTTATGAACGGATGCCTTTTGGTCTCTGCTATAGTCCACACATGTATCAAAGAAGGGTGACTAGAGGTACTGGACAAGGTGGTGGTGAGTGCAAGAATATGCCACAGAGACAGGGCGACATGGTAATGGAGGCAGAGGGTATGACTTATTCAAATCAAGAACAAATATGGTACTGCAGTGGACACCAATGATCGTACCGAGGCCAATGGTGGTACTGTAGTAAACACTAATGGTAATATGGTGGCCGACATTGATGACATTGGTCAAGCGAATGCTTATGGTACGGCCTTATTCTACTTGACCTTTACTTATCCGAGGTGGATCACCCCTCCATTGAAGACCTTCCTGGAACCGCTTATGAGGTGGAAGGCTTACCTTACAGGGGAATGCTTAGACAAGCACGGAGGCATCATAACACTTACCTACTCTACTTCTCAACCAGTCCAAGAGAACACACCATCATGTCAAATTGAAGCCAGAGGGTGTGAAAGGAACGGGGAGAGGTGTGGGAGCGAGGGGGAACTTGCTCTGATACCAAATAGAAGTGAGAGAATGGAGCTGAAGCAGGTTGGAATGAAAATTGCAGCAGTAACAATGAACTAGAAAGCTAGGGTAGTCATAGAGATGAAACCCTAACTGGGGTCAAAAGATGTGTGGTGACTAACTCACCCACAAACTCAACCTCTAACTGAGGTTAGGGGTAAAGAATCTTAATAAAGGGAAGAAGTGCCCCTAGCCCCTTATTACATAACATTGGCCACTGCCTTAGGAAATATAAATATTTCTAACACTGTGGAGGAGAAGATTGCAGTGTTGCTGTAGGAGTGTGTGGAGGAGAAGCTTGCAGGAGGAGCTGCTTCAGTAGGGGGCTAGTACATGAGGGTAATGCTGCAGAAAGAGAAAGGAGAGGCTGTTGCAGGAGGGCTACTACATGAAGAGTTGCAGCAGGAGGCTGCTGTTGTGGAAGAACTATTTGCAGCAGCCAGTTGTTGCTGCAGAAGGGTGTGGAGCAGATGCTGTAGAAGGCTGTTGGTGTGGAGGAGTTGCTGCAGGAGGCTGCTGTTGAGAGCTAGTGCAGACGGCTGCTGCTGTTGCAGAAGAGGAGGCTACTTCTGTGGAGGAGCTGTTGCAGGAGGAGGGGAGTATGCACCAGAAAGAGGGGAGAGTGTGCGCCAATGAAGGGGGGGTGGGGGGTGGGCTTTCTTTTATAGATGCCGGAGGCTTTTCAAATGTGGGAGATTTGGCCCAATGGAATGGAGGGGTGGCTCCCTTGGAAAGTGGTGAGGTGCATGGGGACTTGAGTTCCTTGCAGTGACAAGTGGTGGCATGGGTCATGTATGGCCCTGCCATATGTATATTCCATCCCACAGGCTGCCATGTGTCCAATGCCATATATTATAGATGACACATCAGCATGCCACCATCATCATGCCATGTGTCACATGCTAAGATATTTCAACCACTTTCATGTGCGTGACTAATAAATTCGGTATGGGGGTCAATACTATTTTGGCAGTTAGCTATATTCAAGGGCTAGTCTAGGACTAGTTTGAGTTTGGTTGGCCTTCTTACATAACCTATTAGGCCTATTTAGTATATCCTTTTGTATTGACTCTTCATGTTCATAGGCCCACACCCAAGGCTACTGCTAATAGCTGCTGGGTAGGTATGCATTCTTTGCATTCGATTGGTCCCATGTTTGGGTACTCAGTTGGGTGTGGTCTTTAGTTTCTCATATAGAGATACATGTCAACTTGTGGGATACTAATGCCTGTAACCCCTTCAATGGGGTCCTCTCTCAAATGCTAGACCAAGCCAATTAGTACCTAACTGAACAGTAGGAAACCCTTTTAGTGTGCTCCCCAGCAAATTGGGCTGAATGTCTTGGATGTCGTCGATTTCCACTCCAAGAACGATGCACAAAATAAGAGATACCATTATGCAGGCACCTCATTGCCCCTGAATCAAGATAATTTCCATATTGTTAGAAGATTCGTGTTGATTGCATGACGCATTGTGTGCAATTTTGTCCATAAAAGTTCTCTACCATTCACCTCTTTTTAGTATGGGCCCCAACTTTTATTATCCATGTTTTCCCTCTTACCATGCAAATGTCTCATTTGGCACCATACACAAGTACAAATTCTTTGATTATCATGCCCACATAAGCTCCACCCAAGCAATCTGATCAAGCTCGTAATCAATACTTATCTGAGCTTAGGGGCTGAGTGCCTTGGGTGGTCAGGGCACGTTCTTGATGCTCTACTGACCCACGAACTCTCCAATGCGATTGCAAGTTCAGCCCAACCAGCATCCTTCAAAAGTTGAATGCCCTTCCATATTCAGAACCTTCTTGGATTCGACACCATATCAAAAGTTGAAACTAGAGAATTAATCCCAGAATTACATCTTTTCAAGCCATGTTTAATGAAAAGGTAAAATTTGTGTTTACGTACTAACAGGATATTTTTTCATCGTATGCCTGGTCTATAATCCTTAGAGAATAAAATTCCCTCTAAATCAGAAATATGATGCATGTCCTTGTAACTTTTTGTGTCCGTCTCCCGTCCATTCATAGAGACTTTGTCTATTTCTATTGATATTTAACTATATTTTAAGCGCATATTTTTGTCATGGCTTTTCATATATGTCTGTATTCAAACGTGTATTCTATAAGAAAGTTCAATATTTGGTATAACTAGTTTCCTTTTGAAATATTTCATTGAACCCTGAAGGCTACTTTAGTATTTTAGGATTAATGATCCTATGTTTTGGACAGGCAGGGAAGATGAAAACAGGTGAAACAGTATTAGTGACTGCAGCTGCTGGAGGCACTGGTCAGTTTGCAGTTCAGGCAAGAAAATCTTTCACATGCAATGAAAATCTAGGAAGAAGACATAGGTTAAACTAAGGAGGTGGTTTTGAAATTTAATCTGAATCTTTTATAATGTTGCTTTACAGTTACACAGTTTGTAATCTGGAAGTGAATTTGAGTGAGTTCATGGGTGCTTTGCTAAACCAGAGAGATTACAAAACAGATTAGCACTTCTGGGAAATTTAATTTGTGCTCATTGTGATTGCATCAGAGATATCTCCTGATCTTTGGACTGGGAAACTTTAAAAATACTGTATCCTGTCTTCATAATGAATCTCAGATGATGGATTGGTGTCATGTCCACCTTTTCTGGTTGAGCTCTGTTAGATTTGGTGCTTAAAATTTTTTACCTGTCAGTTTGACTTGGCCCTCTAATCTATTTCCGTAGGGATTCTGTGGGTTAGGTGGACAGGCACATGATGGTTTTGTTTGCATGCAATATAGACAGCTTCTATGCGAAAAGTAATGACAATTGATTATATCCTCTTTGACTTTAAGAGTAACAACAGATGGCGGTCCACTAGACGTGGTAGGCCAAGGGCCAATGTGGCTGGCCTGGTCAAAGCCATTGGAGAGGTATCAACTATGTATAGCCGCTTGTTGTCTTTTCATTGGCTGCTGCTCCTTTGCCACCAGTAGAAGACTCCATGGTCAAGGTGGCATAGTGATAGAATCAACAATCTTTTAGGATGCCAAGTAAATGAAAAAATAGACAGAAACACACCAAGGTTGTATCTTTATGGAAAGGTTAAGTGGAACTTTTATTATGCATAAATGATATACGATTTGAGAAGGTATGTATTTACTCTATAACATCTCCCCATGACTGTTTGATGCTATGATGGTCTTGAAAAGATGCTACATTCAACCAAATTTGATTTTTCATGATGGATACACTGATACATAGTTTTAGAGGGTATCTCTGATCCTATTGCATCTCCTCTTATGGATTTTTGATGTTATAGTGAGATCCAAAGAGGTTGAGCAATGCCATTGAACGCCTCCATGTACCGCCATGCACCACGTGTGTTAGCCAATCACACACCAAGCCCTTTGGACCTCTAAATTACCACGTGAGATCATGCACTAACCAAAAGCCACCTAAGAAGATCAGGTGCCCAATAAACCCCCTCGTGATCAGAATAGGGGGCCAGAAGATCAAATTGTCCACGCAGAAGAACATACTGGAAAAATGCCGCCCACACAGGGCACGACAATAGGTCACCACCCACACATGGCACAGTGACAGATACAGAGATTACCCACATAGGGCACAACTGCACAAATAGAAGCTCAGGCACAACCGCACAAATAGAAGCTCGATTTGCTAAAAATCCCAATCATCTTCCACTGGTTCTTCATCGGCAACCATCAATCTTGCAAAATCTTGACTTGGAGGAGGTTCATCGACAGTGCATGCTTTCTCTTTAGACTGTGAATCAAAAGATTTCTTGTAACAGTGACGCTCATCATGACCATCTTTCCCACAGTATGAACTTTTGATCAGCGCCTTTCCCTTGATATAATGTTCCCTTTTCTGTCCTTTGCTGCTCGATGCCATATATGTGGGTTTCCCAACCAATGGCACTATATTCATCCTTGTTTCCTCACTTAGTAGAAGTGAGGAGTAATGTTTCCTTTTCTGTCCTTTTCTGCTCGACACCATATATGTGGGTTCCCCAACCAATGGCACTATATTCATCCTTGTCTCCTCACTTAGTAGAAGTGGAACAAGGTCTACAAAATCCATCTACAAGTATGTGTGGGTGTGTGGATTTGTATGTGTGAGAGCATACTTTTATACTATGGTCTACACCCACTGTTGGGTGCTGATGACGTCAGTGGGGATGTCATAGTAGCTAGTCCCTACTATGCGTGATGGAGTTTATGGTTTTCAATCTTATGAGTGACTCTCGTGAGATTGAAACTGCACTATGTTGTGTTTTTAGAGGATAAGTTTGGGAATGTTCCTGGATTCATCTAGATATATGCTTCTGCCGTATTGGCGGACATGCCAATTTCACCTTGTGAAGTTTTCGTCCAAGTTGCGGCCTACTGGTATTGCGATAATTCTTTCTATCTTAAATGGTGCGTTGCCCTATCAGCTAGATTTAGATTTAGATGCTCGTTTGGGAGAGACTAAAATGAAATCATTTAGACTTCACAAGCAGTTGTAGTTTGAATGAAGAGATTTGGACTACTTTTTTATTAGCCTTCTCCTTTAGTGCTAGCCTTCGTCATGGCTGAGTTTGCCCTTCACCTCCGGAGTGCCGACAGAAACTTGGTACGAAGACTTCTGTTTTTAGAGGATGAGTTTGGGAATGTTCCTGGATTCATCTAGGTATATGCTTCTGCCGTATTAGCGGACATGCAAATTTCACCTTGTGAAGTTTTCGTCCAAGTTGCGGCCTGCTGGTATTGCGATAATTCTTTCTATTTTAAATGGTGCGTTGCCCTATCAGCTAGATTTAGATTTAGATGCTCGTTTGGGAGAGACTAAAATGAAATCGTTTAGACTTCACAAGCAGTTGTGGTTTGAATGAAGAGATTTGGACTACTTTTTTATTAGCCTTCTCCTTTAGTGCTAGCCTTCGTCATGGCTGAGTTTGCCCTTCACCTCCGGAGTGCCGATAGAAACTCAGTACGAAGACTTTGTATAAATGGATGCTCAAGTATGTGTGGGTGTGTGGATTTGTATGTGTGAGAGCATACTTTTATACTATGGTCTACACCCACTGTTGGGCGTTGATGACGTCAGTGGGGATGTCATAGTAGCTAGTCACTGCTATGTGTGATGGAGTTTATGGTTTTCAATCTTATGAGTGACTCTCGTGAGATTGAAACTGCACTATGTTGTGTTTTTAGAGGATGAGTTTGGGAATGTTCCTGGATTCATCTAGGTATATCCTCTAAACTAACCCGTAAGATGTGAACTAAATCCAGATATCTTTGAGAAATAGCGGTGATCAATATAGCTTTCGAATCCTCCTCATCTACCTTAGACCCCAATGCGGATAATTGCTTAAGCAAGGATTGGAACCGATTCAAGCAAGCCCCTAAGCTCTTTGACTCACCCATTTAAAATCCAAACAATTCCTGCTTGAGAAAAGATTTTGAATGCTTCATCTTGGTGCCAAAGAGTGTCTCGACTCTCCATCGTGGTCCAATTGTCTATTGCATTCTTCAAGACATCCAGGTGATGAAAGAAGTACGGACTGAGAGATTTCCCCAGAATTCCCACTACCTTTTCATTCCTCTTCTTCCACAGTGACAACTTCTCTAGTTCGTTGTCCTTGGGCTTTTTCTCATAAGCTCGAACAATACTCCAAAGACCCTTCTGCATGAGGTGAAGCCGGGTCGCTAATTGCCTTCCTCCTGTCAAACTTCAGAACAGAACTTCAGACTTCTTTTCCTTCCATGCATTTATCGCGATCAGGTTTAAGACTAAAACCTCTCAAATTCTCAGCACGACCTAGACCACACAGACAACCCTCTCGACCCACTTTGATACCACTTGTTGGCTTTTGGAGCCACAAATCAAAGCTATACCTACCACAAGTGCATGAAATAGAACAAGACTACAAATTGAGTTGCAAACTACGTTGCAATACATCTCCTAGATCATCAATACAAGAGAGAAGCATAACTATAAACTGCAATATATTATCATCGAAAGGGATAGAGACCCGACTGGACTTGACAGCCGTAACCCTACTGGGTTTGTAGGCTCTTTACAAAAGACTCATGACACAACTATGGACCTGCTAGCAGCTGCCTATCAGACAGAAACTGTATCGACTCTCATAGTGAGACAAGAAGGGCGAGAGACTTCATCTTGCGAGTACATGTAGAAGAGCCCGGAGCACCACCTTGTTCACTTGGCGTGTCACAACCCCGTTGAATGCCTCCATGCACCGCCATGCACAACGTGTGTTAGAAATCACACACCAAACCCTTTGGCCCTCTAAATTACCATGTGAGATCATGCACTAACAAAAGGCCAAGCCACCTAAGAAGATCAAGTACCCAACACTCCAGTGAACAAGGACTGACCTAGGGTGGTGAGAGGCTGACCTACATAGCTCGTGCTTGCCTGTCCTTGGACTAGGGCTCACAAAAGTGTCATGGCATATGACAAAATCACTTATTAGGGATCAATTAAGCACTTGTTGATGTAGCCAGCATGTCACACTGCACCCAAGTGTAGGGGTGCATGTGACAGCAAATGACCTCCGATTCTTGGAAAATGTAGACGAAGTTGGCACTTGTGAATCTCTCAAAGAGATTTTGCTATTTTGGGTGAATCATAGGACATTTTGAAGTCAATTTTCTAGCTTGCACAATGTGGAGCAGGGGAAATTGCATAGCAGCACATCATGATCAAACAGTGAAAGCAGCATGTGGGTTATAGATAATGCAAGAATTTGCAAAATAATGCAAAGGATGCAGGAAAGTCGTGTGTAAATTGTAAGCTGGTACAGCCTTGGAATGCTGGTTCAGGTCTGAATCCACAGACTGTGCACTGCTGTGCAAATATTTGGGGCAAATCAAGCATTACTTATTGATTTTGGCAGCCTCGTTTTGGATTCTGTCCATGGAATGGTGTATCAGAGTATTGCTATGTATTGCAGGGTGATTGAATAATTGTGACCATAGATGCAAACAAACGCAGTTGCATGCTTTAGGAAATGTTTTTTCTTTTTGCACATGCTTCACTTGCAAACAATGGAGGGGATGAGGATGATGAAGGCCATGAGGCAATGACACTTGAGCAGGACTGATGACCTGCAGGCTTCAGCCCTCACATGCAGTTGGGTAGTAGTGTTTTTTTATTAGGATGTTTGAATTTAGTATCCTGGAGTTGAAATATTAACTGCATCTATTAAATATTGTAGTTGTGTAAAGTGCCCATGTTTGTTTCAAACAGGACCAGCAAGCAAACATTTGCAAACTGCAAACATTTGGACCTTGCAAACATTTGCTTGCAACTATGACTGTGACAATAGTTTGCTGTTTCAATAATGCATGGGCTGAGTGTGCATGTAAAATTTGGTGAAAATTTGCAGAAATCACAGCATATTGGAAAAGTTTGGGGCATTTGTAGTAGTGCATTGTTTGCACATAATCTCAACAGGAGATTGCCCTATTTGAGGTGTGAGAGTGGAGTTGCAGGTTTTGTGCTTTTTGGGGGTTTATATCGATCAAGAAATATTAAATGGCTTTGATGAGTGATAAGACTATCAATGTTGCATATAAATCAGAGGGTCCAATCAGTTACTTCATATGGAAGCAATGAGGAAGCCATCTGTTAGCTCTTCATATGGGATGTTGAAGTTGCTTCTAAATAATGCTGCATGCTCCTGACAGTCACATTGTCAGTTTATATTGCTTTGGGGAGGGTCTGGCTGAATTTTTTGAGATCATCTTATGTTTTTGAAGATGGATGCTTTTCAAAATGGTCATTTATGGGGTGGTGTGCTGTGCCATGCTTAGTGTTTAAAATTCCTGTATCTCGGAGTCTGGTTATTTGTCAAAGACTTTATGTAGGCACCAACTTCTACTAAAATTAAAGTATGACAGCCAAGGTTGAAGAGGAAGAGGATAATTAAAGAACAAGTGCTACAACAATTGATGATAGACAAAAGATGGGACAAACAGAATAGAAAAATGGAAGAAAATAATTGGACAACAGCTTGAAAGAAGAGGATAAAAGAGGATAAAGGAAGCAAGGAGCACTCAAGGTTGGGAGTGAGCTTGTGAGTAAATGGCTAAGCTACTGCTTCAAAGCCATGTTGCCTAGTGTCCAGAAACTTTGGAGGGACTTATTAAAGGAGGTAGATGTGAGTCTCCTATTCTCCTTCAAACCTATGATTTTACTACGCTTTACATAAAGATCGAGCTGGAAGATCTGAAGTTTAGAATCAAAAAGCTAGGCTGAGATTTGACAAAGATAGATGCAAAGTGCTAAAAGTTGAGAAAACAACTTTATGTTTCAACTTTTCTGGCTAAATAATAAAGATTATGACATCGATTCTAAAAAGAAAAGATACACAAAGGTGTTTGCTCTTGGATAGATTTTCTTTTAGATAATCTTTACATCACAATAGGTTGTTCTTTGTTTCAACAAATTATAGGAATCCCCATGGGCACTAATTGTGCTGTCTTTTTAGCAAACTTTTATCTTTTCACTTATGAATTTGAGTTTGTGCAACGTCTTATTTCTATCAATACCTGCCCTATCATTTTTACATAAGCTTAGCCAAGCTAGGGGTTTTATAGATGATTTATTTATACTAGATGTTCCTGACTTTCAAGACTTCATGTACAAAGACGCTTGTGCTTTTGGAGAAGGAATCTATCCTCGTGACTCTTGTGAACTGAACTGCACTTCAAGAGGGGATTCTTGTGGTTTCTTAGATCTTAAACTTTCTCAATCCACCGTAGGATTAGAGGTTGATATATATGTTAAGCATGAACAACTTGAATGTAGTGGTTTACACATTATAAAAATGCCTCACATTGACTCAAACATTTATGATTTGGCAAAATATGGAATCATTTCTTCTGAATTCCATAGATTTTCATGCCTTTGTACAGCTAAGGAGTCTTTTATCACTCAATGTAGTAATGTGATTACTTTACTTATACACAAAAGGTATAATCCAAGAAAAATAATGAAAAAAATTGAGGGTAAAGAAGGGAAGGCTTGTTTTATAGTTGGGGAGAAGGAAGGAAAAACATTAGTATCATTTTCAAATATTGAAAGCCATGACAAGGCATATTTTAAGGCTCTCTGATTGAGCTCAGTTATGGTTACTGTTTCTTGGCATTTACTATTTGACAATGTTTTGTGTTGTACTTATTCTTTATGTTAGAACTTTGCCTACTTGTGGCATGTGTATGATTGATGGCATAGGGACAACGTCGGCTTTGTACATCAACCTTTCTTATGTTATCATTCATGACCTCTACAGCTTGCAAAAATAGCTGGGAACAAAGTAGTGGCCACTTGTGGAGGCGCAGAGAAGGCATCCCTGCTGAAAAAACTTGGAGCTGATAGAGTCATAGACTACAAAACAGAAATCGTCTCTAAGGTACTCTCCTTGATGCTATTTTTTTCTTGCAAAAACTTATGGGAAATTCCGTAAATTTCTTAAAAGTAAAAGCTTAACAGTGAGACATGGGAGGCACATTGCTAAAAATTGAAGTAAGAGTATTGTAACAAGCATGAGCAGGTTAATTTTCAGAGGGCAGGTGTTTGTTTAGGAGTCTGTCTCTGGTACTCTTGTAGTCTCATGATTAGAAGGTAAAGCCATTGTTGATTACTTTTTTAAATCCATAGGGCAATAATAAATACTCTCATGTCTTGCATTGGCCTCATCAATGAGCAGTCTAAGAGTGGGATGTGGTCTTGTGTCCATGCCCTAGTCTCTCTGCCTTGCTGCCTTTGTAATAGTGGGTTTTCCTCTTTAGATGCAACAAAGTGCCAAGTCGGAAGGCATAGAAACAGCCATGGAAAAGGCCTTCAAAGGCATAGCACGAGCAAACCCCTCAAGAGACTTCATGTCTAGCCATCTTGGCCCAACATTTAATGAAGTGATTTGCTCTTTCCCTAGACCCAAAAAAACATTTTTACAATTTCCAAGATAGGGCCCTTGATGGTCCCAACAATTACCGCACAATCATGTTCATGACCAAGGTTCATGGTGAAATACGTGAGAGACACATTAGCACCCTTGCAAAGTGCATGGCATGCAAGAGAGTTCCTCGTGTAAAAAACTCAAACAACCAAGCCCCACCCGTGGCAGCTAATTAGATTGCAGTAGGTAGGCAAGGACAACAAAGATTCAACAATCCACAACCAAGAAGACCCAATCAACAGAATTGGGAAAATCAACAAGGACAAAACCAAGATCAACCATGCACATACTGTGGCACCACCAGGCGTACTTAGATCCTATAAATGAGGTTTGCAATCAACAAAATCAAAGAAGTCAGGGTAATATCTAAGCACTGGCAGTGACCAGATCTAAAGGTACAAAGTCCATGCCTGGCCTTGGAGATGCACCAAGAATGACAACAAAGCCAATAAACTAGCCCAATCAGGCACAGGTCAGAAATCAAGCTCTACAGCAAATACTTGAGAATAATGCAGCATCAGAAGCACGGAGATCACAACTCCAAAACAAGGGTAAGGCTAAGCTCGACCTCTGACAACTCCCAATATAGTCCGACAATCTTTCGACAGAAAACGTCTGACATCAACCTACAGCTAGTCAACTTCAGCATGGCAACATACAACAACTTAACAAGGTTCCAGACACACAAACAAGAGTACAAGCTTCTTCCAACCAGAGATATATTCCAAAATATGAACATCCTGTCTAAGGATCTATTAAAATTTTTTTATTGCAATGAACTTGCACCAGCACCATTTCAGGTCAGAATGGCTGACCAAAGGAGGATACAACCTCTTGGAATACTAAGAGGACAGGAAATTACCATTATGGGACTCTCCTTCACAGTGACATTTATGGTACTGAGATTGGAGGAAAGAGATTGTGCATATTCCATGTTATTGGGGAGGCCATGGTTAAGAGTTGCCAAAGTAAAACAAGACTGGGGATCAGAAAGAATTATGATCAAGAAAGGCAAAAAGAAGTTTAAAATCAATCTCTCTTCTAGGAGAAGTTTCCCAAAACAAGCTCAGTTACTACAAGTAGAGGGCATTAATATGATAGCAGAATTTGAGGAAGATGAGGAGAAAATTTTCTTGAGGAGAAATCCTACGGTTTTCCCCATATTCGAAATTGATGTAATCAAAATTATTGATCAGTATACATGCTCAAATCAACAAATAGAGCTATCCGACCTACCGACCTACATCCGCCGACCACGGTAGAACCAAACACGGTCGGAAAACAGTCGGAAGCAGATTCTATCAACACCAGCATCACAAGTGACAATCATGCCCAACCAGATGACCCACTACATGAGGATACTCAGAAATCAGCTGCACAGGCCATCCTAGAAGCTGAAGCTCAATTTGAAGAGCATATGCAAAAAAGTGCTAGAGTCCGACAAGATGACTTGGAGGAGATGAACCTTGGAGACCCCCACAACCCCAAGACAGTTTTGGTAAGTATAGGTCTCCCTCCACCTTTCAAAATGGCTTTAAAAGACTTATTGACAGAGTATAAGGACGTCTTTGCTTGACATTATACTGATATGAAAGTTCTGTCAACACAGAATCAACTTAAAGCAAGATGATGTGCCAGTGATACAGGGAAGGTACAGAATGAATCCCAACTATGCAAAACAAGTTAAAGAGGAAATTGACAAGCTGTTGAGAGTTGGTTTTATTTATCCTCTCACCCATGTTACATGGCTTTCACCTATTGTGATTGTGCCCAAAAAGAATGGAAAACTCAGAATATGTGTGGACTACAGAAAGTTCAATGATGCCACGATTACTGACTTTTTCCTCTACCATTTTGTGATTCTTCACTAGATGGTGTAGCCGGTTATGAAAAGTTTTCTTGATGGTTTCAGTGGGTACAACTAGATAAGAATGGCACCTGAAGATAAAGACAAGACGACATTTGTCACTGAATGGGGGGTATTTGCTTCTAATGTTATGTCATTTGGTCTTAAGAATGCTGCCCCAACATTTTAAAAATACATCTAGGAGGTATTTGCTGAGTATCTTACATCTTTCATGAAAGTTTTCCTTGATGATTTTTGAGTATTTAGGAAAAAAGTGGTGCATCTACAACACCTGAGTTTATGCTTTACCAAGTGTAGAATGGTTGGTTTAAGCTTAAACCCAGCCAAATTTGCATTTGCTGTTAAGTATAGGAATTCTACTAGGGTGCATCATCTCACAAGATCGAATGGAAATAGATCCAAACAAAATGTCAGCCATTCAACATGCCAAACTACCCAAAAACATCAAGCAGCTTCAAAGATTTATAGGCCAAATTAAATGGCACTGTAGATTTCTTAGATACGTTGTTGACATTTGCTATCCTCTCACAAAACTCAAACGGGAAATAGAGCCATACATCTGGGGTGATGCACAGCAATATGCTTTCAATATCCCGAAGAAAATGTTGATGATAGCTCCTATACTACAACCCCCCCTGACTGGACTCTTCCATTTGAGGTTTTTGTTGATGCTTCTGATGCAGCAGTAGGTGTAGTACTTACTAAGCATGAAAGAAACTATGCAGTAACAGAAAGAGAAGCACTTGGAATGATCTATGCATTGCACAAATTCATACATTATTTATTGGGCAACAAGGTGCATTTTCATGTGGATCATCAAGCTCTCATTTACGTAGTGAATAAACTGCAATTAATAGGAAGATTGGCTAGATGGATGCTTTCGTTGTAGGAATTTGACTATAGCATTATGCATAGGCCTGGAAAGCAACAATGCCATTGCTGATTATGTGAGCAGGTTGCTATCAGCAGAAGCTTCAATAGGCATATCAGATAAACTTCCTGATGCAGGCATTTTTATGGTAAGAATTGAAGAACCACTAAATTGATATGATAAAATGCTATTCTTTCTTACTGATGGTTTGATCCCTGAAACATTATCTAGGGATCAAAAAAAGAAACTTGTTTTACAGAGCAAACCTTTCCTAGTCATTGCCGCTGTTTTGTATAGAAGAGGAATTGACCAGGTAATCAAAAGATGTGTCCAAGATCATGAGTAGAAAGCTGTCCTAGCTGAAGCCCATGGAGGACCAGTAGGAGGACACTTTTCTACGGACATTGCAGGTAAGAAGATTTTGCAAGCTGGTTTATGGTGGCCTATAGCTTTAAAAGATGCTCATAATTGGGCCAAAGCATGTTTGCCATGTCAAAGAGATGATAGACCACTTGACAGTGATAGGATGCCCCATCAACCAATTCTCCCCTTGGGACCTTTTTAGAGATGGGGACTAGATTTTATTGGACCCATCAAACCTCCAGCAAAGGTTTTAGGTAATCAATATATTTTGGGTGCCACTGACTATTGTACAAAATGGGTTGAAGCTGTAGCACTCAAAACATGGAAAGCTAGAACTGTGGCACATTTCCTTTATCACAATATTGTTACTAGGTTTGGTGTTCCTATTGAAATAGTATCAGACAGAGGTACATATTTCCTCAACAAAACTATTAGGAAGATGACTAAAATGGACATGATGTTGCATAAAAAATCTACAGCCTATTACCCACAAGCCAATGGGCAAGCTAAGAGCTCCAATAAACAGAAGAACAGTTGTTGATCACCTTGAGGATTAGGATCAACACTTGGATTCAGTACTATGGGCACTTAGAACAGCACACAAAGTTGCAACTGGGTTAACACCTTTTAGGATGGTTGTGAAGCGGTAGTACCTATGGAATTTCTAGTAGGTAGCTTGAGAATGGCAATAGATAATAGATTATCCCCAGAAGATTCTATCAATGCAAGATTAGAACAACTTCAGTAATTGGATGAGGATAGGCTCACAAGTTCACATACTGCTGATATAATTAAGAAAAGGAGAGGGGCATGGATAAATAGAAACATAAAGTTCAAATTGTTTAAAAAATGTGATTTAGTGTTAATGTTTAACACAAAGTTGGGAAAAATGCCAGGAAAGTTCAAGCTCAAATATGATGGTCCCTTCAAGGTGCTTGAGGTGTTTGATCAAGGTACCTTCAAATTAGCTGACCTACATGGGAACGTATTTGACAAACCAGTCAATGGTTTCAGGCTCAAACCTTATATTGGACCTGACCCCACTCAAGCAAAGATAAACACAATCTCTCTACAACTCTACAAAGAGATGACATATATGTTTCAGCTATTCAGATTGACAAACTTATCTTCAACAGCCTCCGACTGCAGCCCGACACCAGTCTGACAGACACACATAAAACATGTTTTTTCATCATCTACAACAAAATCCAGGTAAGCTCTAATCCATACCAGCCCAATCCAATTAGTGATGCAGGTACACCAAACTTAAACGAAGAACCCACGGCGGTGAGCCTGGCCCCAATGACGATTCGACAACTGTTTGACGAGGAAACATCCGACTCCGACTCCGACAAGCACCTGCAAGTGGATGAACGACTCCGACTCCGATCCACCCGACACATGCGACATCACTCATCCCCTCCGACTCACATGTGACTCCGAAATCCGCTTTCGCTCACTTCACGCAGAAGAGAACACTCCGCCTCCGATTCGACTACTTTTTCGCCATCCAACACTGCTCCAATGTACTGAAGATTTTCCGACAGCGCTCCGACCCTGCTCCAACAAGGGAATCTGTCTCATGCGTACTCAATTTTTTGTATCGACAAGACAGCCAACGGACGTACACGGTATGAATCAGGACATTGTCGACAAGCCTGTTTACTCGGATAAGGCTCATACCTCCACATTAGCTGCGACCTCTCCTCGACGAACTCCATCATCACAAATACATCCTGCAGTGCTAAACACAAGTTGATAAGCAATCCCTCACACATGCTGAAAACGTTGCATGCGTCACTGATGAACCGTCCATTGCAACACAAGATCGACAGAAGCTTTTCCCACGAGCCCCCTCTATATATGGCGCCAAACGCGGTCATCGCCTCACATTTCCTAGCACATCCGAAGAGCCCGAGCCCAACCTCCAACTCTTGAGCACAACAGTGCTCCTTGATGTAGCCATGGCTCCTAAGCGATCTGTAACACCCGCTCGAAAAAGCCCACGCCAAATCCTAGCCGCGGAGACGATTATCGACATCCTTGATCTGGAGGAGACTGAATCAGATGACGAACCACCTCTTCCACCACATAAAAAGCCGATGCTCACAGCAAGCTTCGCCAATTTTAAGGTGTCATTGGATTTGTCAAAGCATCAAAAATGGCTGGAAAAGATTGGCTTATTGCAGTATGCAAGCCTACATTGGGCATCATGGAAAGCTTTCCAGCAGGCGCTCACACAGTACGAAAGTTTCCAACGTAGCAGAGGTATGCTCACTAGCAATATCATGCTTTCCCTTGAGATTATTGCACAGGTTTTTCAGCTTCCAATCATAAATGAGGAGGTTGTCTATAAAAAAGATGTCGCCTTCGACATGCAGAAGGAGTTCGGTGCCCCGAAGACACAAAAGAACTACTTTTTTATCAACAATGTCCAAGATTTGAGGAGATGACATCAATTTGTGTGGTATCTTAAACGGATGCAGTTGCTTGTCAAGACTAACACTATGAGTAGAGATTCCTATGCTACCCTCAGTGCAGTTGAGAAGGGGACCAAGATTTCATGGGCTCATCTCCTACACTCTCGACTGATGAGCGAAATTGCCAAAAAAGACTTGAGCGCCTCCAATGCTCATTCAAAGATTGGGTCGTTCATCGCAGCCTTATTCGAATTTGCTAGTCAAATGAATGCAAAGGGCCTGGAGATAGTCCAACACTACAGTGAAAGCGCACGAAAGCAAAGCAGGAGAAAAGACCCGAGGAGGACAAGGCAAAGAGAGACATGATGCAGGTTCTGCAAGATGCCCAATACTCATTAGAGGAAGCCACTATAGCGGTCTACGGCCAATCCCTGGCGGAACGAGTGTGGGATATGCCTCTTGTAGGGGAAGAGTTTCTAGCCTCACTAGCTGAGCAGAAATCTTCCAAGAAGATCAAGTTAAATCTTCGGTCGAAGTCTGTGCTTCAAAAGCCAGAGAGCTGGAGCAAACCGGAGGATAACATTGCTAGCATTCTACTGACAACACCTTTTAGGAGCTCTTTTGAACAATTCTCCTCTGTTCACAGCATGGCCGACCTGCCGACATCACCAACACAGAAGCAGAAGGTTCCGACTATAGAAGGAGTACAGGCCAGCGGAGAACTAGAAAATGCACTAAGAGTTTTATAGAACTATGTTGATGAATAGAGGACAATTCAGCTGCAGCTGAGGCAGCAAGTACAAGAATTAACAGAAGACAAGAAGGCTGGCCATGAATACATGCTGAAGTAGGCCGACATGTAGAAAAAGCTACATGCCACATAGTTGGAGCTCGTGGAGGTCAAGAGAGAATATGCACAGTACAGAACCATGCAGGAGAAGCAAGTCTCCAAACTCACTGCCCAGGTGAGAGTCCAAAAAGAATACTTACCTACTGTCACGACTTGGTTGGATGAAATGAAGGCAGAGCTAGAAGGGGTTGACCCGAAACTCAGGGAAATGGTAGAGGAAGTTGATGGTATTTTCTTAAGTTCCTCTAACCTCACAGATATGAAGATACAGCTAGTCAAAACATCTCAGGACCTGTGGTCCAATCTTAAGAAACGCTTGTTTGTTATTGCACAGCGACCTTATGAGGCATTTGCATCTGTTGCTTACGCCTATGAGATTATGGCACAAGAATTGGAAACCCTCAAAGCTGCAGCACAGACTGCTAAACAGAATCAGATGCCATTGGATGCTAACACATAAATTTTTGAGCTGACAACAAAGCCTGGGAAGCCAGAGGAAACAGAGCAAGGCCACTGCACGCAGTTGTCTGCAAAGAATGCAACTTTTCAAAATGAAAAATATCAGAATGCAGAATTCATAGCTACTCCCAACCAGGCCTCAGCCCCTACTGCAGATTTTGAAGAGGCAGAGACAAAAATGGAGGAGGAACCAGAGGTGAATGACGCTACAGGGAAGACATAGAGGAAGCAGACCCACTTGTTGCCAAGGCAGCAATAATCGATCTAAACTCAACACATACTATCAAGGTCCACCTAATGGACTATTTTCAGGAAGGGTTTGGGTCTTTCACTTTTTGCAAAAAGTTTTACCACCGGGGGTGCCAGGTGTTGAGGGTGACCTCTCCACCCACGTGGACTTCACCCAAGGAGGGTCCTAGTAAAGGGAAGTTACATTAGTGAGTAGTGGATAGTTTTGTAAATGTAGGGACAGTTATGACTGTCCAAGTAGCAGTGGCCTTATCCACCACATCATGTTTTGAACTATTTCTGTTTCCGATTGTTACCCGATTTAGGTCAGATGATGTTAAAGCTGATCGTCATCTCCTGTATGAGGGTGGTTGTTGTGATCTATTGGAATACAAACCATTAGTAACATTTCTAATGTATACACAGTTATCTCAGTTCTTTGTATGTTTTGAGTTATCTTTTCATCTTTCCGACGTTAGTTAGACGTAAGTTTGACCTTGGCACTACCATTGCCAGGTGTGGATATGTGTAGGTGTTTTCCAGTCTTTTGGAGACACCACTAACAGTGTAAAATTTACTTGGATTGTATTTTTTAAAGTGAAAAAGTGATATATTCCATTCAAAACGAATCATACAACAGGTGGGAGAGAAAGTACTCTATCCCTAGCCTCAACAATGTGGCAAAAAAGCCATGGTGGTGGTCTAAAATGCCACGACATCCCAAAAGGGGTCAAATGAAAAAATAATGAGCAGTCCCATGTCCTCATGAAGGATAAAAGTCTCCCACGAGCTGCCAAAGAGGTGCTTGTACACCGCTCCCACTGACTCCTGAGAGTGAAGATAATCTCCGCCCAAATGGAAGCAAGGGTGTCAGCCTCCGTGCATAAATGGCCCCCAAGGACAAAAGAACATCGTGAACACCATATCCGCCATAGGGTAATACTAGAAATCACCTCCCAGGCTGACCCTGCAAGTGAAATAGGCCTGGAATCTTGAGTTGGTACTGGTACCAAAAGTAAGTCCTGCGGCTCCATGATGCTAACATCTGTGGGACCCCGTCTCTGACGACACTGCATGGAGAAACCGTGGTCTCCTGGCTCTGACTCAAAGAGGGCAAAGGCTCCAAATCCTCTCCCCCAAAGGGCAGCGCCCCATGTCATCAGAAAGGACTCGGATGTAACATATGAGAACATCCTGAAGATACTTGTCCAAACCACTCTAGAGCTGGGGCAGCTCCATAAACAGTGCTTACTAGATTCCTCTGCAAGCTGACAACGCATACACAAGGAGGGTCTACCCATCTGATGAAGCCAAGTACCCACAGGTATACCCCTATGAATAGTGAGCCAAAGGAAGTAGGAGACTTTCCTAGCTCTACTGATGCCCCAAAAGTGAGTCCAGTAGCTTAGCAAGAGCTCTGCAGTGAGTCCCTGTGCGTGCCAATGCTGTGAGGCAGATGGTAGGTGATGAGAGTCTCCCTACTGAAGCCTGTAACCTGCCCTCGTCGAGTACTGGAAAAGGAAAGAGGACGAGCGCTTGGCACCGGAGCAGGCCACGCCCACTCACCTGGGTCCCAGTCGAGCTCGGCAAGAGGTTGACCCTGAAAGATCCAAAGTCTCCATCTAGGATCCTCTGCAATGGTCAACCTGGAAGGAGTTCGTCTCAAAATAAGTAAACGGTGCCGGTCCTAAACGAACTCCAATGCATAGCCCATCCTCACTAAAACAACCTGACCAAGTAGAGATGGGATGAACATAGGCTGGATCTGTAAGCATATCCCTCCACCCCTGAGGAATAGCTCTCATGATCAGTAATCTGGTGGCAGCAATTTGTCCAAGTGGCTCGTGTCTATCTCTGATCTCCTCCTCTGACATCTCCACACCTCCCCTGAACCAATCTCTGACTGTCACAACCCCCTGAGCATGCCATCTGGCCAAGGGAGTCCTAAGTTTTGTACCAGGGGAAGATCCCTGATACCAAACCAGGGGGTTGTGATATAGTGGCTGTCGGGCAATTTCCTCTCTGGAGGAGGGAATTGCTCTGATGAGGTGTTGTCGGAAAAAGATCTTATATCTGAATAAGCCTTTTCACAAGTGGTGAGGAAGGCTGAGAATGCTGGTCCGTCAGGAAGATCCAACTGACTCTACCTGCCCACCACTGGCCTGTTGCTCTGGGGGTGCACTGGTGAATCCCATGCAGTAGGAACTGCTTCCACGGCTGATCTCCAGGAGTCAAACCTCTAATAAGAAGTTTGACTAAAAGGGCTCTGCTCTGCATCTCAAGTCCTCCCTACGAGGTGGGTAAAATGATAGTATCCCATGAAACCCTGGCCCTAGTGTCCTTAGAACCATCACCACCACTCCACAGGAAGTTCCGGAGCAATCTCCTCACCTGATGGATCGAGTCAGCATGAAAGCACCAACATGACGCAACGTACCACATAGTCGCTAGTAGAACCTAGTTGAGTACCAGCGCTCTTCCGGCCAAAGAAAGTCTAGCCGTGCTCCAGTAGGCTAGCTTTCTACGGATGCTCTCAAGAACTGGGGCAAACTGTTGCGTCGGGGACACCTCAATACCAACCTGAAAGCCTAGATATCTCGTGGAGGTGCCTCTAGGAATCCATACAAAGCCTCTGTCTCCTCCCCATGCTGGGGTATCCTGCTGAGCTCCTGTCCAGATGCCTTTTGATTTATTCCAATTGACAAGTCCTCCTGAGGCTAGGCAGAACTTGTCAATTGAATCCGCAGCAGTAGCAAGACTATATGCATCTCCTCTGACTGTCAGTGCCGTGTCGTCAGCAAACTCAGTGTCCAGAAGCTCCTGCTCCTGCCAAATAGGCAGATGGAGGCCCAAAGTGCCATGACTGGTAGCCTGCATAAAGTATCCCATAGCCTCCGCTACGAAAAGGAAAGGTTAAGGTGCAAGTGGGCATCCCTGTCGTACCGATTTGGATAGCTGAAAAGCCGGTCCTCTGCCTCCACAGACCACCATCCTGCTAGAAGAGTGGGAGTAAAGTGAGGAGACCCAAGAAATCCATCTATCACTGAAGCCTAGCCTCCTCATAGTGCCCTCCAAGAAACCCCAGTCCACCCTATCATAAGCCCTCTCAAAATCGAGGAGAAGAACTGCAATCTCTTGCTGACTCTCCTTCGCCCAGTGAGTGGCCTCCCAAAAAGTGAAGATGTTATCCAAGATACTCCGATCTTGGACAAATCCTGTCTGAGTAGCTCTGATGATATTTGGCAGCATAGGCTTTAGGCGAAGAGCCAAGGTCTTTGCTAGGATCTTGTAGGCTGTCCCTAGAAGTGTAATGGGTCTCCAATTGTGAAGGACTGTCTTGTCTCCCCCTTTCGGGATGAGACAAATCAAACCTGTGCATAATGTCTCACCCAAAGATCTTGTATCAAGAGCCTCTAAAAAGGCAGAGAGTAGATGAGGCCCAATCGTATCCCAAAGAACTCTAAAAAGAAGTGGCGACAAACCGTCCTCCCCCGGGCATCTGTCTCTAGGCAGCTCATGTAACGCATCCGTGATCTCCAGGAGTGATAGTGGGCTATCCAAAACATGACTCATCCTATCTGAGACCATCAGGGGGACATGGCTCCAAATCTCCTCTCTGGCTCTGATCATCTCCTCGGTGACTGGATCGGCGGTGTAAAGAGTGAGGTAAAAATCAGAAGTGATCTCAACAAGACGGTGAGGGTCCATCTGAAGAGACCCGGCCTCATCCACAAGTCTACGAAGACTGTCTGAAGAGTATCTCTGACCCACTGCCCTGAAGAATTCTCTAGAGCATCTATCCCCCTTCTGAATCCAGAAAGTCTGCTGAGAGTAAAACTTGAACTGGGCCCTCCTGCCTTGAATCTCCTCTAGTCTCTCCTGAGCCTCCGAAAGCTGCCCTCTGATGAAAAGAGAATGAGGAAAACTCTGAATCAATCTCTGAAGTCTGGAAACCTCCGCTCTTGCATTCCGATCTTTGATTCTGAGCTTTTCCTTCTCCTCTTTTGCCCTCAACTGGCAGGCCATGCTGACTCTAGCCAAAGCCCCCTCTACCCACAACCACCAGCCCTGATCCACAGGAGTGTCCACTGACAACCAAGTCTCTCTCAACCGTTCCACGAACTCTGTATCCTGAAAAACAAAGTCCGGAACTCTCACAGAGCCTGTGCTCTCCAATCGAGAGGTAGGAAGAATCTGTAATAGGATTGGAGCATGGTCAGATAAAACATAACCCGGGCAGATCCCAATCTGTCCTCCTCTGGCCTGACCCCAATGGCCAATATAAAACCTGTCGAGTCTGACCAAAGAAAGAGAGCCATGAAAAACCCCGGACCAAGAGAACTGGAGACTGTCTGCCAATTAATGAAAGTCATCCAATCGAGCAGCATCGTGAAGTCCAGCATGCAAAACAAAACTATCCCACTCCACTCTCTCCCTATCGGAAAGGCCTCCCTCTGTCTGACCCGACTTGTCTTCAACGAATTCAACCATGTTGAAATCACCTCCAACAATCTAGGTGTCTGCCTGAGGAAGGGACTCTCTAAGCTGTCTCCAAAAAGCACGTCTGTGAGTTGGATCCGTGGGAGCATACACATTGAGAGCACCAACTGCTGTGTTCTCAATATGAAGAATAACATAGCATGCTCTGCTCTCCACTAGTGTACCCTCTTGGGTGATCTCTGAGGCCCACCTAGCTGAAACTGAAATGCAAACTCCTCCCCTCGTGCCATCCGCTGGGCTCCAATAAGTCCGGCTCTGTCCTCTGAGTAAGGATCTGCATCTGTCAATCCTGTCCTGGGAGAGCTTATGCTCCTGGATAAGCACAATGTCTGGAGGGGACCCTGAGGAAATAAACCGAAGGGAGTCCCTAAGCAACTGCAATCTAGGAACTCCCAATCTACGACCGTTTGCATCTGAGGTAAATCTGCGGCCGTTCAGTCCCCTCACATTCCAAGAAATGATGGACAACCTAGACATCGGATGGAAGTGAGGGTGTGCCAATGGCAACGGCACAAAACTCTCTCTCTGACGGCACAATCCAAAGTTGGTCTCTGATCAAACTCCAAATCTGTCCCAACTCATGTAAAATGGCTCCACCCAAGGGAATAGTACTCTGGCGCGAACCAAGGAGCTGAAAGTCAAACCAACCAGCACTCCTGGGCAAATCAAAGTCTCCCTGAATCTCAAAGAACAGAAACAGAAAGGCCCTGCCACCGAAGCCAGGTCGAAGAATCCTAGGGCAAGAGTGAATCTGCGAGCCGACAAAACGGTGAACCGATGAAAACTGAGTGATGCTCATAAGCTGTCTAGCAATCTCACTGTCAAGTAACTCAGCTGACTAGCTTTCGCTCCCCCGAGATTGAAAGCTACCAGCAGAGAAACGAAGAACATGCCCCTCTCTGGAGAGAGTAGCTGATCCCAAGTACTCCTCTACCTCCTCTGACCGTCGGCAAAACACCCGTAGAAGTTCCAATCGAGTGAGGGAGTCTGTGATAACCCCTCGAGCCAAAAAGGGCCAAAACTCAACGGGCAGATCTCTGTCAACCATCCTGGGGTCAGGTCTAGGAGTTAGAAGAGCTGAAAAGGGTTGAGCCGTCCTGACTCTGCTCCTGGAATAGGTGAGAGGGAGAGGAAGAGGAAGAATCTGCGACGAGGTGCCTGTCCGCATGGGTGACTGAAACTCTCACTCGATCTCATCTGCTAGGATCTCCCAATCCTCACGCCTGTCTAGGTACTGAGCAAAATCTGTGACCGCACTCACAAAAGATCTGGATACACCAGGAGTGAAAAGCTGCGAGGACGAGGCTTTGCTGGGAGGGGTGTCCAAAAGGACGCTCCGCATAGCAACAAAGGAAGGTACTGTGCGACGGGGCTGTGAAAGGGGTCTTGAGGGAACCTCGTACAGGCGCATGAGATCCTGGGACGGGCTCTAACTCTGCCCTATGTCGTAAAATACCACTCTCTCAACGGGCTGTTGGGGAGAGGCATCCATCACCGTAATTGCAACCTGAGCAGTCTCCTGCTGAATAACTGTCTCCGTAACCAATATCTGAACCTCCGGGGTAGTGATGTCTAGAGTCATCAAATCGTGAAGTACTGTCTCCTGCTCAGTGAGAAGACTTGCCTGTGGATGGTCCTCCGCAACTCCCCTTTCCGGGGTCTCCTACACATGTATCTCGACTCCCTGATCTACCATCTCCTGCACATTGTCAAGACCTGCCTGCGGATGGTCCTCTACAACTTCCCTTTCCGGGGTCTCCTGCACAAGTGACTCGACTCCCTGAGCGACCGTCTCCTGCACCGTGTCAAGACCTGCCTGCGGATGGTCCTCTGCATCTCCCCTTTCCGGGGTCTCCTGCACATAAGTCTCAACTCTCTGCCATCTGTGAGCTCGTACCTGGGGCTGCTCATACTGCTGGCTCTCCCTCCGTCTCCGTCTCCTCCGAGCTCTCCGTGAAAGCTATTCCACTGGAGGCACCTCCAGGTCCTCTGATTCCACTGGAGGCTCCCCCAGAGGAGTCACCTCTCATTCTGCTGAATGAGTCGAAGCAGGTTCAGAGACCCCTAGAGGTTGAACTGAAGGCTCTGGGTCTCTCGTAGGATGAGAAGGATCCGGAGTCTTTGATCGAGGCCTGCGACTGGGGCAATCCCTAATAAAGTGACCTCTCTTCCGACAGAAAAGACACTGATCAGGAAGCCCCTTGTACAAAACCCTTTGCTGCATCTGGACCCCATCTCACGTGGAGTACGAAATCAAAGTAGGCAAAGGTCGAGGAGGGGGGAACTCTGGAGTGAGTCTGACCCTTGTAACACCTGTACCAGCAAGTGACTGAGCATAGGAAAGTCTAGCGCCTGATGGGATGACTGTACCTGCCACACTAGCCATGTGCTCCACAGCTCTGCGACAAGAGCTAACCTCATCAGGAAGTCGAGGGAAAAGCATCCAAAAAGAGACCTGACGCGGTCCCGGGGACGTAGTACTGAAGTGCTTCCGCCAAGGCCACAAATGGATGACTCTGCTCTGAAACTGAATCGGAAAGCTCATAAGTACTCTTTGAGCCTGCTCTGCGGACTGAAGGCCAAAAGAAAAGTACCCTCTGCCAAGCATTCGAAAAACTGTAACTGAGACACCCAATGAGGCCATGCTGGTGTACACCCAATCACGTAGCTGTTGGCCTCTACCGGGGAGAAAGCCAATGATGTGCGTCAAAAAAAAACCCTCCTCCGCTACCTCAATCATCTGCACAATGTCAGGAGGAAAAGAAATTGTGACTTCGATCTCCTCAGGTTCGGCGACGGGAGTGGCATTAGTGTCCTCCATTGTCTCAGCTTGCGCTGTCCTGAGGGGAGGAGCTATCTCTGCTGAAAATACCCACCAAGAACTCGCAACCAACCACTAGAATTCCAAAACCCCCCTGGTTAAAGAAAGCTCCCAACTTCAGCCTGCGTGGAAACAACAGACCGCTCAACGCAGAAGCAAAAACCTCCGCCAATGCCTGGAAGCAGCCCTGGAACACAGCTCCCCGGAACTCATGCAGAACAGTCCCGGAAGAGGGCCCTGAAGCCCAACCTGAGATGCAAGGGAGGGGGCAGATGGCAGCTACTGGTGGCCTGAAGGGCGGCCTAGAAGGCAGCCTGAAGGGGGCAAGGGGAGCTCGACCAGCAGGGCACGACCTGCACAGTCGGGCTGAAGGGGGGGCGCAACGCGAACAGGCTAAGGGGGGGCTTGACCACCAGGGCGCCCCTGCAGCAGCCAAACGGGCTGAGAGGAGGCGCAACGCGAGTGGGCAAGGGGGGGCGACGCGCTGCCAAGGGAAGCCTGCGCAGCCTAGGCAGCAGGGCGCTGCCAAGGGAGCAGGTCGCGACCAAGGGGCAGGGCGATGCCAGGGGTGGCTGATGGTGACGGACGAAGGCGGGGGTCAGCAGCAGACGGAGCTCCTCCTACGATCTCGAAGCCCGGTGCAACCTTTTTTTGTTGACGCAGAATTTGTTAATGGAGGTATGTTTTTTTTCTTGGATTGTATTTAAGACCTTTGAAGAAACTCTATGCAGTCATGAACGAGGATGCATGGATACAGAATGCTCAGGAAGAGGGGCGATGATGGGTCACAAAAGTTTTAAATTAGGAGATAAGAGGTAGCTTCAGGAAAACAAAGGGAGGAAAGTATAGCAGCTATTGAAATGGAGAGGAGGTAATGATTGGGATAAATTTTAATAACATAGAGAACACAGCTAAAAGTTGGCGATTGTTATCAATTTTGGCAAGGGAAGAGGACAGTTTTTTTTCCAACTTTATGATAATCATACATTGCAAAGAGAACTGAAACCGGCCTCTAATCACTCAGAGGGCAGTGGAACTAAACCTTTAATCACTTCAGCACTTATTTACAGCTCACAAAGTGTTAAACACTACTTCTATTTCCTACTGCAGATCACGGGAGCAGCACCAACATTATTCCACCCAGCCAAGTCCTGCTGAAGCGTGAGAGCTAACAGAGAAAAATCCGATACCAAAAACATACGTGAATGCACATTCTCTTCTCTCACTAGCTTCAACAAGCCCCATCTCCCTAGATGGATCTAGATGCCACATGTCATCATCATAGGGCCTTCCTAATGCAACATTACACCCCTCTCTTGGGATCCTTATATTTCAATTGCCCCTAGGCACATTTCATGCATTAGGCCCTTAGCCTTAGATCCACCTAGTCTGGTGCTATCAGCCCTCACCTAGGACCTTGACATTAATTCCCTCTCGATCATTTACAAGAAGCGCAAACAATATACTACAATTATAGATCCTTTAAGGGAAATGTCGACTGATTCTTTCGAGGTGATGCTACCTCGGCTAGAGCGTAACATTCCTTCCCTCTTCAGACATTAGCGTCCTCGATGATAAAGTTTGGGAACATTCTCCGCAACTGGTATACGGATTCCCAGGTAGCTTCGGATAGAGGCTGACCATGCCATGCAACCAACACCGTGGGTATCTTCCGATTTCGTATTTGCATTGTTCCTCGGTGCAGGATTCTTGTTGGTTTGCGCCTCGCATTATCCTCTATCTCCTGAAACAAAACGTCACCTTCGATTAATGAGTCACCTGTATGTAAAAATTTCTTTAAGCGCGAAACATGAAAAACCGGGTGCACCTTACACCCCTGTGGCAATTCTAATTTATAGGCTACCTTGCCTATTCTCTTTAGAATTAACCATGGCCCACAGTATCGAGGTGATAACTTAGCACACTCTCCTGAAGTTAACGACTTCGAGTGCGAAGGAACTCTGAGAAAAACTTTTTCTCCTTCCTTAAATACTCTTATAGACCGGTTTTCATAGTTAACGACTTCAAGTGCGAAGGAACTCTGAGAAAAACTTTTTCTCCTTCCTTAAATACTCTTATAGACCGGTTTTCATCCGCATACACCTTGGCTCTATCCATAGCCTGGCGGATATTAGCTCTCGCAAGTGCTAGCATCTCCTGCATCTGATAGTTCTGCTCAAACAGACTGAACCCCGTAGAGAAATGTTTTCTATCATTGTAGGCAAACTCTAACAATGGCAACCACTTGTCCCATGTATGTTGCCTGAATGACACATATGCCCTCAGCATATCCTCTAAAGTCTGGTTGACTCTCTCCGTCTGACCATCCGTCTCAGGATGATCCCCACTACTCATTCCCAACTCAGTCCTTAGTGTCTCAAATACCACTGTCCAAAAATGACCGGTAAATCTGACATCTCGGTCTGACACTATGGATCTAGGCAATCCATGCAGACGAAATATATGTCTAATAAATAAATCTGCCACTTGCGGGGCACTAACAGACTCTCTAGTTGGAATGAAGTGAGCCATCTTGGTTAGACGATTAACCACCACAAGAATAGAATCATACTCTCCTTGGGTCGTAGGCAGTCCTACAATAAAGTCCATGGAACTACTCTCCCTCTTACTTAGTGGTATTTCCAAGGGCTGTAAAAGTCCGGATGGCTTCACCCGCTCGGCCTTACTTACCTGACACGAGAAACACCGTGTCACATATTCATGAATATGCTTTTTCATATTTGGCCAAAAGAAATCTTGCTTCACAAGATCATATGTCTTTTTGACTCCTGGGTGTCCCGCACATGGGCTATCATGGCACTGTCGAATGACTCTCTGCCTGAGATCATTCTGACTAGGTACTACAACCTTGCCATTTCTTTCCAGCATACCATCCCTTATGGTATATCTTGCATAAGTTTGGCCTTTTCTGGATGCCAGGTCATCCTTTTCATTTTCCCCGGGTTTTAACACATGAGCTTTAGGCCATAAGCTCTGGACAAACTCGTCCACCTTTTGAGTTTCTCTAATTTCGGTCATTAGAGCACTCTCTAATACCGTGAAACTCATATTGTGCATAATGCGAGACAACGCATCAGTAACCTTATTATCCTTCCCTCTTCGGTACTGATCGTCAGATTAAACTCCTGCATGAGCTCTACCCACCTAACTTGGCGGCCCCTCAAGTCAGGCTGTTTACAAAAATGTTTCAGAGTATCATGATCCACATCCACATAAAACTTTGAACCATATAAATAATGCCTCCATGTTTTCAAAGCATGGATAACCGCATACAACTCGAATTCATGAGTTGGCCAATTCCTTTGAGAGGGAGAAAGCTTCTTGCTTTCAAAGGCTAGTGGCCTTCCCTCTTGAAGGAGAAGTGCTCCTACTGCAATGCCACTTGCATCGGTTTCCAGGAACAATGGTTTCTGGGGATTAACTATTTTTAACACTGGTCCTGTGACCACAGCTTGTTTTATGGTGTTAAAACTTTCTTGTTGATTCTGTCCCCATATAAAAGGTAGTTTATTCGAGGTCAGATCAGTCAATGGCGACACTATACCGGAATATCCTTTGATATGCCTTCTATAAAATTGGACAAATCCCAAGAATGATCGCAACGCGGTCAGACTCTGAGGGATTGGCCAAGTTAGTATCGCAGCCACTTTCTTCGGATCCATTTCTACCCCCTCTGGAGTAATTATGAATCCTAAATATTCAAGCCTAACCATACACTGTATAGTTTTCTTTTTATTTACATAAAGACTGGCTTTCCTCAAAGTACTGAACACTATTCTCAAGTGTTCACGATGCTCAGTAATACTTTTACTGAAAACTAGAATATTGTCAATAAAATGTAGTACAAACTTTCTGATATACAGACGTAGTAAATCGTTCATAAGCATGACGAATGTCGCTGGAGCATCGGTAAGTCCAAAGGGCATTACCACAAACTCATAATGACCAAACCTGCTTCTGAAAGTAGTTTTATGCACATCCTCGCCTCTAATCCGGATCTGATGGTAGCCACACTTAAGATCTATCTTGCTGAAAATCACGGCTCCATGCAATGCATCTAGCAAATCATCAATCCAAGCGATCGGATACCTGTGCTGAACAGTGATATTATTCAATGCTATGTAATCTATACAGAGGTGAAAAGTATCATCCTTTTTGTTCTTTAATATCATTGGTGAAGCAAAAGGTGAGAAACTTGGTTGAATCTGCCCCAACTTGAGATATTCTTCGAGTTGTCTACGCACCTCCATCTCTTCAGTAAAACTCATTCTATAGGAAGGTCTATTTACAGGTTCTGCCCCTGGAATTAGTTCAATCTTATGCTGAACATTCCGCTCTGGAGGTAACCCATAAGGTAGTTCATCCCTAAAACATTCAGAGAACTCCTCTGTTATAAGATTAGCCAGCTTGGCCATCTCACCACTTTGCGTAACATCAGTGCTAGCCGAAGAATCATCAACCGCCTACCGATGCTGTGCAAAGGAATAAAAACTCTTCTTGAGCTTTTCGGATTTCCATCACGGAAACCAACGGTCCCTGAGGTATATCTTTCTCACCTCACAAGACATAAAGCACATCATTCATCTTGAATTGATATACGTGCTTTTTCCAATCAATGGCTGGATTCTTCCTAGAATGCCACGCCATACCCAGGGCTATATCTGCATAAGCAAGCTTGGTCATTTCAAAATCAAGCTTCTCAGCATAGTCCTAAATACGAAGCTCCAACTGGGTAACCCTTTGGTCCCATACTTCAGTTGAACTTCCATCTGCCATCCTGACTGTATACGCATAGTCAGATGGACTTGTCTTTAATTTCAACCTCTTCACGAGCTTGGAGTTAATCACATTGTGAGTTGACGCTGAGTCAAACAACACAATGGCATCATGATTGGCCACTTGCCCTTTCATTTTAATTAACTCCGTATCATTAAAGGCTGTATACCCCGTTGCCGCGGGCTTAGATAGGATGTTATCAGGTGCACTCGTTACTAGCTTAGCAACAGACACACATAACAAACAAGGTACTGACCTTTGAGAAGATCCCACTAGCTGAATCTGCATCTCTTCCGCTCTGGGACTTCCCTCCATCTCCACGTCGCATTCTAAGACCACCATCTCAGCCATCCGATTGTTACGTGGACAATCCTTGCACTGATGAGGCTGAAGGCATCCAAAACACAAGGCTTCTCTCCTCGCCTTTTCTCTTTGTTCTGGGTTTAAGGGAGACTCAGACCAAGCCCGGGCTGCCATTGGGGTTACTTTCCTCTTCACTCCAATGGTGGTACTTGGTTTAGGAGTTTCAGCCGGTTTCACCTGCTTGGCTTGACCACTCAGCTGAGAACCACTCCCTTTACTAATCCACTTCTTTTTAAACGCAGATTTCTTCTGGTACCCATACTGGGTTTCGACCTGTGCAAACCCACTTGGTCTGTTGCCCTTGGCATCTTCATAGTTCAGGGCTATGGCTATTGCATCATCCAACGTGTTCGCGTACTTAGCCCGAACTTCCATTTTTATCCCATCATTCAATCCAAATATGAAATCTTTCACTTGGATTGATTGAGGCAGGGGTTCATCAATCTTCATTACGTTCTCTCGAAACTTATCAGTGTATTCTGCCACTGACAAATTTCTCTGACGAAGGTTCCTATATTGATTTCAAGCTCGGGATGCTTCGTCAGGAGGTAAGAAGTGTTTCCTGAATTCTCTTTTCAACCCCTCCCAGGTAGTGGATGCTATACCATCTTTTTGTTGTTTAATCCACCGCAGATCCACTACCTCACTAAACATAGGGGTGGCCTCGCGGATCTTCTTGATGTCATTTCTGATTTCACAAATGGCGAACGCCTCGTCCCATTTGTGTAACCAGGTCTCAATGACATCGGAACTATTGTCGTTCATCCGACCAGAATACTTTTCCGGCCTGTAATTGGCAATATTTGGTACTTTAGCCTTCCTAGGCTCGACCGTATGGACACTAGACTCCGGTTCCATTGGAGCCTTTCCCTTCTCATCACGAGAAGGTCTGGCAGACATACTGTGTATCGCTCTTCTAAGTTCAGAGTGCCCTGCATTGGCGTGTAACTGTTGCTCTAATAACTGTTGCAAGGCATCCTCAAGCAATGCAATCCTGCCAGATAAGGTGTGAGCTCCTGGACGTGACACCTGCTGGGTTAGCCGGACTCCTGACTCACTAGGGTCCCTCCTGGAAGCCCCTTCTTCTGCTTCCATTCAGTTCAATGGGTGTTTTGTTTTGTTTTTTTTTAAACACCGCTAGAAAACTGTATTTACAAACTGACACAATTCAGGGTACTGGCACTCTGACACAATTCCCTATACTAGGGAATTCCTGCAATCCCACATGCACACTGACTAGGCATTTGACACAGGCATATATCCCAAATAGCGCTTTTCCCTATACTAGGGAAGCTTCTGCAAACTAACTCTGATTGAAACACACAGGCATAGCCTCAAGCATAATTTATCCCTGCTATAGCATCATAAACTGCAAACTCTGCTACTACCAGAAAAGCCTAATCTTCTGACAAAATAGGAATGACGAAAACCAAAAGGGAAAATAGATAAAGTGCTCCCTGGTCTTGTTCGCTCCTGCCTCAACTCCACAGACAAATGATGCGCTTCTCTTTTTCTCTGCCGAGGCGTAGCTCTCTGATCGAAACCTGCTCTCTGGTTTCGTTCCAATTCACGAACTAGTTCCCTATCTTTAGAACGAAGGACATCACCACCACCTTGCTCGCTGGTCTATTCCATGACCACGTCCAAACCCCCGAACAGCCTGTCAACCTGCCTTACGGGATCCCTCCACCTAGGATGCACAACAGTCCCGATAACCAACGCAGGAGGGCCACCAATATCAATTCGTCGAGTCAGCCCGTCTAAGACTGGAACGGATCAAAATCTCTCCTTAGTCGTGGGAACCTCCACGTGAGCGTAGAACGAGTCCGTCAAGCCCACGAACCATTATGCACACCACACCGCATTTCTTGCTCGCCAGTGCCGGAGGACCACCACGCAGACACGTTGTTGTCGTTCATTATCCATAAATCGTCAATTGAGTCCGTCGCATGGAGGTCACAAGCAATTGCGAACAGACCCGTCGCATATCACGCCCACGCGTTTGTCGTCACACCTGCGCTCCAAGCTTCGTCGTCTCATATGACGTTAGCAGCTTCTCTGTATAATCTAGGTCCAAACCTCCGCTGACGCCTACGAGGTACACAACATAGATATCCAAGGTAGAGGCAGAAAATTGAGCACCAAAAGGCCAGGCCCTGCATCGACTCTCCGTTTGGTCTAGCGCTCTGGTCCTTCGATGACCGTCCCTTGATCTCTTCCTGAAGCTCTGATACCAATTGTTAAACACTACTTCTATTTCCTACTGCAGATCACGGGAGCAGCACCAACATTATTCCACCCAGCCAAATCCTGCTGAAGCGTGAGAGCTAACAGAGAAAAATCCGATACCAAAAACATACATGAATGCACATTCTCTTCTCTCACTAACTTCAACAAGCCCCATCTCCCTAGATGGATCTAGATGCCACATGTCATCATCATAGGGCCTTCCTTATGCAACATTATACCCCTCTCTTGGGATCCTTATATTTCGATTGCCCCTAGGCACATTTCATGCATTAGGCCCTTAGCCTTAGATCCACCTAGTCTGGTGCTATCAGCCCTCACCTAGGACCTTGACATTAATTCCCTCTCGATCATTTACAAGAAGTGCAAACAATATACTACAATTATAGATCCTTTAAGGGAAATGTCGACTGATTCTTCCGAGGTCATGCTACCTCGGCTAGAGCGTAACACAAAGCATATATCACAACCATTAACCATTGCCATTTGGCATTTACCCATTTGTTCACAAACCACTGAAAAAGGGATGGAGGTTAGAATGCCCCTGCTCAACAAACATAGACAAGCGCACCCGATTGGCCCCAAACACTGTGGCGCCTCTTTCGATATTTCTTTATATTTCACAGTGAAATGATTACAAGTTGCATCTGGGAGACCTTCCCTGCAACTGAGCACGCAGCCCCAATTCACTAAGCCTTTGCAAGGCTTTCAAGCATAGAACACCATCACATAAGTGCACTTAACCCATAGGCTCAACCCAAAGGCATTCTCTTTTCCGAGTGCAATTCCATTGGCTGTCCAGATGCAATCACACTGCACCCCAGCTGTACTCTCTTTGAGTGGTTTCTAGGTGGCATTCACTAAGCTTTTCAAAGCTCCAAAAAAGTACCCAACCAAAGAATGACTCATGTAGCACTGCCTGGGCAACTGTGAGCCAAGAAAGAGGTGGCACACGAGGCCAACCAATAGCTTATGGAAAAAAGAAATTGGAGCAGCAAAATCACAACTCACCAAGCCCTGAAAACTCGAATCAAGTCGTCAATCGCCAAGAGGACATAGTAGCCAATGCCCAATTGCATTCTCAGCCAAAGAGGAGCGCAAAGGCATGAAGAAAGAGCATTTACAAGAGCCGACCAGCAAGAATTCCACTGAAAAATGCGAAAAGAAGCACTTCTATCGCGAAGAAACGGGAGTTCTTGGGCTCAAAAGAAGCGTGCTTCAGAGAGGAATGCATTGAGAAGGTTTTGGAGAAGTTTCATCGCCGGAAAGTCCTCCAAAACTGAGAAAAACCAGTCAACTAGTGCGTGGGACCACTCGAAATTCAACAGAAAGCTGTAGCTTTGCAAGAGGAGAGGCCCAGGAGGCGGTAGAAGCAAAAAGGTCTAGAAAAAGCCACTTTTGCAAATTCGACCACCAAAAGAAGTGCTCAGCTCTGCCCGTTCTACCAAACGCACAGAGGGAAACGCATATCATTGCGAAGGGGAGGCAGAGGGGAAGCCATCGGGCCAAACGGAAGTTGAGGAATCCAAACGGAAGTTGAGGAATCCAAACGGGTGAGGAGTTATGAAGCAAAACGGAATTCAGCTGAAGGAGGCTGAAAAACCAGTCCAAAATCTCAACAAAGGGAGAAGATGAGAGAGAAAACCACACATGTGAAGTTTAGAAGGCCTAGGAAGGTCCAGGAATGGCAAAGGAGCATGTAGAAGGCACTAGAGCCACCTGGAACTCTAGGGGGGCCACTGAAGGTACATGGCCCTCTAGGGGGCCCATTAAAAATGCCACATCATCATTTCCCAACAACCACTCTTTTAATTCCTTGGAATGCCTTTGGGCCTAGGGATTAATTATGCTTATGTGCTAGGCACCATGCCGCGTTTAATTACACATTATTAAGCCCATGCTTGGACTTTTAAAACCAAAGTTGTCACGGTCTTGTAGTACATTAAAGTAATTTAGAATTTCACGCCCCCGTGACATACCCCTCTCTTGAAACAGCAAAGCATAGTTTGCTGCCCCAAAACACAGGAGTGAGCATGAAATATAGCATGAAAGAGTATATAAGAAAGCCGCAGCTATAGTATACAGAGACAGTGAAAATATGGCTAGGAGAGGCATGCATCCATCCATATACACTTCTCAAAATCTATGTGATCCTCGGTGATCAATAGTCAAGATGCATCAATATCATGAAGTCTCACAGTAGAAATACTGTCAGCTCAGTATCTCGGATAAAACATACAGTGTCATCAAGCGACCTCATGAAATGACAGTGAGCCCGTCTGTACTGAGGGAGTGGAGGTGCTACCCCCCTCTCGAACATCAGGTAATGCTCCAGACGCTCGCTCTACTGAACTACCTGTAGGAGCCCGGACCGCAGTCGGCTCTAACTGGAAAGCATCAAGGTAAAGCTGCAATATCCCAGGTGAATTTGCCAGTTCACCTTCCTCCATCCATTTCGCATCAAGTGATGGGTAATTTTGAAATTTTACCAAGTAGCGACGGATAACTTTACCCTTGAGCTTTCTATCTCTGTGTGCCAGAATCTACTCTGGGACCAGAAGTTCATCTTGTTTTTCCACTTCAGGCTGCACCTCATCAGGTAAATCCTCGGGAATATCTCAATGATATTGCTTTAATAAGCTCACATGAAAGGCATTATGTATCTTCCAATGCGGAGGCAACTTCAGCCTGTAATGTAAAACTCTTCTATTCTAACTACAGACAGATCACGGGAGTAGCACCAATATTGTTCCACCCAGCCAACCTTGCTGAAGCGTGAGAGCTCACAGAGAATCCAAAAATCGATATTTACGTAAAAGCCCACTTCTCCTTCTCTCACTAGCTCCAACAAGCCCCATCTCCCTAGATGGATCTAGATGCCACATATCATTATAGGGCCTTACTAATGCATCTTTACACCCCTCTCTTGGGCTACTTTAATTTCCTTTGCTCCTAGGCACATTTCTTGCATTAGGCCCTTAGCCTTAGATCCACCTAGTCTGGTGCTATCAACCCTCACCTAGGACCTTGAAATTAATTCCCTCCCGATCATTTACATGAAGCGCAAACAGATATATTACAAACCGAGATCCTTAAGGGAATTGTCGACTGATTCTTCCGAGGTCATGCTACCTCGGCTAGAGCGTAACATTCCTTCCCTCTTCAGACATCAGCGTCCTTGATGATAAAATCTGGAAACGCTCTCCGCAAGTGGTATACGGATTCCCAGGTAGCTTCGGATAGAGGCTGACCATGCCATGCAACCAACACCGTGGGTATCTTCCGATTTTGTATTTGCATTGTTCCTCGGTCCAGAATTCTTGTTGGTTTGCGCCTTGCATTATCCTCTTATCTCCTGAAACAAAACCACACCTTCGATCAGTGAGTCACCTATATGCAAAAATTTCTTTAAACGAGAAACATGAAAAACCGGGTGCACCTTGCAACCCTGTGGCAATTCTAATTTATAGGCTATCTTGCCTATTCTCTTTAGAATTAACCACGGCAAGGCATCCTCAAGTAATGCAATCCTGCCAGATAAGGTGTGAGCTACTGGGCGCGACACTTGCTGGGTCGGCCGGACTCCTGACTCACCAGGGTCCCTTCTGGAAGCCCCTTCTTCTGCTTCCATTCAGGTCAATGGAT
The DNA here is from genome assembly GCF_047967505.1 of Dipteris shenzhenensis. Lineage (NCBI taxonomy): Eukaryota > Viridiplantae > Streptophyta > Polypodiopsida > Gleicheniales > Dipteridaceae > Dipteris > Dipteris shenzhenensis. Next base: position 34,810,732 of record NC_141609.1, on the reverse strand, counting down.
ATTTTGTTTTGTTTTGTTTTGTTTTTGTGAAACACCGGTAGAACACTGTATTCATAACTGTATTCATAGACTAACAAAATTTAGGGTACTGGCACTCTGACACAATTCCCTATACTAGGGAATACCTGCAATCCCATCGTCACACTAACTAGGCATTTGACACAGGCATATATCCAAATCCTGCTTTTCCCTATACTAGGGAAATTCCTGCAAACTAACTCTGACTGAAACACACAGGCACATACACAGGCATAATAAAATGCAAACTCTGATGTACAGAATAATAAGCTGCACACTCAAAACTGAAATTTTATAATGAAGGAAAAATTGATGCTCCCTGGTCTTGCTCGCTCCTGCCTCTCGATTTGATACTCCTGTGATACCAAATTAAACAGATGGTATACATGCCTCAGCTCCACAAACAAATGATGCGCTCTTCTTTTTTTTTTTTTCTCTGCCAAGGCATAGCTCTCTGTTTGGAATTTGTCTCAGCCTACAAGCTGTCTACGTGGCCTTAGAAGGCTATGACTGTGAGTCTGTTGGGAAACAGGTCGAATTCTATTACGGCCAGCTAGTCACGTAGCCAGAGAGCGGGAGATGCGACGAAACATATTTTCACAGGCTCCCAGATCCTCCATAATCCAGCTTGCGCGTCGCCCATCTACGAATCTCATCGAAGACCACCCGTAACACGAGCCCCTGTTAAGCCTTCATTCCGTCGTAGACCACGGGCAGCAACACCTCATAATTCGTCAATCAGCCCGTCGCGTGGAAGTCACGAGCAAATATTACGAATAGTCACCTAACACACCGCAAGCTCCTGCTAGCCAACGCGGGAGGATCACCGAACAGATACGTCGTTCATCGTCACGCCTGCGCTCCAACCTGCTGTCTGCTCCAAGATTCGTCTGATTACCATATCCCCTCACTCCTTCGCAGGTCTTTCAATTCGACGCTGTCTGCGTAGGCCAGCGCCGATCAAGCCCCTCCGTCAAACCCACGAACAATCCCGCACGCAACTTCCTAGTTTGCCCCTCCTTCACACGCAACTTCCTAGTCTGGGCTCTGATACCAAATGTAAAACTCTTCTATTCTAACTACAGGCAAATCACGGGAGTAGCACCAATATTGTTCCACCCAGCCAACCTTGCTGAAGCGTGAGAGCTCACAGAGAATCCAAAAATCCATACTTACGTAAAAGCCCACTTCTCCTTCTCTCACTAGCTCCAACAAGCCCCATCTCCCTAGATGGATCTAGATGCCACATGTCATCATTATAGGGCCTTACTAATGCATCTTTACACCCCTCTCTTGGGCTACTTTAATTTCCTTTGCCCCTAGGCACATTTCTTGCATTAGGCCCTTAGCCTTAGATCCACCTAGTCTGGTGCTATCAACCCTCACCTAGGACCTTGACATTAATTCCCTCCTGATCATTTACATGAAGTGCAAACAGATATATTACAAACCGAGATCTTTTAAGGGAAATGTCGACTGATTCTTCCGAGGTCATGCTACCTCGGCTAGAGCGTAACATGTAAGCTACCTCATTTATCTTTTCAGAAACCTGGAAAGGACCATAGTAACGCATGTTCAGCTTTGTGTACAACCTTTCCTTGCCTTTGTTATTTTTCAGCCTTGCCTTCTGAAAACGCAGCGAAACCCAATCACCTTCTGTGAATACCAATTCCCTTCTGAAAACGCAGCAAAACCCAATCACCTTCTGTGAATACCAATTCCCTGTGGTGCTTATTTGTTGCTCTTTTCTGCTTGTCGTGACTTCTTTGCAAGGCATATTTGATCTTCTTGTAAGCCTCTTCAAGGCTTTCCACAAAACGATCAGCTTCGAAGATTTTCTCTTTTGTATGTAAAATGGGAGGTATCTTTCTGGCACCTTCCACTATTTCAAAAGGTGCTTTACTTGTGGATGTGTGCACCGTATTATTGTAAGCATATTCTAGCAAAGGCAAATAATGCTCCCATTTGCTTTTGTGGTCTGAGACATAGCATTTAAACATATCCAAGATGGTAGAGTTTTCTTGCTCCGATTGTCCATCAGACTGAGGGTGAAAAGATGACGAAAAATTCAGCGTAGTGCCCATATTTTCAAACAGCTGACACATCCCAGCACTCCTGAAACCCCTGATCTACAAAACAACCACACACCACGTCAGATCTGAGCAGGCTGCTCACCACCCAACCATGACATCTACGGGATGTGATCCCGAATCAGAAGATGTCCCCTCCGAGCCACGAGCTGAGCTACTGGCACGAACTCCCAATCAGATCCAAACCAGCCTGGTGTCCCATACCACCAGGTGGCGCTGTGAAGCCCTGGATCTGCCACTGGGCCTTGGGCTACGCTAAGATGCAGGCGCGCATCCGCGACTCAGACCTCGCACCTGGGAACGAATCTTGCTCCCAACTGCACACTGAGAACTGAACCCCCTGGGCCCCTTTTATAGACTCGGGCCCCGAGCGCCAAAAATAGCGAAGACCTATAAATAGTTCGTACCCTTGCCACTCAACCCGAGAATCAAGCCTGCCTAGCTCTAAGCCTCCCCAGGCTAACCTGAGCTAGTCCTGTGTACCTAGTACACGTCAGATACCAATCCGTGCACATGACATACTCCCCCTCCTCTAAGAACTCACTCCTGAGTTCGCTAAAAAACCCGGAAATGTTCTTTGGAGGTTTTGTAATGTCTCCCATGTTGCATCCTCCTCAACACGATCCTTCCACTTGATCTTGTATTCCGTGATAGTACGATTACGAATCTGTCTTTCACGAAATTCAAGAATACACTCAGGTTCGTGAGGAATAAAAGTCAAATCTGTAACTTCTATTATCTCATGAGGAGAAACAAGTTGATCATCCGCACCAAAAACTTCTTTCAGTCTACTGACATGAAAGACTGGATGTACCTTAACATCAGGAGGCAATTCTAGTCGATATGCAACTGGTCCAATTCTTTTAACGACCTTGAATGGGCCACAGTATCTGGGGGATAATTTTGGAACCAAACCAGTACTTAGGCTCTTGGATTCCTTAGGAATTCGCAAATATACCATCGTTCCTTCAGAGAACTGTCTATGTGAACGATGTCTATTAGCATAAAATCTGTCCCGATCTTGGGCACTTCTAATAGACTCCTTGGCAAACTGCAACATTTCCTGCATATCTAGCAAGAAGTTCTTAGCAGCATCATTTTGAATCCCTTTTAATCCAACCATAACTGGTGAATAGGGTTGAAAGCCGTACATAAGCATAAAAGGACTGTAACCAGTACTAGAATGCTTTGCACTGTTGTAAGCAAATTCAATCATAGGTAGATAATCTTCCCATGAAGACTGTCTCTTAGATACATATGCCCGAAGCATGTCTTCAACCAACTGGTTGACCTTCTTTGTACTGCCATCAGATTGTGCATGATCCGAGGAACTCATACTTAGAGTAGTTTCCAACTTCTCAAATACAAGTGTCCAAAAGTTACTTGTAAACTTTGAGTCCCTGTCACTGACTATGTCAGATGGCAAAGCATACAGCTTAAACAAGTGGTCCACAAACTCGTGAGCCAGCTGAATAGCTGATATAGTTGTTCTAGTAGGTAAGAATCGAGCCATTTTTGTCAAACGATCGACTATGACCCAAATGGAGTCATGACCCTTGTGCGTTCGTGGCAAACCAGTAATAAAATTCATGGAAATACTTTCCCATTTATTACCTGGAATCTGTAATGGTTGTAATAAACCCGCGCTTCTAAGGCATTCAGCCTTAGTAACCTGACAAACCCGGCAACCTACTACATAGTTCTCAATAAATGCACGCATCTTAGGCCAATAAAAGGTATGCTTCACAAGAGACAGAGTCCTATGTATACCCGGATGTCCAGCACTAGGAGCATCATGACACTCCCAGAGAATCTTGGATTTAAGGTCCAGAACATCCGGCACACAAATCTTTTCATTCCGGAACAGCAAGCAGTTCCTAATCATCCACTGACCTCGCGCCGCCTGTACCGTAGGTGGCACAATCCCTGAGTCCTGGTCAACTATGGAGCTCCCATCCTGGACTCTCTGCCAATAAGAACTGAAATGACTATTAGTTGCGGATAGCCCTCTCAAGGATTGAAATAGGTCTGAGGATATTTCCGTAAATGACAAAGCATTTACAAACTTAACTCGACTTAAGGCATCCGCCACACTATTCAACGAACCCTTACGATAACGTATTTTAAAATCAAAATCCTGCATTAATTCTACCCATCTAGCTTTCCTTCCCCTCAATTCTGATCCATCACACACATACTTAATTGACTGGTGATCAGTCAATACAAGGAACTTTGAACCATACAAGTAGTGTCTCCAAACCTTAAGAGCATACACTACAGCATAAAGTTCCTTCTCAAGTGTGAGCCAACGATATTGAGTGTCGTCTAGCTTCTTACTCTCGAAAGCTACAGGTCTGCCCTCTTGGAATAGAGCTGCCCCAATCACATAATCACTCGCATCGGCCTCTAAAACATAAGGCCGGGTAGGATCGGGTAAGGCAAGAACGGGTGCTTCCTTGATAGAAAACTTCAAGGTTTCAAAAGCCTTGTTCATTGCATCATTCCAAGAGATCGGCTGGGTAGACCTGCGTCCACGACCTTTCAATATGTTTGTCAAGGGTGCCGTGATATGTGAATAATCACGCACAGACTTCCGAAGAAAAACCGTAAATCCTAGGAAAGAACGAAGTTGTTTCACAGTCTGAGGGATAGGCCATTCTAAAACCTTCTGGATACGATCCAGATCAATGCTAATACCTTCAGAAGAAATCTTGTGTCCTAAGTAAATGATCTCCTTCATAAAGAAGTCACATTTACTCATCTTGGCATAGAGCTTATGCTGTCTTAGAACAACTAAGACAACCCGGAGGTGTCCGATGTGATCCTCAAGTGTTCGACTATGTACCAAGATGTCATCTAAGAACACTACAACAAATTTGCCCAGAAAATCCCTGAACAGATCGTTCATCATCTGCTGAAAAGTAGCAGGAGCATTGGTCAACTCAAAAGGTAATACGAGAAACTCGTAATGACCATACCTAGTTCGGAATGCGGTCCTATCTATGTGTTTAGCATAGATACGGATTTGATGATAACCCGTACGCAAATCAATCTTAGTGAAATACTTCGCTCCGGCCAAACGGTCTATCAAATCATCGGAACGAGGGAGAGGGTATCGATTCTTAATTGTCACTTTATTTAATCGTTTATAATCTATACACATTCGCCAGGAAGAATCTTTCTTCTTTCTTAGGAGGACAGGTGCACCCCAAGGTGATTTACTTGGGCGTATATAGCCCATATTCAGGTAATCCTGTAGCTGGGTAGCTAACTCATCCTCCTCGACCTGGCTCATCCTATAAGGTGGTACACTGATAGGTTGAGCCCCTGGGACTAAGTCGATGCGATGATCTACTGCCCGTTCTGGAGGTAAACCTTCCGGCAGTTGAGCTGGGAATACATCCTTAAAACTATCTAACAACATTCTCAATTCACGGTGTTCAAACACACTTAATTCATTCTTGTTAATTACAGAAACAACAAATGAAGAAAGTGGAATCAAAACGCACTGATAGACATCATAATGAGGATTGTTTAATATATTCCGAAGCTGCATCGCAGATACAATAGGCCCCTGAGAAGAGGGAATTTTATCACACTGAATACAAAATTGGGTGTCCTTATCTACAAAAGAAAGCGTATGCTCCGTCCATCCGATCTGAATATTGTGGGTTTTAAACCACTCTATTCCGATCAACAAGTCTACATGCTCCAGATGCATAACATAACATGTAAGAGCTCCCGTGTAGGCTTGAATCCGGATAGGAAGCGCTTCAACCTTGCGATCCCAAAACTGCTTCCCAGCTGGAAGCTGCACCTCATAGGTGTGGTCGCTAGGTACTGTGGACAGCCCCATCTTCTGCACAAATTTGTAATTAACAAAATTGTGAGAGCTGCCCGGATCAAAGAGAATGTGAACCTGTTGGTCCATAACTTCTCCATAAACTCGGAAAAGATCATGGGAACCAAACAACGAAGTATTGAAAGTACAATTACAAGAGAGTGGACATGTAATGACATTTACTGAAATACCTGTCATCGCGACTTGGTTCGCTCCCTTGGCTGCGGTACGTGGACCCGCCTGGAGCTTCGGTCCAAGCACCAACTTTTGGTTCTTGCGCTTTGGACACTCATTCTTGGTGTGGCCCCGCTCCTCGCAATAGAAGCATCGTCCTTCTTTCTTGAGCCTCAAGGTGCGAAGGAAACGGGCTTTACCATTCTTAGCCTGAGTTAAATTTTTCTTGGAGGCGTTGTCCGTAGACTTCGTCTCCCCAGTACCAGTCGTATGTTGAAAGAACTTGCGTTTGTTCTTTCCACTCGTGTCGGAAACTGTAGTTGCTTTGGCACCGGCCATGGTATCATCGTATATGCGCGCATAATTCATGGCCTCCTGCAACGTTGTGCATTTGTTGTTCTTTATCTGCAACTTATATGAATCTGGCAAACCATCCACGAAGAAACCTAACAAGGTCACTGGATCCATCTTAGTGGCCCTGGTTTGCAGATCCCGAAATCTTTGAAGATAAACTTCAAAGGTCAAGTTTAATTTTGACATATCGAGGGCTTTAAGCTTGCCAACGATATCGTAATCATCCTCCTTCTTCAGGAACTCCTTCCTGAAGACCCCTTCAAAATCTGTCCAAGTATCGGGCTTAGGCTGGAGTTCCTTCCACCATAGCAATGCTTTACCTGACATGAACCCCGCTGCAAGCTGGATCTTCTTCTCATCTAGGTATGGGTGGAACTGAAAGTGTACCTGCCACTTGTGTAACCAAGTGTCAACTACTTCCTTCGTTCTAGACTTTTGGTCGCCCGGAAAAGGGTCTGGAGTTATATTCGGGCCTAGCACTGAAGCCATGGCATCCACATGCGTGAGTGCCTGCACAGTGCTAGCCAGAAGGGTGAGAGTTGCTTGAATCCCCTGGAGTTGCTGTGTCAACCCCGTTTGATTTGCATTGACCTGCTCGAATTTTCCATCTAGAGCAGTCGTAAATTCACTGAAGGCCTTTTTTGTTATCAGGTCATCATAGAGACCCTGATCCTCCTCTCCCACAGGAGTGTAATCCAAATCCTGCTCTCCCATGGTGAACTCGGGATTTGCAGAATCGGACATAACTGAAATCTGATTTGAATAGAAACTGAGAAAAATAACTGACTGAATCGGAGCGCAAAGGAGAATGGAGCAGAGGGAAACCGTCCCAAGAGATGCCGACGGAAAGAGATGCTGGAGATTGGCGAACCGGAAGCCCGCGAATCCCGAGACCTCGCTGAACTTGCTACCGGATGCACGTGCAAAATCCTGCAGCAAACGTGCTGCTGACATGGCTGTACGGTCTGCTGACGCAGGCCGTACAGTTGCTGACGGTGGCCGTACGGCGTCCGTACAGTCTGCAGGTACAGGTGCGATGTAGGAGGTGCTGACGCAGGCAGAGTTCGCAGCAGCAGGTACCGTACGGAAGGCGATGGCTGACGCAGGCTGGCGCAGCTGTACGGTGCTGTTGCAGGGCTGGCGCAGGCTTGCTGACAGGCTGAGGCTGATGCAGGGCTGAAGCAGGCAGGCACGCAATTCGAGGGGCAGCTACGAAACTCTTTGCGAGGCTGTGGGTGAGCTGATACCCTGCCCCATCTATATAGGGAGCAGGGCAGCCTAATTGGGAAGCCCTGCTTCCAAAAAAGGCCAACCTCCCCCAGCTTTGGAGGGGGTGTTTTTTTCGAAAAAAGCACCCTCCACGCAGGCTGGTCGCAGCCTGTTCGCTGCTCTTTGCGCCTCTCCCTGCACCGGCCTAATTCCGTACTGCCCTGGGCGTCCCATCTCCGCCTCCCTCGCAGCCCTTTTCCCTCTCTTTCCTACTTCTCTGCTCTCTCTCCTGCTTCCTACAGCCTTCTCTCACTGGCCCCTTCAGGAATTTCGAAATCTCTCCCTCCTTTCTTCTACCTTTTCCTAACATCTGTCCACCCCTGTTAACCCAGGAACCCAGCAGAAAACGCAGCAACAAATTTCGAATTTTAGGGCATACCTGGAGGAAAAATTCGTCAAAAATTCCCGCATCAGAAGTTCCTACCTCAGGAGTTGGCTTTGATACCAACTGACACATCCTCACACTCCTGAAACCCCTGATCTGCAAAACAACCACACACCACGTCAGATCTGAGTAGGCTGCTCACCACCCAACCATGACATCTACGGGATGTGATCCCGAATCAGAAGATGTCCCCTCCGAGCCACGAGCTGAGCTACTGGCACGAACTCCCAATCAGATCCAAACCAGCCTGGTGTCCCATACCACTAGGTGGCGCTGTGAAGCCCTGGATCTGCCACTGGGCCTTGGGCTATGCTAAGATGCAGGCACGCGTCCGCGACTCAATCCAGGAACAGACCTGGCACCTGGGAACGAATCTTGCTCCCAACTGCACACTGAGAACTGAACCCCCTGGGCCCCTTTTATAGACTCGGGCCCCGAGCGCCAAAAATAGCGAAGACCTATAAATAGTTCGTACCCTTGCCACTCAACCCGAGAATCAAGCCTGCCTAGCTCTAAGCCTCCCCAGGCTAACCTGAGCTAGTCTTGTGTACCTAGTACACGTCAGATACCAATCCGTGCACATGACAACAGCCCTCTCCAAAAGAGACTGCTCATCCTCGGATCTCTATCACTGATTATGGATTCAGGCATCCCATGATACTTGAAGACATGTTGCAAAAACAATTTGGCCATTTGATCTGCTGTAACTTTCTTTCTTACTGGCACAAAGTGGGCTTGTTTGCTAAACCTGCAAATTATTGTCCACAATCCATCATGTCCAGTAGGAGTACGTGGGAGATCAAACACAAAATCCATAGCTATGCTTTGCCATGGTCTATCCGGAATTGGCAAAGGGTGTAACAACCCAGGTGCCTTCTGCCTGTTAAACTTTACTTTTTGACAAACCATGCATGTTCTCACATATTCTTCCACATCTTTCCTCAAAGATGGCCAATAAAAGTATTGCTCCACTGCTGTAATTGTTGCTGTAATTCCCCTATGTCCTGTATATGGAGGAGCATGACTTTCCATTATGACTTTTTGTCGCATCTGATCAGTGACATAGAGTTGTCCATGCATCAAAATGAAACCCTCTTTCAACATATAGTGATCATGCCTTTGACCATCAGAAAGCTGATCATAAATAGTTGAAAAATCAGCAGCATCATTAACATATTGATCTTTCATCACATCTAACACATTGTTGTAAGCAATGCTCACTGCTGAAACACTGGGTTTCTCAGAGACTGCTTCAGGCTGTGGTTTCCTGGAAAGTGCATCAGCCATGACATTTTTGTTACCCGGCACATGTACAATTTGAAAATGAAACATTGAGAGGAAGTTAGCCCATCTCATGTGCTTTTCAGATAATTTTCTCTGCGTGAGAAAATATCTAAGTGAGTGATGATCTGTTTGCACATAAAAATCAGCTCCAAGAAGGTAATGTTTCCATGTGGTCAAAGCATGTATCACTACTAACATTTCCTTTTCGTATGTCTGCAAGTACAATTCAGCATCTTTGAGAACTCTACTCTCATATGCAACCACTCTGCCATTCTGCATCAAAGTGCCTCCTATGCTGTTCCCACATGCATCACAAGTTACAGCGAAGGGTTTTGCAAGATCTGGCAAGATAATAACGGGTTCAGAACACGACTTTTGCTTTGGGTCTTCAAAAGCTGCATTTTCCTTTGGTCCCCACTGAAACGGTACAGCTTTCTTTTGTAAAGCATGCAAGGGAGAAGCAATTTCTGCAAAGTACTTTATAAACCTCCGATAGTATGAACACAACCCAAGAAAGCTTCTGACTTCATGCAGATTTTTCAAAATTGGCCAACTCCTTATGGCCTCAACTTTTGCAGGATCCATCTTGACTCCATCCTTTGACACTCTATGACCGAGAAAATGAATCTCATGCATAAAGAACTCACTTTTCTTGGTGTTTATTAATAGCTTGTGTCTTTTCAACTCTTGAAACACAATAGTGAGGTGTTTCCTATGCTCCTACTCATTTTTAGAGAACACAATGATGTCATCGAAGAAAGTGTCCACAAACTTTCTGTGTGTTCTAAAAATTCTGTCCATCATTCTATTGAAAGTGGCAGGTGCATTAGTCAAACCAAAAGGCATCACAAGGAACTCATATAAGCCAAATGAAGTGCGGAAGGCAGTCTTGTAGACATCTTCAGGCCGTATCCTTATCTGATGGTATCCACTTTTAAAGTCAATACGACTGAACATTGAGGAACCTTCCAACCGATCCAATATATCATCAATGCGTGGAATTGGAAAACGGTTCTTAATTGTGACTTTATTCAAAGCCCTATAATCAATACACATTCTCCAACTGCCATCCTTCTTTTGCACAAGCAACACAGGGGAACAACAAGGAGAATTACTTGGCTGTATTAATTCCTTTTCCAAGAGTTCCTACACTTGTGACATTATCTCTTCCTATTGTGCTTTACTGACATGATAGGGAGGTATATTAGGCGGTGAGCTTCCTGGAATTATATCAATTTGATGATCCTCGGGCCTCTTGGGAGGTAATTCTTGAGGAAGTGCATCTGAGAAACAATCCTGAAAATCTGAAATAAAAGCAGCCCTTTCTCTATCTAAAGCAGAAAGAGTAGAGCCTTCCTGAACTGGTTGGCTGTCCTCTTTGACAAAAATCAAGTACGCTGAAATATGACGCTTTATTACATTGGAAATACAAGAAGCTGAATCTACAAGGATGGACTCCCCTTTCAACTTTATATCAAGTACATGATTTTTGCCTCTATGAGTTAAAGAAATCTTCTTGTTTCTCATCTGCACATCAGCCCCCACCCTGTACATCCAAGGCATCCCAAGCAAAGCATCACACTTTGGCAAAGGCATAATGTAGAAGTCCTCTGCATCCTGATATCCCTGGATATGCATCCTCAACTTGCCAATGATAGGAGTGACAGGTGTGTTGAGTTCAGGGTTGGCCATATCATACATGCCAGATGGTCCCATTTCCTCAGGCTTGATGCCAAGCCTTCCTGCCATATCAGGAGTTATGAAATTCGCCTTTGCCCCAGAATCAAAGAAAAACTAACAATTCTGATTTCTGATTTTTCCCCATGCTCTGCACATCTCAGTCTTTTTCGTTTCCTCTTCATCATGAGAAGTCTTGCAGAAGGTTTAGGCCTTTTGCCCTTCCGATCAGCCTGTTTATCACCATTCTTATCATCATCTGACCTGTCTCTTTTCTTTGATGGGCAATCATAAGAGTGGTGTCCCTCTCCTTTGCATATAAAACATTTGTTTTGCTCCATGAGTGACTTTTTCTCTTCATCAGATAACTTCGTACGGGGCTGTTTATTAGGCTGTCCATGCCTTTGACCAGCTTTGAATTGGGCTTTTCCTCCCTTTTGAAACGGTCGTTTGCCATAATTTTTATTTTCAGATTTGATGTCCTTATCCTGGTGTTTGGCAGCCCGTTTGTTGTCTTCTTTCTTGCTGTCCATAAAGCCCAAATTCTTCTCCTACATCCATGCATATGTTGTCCTTGCATTCTCAATTAATTGAGTCATAGAACCCACCTTGGTTTTGATGCAATAATCACGTAGCTCACTAGGCAATCCACAACAGTACCTCTCTATTTGCTCTTTCAAAGAAACATGCCTGTAAGAGCTCAATGGCAGCAAAACATCCCAAAACCTCTGGGTGTAATCATCAAGATTCTTGCAAAGTTTGTATGACAAGTCATGCCAGTGTGAAAGTACTTCAACTTCAAAAGTTGGAGTAAGGCAAGTAGAAGAGAACACTTGCTTAAATTCCAGCCAAGTAGCAGGTGCATCTCCATGAAGCATAAGGTTGGTGTACCACTTAAGTGCATTGCCTTTTAAAAATGTGGCAACCTTCCTCATCTTGGATGCTTCTGTAAACAAACCCCCAAGAAATGCAGCATCAAACTGTTGAAGGGATGTGAGGGCTTTGTACCTCTCCTGTACTCCATTATATGTATCAAACTTGACATGAGAACCACCATCCTTAGATTCTTTATATACATTTGATATTGGCTGTCCCAAAGATGGCTGTATATTTGCAGCATTCCCTTCACTAGGGAAAGCCATGCTTGGCTGAACATTAGGCATGGGAGCATATACTGTGGCTTGCATACCTGGCTGCATTTCCACATTGTCATACATGGCTTGCTTTCTATGCCCAATTGGCGGTGAAATCAACATAGCATCAAAGATAGAATCTGTACCAAAATATTCAGGTTGCTGCCTCAAATATGGCTGAGGTGGTTGAGCCACATGTATGGACTGCACATTATTATTTTGAGGAGTAGAAGTACCCAAACCAAGGCCTTGTGCTGGCTGCTCATACTGTTGCACTAGCTGTACTTTTTGTACCTCTTTCTCAAGTGCTCTTTTGGGTGATTCCTCTCTCTTGGAAGTCACTTTTTGAGTCATTTTTTATGGCTGTCCCTCATGGGAAACTGATGCGTGAGTGTGCAGTCCGCCATGAGAAGCTGATGCATGTGTGTACTCACTCTTTCCGTGCTTGTGCTTTCTTGATTTCTTCTTCTTCTTGGCATTTGTTTGCACAATTTGAGCCAAATTTTGAGCCAGCTGAGTCAAAGCAGTCACTGCACTTGCAAGCTGTGCATTCAACATAGTAGCATCATCTAACTCACTGCTAGAACTAGTATCACCATTGAGCTCAGTTGTAGCTTCATGTGTGGCGTGCTCAAAAGGCATTTGTTGTGCTCTCTGCAGCTGTACACTAGCTGGATCATCAAGGCTTTCTTGCCTTCTCCTTTGAGGAGTTGTGGAGCTCTCTTGCTCATGGGTACTCACCATGTTTATGGTTGTAATATTCAGCTGTCAAAAAGTGCAGCAAAGATATCCTTCCACCAAACTACTGAGGCCCACCTCTTGAGAAAGACTGTGTGGTATCCCGGCAATGGAACCAATGAAACCGGCCTCTAATCACTCAGAGGGCAGTGGAACTAAACCTTCAATCACTTCAGCACTTATCTATAGCTCACAAAGCATATATCACAACCATTAACCATTGCATGATCACCATTTGGCATTTACCCATTTGTTCACAAACAAAACCACTGAAAAAGGGATGGAGGCTAGAATGCCCCTGCTCAACAAACATAGACAAGTGCACCCGATTGGCCCCAAACACCGTGGTGCCCCTTTCGATATTTCTTTATATTTCACAGTGAAATGATTACAAGTTGCATCTGGGAGACCTTCCCTGCAACTGAGCATGCAGCCCCAATTCACTAAGCCTTCGCAAGGCTTTCAAGCATAGAACACCATCACATAAGCGCACTTAACCCATAGGCTCAGCCCAAAGGCATTCTCTTTTCCGAGTGCAATTCCATTGGCTGTCCAGATGCAATCACACTGCACCCCAGCTGCACTCTCTTTGAGTGGCTTCTAGATGGCATTCACAAAGCTTTTCAAAGCTCCAAAATAAAGTCAGCTAAGTACCCAACCAAAGAATGACTCATGTAGCACTGCCTGGGCAATTGTGAGCCAAGAAAGAGGCGGCACACGGGGCCAACCAATAGCTTATGGCAAAAAGAAATTGGAGCAGCAAAATCACAACTCACCAAGCCCTGAAAACTCGAACCAAGTCGTCAATCGCCAAGAGGACATAGTAGCCAATGCCCAATTGGATTCTCAGCCAAAGGGGAGCGCAAAGGCATGAAGAAAGAGCATTTACAAGAGCCGACCAGCAAGAATTCCACTGAAAAATGCGAAAAGAAGCACTTTTGTCGCGAAGAAATGGGAGTTCTTGGGCTCAAAAGAAGTGTGCTTGAGAGAGGAATGCATTGAGAAGGTTTTGGAGAAGTTTCATCGCCGGAAAGTCCTCCAAAACTGAGAAAAACCAGTCAACTAGCGCGTGGGACCACGCGAAATTCAATAGAAAGCTATAGCTTTGCAAGAGGAGAGGCCCAGGAGGCGGTAGAAGTAAAAAGGTTCAGAAAAAGCCACTTTTGCAAATTCGACCAGCAAAAGAAGTGCTCAGCTCTGCCCATTCTACCAAACGCACAGAGGGAAAAGCATATCACTGCAAAGGGGAGGCAAAGGGGAAGCCATCGGGCCAAACGGAAGTCGAGGAATCCAAACGGGTGAGGAGTTATGAAGAAAAACGGAATTCAGCTGAAGGAGGCTGAAAAACCAGTCCAAAATCTCAACAAAAGGAGAAGATGAGAGAGAAAACCACACATATGAAGTTTAGAAGGCCCAGGAAGGTCCAGGAATGGCAAAGGAGCATGTAGAAGACACTAGAGCCACCTGGAACTCTAGAGGGGCCACTGAAGATACATGGCCCTCTAGGGGGCCCATTAAAAATGCCACATCATCATTTCCCAACAACCACTCTTTTAATTCCTTGGAATGCCTTTGGGCCTAGGGATTAATTACGCTTATGTGCTAGGCACCATGCCGCGTTTAATTACACAATTACACATTATTAAGCCCATGCTTGGACTTTTAAAACCAAAGTTGTCACGGTCTTGTAGTACATTAAAGTACTTAGAATTTCACGCCCCTGTGACAAGAACTGTGATTTAGAAAACATGGATCAGGAAAGGAAGGATGGCAATGATAAGCTACAGGAAGCAAGTAGAAATGTGTTTAAGTTGGACTAAGTGGAAAGCCAGATAGAGGCGGTCATTTTTGGGACGGCAACTCAATATGTAATATGCTACTACCTCGTCTAAAATCTAGGGTATGGGGGGACAAGGTGCATAAATAATATGCATGGATTTCCTTTAAAAATTTCAAATATGCAAGGGAAAAATATGAAAATTTTATGTCCCCCTTTCCACAAAATATAAGGTATATAGGTTGAAAAATATGCAAGATTTTAAGATTTGTACATATTTTTCATAATATGTGAGGTCCAAGGGGGGGGGGGGGGGGTTTGGATAAGGGGTGGTAAAACAAAAAATACACTAAAATATGAAAACCCATCTCTTTTCAACTGAATGTAACTTTTTGACGTGCCATCCAAATTTCAAGGTGTAAAGACATACTTCAAGGTCTTTTAGTGTAGAACACAAATATGTTAATTTGAATAATTTCTACGCATGGCATATTGTTAAATTCATCTCATACTCAAGATTTTGATAGGTTTTCTTACTAAAGGGAGTTAGCGTCCTAGGGGGTCATTTGAATATGCATGTATGCTACACTAAAAACAAGCACATAAAGTAGATATATACTACATAGTAGATGCATTTATACCTGTTTGAATATTTAACTTTGGTTTGTTTGTCTCTTTACAATATTACATGATCCCGTATGGTTTTGTGTCTATCAATAGGTATTAAAGCAAGAGTTTCCTGAGGGTGTTGACATTGTATACGAAAGTGTGGGTGGAGAGATGTTTCAAACATGTTTAAATGCTCTCAGAATATTTGGTCGACTGGTCATTATTGGCATGATGTCCCAGGTATGTTTTTCTTTGTGGTTCTGCTTCTGTATGGTATGGGGATGATGCCAGATTATGTATAGGTTCATTTTTTCAGGTAGCGTACTTATGGAAACAAATGATCTTGCCATTTATTTACTTGCAATATTACTCCTAGTCTTTCTGTATGCACTGACTCTCTGGTTGTTCTTTCTCACCCTGTTGACAAGTTCTTTCTTGTAACTATAGACACGTAGATTCATAAGATATTCTTTACAGTTGCATTTTTGTTAAATTAGTTGGTTTAGTTTGTTGTAGTAGCTTGCTAGCTTTTTTTTTTTTTTTTTCCACGAAAATTACTTCATTAAGTATGAATGAAAACCGCTAGTAGCTAGTCTCTGCTATGCATGATGGAGTTTATGGTTTTCAACCTTGTGAGTGACTATCATGAGATTGAAACTGCACTATGTTGTGTTTTTAGAGGGTGTTTTTAGAGGATGAGTTTGGGAATGTTCCCGGATTCATCTAGGTATATGAATAAAAACTGCGAGAGCAAGCTCAAATGCGGGAGTACATCATGCAATGCATGAGGAAAAAAACAGCTCAAAGTGAGCTAATAAAGAACCAAGGTGGAGGCTGAAAATGCCATCTTAACTCTGAAGGAAACTCAGAGAAGAAAGGAGATCCCCTCCAAACTCTGAAAAAAGTAACTCTCCTGGCAGTGGCTGCTCTGGAGGATCCCTGCATGCTCGCCCAAATGGCCATCAGGGTGTGTATTGTGTCAATCCAAATACTGGCCATAGTCTGGGAAGGGTGAACTTGGATACCCTCCATCGCCTTTGTACACTTGGCTCTCCAAATATGCCAAGCTGCAATGCTAGCCAAAATCTCCCAATACGTGTCTACTGAGGAACGAGCAGTTCCGAAAGGAGTGAGGGGAACATCCTGGAGGGAACAAGACTCCACTGAGTGTCGTCGTACAATAGGACAAGTAGGATCAGGATCTCCACAGGCTCACTGCAATTCCTCCATGAATAGAAAGCCAAAAGAAAAGAGTGGTCTTTCCATTCCTGAAGGATTTCTAGAGCCTACGCCAAAAGTTCTTCCGCACAGCTATGGAAATCTAAAACTATCCCAATGTGGTGCTCTGGAGGGCCTTCAACCTCTACTGCTGAGTTGAAACCTTCAGGCATTTCTAATTGTGTAGCAAAAGAAGAGAGAGCTGTTCTCTCGGTGCCCCTCATCAATTCATTCCCACTCCCCTGGATCCCACTGCAAGAACCTAATAGGGGAACCACCATACAGCCAGAGTCTCCAAGACCCTAGCGAAAGGAGAATAGGATCAGGGTCAAGATACCACTGTGAATTTCTGCCTCACTCCATCAATCCTGCAATCCTGACAGGCTGAAATGCAACCTCCAAAAGAATATCATTAGAAGATTTGATAAGTCTGCCTCCTGACTGAACATCAAAGACAAGGGTATCCTCATGTGCATCCTGCAATGCAATGATCTGTAACGGAATGCCCGTCCCTGAGAACACTCCCCACCAAGTGGACTCTGTAAGCGGCATGTCATCTGTGTCAATCCACTCTGGCGGAGTGGCTGCCTGTATCTGCTGTATCCTGAGTGCACTCCCTCTGAGGTGGCCAACTGCTAAAAGTCTGTGATCCTCTGGAAGTCTCATAAAGGCTTGCCAAGTGCCTACAGTAGAGGTAGGTCCCCTCTCCCATCTAGACCACTATATATAATGTGACACTCCAAGTGGCCTGCCATGATGATCCAAAATCGAGTCACTTCACATGACTGGCTACCTTTGAATCTCTTCACGAGAAGTGGGTGGAACTCTGTGAAGTGTGTTTCTAAAGCAGCCCCAAGCTTTTTGAATAGCAACCATGAGAGGGGAAGGGGGGGATTTGAGATGGGCTGAAGTAAAGATCCATCTGCTGCTATCCAACCAATCTCCCCCATGAGAAGGGGTGCAAGATTGAATGCTGCGTGAGAAAAAATCCTTCTAGGGCTCCTGTCCAGGCATCAATCCACGTACTACAAACTTGCAGAGCAAGGCCATACACTGCAAGCTCGGGTCAATAATATTGAGATCCCGTTCTCCTGTGGGGAGAATGAGGGTCTCCCAAGCCACCCTGGCTACAACATCTGAGGTGCCATCTAAACCGCTCCATAGGAAGTTCCTAATAGGTCTCATGAGCTGAGTGATACAACCTCTAGCTGATAATTATTTGCTAAGACGAAGAGGTAAGATCTAATATTCAAAGAACATACATCTTAGGAAACCTTTGAAGGACGGGCAAGTCATGGGTTGTTGTGGCTATCTAAGAATACAAGTCATGGATTGTTATGGCTATCTAAAAATACGAATGCGTATTCTGTTTGGGGCCCAATTGGGCGGACCTCATCCTCAAGGGAATTTTCTTGCTTGTTGCCTGGGTAAATGCAACAATCCACTCGAAATAGGGATTGTTGTCTTCCGATGGTACAACCTTCTTCTTGCCTTGAATGCTTGTTGAGGTAGAAGGCATCAAGCCTTGCAGAAACGCTCACACATATTGGCAGTCTTCCTAGAACACTCATTACGCTGCTTCCAAATAGCTCGTAGAGTATTGATGATATTGTGTTAGATGTAGAAGAGGGTGGGCACAGGTGGGTTTGATGTGCCCTCACCACAAGACTACACTGTGTGACCTAGGCTGTGATGTCAGTAGTCCTTGTCTCCCAAACGGTGTCCTCCAGCGAAAGCTTTGGACACTACCAATTGGGAGGGGAGAGCTCATGGATATCCTAACTTATGGCTTGCTTACCATCCATCAAGAAAGCCGGCGAGGACATCTTGATGAGAAAGCATGCCTCCCCTCTATCAACCAAGCCACCGTGCCTGAGGTAAAGACCCGGCAGGTTCTCATGATCATGATCTTGGGAGAGCACAACTAGATCCTCTAGGTTGAAGGGTGGCTCCATAGGGCTATCCTCTCCAAGTCTCCTATGACACAACAATAATGGTCCCATCTTCCCCCATCTGCACTAACAAGGAACCAGTGGGTAGACCACCATGGGCCATCAACCTTAAGGAGTCTGAGATATTCCTTAGGTGGAGGCGGGACTAGAATTTGATAATGACCTCAAGGAAACCTGCTGCTCCAACAGTGATGCTTCCATGAAGGGTTCTGGGGCGAGGCCTTCCAAAAAGTGAGGATATTGTCAGTAGTCTAGCGATCCCCTTCCAAACGATCCTCGCCTACCTACAGTCCCATAGGCAATGCTGAATAGACTCATCAGCTGAGAGGCAATGAGAACATGTGGAATCATCTCTGAACTTCGACCTCCACTAGTTCACAACCATCCCTCCATCTATAGAAAGCCAAAAGAAAAGAGTGAATTTTCTAATCCTGAGGGATTTCCACAGTCTAATTCCAAAAGGATTTCTGTAGATCAGTAGAAATCTGAAAATTCTCCCAATGTGGAGCTTTGGTGGGATTTCAACCTTTAAGGTTTAGCTGAAACCTCCTGGCATTACTAACCGTGTATCGAAAGAAGGGGAGGCTCTTCTCAGTGCCCTGCATCAATCCATTCCCACTCCCCAGGATCCCACTGCAGATACTTTATGGGAACCCCTCCATAGAGCTAAAGCCTCCAAGAGGCCAAGGAATGTTAGGGCCTAGGTACCATCCAGACTCTAAAAACCCCTCCATAGAGCCAAAGCCTCCAAGAGGCCAAGGAATGTTAGGGCCTAGGTACCATCCAGACTCTAAAAAACACTGCTCCACATGACCCACAACCTTGATAGGCTGCTGAAATGCAATATGCATAAGAATATCATCCTCAAATATGGATAACATGCCCCCCGAGTGAACATCAAAGACCAAGGCATCTCCGTCTGACCCTCTAAGGCTACCTAAAGTGGGATTCATGATCTCATAAAGGCTCCTAATCATGTATCTCTAGAGTGAAACCTATCGCTCATTAGAATCCAACCCAAGGGTATGGATGCATCAATCTGCTGGATTCTTCTTTCACTTCTCTTAGGTGGCTTGCTAATTGGTATCTGTGATCATCTGGAAGGCATTTGAAAATCCTCCAAGAGCCTAAAGATGATGTAGAACCTCTCTCCCAAGAAGACAATTGCATATATTGGGAGGTACCTAATGGTTTTCCATGCTCGTCAAGTATACCATCATTCCACATGATTGGCTGCTCATCACTTCCTAAGAGGAAGGGGGGACCCTCCGAAGGGTGCTCCTGAAGCTGGTCCAAGCTTTTAGGATAGTAGCCATAGGAGGGTACTATCTTTCTAATCTCCACCAGTGACTGTATGCATCGTGCCCTGGCAAGAGTGCTCTAAGGACTACCTTACATAATAAAGATTTGCTCTGCAGGTCTTGATCTAAGACATTGAGGCCCTCTTCCCAATTGGATAGGATAAGAGTCTCCCAAGCCACCACCATGACTCTTGTGTCTGCTAGACCATCTAGACCACTCCAAATAAAATTCCTTATCGGTCTTCTAAGCGGAGTGATGCAATCCCTATAATGACATCAACAAGAGCAAATAAACCAAGCCTCTGCTAGCAATAATTGGTTGACCACGACTATCGTGGAAGCGAGGTCAAGTTTAGCTGAGCACCCAAACAAAGCTTCCTTCTGACGCTCTCTAGCACAGGGGCAAATCGCTATGATGGAGATGTGCCCACACCAACATAGTAGCCCAGTACCTGATATGGAGGGACACCCCTCCGGATCCAAGTGAAATCTAAGTCAGTCGAAGTAAAACCCAATTATCATAGCTAATCTAAAAGCCATTGGATTTGTTTCAATTAATATGTGCATGTGCCGTAACGTAAAACAAATCCAAGGCT
This sequence comes from Dipteris shenzhenensis, assembly GCF_047967505.1. Lineage (NCBI taxonomy): Eukaryota > Viridiplantae > Streptophyta > Polypodiopsida > Gleicheniales > Dipteridaceae > Dipteris > Dipteris shenzhenensis. The sequence goes on along the minus strand of NC_141609.1, from coordinate 34,790,316 downwards.
GCTCTAAAGGAAGTGTGGTTCTGTATATTGGCATCTCAAAGGACAACAATATTATCAGCCAACTCACTGTCCAAGAGCTCCTCATCCTGTCTAAGAGGAAGTCTTAGCCCAATGATGTCCACCTGAAAATCTGAAATCACTCCCTCTTTTCTCCTCTGATGAGCACTTGGGTTTAGGCTGATTTGTATAAGGAGGAATCTCCTCTAATCCATGCATCTAAGAATCTAAAGCATGCAAGGGTACCTTCCAAAAAAACTCCAATCTACTTTATCATATGCCTTTTCAAAATCCAAGAGTAGAATGGCAAGGTGTTGGCCACACTGCATAGCCCAATTTGAAGCTTCCTAGAAAGAAAAAATGTTTAAAAAAAAGCTTCTGCCATGCACAAAGCCAGTGTGCATATCATGAATAAGATCAACAAGAATGAGCTGCAACCAAAGGCTGATTGCTTTGGTCAGAATTGTGTAAAATATTTTCAGGCAAGTGATGGTCTCCATTGGGAGATGGAATTTTTGCAACCTCGCTTTTGAATAAGATGAATGAGACCCTGTGTAAGTGAATCGGGCATCGTACAAATGCCTTGCTGAGCTGAGGTCACATTGTCTTCAATCATGTCCCAGAAAGCAACAAGAAAGGATGGTGTCAATCCATTTGAGGCCGGGCATCTACCCTTGTGAAGGGCAAGAAGTGCAGTCCTGAATTCTGTATTGGTGAAAGGGGCATCAAGTAAAATTTGTCATATGGGGTTTCGCCAGCGCTCCAATATTGGAGCGTTATCCAAACCAAGTGTCTAGCATCATCTCTGGCAGATGAGTCAAAAGAAGGGAGGCATAAATATCTATAGCAATCCACATGACGGCGTCAGGGTCTGTATGCAAAACCCCATCAAAGTCAATAAGTTGAGATACACTCTCTATCATGTCTCGGGCCAAGAGTAGAGAAAGAGTGTTTATTCACTCTTCCTACTCATCTAGATCTAGAAGGATTCCCGTGCATGAAAGGCATAGTTTGTTCTCTAGTCTAGCAAAGTTTGCATATGAGTCCTTGCTGTCAGCAAGGCGCTCTTGAATCCAAGCATCTATGGCCTTTTCTTCTCTTCCCTCTAATGGGTTGCTAACTATCTATGGAAACCCCTCTCTTGCCTGAGAATGTTACCACCTTCGATCACTTTCTGGTGGTTCTTATGATTTCTGAGCCTCATGAGAGGCATCGCTCTACTAGTATCAAGATTTCAGATGCATTATATGTAGAGGAGGTCCTCACAAAGGAGGTTTTGCAGATATGGGTACCTCATTTGGAGGGTGGAGTATCATCACCTTCACATGTTGCAGCAGCCCTGTCTAATGTTAGTGATTTTTAACTCATGGTGCAACGCATACTGAACCTCCTCTATCAAGTGCCCAATCATCGACTTAGACTCTATCTAAGAGCCTTGGTCCGAGGGTCTTGGAAGTGGGAGTGAAAGCACTGTCTCTCTAGCCAGCTGTTGGAACCTCTAATTTTTGAGTAAATGTTCCTGGCAGCTAATACGTGGGCTGAAAACATGCTGCAAACCCTGACAAAAGAAGGCAAAATGAGGCTTGAGGGAAGCTTGATAAGGCATGACTTGAAGATCAGCTTGAGGCCCATTTTCCAGTTGGAAATTCAGCCCGTTTTCCAGCTCAAAGTCCAGCTCAAATGCAGCATGAAATCCAGCCCCTTTCCCAGCTTTAAAACAACTCGTTTTCCAGCGTGTAATCCAGCTCCAATGCAGCAAGAAACCACAGTCCAGGGTGGATGAAGGGAGGGAAGCTCAAGGTCTGAGGAACTAAGGGAGAGCTGACGTAGGGGGAGCAGGGAGAGGGAGCATGACGTGGAGCCCTGCAACCACTGTGGTGTTTTTGTCAACCAGTCGATTGCTAGTTTGCAGGAAGACTTTTTGTTTAAGAGTAAACGCTTAAAAGAGCGAATAATGTCAATATACCTAGATACTAATCCTGGACTTAATCCAGTAGGGTTAGGGGGCTGTGGGCTTAAGGGAAGAAGGCTTATGTGCGGCTATAGAACTTAGAACATTAGCAAAGGGCCAATTAGGTCTGTTTTGCCAAGACTTATTCTAGAAAGCGAGATGCTCTTCTATATAAGCGTGGCCAAGGCATTGTATGGGTATTCAGTGTGTTTGATGGTTACGTCTAGATCATGAGCCTAGACTTTTGCCTTCTACATGGCAGTCACGAGATACTATGGGACATTGGAGCTATTGGCATAGCCTTGTGGGAATCTGAACTCTGGCCCACGTAATCGGGGGTGGCTGGGAGGTCAGTCCCCTGCTGATCTTTATTTAGTCTTTCTGATTGTGTTTGGATTTTGTTTAGGGCTAGATCCTAGTAGGGATGCATCAACATCAGTGATAGGAGTGCAGGCTTAAGCAGCAGGACACTGATGAAGTATAGATGCAGCAGGTTCATAGTTATAGTCATGGGTATCCCGTAACAGACAGGTAAGCAACGGTGGGCAACAACTAATGCAGGGCAGCACGAAAGAAGCAATCAGGAGGGACATGGGAAACCGCAGCAAGAAGGAAGCAGGGCCCAAGGGCATGGGAGAGCAAAAGAGTGCAGAAGGTGGCGACAGAGGGAGAAAAGTCAAGCAGGGAAGCTGAGCTCTCTTATTTTTGGCAGAGTTTAATGTCTAGAATCCATTTTTCCCAATTGTATTAGAAGTTTCCATGTCTAGAAGCAGCAATGTACTTCTCATACAGATTACTGTGTTTGATCTCAATAGTGATCTTTCAATTGGCACATGAAGATCTGTAATTGTCATGGTTGTTTCCCTTTCACAAACTTCAGATTTATTTGAATGCAAGAGATAAAACTTAAACGCTCTGACTTACAAGGTATTAACTTTGAATTTCCAGATTTAACCATGCTCCTTTATGCTTTTCAGTATCAAGCTGGAGAAGTTTGGCAGCCAAGTGTTTATCCTGGAATCTGTGAGAAGCTTATGTGGAAATCTCAGTCTCTTGTAAGCAAGCAGCTATACCTTATTTATTGTTATGCTTCAAACTGATAGCATACTTGATCTGGAATGCTTGATTAGGTCTGTAAATCTGAAGTGATCATCAAGTGCGACCAAGCTGAGCCAATATTGAACATGCATGGGTTGCTATTTTGCATTGTTTCAGGTGGGGTTTTTTGTAAATCACTACAGCAACAAATGGCGTGCATCTCTGCAGAGACTGTATAGTCTATACAGTCAGGGGAAACTTAAGGTATGGAGGTGCTTCAAATCCATTTCAATTTGATAATATGGGATCCATAGTGCATGATTTTGATGCTTTGATTTGACAAACTCTTAATTTATGTAGAAAAACGACAGCATCGATTAAGGTAAACCTTTTCTTAGGATGTGACGTCAGGGGTGCTAGGCTCTGAATAACCCTCTGGCCCAATTATATCGTGTCCTCTGATTTAGCATGAATACAGTCTTCTATTCTTAGATTGTGTGAACTTTTGTTGAGAGAGATCCATTCATTGCTTCTGCGAGGTAAATGGTCAAAAAAATGAGCTCCCTTATCTCGAAGCACCCTGTCGATTATGATAGTTAAGGGTGTTCTATTATGCACCTTTTATGAGATAGATAAATCATTATGAACAGGTTTCCTCTTCTGGACTCCGAAGAGTAACCTTTTCTTTAAAAGAGTAACTGGAACTTCACTCTGTTCCTGTAGGATGGGTAGCAAGTCCTTAATTCCTTGTATATGGAGTCACACAATTCTCACTTTTCTGAGGTTTTCAAAGATAATTTGTAACCTCCAAATCCAGAATCTTGATGCCCCTCAATCGACGGTGCTGGCCTGTTGTCAGTCTTGGTTCAGATGGTTGGAACCATAGCTCAGCATGCCTTCATAGGAAGACATGGATCCCTTCCATAAAACCTTGATGCATGAGGCCGATGATCCAGGTGCCATCAAACATTGATGCTGGCAGTTAGCTGCATGCCTTGCCTTGTTGGGATATTACCCTCAGATCCTGCAGGTCTAAAAGATGGAACAGGTGGCTGAGTGGCCATGCAGACGTGTAGGAGGGACTGCTAATGAATATGGGGATGCATATATGTGCTTACCTTGCCATGTAGCTACATTGGATGTTACACTCAGGTTGTGTAAATCTTAGGTCTGGATGAATGGCCATGCAATTTTTAGGAGTTGGATTGGTAGTGGGGACTTAAGACAATGAATATGTGGATGTGCATGGCAATGTAGCACACGGGCAATCTGGTTGTCTATTTCTTCAATGAGTTTTGAGCTATTGTTGATGATATTCGTGCTTCTTGTATGTGATCGGCAGTGCTTTTTCTGGGAATATGATCGTGTTTTCTCATTCGCATCTAATGGAAGTCTTCCCAATCATTATAGTCAGCAATAGAAGTTAATTGATTTGCACGTAAGAGATGATTTCTTGAGCTTCGTTATCTCCTTAGTATGCTTGCTATAGTTGAGCATACTAGTGATATAGTTGTGGACACTTAGGCAATTGATAGCGTGCATAATTTCCTCAATCTCTAGTGACCTTGCCATGCTAAGCAAGAGCAATTCTATCGCATGGCCCCTTGTGATCTAGCTGGTCTACTTGGATCTCAGAGAGTATCTTAATCTCAGTACTTTATATCAGGTTCTTTAGTTACATAACTCCAAGAAGCTTCTCCTTATCACCTAGAGACAATTATTTAGCGATAGAAAGAAAGAAGAAAGGTAGTTTATTAAAAAGTCTTCGAAAGACCTAAGGTTCTATGAGACTGAAAGAACCAGATACAACGAGCTGAATGGATAGAGCCTCTGCGGGCATCTGCACCCAAGAGAAGTATAGCATAAACATAAAACACTAGTACAAAGTGTCACTGGAGAGTATGGGAGCTGCGGTGTGGCGTCACTGTGATGATTCTCTGTATGTTGTCTGAGTAACCAAGTCTAAGAGAGGCTCCGTTGGTGTATGGTTGTGGTGGCATAAAACCCATGATATAATGTTGACATCGGTCAAGATCATGTTCCATTGTTGTTACGTCTATGACTGGACTAACTAGGGCCTAGGCTTAACCAAAGCCAAGGACGGTCGAGCCTGAGATCTATTATTAGATCTAAGGTTAGAGCATGGTCTAACCTGGGGTCAGGAATAACCTAGGGTTGTGACCAGAGCTAGCATGGATGAGGTCTACATCCTGTGGATTGAGTTAGTCTGCTAAAGAAGTGGCATGGCTCAGCTAAACTTGGCAAGCATGGCCACAAAGTAAACTTATTTTGGGTGCTAAATTGGATGCTCACTGCTAAAAATAGCCCGGGCCTGGCCTGTAAGTATAGACCAAGGGATCATTATTAGGGGTCTAAGGAGTGTGCTCCTTTGGACAAAGGCCTGCTGGCCTTGGAGCAGCAGCTAGAGGAAAGGACATGTGGTATGGGACGCATGTCTGGACTTCGAGCCTGGCTGGCTCTCTGCAGTGGTCTAGACCTTTGGCTCGGGGATGGCTCAATGTACTAAGCCTGCGGTCCGGGAGGTGAGCTGCTAGCTCCAAACCTGATGGCTTGTTTGTGGGTGTGTCGTGTGGTTCTATTGGACTTTGATTCGAAGTTAGTCGAAACCTATCACCCTTCTTGGCATTATGTAGAAAATCCTGGCCAAGGCAGTAAGCCTCAAATTCCAACCCCTCCTCCCTAACCTCATACATGATACTCGAACAAGATTTGTATAGCACAGAAGCATCTTTGATAATATCTTCTCATTTTGGCAAGCCGTTAAACAGAGATTATTAGACTTCGTCTTCCAATCAGAAAGGATGCAGAACTTTCTGTCTATGATTCCTAGGGACCTCTCTCAGCAATTTACAATGTTCTAGAGCATCTTTGGAGGTTTTTTCCTTGCAGCAGGTGCACTCATCAATTGGTACGAATTCATTAGATTTTGTATCATTGATGTAGACACCCAAAGATGGGAGGCTAAGCTTGATTTCAGATGGTGATGGACTATGGACTTAATTTACTAAATCACCTTTGGGGTAATTTTGGTTTAGGATCAATGAAAGGTAAAAGAGAGTGGTAGGTAGACCTTATATCCTAGGATAGGACATCCATGACGTTAATTTATGGATAGGGTTGGATATTTTTAGGGGGTCACATGATGTGGAAAACCCCCACATACATCCACCATGGATGAAGGGGATGTCTGCCACATGGCACCATTCTATTGGTCTGTCTCTTGTGGCCTTGCCACTTGTCACACGGACATTCACTCACCATCTCATTCACTCTAGGGCAGCCAATCAGATTCAAGTATTGCATCTAGTGCATGTGTTTGGTGCATTCTGATTGGATATACTATGTCAGTGTGCCACATAGCGTGGTGCTGAAGCTCTGGATTCTGTAAGAAGCCACTGAGGCGCTTCTCAGGAACCTCCTCCTGCCACACCTCCTCACCTTCATACCTCCTTGGTTGGTTTGCTGTATTTGGGGTTCATTTTGTGTTTGCAGTGAGTTGTTGCATTTTCAGTTGTATGCTTTTCATTCTAGCAAGCATTGGCATTTCTTTTTTTCAACCCCGGTAGAAAATTGGTTTTATATATCTTGAAAATAAAGATTTTACAATCAGTATGAAGAAATCCACGTCTGTGCATCTATTCCTACTTCGCTTTTTATTCTAGCAAGCGTTGGCATTTCTTTTTTTTTTCCCCCGACAGAAAAGAGGTTTTATATATATTGAAAAGAAAGATTTTACAATGAGTATGAAGCAATCCACGTCTGTGCATCTATTCCTACTTGTGTGTGGAGGGCACTGCAATCTAGTAGGCCTCACGTTCCTTTTTTTTTTGGTGATATCGGAGCCATCCTGCTAAGCCTGTGAATCCCACCTTGGGCAGTCTTCTAGGAGAAGAGAGCACACACTGTTGAGCATAGGTATTGAGGTTCTCTTATCAGCCTCAGTAAAAGAGATACTTTCCTGCAACAGACCAAGACAAACGTTCATATCCCAAGCCAACAAAATCGTCAAGTGGTTTATAATAGAGGATTGCTAGCTGATCTATGCACCAATGAATCTAGGTGAGAAATTGTCGAAAGATCAACATAGTGTCATCATTTGTGATTAGTAGACATAAGAGCATTATTATATATTATAATGCGAAGTTAATGGTGTAACATGCATTTGTATTTATGATGGACACTGACTGAATTGTTATGGCGGTGGATCATCTCAGTAGATAGGACTAGTCGAGCTGGAGCCATTGCTTCAGACGGCATCAAATTTAGACATGTAACACTTATTTTATTAATAAAGAGTGCACCCATGTGTCTAGGTCCTAGGGGCAATAGGAAGGGAAGGGTGCATTAAGGTGGATTAAATGGCAAATGCATGGGTCATAGGCTAGGGGTAGGTCTAAATGGAAAGACGGAACTTGAGTGATCTCAAGGGACATTAATGAAAGAGTATCACTCTTCATTGTGAATCTCACGTAGAGAATTGCCAATCTCTCTCCCACCTTGCTTATAGGTAAAAAAGAGAAACAAATACTCTCTCATGAGGTCGCTCTTCCCCCATTGGAGGGCCAATCGGCATTCAAATTCTGCATGCATCGCACACATTTGCATTCTTGAGAAATCTATTTCTTCACATTTGGAATTAGAGCAATGACAATCCACGACCGGGACGAGAAGAGGCAGAGAAAGAGCAAGCAAACAAGGCAGTGTATGGACAGGTAGAGCCATACACACAGGTAGGAAAGCGAGGAAAAAGGGCAGCATATGGACAGGCAGAGCTGTATAGTCAGCAGAGGTGGGTGGGAGGTAGCGTATGATGGGGCAGTGATCCGTATGGACGGGCAGCATACAGAAGGGAGTGCATGTGCAACGGCAAGGCAGCAGTGAGCAATGAACCAGGTCTGAATTTATTTTTTTTCAGGAAAATTACTTCATTAAGTATGAATGAAAACCGCGAGAGCAAGCTCAAATGTGGGAATACATCATGCTATGCATGAGGGAAAAAAAACAGCTCAAAAGGAGCTAATAAAAACCAAGGCGGAGGCTGAAAATGGTACCTCAAGCTTGAGGAAAACTCAGAGAAGAAAGGAGATCCTCTCCAAACTTTGAAAAAAGTAACTCTCTTGGCGGTGGCTGCTCCAGAGGATCCTTGCATGCTCGCCCAGATGGCCATCAGAGTGTGTACCTTTGTCGGTCCAAATATTGGCTATAGCCTAGGAAGGGTGAACCTTGGTACCCTCCATCGCCTTTGTACATTTGGCTCTCCAAATATACCAAGCTGCAATGCTAGCCAGAATCTCCCATGATGTGTGTACTGAGGCATGAGCAGCTTTGAAAGGAGTGAAAGGAACATTTTGGAGGGAACAAGACTCCACCAAGTATCGCCGTACCATGAGAGCTGGATTTGGATCATGTCCCTCGAAGAACACTTGAGGGCCAGTAAGAGATAACTGGGTCATATAGAAAGGTGCTTTATGAAAGATACTGAAAATCCTAGCAACACCTTTCCAGATCATCCTCGCCTGTCTGCACTCCCAAAGGCAATGTTGTACTGACTCAACTGCAATGTGGCAACGAGGACAGGTAGGGTCAATCTCGAACCTGGATCTCCACAGGTTCACTGCAATCCCTCCATGAATAGAAAGCCAAAAGAAAAGAGTGATCTTTCTATTTCTAAGGGATTTCTAGACAACGAGGCCTGAATTTGGAGGGTCTGTAACAAAGGACTTTCCCTGAAAAATTCTTCTCTTTGGATGGGGAACGGGGTGACTCTCCCCCCCTCCCCCCAAAAGTGTGAATATGTCCTTAAAACCCTTAATGCGTGAGGAAAAGAGCCCTTCCCCCCCTCCCCACCCCGTTCTTCCCAATGGGACGTCGGATTGGAACATGGTTTGAAGGGGGTGATCCACCCACCAAGCACCTCCTATAATGGTGCCTAGAACTCCAATCCACCTAGAAATCTGCCCAATCCACTCAAAACTAGCAGGCCAAATAGTATACCAGTTTACAACAAAAAGACAAGGAAGAAGAGCTCATTTCAGGCTGTTTTTCGACACAAACTAAGTGGGAGTTGGATAAGTACACGAACTCTATAACGCATGAATTTTGCTGTAAAGTAAACCTCTATTTTGAAATTACACCAAGTCATTTCCTCTCTTGAATTTCTAAAAGGAAAGAATGGAAGGGGAAGGGAGGTTTAATACTGAACTTGTCCTTTTCCCTCCACTACCAGAAAGGGATAGGGATAGAACACCATCACCTCCTCCTGAAGAGGATAGTTTAGATGAGAGTTGCACACATCTTGACCCACGAATAGAATTACCTTTGTCTCTCCTTCAAGAACCTCGTGATAGAGAGTTCTCCTTCAGAAATGAAAGGAGAAATGAGTCCATCCAAGAGCAAGTTACTGAGTTGAAAGTAAAAATCCCGTACACATGGATTATAATCCAAGTGCAGAGAAAGAAAGAAAGAAAGAAAGAAAGTTTAGTAAAGTCTTTGGAAGACCGATGGGTCTATGAGACTGTGAAAATCTTGATACAAACAAACTTTGAGGGCGGAGGTACAATGCAGAATGCAAAAAGCTAGTGCTAAGTACTACATAGTCATGTCAGAGTGATCAACTACACATCAATATCATCATCATCATCCACTTCATCCTCCTCCTCCTCCTCCTCCTCATCAGTTCATCTAGGTGGATGCGACAGCGCGAGCATGAAGTCGGCAATAGAGTGTTGTCGGCTACTCACGGGCGTCGTCTTGTGTCGTCTCTTGGTCATAGCTCTGCGCCTAACAAGTGCTACAGTGACCCCTGTCGGTCGAGCTCCGACTCTGAATAGAGAAGAGATATCCCCAAGTGTAATCTGTGCGTCAATCCTCTGTCTGAGCTCTCGTGTCGTTGGCTCTGGATTTCGATCATATCGGGGCCTAGAAATATGGGGATCCACCTGCTCTGGCTGGAAGAACTCTATGATCGAGCTTTGAGAAGAGTCTACCAAGAGGTAGTAGAAGCGTCCTCGGATCTCATAGAAAAGTGGGCACTTGAAAATGAAATGCTCCTCCAACTCAACCTCCTGTGTGTCACATAATGTGCATGTGTGCCTCTCCCGGGGTAGACCCTCTCTTAATGCTCAGTGTATGTGAAGAGATCCGAAACTGCTCAGTAGAGATCCTTAGTGAGTGGGGTAAGCGGATCTACGTATATCCTGGTGGGTCAATGAAACCCTCCTTTGTGATGTGTAAACAATGATGCCTGTAGAAGTCGAGCTTCACTGGAAGCTTGTGTGTAGCTGTATAAGATCCTCGCGAATGATCTGGTTGACCTCGTGTGACAAGAGAGGAGAGAACGACACGTCAATGCTATATTGGAAGGGAGGGAGTCTGTCCATGTGGAGCCCCAATCACTCAAACCATCTCTCTATGCGTGCATACCAGCGTCTCTGGTCACTTGCTGCTGATAGTGCCATAGAAGAGGACAATGCTAGCCATGGTAATTTGGTATGTCCAGAAGTGCAATCCCCATACCCCTTGACCTGGTATAGGTAGGTGAGAACCTGAAATGTTGCATCCAACTGTAGTGGGGATGACCCAAACTCAACTTGAATAATCTGGTTAGGGATGGACGAATTACCGCGGATCATCCACGATAGCATGAGAACCTGTAGCCACTCCGCACGAGCCCACTCTATATCTGATAAATCCAGCCCCAACGTACAACCCCGCTGGACGGACCAAGGAGTCAAACAGCAATCCCTTGGTCTGTGGATCCTGATATTGTGAGCGGAAGCACTGCCTCTCTAATCTGGTCAATGAAGTGTATCCCTTGCTCAGGTGGGCTTGCATCACAGGTCTCATGGTGAAGATAGGTCTAGAGAAGATAACACCAAGGTATGTATATGACGAAACAATCTCAACTGGTGACCAGTCGAACGTGAACTGCTTTTGGCACATAACGGCTTGAGATGTATTGAAGATCATGACCTTGGTTTTACCAAGGTTGACCTTCAAATCATGGGAGAGAGGAGTCTTCCATTGATAAGCTGGTTTCTCAGCTTAGCAATACGATTGAACAGTCCATTATGACAAAATCAAGGACTAACAGAGTGCTGAATTTGAGGAATGAAGATTTAAGTACCCCCTCGAAGAGAGCCAAATTCTAACCCCGAGAGAGAATAAAATTCCCAAAATGGAGCAAGATTTGTAGATAAAATCTTTAATTGGATTTGCCATTTTGAGCTATACTTTGCCCATCAAGATAAGACTGATCATGAAAAGCTTGCTCTTGCCACATTGCGTCTACAGAAGGATGCTTTGATGTGGTGGTCCTTATTACAAACAGGAAAAGAGCCTATTATTCAATGGTCCAAGTTTGTGGAGCAGTTGAAAGCCACTGTCATGCCTTCAATGCATGAAGAGAAATTGACCTTCCATTTGGTAAAGTTTAGGTAATTCGACAATGAGAGTAATGCTGACTTTACAGCCAGGTTTTTGAAACTCTCTTTAGAGTTACTTGAAAAGAGTGAGGATGATAGAAGAAAGAAGTATTTAGCAGCCGTAAGTCTGAAAGTGAAATGTCCAACCCAACCACCCTTAGAGACCCCACTAAATTGGCTGAAATAGCTACAAAATGTTAACAGCCAAACCCATCTTGGATGGATACCTCCTTCCATGTCTGACGATGAGACTGATTAAGGAGGGAAAATGCTTCGGATGTAAGAAACATAAGCCAGGGCATCTATGGCATAAATGTCCTATTCTATTAGCCAAAATTTCCAAGACTAATTTTGTGAATGGGAAAGGCAAGCATCCAAGCAAGTGGGTGAGGACTCTACCTCCTCGTCCCAGGAATCTGCGGTGACTATAGAACCAAGTGTAAATGCTATCCATTCAACCAACACTGGTGTATGGATTTGTGAATTGGATAGAGAGTAGGTATATTCATTGTAGAGTATGGATAGAGAATGAAGGATTTTCTCATCCATGTAGAGCTTCTTATAGAATGAATAGGGCTGAAATATAACAGTTAGAAAAAGAGATTGATAATCTATAGTGTCTATAGACTAAGCAGTTCTCCATCGCAAAATCATCCATGGCCATGGTTTGCCTACTTCAATAACATAGGTGAGGAAAGATTTTTACTGCTGACCAGTTTGTTGAGTACATGTTTCAGGTTATTGACTAGGTTACTGTAAAGAGATTTCAGCAGCATGGTATTTAGAAAAGGATTCTGAACATAATAGTTGAGATGACCAGTTAACTGGCACACAAAGAATGTTTTTCATAAGTGCATGAAGAGATATTGAAGAGGCAATGCAGTGGTGCTTCTACAGTTTGAATATTAAGCATCAAGAGGAATCAGAACTTGAAGATGAAAGTTAAGTTCTGATTCGAAAGAGACCGTGTACTATCAAGAGAAGACTATTTGCAGATTAGGAAGAGGCGACACAAATGCAGAAGTAAAAGAGAAAAGCGTACGCAAGAGAAAGAGACGAGAGGATCTGGAAGAGGGCTTCTGCCCATTCAAGCAGGATGGATTGTCATGACAAGAGAAATCATTAGTTTGTGATTAGTAGACATAAGAACATTTTTATATATTATATGCCAATTTAATGTTGTAACATGTATCTGCATTTATGATGGACACCGACTGAATTGTTATGGTGGTGGATCATCCGAGTAGATAGGACTAGTCGAACTAGAGCCACTGCTTGAGACGGCATCAAATTTGGACATGTAATACTTAGTTTATTAATAAAGATGTGCACCCACGTGTCTAGGTCCTAGGGGCAATAGGAAGTGAAGGGTGCATTAAGGTGCATTGAACGGTAGATCATAGGCTAGGGGTAGGGAAGATGGAACTCAAGTGATCTGAAGGGACATTAATGAAAGGGTATCACCCTTCATTTGAATCTCACATAGCATTCTCTAATCACCTTTTGCATTCATCCGCCATCTCTCTCCCACCTTGCATGTAGGTTTAAAAGAGAAACAAGTACTCTCACGAGGGCGCTCTTCCTCCATTGGAGGACCAATTGGCATTCAAATTCTAGCATGCATTGCACACATTTGCATTCTTGAGAAATTGTTTCTTCACACATAGTCCTAGAGTAGATGGCACCTTATATAGGCAACTTGTTGGTAGCTTGATATATTTGACCACGAATTGACCACAGACATAGCCAATCGAGTTAGTGTAGTATCCTAACATATGGTTGATCCGAAAGAAAGCCATTGGAAGGGAGCCATGAGAATACTCAGGCATGTCAAGGGACCCCTGACTCATGTGATTGAGTATAAACGAAGCAATTAATCTAAACTGTTAGTTTTTGTTGATAGTGTGTGATTGGGCATGACTCTATATTGGGCTTCCATGGAGGATAAATGTTGGGTGCAGGAAGCAATGGAATGGGAGTGGAGTGCGATGGAGCAAACAACAACCTGAAGCAAACATGAGTAATCACAAATGAATAATGAAGCAATGCACAAGAATGGCCTATGTAGGCCTCTAGGTCAACCAAAGTGTCGACCAGAGAGTCAACCAAAGTGTTGACCATGTCCTCACTAGCCTATAGGGGCATACCAGAGCCTAAGTGCCAACAATTGGGTGCGGGAAGGAATGGAATGGGAGTGGAGTGCAATGGAGCAAACAATAAGTTGAAGCAACAAAATTTTTTTATCTTTAGACCAACAAAAATTCTAAATTTGTATGATTGGACTTATTCTAGTCTTACAAAGGTATATATAACAAGTTGAAGCAAACATGAGTACTTGCAAATGGATAATGAAGCAATGCACAAGAATGGCCTATGTAGGCCTCCAGGTCAACCAAAGGGTTGACGAAAGAGTCAATCAAAAGTGTTGACGAAAGAGTCAATCAAAAGTGTTGACGAAAGAGTCAATCAAAAGTGTTGACCGTGTCCTACCAAGCCTATTGGGGTATACCAAGGCCTAATTGCCAACAAACCCCCTCCATGGGATGGCTAAAGTATATACAAGTAGAGAAAGTATATACACTACAGATCATGGTTGCACATGTTCATCCAAAAAAGGGATATAACAGCCTATGATTCTGTAGAAAATCAAGGAGATTGGAAGGATGCATCATGCTTAATTGGAGGAGAAAGACCAGTCACAACAAAATGCCCAATCATCATGAGCAATGTGGGCTGCCTCCGTAGAATGCTCTGGAGCAGCAGCAGAGTTCTTCTTGTCGGAATGATAAGAAGAGCATGAGGTGCCAAATGAAGGTTTGGGCTTGCTGTAATTTCCCCCCTTTTTCTTTGCTCCTATGGTTGGTAGCAAAGACAAAGGGGGGGAAGTTACAGCAAGCCCATACCTTTGATGTGCACGAGTAGAAGCAGCTTGGTTTTGACGACTCTGCTCCTCCTGTAGGAGTAGGGAAACAAGATGATCAAAGGTATGGTGATCGGGGTTACCCATGGCCACTAGCCTCAATGTCGTAGCAAAGCCTTGATATGAGTCTGGGAGCCCATCAAGTGTCGTTGACACTACCTGTGAATTTGACACCATCCCATCAACATTGATGAGCTGTTCTCGAAAGTCCTTGATTTTGATTGAGTTAGGCATCCATGCTGTCCCCTTCATTCATCTTAACACCATCAAGTTGCCTGTGCAAACAAGCAACTTTGGGCTCATTGTGAATATGATAAAGATTGTCCAAAGTATCCCATGCATCCTTGGCTGTCTTGCAAGACCGAATGTGAGGTATAATGACCCGCTTGCAATTCATAGCAACCATGGCATGGGCTTGTGCATCTTTCTAATCCCAACATATCTGATCGGGCATGAGGGGCACTGCAACAGGTTGTGTAGATGAGCCGGAAGTGGCTGTACCAGCAATAGCACCACCTGAATTGGCTGCGGTGGCAGCAGATGCAACCAACCTTCAGGATCCCCAAAGGGCAGTGAATAGATAAGAACCAGCAAATACTCAATTTACAGCCACTTAGAACTTTCCACAGCAAACCAAATCAACTTGGAACACAACACCTGAGAGCTAGATCGACCCCGTCTTGCACCGGACATTAGATTGGCCCTAAAGCTAACGCCCCTTCCGGTATTTCTTTATCTTTTATTTAGAAGGCATGCAAATACAAGAATCGCACCGCAGTGCATCAGTCCACAAATAGCCAACTGAATAATCTGATCACAGGCACTTCTGTCCTACTTTGCAATCACAGAATCCCCACTAGGGGAGTCCTGGCAGGAGAGAAATCATCCCTATCTATCTTGGTAGCTCTGAATACCCGTCAAGGGAGTCCTAGCAGGACAGAAACCAGAAAAACAACCACACTTGGATGCTCTTGGCAAACAGAAAGGCCAACTGCGCAAAGCAAAAGGATTTGAAGGTTCTGAGCTAGTAGGAAAGTCCACGGAAAGCAATCAACTGATAGGAAAGCTCGTGAAATATTGGGAAAAACAGCCAGCAGGGAAAAACGAAATCCCCTCGCAAGATCTCTTGCACCCTGGCAGATGAAAATCAGCAAAAGCAACCCTGGAAGACCTGCTGGAAGAGAATCGTCAAGTCTGGAAGCAAATCGAGTTGCCTGGAAGCTCCAAACTTCTTGGAAAATTGCAATTTTGATAGGCACGTGGCCTGGAAAGCTTCTAGAAGAAGTGTGAATCAGATTTGGGCCTGTGGGAAGGCATGAACAGTAGGCATGCAGCAAAAACGAACTGATTTGGATGCTCATTTCGTTTTTGTGCTTCTGGCAGCCCTGGCAGCCCACCAACAACCCACAGACTGCCCTGGTAGTCAAAAATCAGCAAGGCGATGTGATAGATTAGCCTTGGAGCTCTTTCCCAGCCTGTGACTTGCTCTCTTTGTTCTTCTGTGGTCCTGCAAACAGCCATGAAGCAGATTTCGACTTTTTTGCTTGCTTTCCAAGCCAGCTAGCCAAACGTGGCTCTTGGAGCTATTTTTAGTGAAAGGGATTTTTACCCCTCTCTAACCTTCAGATCTTTTGCCTTGGCCCATGGAATTAATTGCACTTAAGTATCTTTTACAAATTTAACCAGTTTGAGGCAAGATCAGTCACTATAAATTCCTAAAAATTTAGAAATTCACGTCCCCATGAGAGCAGATGTCGGTACTGTAGAGATAGGTCTCGTCTCCAATCCAAATACAATACTCCAAAAATTCATGGGAACCAACAAGTGGTGTGCTAAGTACAACCACATGGGATAGTTGGTCTCATCAAGCTTATCTTCGGCAGCAAGCATTCCAAATGACTCATGGTTGCCATTGCAATGAAGATTCCCAACTGTGCAGCAAAGGTCAAAGCCTTGAGGCTACCACTGCAATGAGCAGGCTGTCCAAAAAAATGACACACAATCTGCAAGTGTCTACCCAAAAACAACAGCAAAAGCTTGGCAAGTGTCAATGCCAAATAGACTTGCTCTGAGCAAAGATGCACACAATATCCCAAAAAGACGGACTGCGGGAAGGGCAAATGTCTATCCACTGTAAGTGATCCTGCAAGTAGCTGATGACGCAAAATGACCGCAATGGCTGCAAATGTCAAAGCACCTGAAGCACAAAGCTGCCCTGCAAATTTCAAAGCCTCAAGGCTACAATGCAATGAGCTGGCTGCTCAAGATTAGGCTGGAAGTCTGCAAATGTCAACTCAGCTATGCTCTGCAAATGTAAATGCCACACGGGCTGCTCAAACACAGAGAAAGAAATACAAAGGGCCGTCCCCAAAGAATGTCCTGCAAAGAGAGACTGTAAATCTGCAAATGTCTGTCAAAGAAAAAGATCCCCTGAATCTGTTTGAAAATGGTGGTGAAAAGTCTCTGTAATGCAACACGAGAGCCAATTGGCGTGCACAGGGGTAAAAACCCCAAATTTTAAAAGGTAGAATACCCAAATTAAAGGGCAAATGCGAGAAAATCCCAAATCAGGCTGTACCGTGTGAAGATCACTGCAAATTTCAGCAAATTTGGCAAAAGCCCAAAATTTGGAAAGGACAAAATTGCCAAAAAGGGAAGCAAATGTGAAAATGCCCAAATTTCACTGCAAAAATGCAAATGTGACCCAATGTCCTACAATTTCCGGCCAATGTCACTGAGAAACCCCCAATGTCAGATTAAAGGAATCAAATGTCACTGCCATCTAGGCCAATGTGACAAAATAGCCTGCAAATATGAAAAAATCCTGCAATCTCACTCAAACTAAGTGAAAAAGTGCCTACAAATGTGCGAAAAGCCTTGTCCTTTGCTAAATGGAAACCCAATGTGAAAGGGCCCCTTTTTCTAAAGGGAAAATTGCAACAAAAAAGGGCAGATAGAGGAAAGCCCCAAAAATTGCTGCAAATTGGCAATCTAACATCAAAGCACTCAAAAGCCCCAATTTTGGAGATGAATTGAGGCAACAAAGGGAAAATATTGCAGAAGCGGCAAAATGTGACCAAAGGAGCAAAAGTCACTACAAAATCTACAAATGTGACACAAAAGCCCCAAATTCCAACTGTTCTTGGCAATATAACTGCAAACCTGCAAATCTGATTCGATGTAACCAATGTCAACCACGAGCCTCAAATGTGGGACAAATGCAGTGGTTTTGCAATTCTCTTTATAATTTACAGTTAGAACGATCAATTACAAGCCAAATTTGCAGATTGTATGCCACTTTTGACGCTTGTACAGTAGATTTGACGCAAGTTGTATGATTGCACGACCAAGTTGGCACAAGGATTGTATGGGAGGATGTACAGTGCTGGTCCACGCAGGGGAGTGTACGGTGTATTGCAATTTTCAGTAGGATTTTCCGTACGTACAGACATACGATTGCACGGACAGATGATGCTCTGGTTGGCAGGAGGCCTGATACTTGTACAGACGATTTGGAGCAGAACTGGACAATGATGATGATGACCTGCAAAAACTTGACGCAACTGTGCGGCAGGTGTTGGCATAGGCGTACACAAGTTCAATTGTACAACAAAGGTACACACCTTGCTGGTGGAGCCTGCACGTTGGGTAGCAAAGGCAATGGGCAATGAGCAACACCTGCAAAGGGGGGAGCTGAGGCATGACAAGGGGATAGGCTTTGATACCACTGTTGGGTGCGGGAAGCAATGGAATGGGAGAACTCCATCTTAGTTGCAACTGTAAGAGAAATATGAGTCTCACCAGCAATAACCACAACAAATGCCGTATTGATTACAGCTCAAAGTCAACAATACAGCAGAGTTTTGTGGTGAAGAGAGGTGCAGATGAGCAGCAATGTTGGCAATGTGTTGCTGCAGGGGATGAAGTGTTTGTATAGAGAAAGACGCCAGTCTGCTTCTGATGACTATCCAGCTCTGGATCTAGCTCAAGAATAACACACTGTTCGTCCAGCCTGTAGCAGCAGCACGAGCAGGAAACTCCAAACCCAACAGAGGAGACGATATGCCGTTAGACCATAGAGTGTTTTATGCTCAGTGCCTGGATTTTGTCAAATATATGATCTCCATTGTGAAGAACCATGAAAGATGGGATAGGTAGCACAATACAGCAGTAATCAGCAAGTCCTCACAGCAACATAAGAAAATGGTGCTAAAAGATGATCCAAAGCGACGGTCTGGTAATGGCAGCAGCAACTAGCAGTGCAGGTAACAAAGAGAAATAGCGGCGATTTTGGACAGCTCTTGTACTGAGCAGCAGGGGCTCTTCCACAATTGATGATTTTAAAAAAAGAATGGCGGTGACTCCAGGAAGAAATGTTGGGCCAGATCTGGTAAGAATGTTAGTGCAGCGAGAGGGGAGCCTGGAGCTTTGATACCATGATAGAAATCATGGTGTGAGAGGTGATGAGAGAATACTCAAGGGGGATGAAGGTGAATCATGGCAATACACAAACAATACACAAAATGTCATTTTTATCACATCCCTTTTTATCCTAATCACACCCTAGCTGACTCACCAATCTCTTGGACACACTTACACACTCTCATCTCAAACCACTCTCAAAAACACACATGAAGCTCCGAATACCCAACACGCAAGTTGACTCATTCCTAGACCTGTTCTGTTCTAATGGAGACCTGTTCTGTTCTAATGGAGATCACAGAGTTTGACTATCTTGCATTTGTGGCGAAGGGTTAAAATACTTCAGCAATTTTCAGAACATGATCTCTTCTTGAGTAAGATTGAGATTAGTGGTTAAAGTAGCACTCAGACACTTGTCTTATTCCAGATTTCCTGAGACCTAGAGACGATTTTTTGTTTTGATTCCTATAGTTGAGAAAGTCTATTCCTTCCATTTTAACGGTGATCATCACCACAATGCTTTGGCTTTGTTAAAATATTGCGGAAACAAGGCATTCATATTTGTAGCCTGCTATTTGTTCTATATGAGAGAAAATGTCATAAACACGGCAAAATTTTGAACAAGTCTAATGTGTAAGCATATTTAAGTGAATTAGAACAGCGACAAGATTTTTTCTACTTGCAATGTCACAAAGCTCCATTGTTTCTTGGTTGTTCCCCTCCTCAGGTGGCAGTAGATCCGACTCCTTTCTTGGGTCTGGAAGCAGTTCCAGATGCAGTGGAGTATCTATATACAGGTCGCAGCATTGGCAAGGTTAGTTGTCTCACATTCTGGCATATTCTAAGACCTATTTACAGTATCCTTTTTGCTATTAAAGATCAAAATTGGCTGCTTCTGACCATTGGGTTAGTTTTTCCAGGTGGTGGTGCAAATTCAACCTGAAAATTCATCTCTGCAACACTCACGTTTGTAGGATCTGCATCGGCCCACATGTTCTCCCTCTATATGAATGGATGCATGATTATGTTAAAGGTTCTGGGTCCAGCACATAAAAAGGAAGCACTAGACAGAGCTGCAAGGCCTCTCATTCAAGATGTTTTTCATCGTCAAGTCCTTGTGTTACCAAAGAAAGCTCGCAATGAAAACTGCCCAGAACAATTGCTAGAAGTGATGCATATGACCATAACATCACTTTTTAATAAGGTCTGCAACAATGCACATTTTTTACATGTTAAGAGGAGCAGACCCTATGGAAGTTGTGCAAAAGGGGGGGATTCTAGTATCAGGATTTTTCTGCTGGAAGTTCAAAGGTTTGGTCAAGTTGCATGTGCAAACTGTGGTACACCTTGCTTACACGTACTAAGCATTGCAGAAAAACCTGCCTTGGTAAATGTTCTAAGAGTGTCACACACTGCCTGTGGAAAAGACACCTGAATTTCAAATATTCACTGCTTTCATGTATAGGCCATTGTAAGTTGGCACTTGGTAAGTTGGTCAGATCCAAACCCTCCTACTGAAATCACACACACACACACACTTTTTTTTTTGGGGGTGAAATCTTTGATTGATTATATTATATGAGTAGCAACCTCAAAATAAGGTGCTACAATTACATCAACTGAAAATTTCAGTATATGCCAGAAAGACCTCATGATCTATGCAGCGGGTCTGCAAGCAATCAAAGAAAGATTGCTGTAGAGAACGCCTAAAAAAGCCAAACAGAGAGAAAGTAGGATCACCAAAGACTTTACAATTCCTATATGTCCATAAAGTCCATAGTGCCCAGTAGCGAACCCAAACGAAGAAAAGATGAAACTCCGGTTTAGATGGATGAAACCCAAATAGCTAGAAGAACTTCCCAAACGGAATAGATGGGAATCTCGCTCGCAGGCGCTGTCGAAGCAGATAAAAAAACTCACGAGAGCATGGACAATGCTAAAACAAGTGAGGCACAGTCTCCGAAAAAGCAGAACATATGTGGCATAGTGCAGGAGCAATGCGTCGATGAGCTAATAGTTGTCCAAATGGAAACACTTCCAAAAGAACTCGCCAAAAGAAAACCTATTGCCGAAGCGGTACTTTATAGGCCCAAAGTTGCTGTAATCTTTTTCTCCACCACTTGGCTGGGCGATGTATTCACCAAACAGAATCACCTCTTTCTGAAACCCAAGGTTGAGGCAAATGGATTTTATACAATGCAGGTACAATAATCTGAGATAGCCTCAAAGGACGAGAAGGGGACCCTGGAGAAGTCAAAGTCCAATCTTCCAGCCGGTCCTGGAGTTCCAAAGGAGGAATCGGAACAAAAGGTGAAAGCATAGAAGTAATTTGTCGCCACAAAGGACGATAATGAGAGCCCAATCCATATGTAGTGGCTGCTAGAGAAAAGGGGAGCATAGTACTAGCATCATCTATAACATCAGCAACCGAGGTGATGCCTTTAAACGAGATAAAGTAGGAACGTCGAGGTTCCTGTAAAGCCAAGGGAGGCTGAAAGACTTTTGACCAGTGAATGCTTTCAGCTCTCAAAGAATTTCCAAGCAGAGATTACCATCCATTTCATTCCAGATGAGAAAGAACATGCTTCCAGTCAAGAAGCAAGCGGGAGACAAAAGGGCATCCAGGCAAAGTGCCATCAGTGCAGCCAAAAAAGAAATCCCATTGATCGAGTTGCCAATGATCAAACGCAGAAATACTGATATGAGTGACTAGAGTCCTAATCATAGAGCCCAAGGCTGATCACCTTGTAGAAATTGCAGCAACATTTTTCCCCTCTGGGTAAGAAAATGCACATGAATATTCGTGATGTTCAATCCACCATGCATCTTGGGAGAACAAATGTGATGCATCAAAAGCATCCTGAGACTTTTTCTGCCATGTTTGGATCGCTAGAAGATTTCCATAAAGATAGATATGAAAGATGTAAGATTTGCCTTAGTGAACATGATCAATGGCAAGTAAAATTGAATATATGCCACAAGGATGGACTGCACTATTCGAAGATGAACATGCAAAGGCCAGGTTGCTAGTTTCCAATACTCAAGCTTTTTTCGAAGCTTAGCTAAAACCCAATTAGTTTGTTGTCGGCGAGTGAGTTCCTACCCCAAAGGCTAGCCAAGATGACGAACAAACTAAGTGGGTGGAATGATATCCCCGGGCCATAATAGACTATGCCAGTCTTTGGAATGCAAAGGGAGCAGCTTAGACTGCTGAAAATTAACATGAAGACCAGCTGCCAAACCATAAACAGAGGGCCTGCATCAAGGCACCAAGATCATGGGGCGTATTCTTCGAGATAAAGAATCATGAGCATAAGCTTGAGCAACCATGCTGCGATTAGCATCCAATTCCAAGCCATGAAGTGATCTTGTAGCTACAAGATGATCAATATATTGCAGCATAGGATGAGCAGCAATGGCATACAATAAAGCACTGAGAGGGCATCCCTGGCGTTTCGAACACGGAAGAGTCCACTCATCAGAGATATCCCAAGAAAGAATGCAAGCCGCATTGCTATCTCTGCGCGCGCGCACACACACACGCGCGCGCACAGAGAGAGAGAGAGAGAGAGAGAGAGAGAGAGAGAGAGAGAGAGAGAGAGAGAGAGAGAGAGAGAGAGTTTATGAATGTCTTTAGAGGCCAAAGGGTCTATATGAGACTGAAAAAAACAAGATACAGTAAAAGCTAATAGATGGGAACCAATGGGTGGGTCCACTAAAACGGTCATCCACACCCAAGGGTGGTGTGATGTCTCAGATGAGAAAATAAACACTGTGCTGTCGCTTGCAAGGGAGTACCAAATACAAAAGTCCTTGGCGTTCCAATAAGCTAGCCATCCAAGTGATGGGACATGTGTATGTTGCCTGTGGGACCCATTCTACCAGTCAGTTGAGGATAGATGAGACGATCCAGCTAGTAGTGGCTCTAGTGGCTCTAGATCTGATCAATCTGTCGGTCGGGGGCCCTCCCTTCTCCTTTGTAATCTCTAGGAGGTATCTTGTCGTCTAATAAGTGTTGCCATTACTCCAAAGGTCTGTCTCCCGAAGGCACATAGTAAGGAAGAGATGTTTGTGGTCCTCAAGTGAAGATCCACCCAAGCGAATCTATCATATACTACTCTATGGGTCATGTTGCGTCCCTCGTTGCTTGTGGCTCAAGTCTTCAGGTAAGAAGTTTGTGATCGTTAAGCTCTCCTCTGTTCTCTTTCTTCA
Organism: Dipteris shenzhenensis; assembly: GCF_047967505.1. Classification (NCBI taxonomy): domain Eukaryota; kingdom Viridiplantae; phylum Streptophyta; class Polypodiopsida; order Gleicheniales; family Dipteridaceae; genus Dipteris; species Dipteris shenzhenensis. Next base: position 34,767,332 of record NC_141609.1, on the reverse strand, counting down.
CTTTTCAGTAGTTGACCTTTCTCACTCTGCACTTGTCATAGATGGAATGAGTTTGAAGAAAAAAGCTTTATCTAGAAAGGACATGCCATGTCTACTCCCATGTTATTTGTTCTTGGTCTTGGAATTCAACTTTGGAGTCAATTCAGTCTCCTCTTGATGCATATTCACCTTTCAATCTCGCTCTCTAATGTTAATCTTCTTTATTAAAAACTCTAGTCCTCTCAATCCCAATCTCTCATGTGATGGTTCTTTTCTTGGAATTGAAAAGGTTGGGATATATACAAAGGAGAGAAAGAGGGGTGGAAAGAAAGCTATGACATGGCTTTCTTTTTTTTTCTTCTTTTCTGGTGCTCTGGACAGAGGTGGACAAGCACCCTTTAGTGCAAGATTATCACAACTTCCTTTTTGTGTTTATACATGTCATCTACAATCTTAAAACATAGTTTGTCTATTGCTAAGACAATCCTTAGCTCTTTCGGCCCGTCATACATCATCCAATCTAAGTCATTGCTACCCCATTAAGACGCCAAAATGGTAGAATAATCCCATCCAAAACTTGCTCCATTGTAGCCATGCAATGATTCTTATAGTTGTTGGTTGGCTTTGAGCACTCAACAACTATTACTAGATGCTTTGTCTTCCAAAGGGGCCCTCTATGGTCTTGATAGCGACAGTAACAAAGCCCACTTCTGCTCCACACAAGTGTTAACATATCACCCAACAACCGAAGCCAAACCAAAGAGGAGGCAAGAATTCAAGGAAGAGAGACCTCTGGTGGATGGTGGTGGAGGAGACAGTGTAGAAGTAGACACTATCAAAAGATAAACATGACAAGCAAGGACCAAAATCTCTATTTTTGTCAAGGAGTTGACGACGAGTGTAGATCTTACTCTTAAGCTTTGATATCGTTGCATTCGAGAGTTCTGTTTAAAGAAGACGTGGTCCCTAAATCTTATTCCACCTAGCCACAGGTTCTGTAGCTAGCTCTCCTTCCTTACATGAGGTCTCCATCTCGTGACCTCTTTCCAAGTTGAGTTTTTTCCTTTCGGAACCATCCCCCATGCCCAATACTTGCCACTTGTCTTTGTACCTTGGTGCCATGTGTCCCATAGGCGGCCCTTTCATAAACGTCCTCTCATGGGCTCCTTTCCACTTCTTCCTGAATGCCTAAGACTAAGAATAACCCTAGACCGTAGCTCTCTAAGCCCCACTAATACAAGCATTGGCGAGGCCTCATGGTTCCCACCTTACCATAACCGACATCATGATTGTAGTTGATGTAACAAGACACACATAGGCCCACCCTCGCACAAACCACCTTCGTATTATTTTGATCACTCCGTAGACCACATCTATGGTAGTTATCTCACTTCTATGCCAAATCCCTCCTCCTCACTAGTCCTCTTCTCGTAGCAGCCCAACAGGGCTTCCCTACACAGTCAAGAATTCTACACCACTCATCCATTATAGTGCATCTAAAAGGCACGTTTTACAAAGTTGGCCTCTAGGTGAATCATAACAAATGAGAAGCTTGGAGGAATTATTTTGCACGAAAATTCATCATGCATGCGTTTGCATCCTCATGAATCCTTAGCTCTTAAAACAATAAAAAAAATTAAAGATCATATTTGAATGCGTTAGTTAAAGTCCCATATTTGTTCGACTCTGATGGAGTGCAATCTTTCAGTCGGATTATTAGGATCTTCCCCCCGCCATACCCTTGGATTACAGTTGTGGTAAGAGCTGAAGCCTTTCCCACATTTCTTTCAGCACTTTCTTGGCATCATGCATTCTGATTAAATGAAATTTCGTGTCCTGCCTCATAAATGCACCTTGAAATAGTATTAAATACTCCTATCTTAATATGGAATACATGAGAAGTTTTGACTCAATTGAAGGTGGCTCTCTTCAGTAGGAACCTCTCCTACTCCCCATTCTATCCTACTCTTGGTTGGGCTAAATGCCACGGACCAACCATGGGATACTATTTCTTAGAAGATGTGAGAGACTGTTGTCTTCTAGATCAAAGACAAAATCTACACCATTTGGTCATCATGTTATTTCTTAGGAGATAACTATGTCAAAGACAAAATCTACACCACTTTGTGCATCACAGAAAGGGGGGTCCCTATAGATTGTCATTAAAAAGAAATATTATTTCTTATAGATAAGATACACTTCTCTCTTCTACATCAAAGACAAAATCTACAACATTTGGTCACCATGTGCATTGCAAGAAGGCGGTGTCCCTATAGGTTGATTTATTTAAAATAATGAGTGAGGAAACTAGAGAAGCTATCTTCCTATGCTACAACATTAGCATCACCACTAGCTAACAGTAGGTAGAATGCAACCATGATTCTTCTCTAACAATAGATTATACTTCCCAAGAAGGAGAAAAGTGTGCTGAAGCACAACTTTTAAGAACTAGATGAGAGTGAAAGTAGTTGGATTAATCCAGCTCCAAACTCAGTTTTAGATGATGAGTTGGAAGAGATGCATAAAAAGCTTAAGGGAGAGATTTATAAAAGCTCAAAGGAGAAGGAGAGAGCTCCTTAGATGCACAGGTGCATACGGAAGCAAATGAACAAGCTACAAGGCATCTAATCTCAAAATAGCTCAGTATTGGAGGGCTACTAGAGACAACTGGAATGTAGTAGAAGGTTCTTGGGAAAGGACCTACAAAAAAATAGGCAAATAATTACTAGGCATCAAGTGGGTAGATTTATAATTTAAGATTGGTCAGAAGGAAATTAGGGAATTCTTATGTTCAAGATAAGAGCTGAAAGAACACAGATTCTGAAATAGTCCACTAACAAGTTAAAAGGAGTATAGTTGTGGATTGTAGAAGAACTCACAAGAACTCTAAGTAAAGAACAAAACCTTAGATCTTGCAAAGGTGAATATGGCCAGAAAAGAAGGCCAACGAGTTGTTATCAAGATGGTAAGACATTGATCAAGGACGTCAAAGCTAAACCAATACACCCTCAGTCTATAACTTATGTATGATCTCTCTTTGTCTTCTTTTGCCCTTAGTCTTTTGGTTAATCAGCTATAGTAGTTGAACCAATTGTAATTGGAACTTTAGGTTGTTATCTTATGTTCAAGACATAATACAAAACCTTTTTTAAATCCCAATAATAATAATAATATGGAATACATTCAATAACCTAGTTAGGAATATTGTTGCAAGCTCCCACTTTGCAATTTTGCCTTTAAATATTGTTAGTAACAAAAACTAATGTGAGACACCAAATCAATTTTTAAAACCAAAACTTAGGATTGGGTCTGTAGTGTGGAAGGGCTTCATTTGGATGGGCATAGATGTCCTTGTATAGGAAGGCATGTTGAGAACTTAGGCCATGTTCACTATTTTGCTCCCATACTTCATCTCAAAGTTTAAGGTAGGGAGTCTCTTCTCATTGTCATTCTTTATATTTTCCAAGACCATAGACTATAAGCTACTTTGATACTGCTCAATTTCCGTTTCCATCTTTGTCATTCCTTGAGAAAATAAAAACAAGATAAATAGGTCAGATCTATAATATTTGATTCTTGAGTACTATAATAAAAGCAATCAAAGTCTTGGGAACCATTGTAAAACAATTAAAGGATTAGCATATGAGAACATGATTTTCCCTTATAAAAGTATTGCAAAAATCCCAATGTAATAACTACAAAGTAATAAATATGCTTTGAAATCTCTCGTTTTCTAGTCTAGTTGTAATTATTTTAGGACAAAAGGAAAACAACAAAACATGACCTGAATTTATTGTTCCAATCATTCATGCTACAATGAGACAATTAAAATAATTATATATAGCTAAAGCAAAAAGTTCCCTTTGGAAGTAGGTCCATATATTTTTAAATTGTCATACATTTAACCAAAAATTTATAGGAAGTTTTGATGTTAGGATTGGCACCTCTAATGATGGTGACAAGAAACATGACCTTGGGATTGACTTGAACTTATCCTCTCATCATGGGAGAGATCTTATAATGAAAGAGGCTCTCGATTATCCATAGAATAACAATGATAGACTAGCTACAATACTAAATAAGTAGACTTATGATGAGGTAACAAAACTCGATTATATTAGAGAGCTTACTCTTTCTAGAAACTTAGGAACCAAGGTACCTTATTTGCCTAGGACCATGCATAAGAAAAAATAGGCCACATTGGATGAAGGAGGGTACCTACCAAAAAAGAAAAGTTATTCAATCATATTATGAAGGCCAATAGGAGGGCTCTTTGATGCCCCTTGTCACAAGAAAGCCAGTCCTTATAGCTTTGGAGGGCTATAGTGGAACTCCATAAGGACATCTTATTAGTAGAGTGCTTACGGAGAGACTAATAGTAAGAAGGAAATGCAAGATAGACTTTGCATAATCCCTGCCTCAAAGGATGAGAGACAAGAAAAGCCCTTGCAAAACTCCATATTGCACGTGTACGAGCTCAAGAGGTGTTTATATAACCATTACACCACATATGTATCCATATTTTTGGTAACTCCATGAGAAAAAAACCCTTCTATTAAATGTGTATGCTACCTTACATATTGCTTAGTGACCTCATTGAGCTTGCAAGAAGTCTTGCCAAAGTAATAAGTAGAGGGTAAGGGAGCCTCCATGCCAATGGAAACCGGCACAAGGAGAGACAAATGCAACAAAAAGAAGTGCATTCCCCCACAATGCTAATAAAGAGGGAGGAGGAGGTAATAAAAAGAATAGTGCTTCAAGTAATATATTTGTAGTTTATCTTGATAAGGATTCACATGAGGATTTAATGGGTTGGCTAAGGTCTCATTCCTATATGGCCCAAGGCCCCTTATAGCCTACATGGAGTCATGGGTTAGAAAGCCTTGGATTGAGAGAAGTCTACTACCCAATTTAGAAACAAGGTTTAGCTTCTGAAGAAAAGTCTATGATGTCTTTCTCTTTAAGAAGTCTTAAATGGATCACAAAGTCCATATTCAAGGAGTGTGGGTAGTTAAAAACCAACCTCTAGAGAATTGGTTTCTTTATTTCTCCCCTAATAGCCCTTGTCCTACAATGGCCCCAATTTTGATGGATCTCTTAGGCCTCCCCCTTTCCATGTTGATTAGGTAGCATTGCTTTGCTATGATTTGGAATTCCCTTGGGGTTGGAAGAGAAAGCTTCTTAAACCCTAAAGACAATTTTTAAATTTGTGTGGAGTAGATTTCATAGAGTAATTTCTAGCAGAATATGCATAATGTCCAAAAAATGGTTATTCTAGGAGGAAGAACCTTTGTTTTACAAGTAGTTATCAAATTATTACTTTTTATATGGATATAAAGGCCATATAGTTAAGTATTGTCTTGTCAAGAAGAATAAGCCCAAAAAGCTCTAACCAAACGTCCAAAAAAGAAAATGTAAGACAAAAACTATCCCCACAAAAATGAGGATTTGATGTCAAATAATGATGAGGAGGTATTTGCTGTCCTTGATTCTTAAAAAAAAATTAGAATGCTATTCATTCAATAGAAGGACAAAAGACCATCGAAGCTACCTCGCAAAAGTATTGCAAACTATAGAAGTATAGGAGGATTTAAGGAAACTAACAGATGGGACAATCCCCAAAAGCAAAGGGCATGTTGAAAATATCAGATGGATGGAGGTCCAAATTTCATGCAAAGATAGACCAGTCAACTCCATCACTTTACAAATAAAAAAGGGATGTAGCTCATAATGTCAAGACAAACTAGAGAAGCCAGATGCCAATACCAAAATTGGCAATATGGAAAAGGAATCACCTAAGGACGAAATGCTCATTGAAGCACAAGCTCTTAAGGTAGCTCTATGCTATATAGTTGAAGGGTAAACTCATTTCTATTGTCTAAAAAGGAATAATTTTGAGTGTGGTTATTCAAAAGTTCCTATTAAAAGCCCTAGACCAAAGACAAAAAAGAAGAATAAGAATGGTAAGTATACCATTTTCTTTCAATACTTATTACAATGTTTATAAACTCATAAATTCTAACACATCTCTTGAAGTATTTATGTGTGGTAGTATAACATATTTTTATCAACCTTCCTTGCAATGCAAGATGCAAGAGTCAATTGGGATATGTTAACAAATAACCATTTTATGGTTTGTAAGAGAATGTGGTGGTACTCTTCCTATCATCAAGATGGAAGATAGGTAATTGCCATTAGGGCGTTCAATTCTTTCTTGTATCATTACATTGTCCCAATTCTTGTTCACTCAACAAGGATCTTTGAACATCCATTCCTTTCAAGGGGAGAAATGTATAATTTCATATTACTTTAATATGGAATAAATTGAAAAGGATGGATGGCTTATGAAGGGTGTCTTCATGAAGGGACGAGAACTATAGGCTTGGGATGATTTAAATGAGGACCTCTCAATTATAGAGATATGAAATGTGGGTGAATTCACTTAGACTAATAGACAAGTAGGGGAATTCAAAGGAAGGAAAGATTGGACAAGTATATTCTTCCAAATACCTAGGTAGACATTTAAATCTACCATTCCCTTCTTCTTGCTAACCACAAACTTGTGTATTTGCAACTTTAGATGTGGAACTAGACTATAGTCCTTGTCCAGAGTTAGACCCAATGAATAGAGCTCTTGATCCCTCAATTACAACAACAGACTCAAAACACTTAAGTGTGCAATCTAAAAAGCACTTTTGGTGGCTAAGCACATACTTGGATTGAAAGTGGTTTTTTTATAAGTATAATGTATTTATTAATGTATGAATCTTCAATTGTATTTTGAATGGTAGGTTAAGACAGAGGACCACCAAACTCTTAATTGGGTATTCCAACACACAGAAATACCTGCAATTATTAAAGATGAAGCTCAAGGAGGGTATCTGCATGTTGGCGGCAAAGGTGATTTCCAGGTTGATTGTCATATGGCAGGCGACCTCAAGACCCTCAAGTGTATGCTCAACATAAGCAAAGGAGGTAATTCAAAATCTCCATGCCTTTAGTGCAAGGAGCCAACATGTGTCATGGATCCCAAATGGTGGAGGAAGGCACCTAATAGAGATAAGGTTGATCCAAATTTCAAAGCCGTTCTTGATATCTCTATGTGTAATGTACATATGCACATTACACGCTTTATGTTGAATCATCGAGAAGCTGGTATTTTTATACATTGGTTTTGCTTGGAAGCTTTGTCTTGAAAAGCATAGGAAGGATGCACTTCAAGCAATCGAGAAAGTATTGTTGGACATTGGTCTCCATGGTGGAGATGTTCATATGACAACAGATCTGAAAAAAGCAAAAAATGGAACGGAAGTGCCCATCAAGTCATCTATTGGTGGAGTGAAGGCTGGAAGGTTTTTATCATCACAGCCACAAGGCAAGAGAAAACCAAGCAGACAATCACACTATGTTTCAAGAGTGCAGTATGGCGTTTGGAGGTATTTACACAATGCAATTAAAGATCATGAAGCAGATGGAATTGCACGAACTGTTACAACAGAAGTATGGAAATACTTAGACAAGCTTTTCACACTTTTTGACAAATAGACTTGGACCAAGAATGATCGTTGTGCATTGGAGGAGGAAGTGAAGACTTTTGGAAAGTCAATGATAGAAGCTTGGATAACTTGTAACATAACACATTACATGGTAGTAACATTTCATTCTTTTCTTACTGGCATTTCCTTATGTTATCTCTTAACAACCCAATGTGACTTCTTGTTTATTGTAAATGCAACATATTATGTACAACCATCTTCCATATTTTGTAAAAAAATATGGATGCCTTGCAATTCGGTCAACTCAGGGAATGGAGAAGTCTCATTACACAGCATGAAAGCTAGAAGGACTAGAGCTCCAACCTACCACCAAATTGTGAGTAACCACTAGTACCAATGACATGGTTTCAACCAAGCCCTTCCATGGATACAATTTTACAATCAAAGCCTAGCAATCAAGGGCATTAATTTGTATGTCTCGACAACAGTGAGGTTCCATGCAATAGGGCAAATAATCACAGTCATTAAAGAGGTAGTCACAAAATCATTAAGGCTACCAGACTTGAAGGACAATAACATGGATCCTCTCAAGGACAAATGCAAGGAGATATTCACCAACCACGCCATGGTTGCCCTGAAAAAAGATATTTCAAGATTACTCACCTTCACATTCTCATCTGCCTCTAGATCCTTGTCGTTCCAAAGGAAGATGCTTCTCTCTATGATATCTTTTGGTACTCTCTTCTGCTCCTCCCCTCCCTTTTTTCGATCTTGTCAAATTTAAAGTCTCTTCGAATCTTCATGAATGTCTCATCATGTTACAGAAATTATATTTCTGATATATATATCTTGCTTTGGACATTATTATTTTAGCCAAGTGTGACTATCACAAAGTATTCTATTAGAGTGCACTTGACGCGGCGGGCGTCCTAGTGGATGCTTTGTCTCATTAGTTGGGGATGCCTGACTAGCTTGTGTTTTGCCATGCTAGATGGTTAGTATTGTGGGTGATTCCATGTTAATACTGATGTTGCTAGTGTTATTAGTGTTGTGCTTGATTATTGTACTTTGAGCGTGGTTATGTTGGGATCGGTTGATTCGGTGATTCATCCAATCGATTGTTAAAAACCAATGTAATTTGGTGGCTTGAGTACAGGTGATGGAACACACAGCGAGGATTGGAGTTAGTGCGAGGGTATCGATCGAGGTGTCACACAGCGCATCTTTTATGGCCATGGACCAAATTTTATTACTTTATTATTGCAAGTTTGAGCTATTAGATATCAATGCTCCACTCTCGTGTAACTACGCGGGAACCAGCTAACTCTACTTGTAAGCCCCCCATATGAGGAGAAGGCATTTGAGTAGCTCGGTTATCCGGTAGGTCCTGGTTTGGACACCAGATGAGGGTCATGTGTGGCCTGATGGCTGGACGGCTTCAGATAGAGTTGGCACACTGCCAACTAGGCTACATGCAAGTGCGGGAAGGCATCCCATGACTGACCGCACTGAGAGTAGACAGAGCATTTTTTGGGGTAGCCCACTCTCGTGTTGTGGGGCCCGTTTAGAGCCCCAGATGATCTCGGATGGCTTTGGGCCGAACGGACACCATAGGTGAGTTGCTCTATTCTGCACCACAGTTCCAAAGTATGGTCGGTGGCCTATTTCGAGACCTCCAATCGGCCGTTTTGGGCTAACTGGGTCGGTCTCCCAATTGGGTCTAACCGACTACGACTGGTGGCTATCTAAGAGCAAGCTTGTGAAGCCCATTATCATCACTGGCTATAGCAACCCTGATTCCTTAGCATCTAGCCTCCGTCCTCTACTGTTTCCAGCATGCCATCGAAGCTTCTCACACAGGAGCGAATGGCTAGGAGGCAGTGCCATCTATTGTATCAGTTTTACAGTAATTAAATTTTTGATTCTCCATACTATCTGCTTTTCTCTCTTGCATACGAGATCTTGTTATCTGTTGAGCACAGACGTTGTATTGTTTTCTTACATGCTATCAAAGCTTAGGCTCTAGCAAGAAGATTTGGTAGTGTGTTTCTGTTTGCGAGCAGATTGTGAGAGATGGCCTAGCCCGCAAGACTATGAATCCCACTGTTCGGCGAAAGTGAAAAGTTGGACGGTACTAACTATCCACTCTGGAAGTTCAAGATGAAGACCATCTTAAGCGCATACGAGCTTTGGAATACTGCTACTGGGGTGGATGTGAAGCCGGTTGCGAGACCGAAACCAACCAATGCAGGACAATAGATAGTACTAACTGCGGATGAGATTCTCGCATGGACAAGAAGAAATGCAGATGCACTATGTTCTATTGTCTATAGTGTAAGTGATTCTGTCATGGCGTTAATTCAACATGTCACCACAGCGGAGGAGGCATGGGCAGTCATGAAAAATCAGTACGAGACCACAAATCAGACGCAGATTTAGAATCTGGAGACTCAACTCACGAACGAGAAACTGTCTGAGTCTGAAATGGTGGAGAAGTTCATCACCAGGGTGAAGAACCTATGCGATCAGATGACTGCGATTGGCATCACCATCACCAGCGAGAATCTAGCATGAAGGTGCATACGGATTCTCCCACCAAAGTACGACGGTCTTGTTACGGTGCTGAATACGCAGAACAAAAATCCGCCCCTCAACTTTGAGGATTTCAACGCAATGCTTCCGGAGGAGGAGATGCGTCAAAAGACGAGGATTGGAGAAGATTCGGATTTCTCGGCTGAAAGGTAAGGGTAAGGACTCTGGTAACCCATCTTCTTCTGATGATAAAAAGAGAAAGAAGAAGATCAAGTGCTTCTATTGCAACAAGGCAGGGCACAAGCAGAATGAGTGATGGAAGAAGATTGCAGATGAGAAAAACGGAGTAAAGAAAGAGTCTAGCAACAGCGCGCAGGCAGTACCAGTAGAGCTGTTCGTAGCAATTGAGGAGATTTGCACGAAGGCAATTCATGTACCTACAGATGAACCTTGGATTATTAACAGTGGTGCATCACGCCACATGACCAGTTAGAAGGATTGGTATACCTCTCTACATCTAGTAGGGAATGACATCCTGGTAGCAGTCGGCAATGATGCAAAATGTCCAGCAAAAGGAAAAGGTACGATTGCTCTCAAGTCAGATGGAGTTATAAAATAGTTGTCCGATGTTCGTTATGTGCCAGATATCAAGAGGAACTTGTTGCCCATTTCTGCGATCATGGATCGGGACCTCAAAGTTCACTTCGATAAGAATGGCGCATAGATTTTGGATCTTCAAGGGAAGGTCATTGGTAAAGGTACATGGCACAACAACATCTATGAACTCTCAGCTTTCAGTGCTCGAGCTGATGTGAGCAACACTAAGCTGTGGCATGAGAGGTTTGGTCATCTAAACCTTAGTTCTTTAAAGGAGATGCATAAAAGTGAAATGATTGCAGACTTACCAGAAATTACAAATCTGCCCGATGTATGCTTGCATGATGGGCAAGCAGCATCGACAGCCCTTTCCTAAAGAGGCCAGTAAGGCAAAGGCTCCTTTAGAACTCGTTCACATGGACCTCTACGGAAAGATGGAGATGGAAGCTTTGGGTTGTTCCTACTACTTCATGACGCTGATCGACGACTACAGTAGAAGGATATGGATATAGTTCCTGAAGACTAAAGATGAGGCTTTTCGTAAGTTCAAAGAATGGCATGTAATGGTCAAGAAAGAAATGGGGAGGAAGATGAAGAAGTTGAGATCAGACAGAGGAGGAGAGTTCACATCAAGTGAATTCAAAAGTTACTGCAAAAGTCACGAGATCAAGAGGCAAAAACCCCTGCCACATACATCACAGCATAATGGAGTAGCAGAGTGCAAGATGCACGTCATCTGCGAAATGGGCAGGAGTATGATGAAAGGGAAAGATTTGCCAAAGACTTTCTGGCTGAAGCATGTAACACGACAGTTTACATTCTGAATCGTAGCTACAAGAAGGTTGTGAACAAGATGACTCCACTGCAGGCCTTTTCTAGTAAGAAACCTTCAGCTGCACATTTCAGAGTTATTGGATGTGACTGTTTTGTGCATGTCCCTGATGCTAATAGGACCAAATGAGAACCGAAGAGCCGGAAGTGTATTTTCTTTCTAATGCTCACTTGCCTATGTATCAAAACAACATACAATCTACAATCACCTTCCTTTCTTTGTAAAGAAATATGGATGCCCTGCAATTCGGTCCACACAAGGAATGGAGAAATCACACTACATGGCACGGAATGCATTCTTTAGACATACATAACATTTTGGAGGAAACTAGAAAGCCAATAGTTTAAAAGAAGTCTTTCAATGGTTCTATCGAGGAATACTACAAAGGCTTCAAGCCAAGAAGAAAGTCAATACATCACAGGTTAAGCTAGCTTTTAGATTGGCTCAAAAGGAAAGAAGGAGGAATATTTTAGAGAACTCAAATGCAGCACAAAGACATGCTCAGTGGAGGCACTCAAAGATATTTGTAAACCACAAATGGGTAGATAGAAGCTAAGTGCTAAATCTTATTCATCAATAGGTGTCATTTAATGTAACAATTTTTTTTTGCAATGAACAATGACTTGGATCTTTCATTCATAAGAAGCCATTGTATGCAACCATTGAAATATTTGAAATGTACTACATATACTTCTATTTCAAAATGTACATTGTTTTCGTCACGAATACACATAAACATAACTAAGACATTCTAAAATGACACTGTTCTCACAATTCAACTCTACTTCCATCTTGTAAAATATACAATGCCATACAGGCTATCCTTCCAATGGTTTGCCAACTTTGTTTGGAGTCCTTCATGTGACTTTGATTGGAGACCTTTTTTTCTTGAGCTGAGAAGCAACTGAACTCTTCTCATCTTGTGCAAGAGTTGTTGTTGTTACAGTTTGCTCTTCATCTATTTTGTCGGGAAGGGACACCAAAGAAGGCTCTCGATTCCTTATGAGCTTATGCTTTCCATAACCCTCCAAGGAGAGGGGTTCCTTTACACCACAAGCTAGTGCATAGGCAATATATGTCAAAAAGTAACTAGCCCTTGAGCCTTGCTTTCGAGCATAACACCCATAAATAGTTAAAGCAAATTGCTTCTCTATCAGAATGATCTTATCTGTTTGCCACGATAAAAAATTAATATCTTTGCAGCAGATAGGTCTTTAATATAATGAGAAAGGCTTGATAGTTTACCAAGCCTAGGAATTCTACTTCTAGCTGCCCTCAGGAGGAACGTGTCATATTCAACAAACAATTGCCATATGCGAACACACTCATATTAAAAACACACCATAAAATTGCATATCTAAACTCCAAATTCAAGAAAGGTAGGTGCTTTACCTCGATATTATCATCTTTCTCGAGCACATCATCGTTAATCAAGGAGATATCCATATCCTCCTTCCCCTCGGATCTTTGACTGATATCCAAGCTTGCTGTGTGAGGTTCATTCGTGCTTGCGTTTCTTGGAAGATTGTCTCATCCACATCTTCATACATTTTGGCTTGCTAAAAACAAATGGACAATTCTTCCAAAGGATTGAATTTGTCCTCTAGCGCTAACAAAGGATCGCCATCAATCCTTACTTCCTTGTCAGCCTTGCAAGCTTGTGCAATAAGGGCAATTGCATAATCCTCTCTCAAAGTGAAAAGGCATTGTATGTCATACAACAGGACATACTCTTTTTCCTCAATATTGAAAGAGGGAAGATTGGGCATAGTGAGGTTGGATCTTTCAACTTCAATGTCATCCACTAGGACATCATCTCTTAGTGTCTCATCTTTTAAGGCCACTAGATCCAATGCTGCAACTTCAAGCTCCTCCTCTTTTGGATCGATCTTCTCTTCCACATCTGGTAGATCCGACTTATCTTCTATTTCCTCTTCCTCATCACTATCCTTTGTGTCCTCAATTGACCCATCAGCATAGTGTACATACATGGCAAATGCAAGTGACTCTTCAAGTATCCTACAATTGCCCTTGTGTATAGTGAGTGTATAGTCCAGATCCCCTTGTGGTAGCCTTCAAAACTATCAAAGGAGCGTGTGTATTTGATACCAGATCCTATCATTTCTGACAATGTCCTTGATATGTACAAAAGTCTTACTGTTGACAACTTTAGATCCTTCAAATGTTAGCTTGTTGAATGACTCATATATCTCTCCAAGAAAATCCTTGTGCTATTCCAAAAGAGACTGCAAATCCATCTCCTTATTGAACATCTCATGGTATTTTTGATACTGCATTTCACATTCAGAATTTTGTAAAAATTCTAAGAGCTGCAGTTGGGGTGACTTCTTTTCCTCCTTCTCCTTTCCCTTAGCAATTGCCTATCCACTTTGTATCAACCCTTCTCATTGGTCTTTCTTAACTTGATTACATCATACAAATTTAAATTTGAGTCCTGCACATGTAGTAAATGAAATAGAAGCGCTCAAAAAGAAATTCTCACCAGGAGATTCCTTCTCCCTTACAGCATAAGCTGATAGGTCAATGGTCTTCCCGAATGGTCTTGTTACATCACTTGCATCACCGGAATGGTTTGGTCCTCCTCTTTGAAAGTTTGCACATAAACACGATATGAGGGTTTTTCTAACTAAATACATTGAAATCACATTTTCTAGCAAATACTTATGTTTATGTAAATACTACTATGTACCCAAACATTGGATCAATCAAATGCATGGGACTAGGTGCAATAGAAATAGATTTTGCCCATAAACATGATATGGGGTGTTCCTAAGCTTTATATTCTCAAATCGTGTTATCAAGAAAACCCCTTGACCACAAAGTATTAATCTCTCTAGGTTCCATATAGAACATTAGGTCCAGAAAAATTCAGGTAAATCTTAAAGAAAATGGTCTTAGATCATGCAAAAGATGAAACAAATGCCTAAGATTTGATGCAGTGGAGTTGGATAGATCAAGAAAACACTTGGAAAGGTAGGTCAAGACTGTGGTGTATTTAAGTACTTATATCCTTTCTCTCCATGGCTTTTACACAAGTGTAGGTAGGCGAGGATGATGGTTGGAGACAAGCCAAGGCTAAAGTGTTGTCCAGATGAAGATGAGGAAGAAGATGAGGCTATGGTGTAGGAGAAGATGAAGATCAAAACTGTTGAATGGATGGAGAAAAGTGAAGATAAGAGGAGATGGCATAGATATCTATGCAAGTCACACTTGTCAGCCACACATGCCAAAAACGTCTTCAAGGTACTAGTGAGTTATGTAGTGATTGCTTGCACCTATTTTTAGACCAAGCCGCCAGACTTAATCATCCCCCTTGTCATCTCCATCTCAAGTTTCATCTTCCTCCTTATAGACTTGTGCTATCCAACCTCACTAGCTCTATCACACTGACCCAATACAGCTCCAGCTCCATCACCCAGACCCACTACAGGCCCACTATAGCTCTAGCTCAACCCATCAAGTTGACACCCATCAAACAAAACCTCACCATCTTTATCACACTTACCCACTATAGCTCAAGCTCCATCACCCAAACCCACTACAGCTCTAGCTCAGCCCATCAAGTTGACACCCATCAAACTGTCACCCACAACCTCACCAGCTCTATACACTGACCCACTACAGCTCAAGCTCCATCACCCAGACCCACTATAGCTCTAGCTCAACCCATCAAGTTGACACCCATCAAGTTGTCACCCATCAAGCTCATGTTATTTACATATACTAATAAGATTAGTACTTTTTGTAAAATGGTCTTTCTCTATGCATTCTACACACTCTTGCACACCAATTTGCTCAAAAACACAATTTTCCAATGTTTTCAAGACTATTGCAAATCATGGCACATAGAGCATGTTTTCACCATAAATGCATTATGGGGTTTTTTTGCTAAGAGGGACTCAAATTTCTTTTTTTGGGAAACACTCATGTCCTCTATGGAACAAGGATTGGCATCTAAGGAACATTGAGGTCTAGACAATCACAGATCAAGAAAACACTACTGCCCACAAATATAGTAGATTCCAAAGTGGGATACATGAATACCTGGATTTTTTCTATCCATGGCTAGCCCTGGTGACTTGTTTGTGGCTCTTGCACAGGTGTAGGAAGGGGGGGGATGATGGTAGTGATGAGGCAGTGATGATGTTGTCTAGATGCAGACAAGGATGTGGTGTTAGAGGGAGGGATGGAAAAAAGTGTAGATAAGAGGAGATGGCATAGTTATGAATGCAAGTCACATCAGTCATGTCAGCCACATGTGGAGAAAATGATCTTCTAGGTACGCATGCATTTAATTACTAATTACTGCTTGAATAGATTTTGAGATCAAACCACCACTAAGTAGAGTTACCCTTCTCTTTTCATCTCTATCTCTAGTTTCAGTTGCCTCCAACCTCCCTAGCTCACCACCTCCATCACAGAGACCCACTACAACTCCAGCTCTAACCTCACCAGCTCCAGCTCTATCCTGAACCATCACCTAGACCTATCTGTTATCATGAGACACAAGCCAAGGTTAGCAATTTGTCACCCATCATTGTTTTTTGCTTGTTGTTGAGGTGAAATTGCCATTCTCTAGCTTTCTCCCAAAGACACTTTATGAGTTGTTTCTGTTAAGCACATCTCATCTACATTCTAGAGTTTTCTATATCAAATTTAGCAGGATGCTGTATCAAACTGATTGATTAGAGTATGCTGCAAAGAAATTTGCTCAAAATTGCGATTTCAGGACTTTCTTCATATCATTACTCCAAATCACATTTTCTAGCAAATGTTTGCATGGGGTATTTATTGTTATGTTTGGATTCATCTTAGCAGCAGAAAACATCTGCATTCTAGAGTTTGATACATCAAAATTAGGAGTATACTGTTGGAGTGTGTTGCTAGAGTATGCTACAGATTTATTTGCTTAAAAATGCGATTTCAACAGTTTGTCTAAACCTTTGCTCCAAATCACTTTTTCAAGAAAACTCTTGGGTGGCTTATTTCTTTATTATGTTTGGATTTTTGTTTAGGAGAAGACAAAAATAAACTATGGCAAGAACCAAAGCAACAACCAGAAAGAAAGGCAAGGAACCTGACATTGCAAGGGCTGCCATAGCTCCATCAAGATCAAAATCCTCAAAGAAGGGGAAGCCTGTGCACATGCTAGCAAGGAATAGGAAGAAGAGAGTGAGGAAAAGTAGATCTGTCTTGATGGAGATCAGGATGGGTCAGAAATCCATGGGTATGCAGTACCCATGGCACCATTCCAAAGGCTTGTGAGGGCAATAAGCATCAACTGGCATGTGGACTTTAGATGGCAAAGGACTGCACTGCTTGCTCTCTAAGAAGCTGCTAAAGGGTGGCTGATAGAGTTTTTCCAAGACAGAATGATGGTAGCAGCACATGCACACAGGGTGACTATAATGAAAAAAGACATCCAAACACTTCTAAGGGTCAAGTATAGATATGACAAGATCCTTAATGCAAAGGGTTGGGATGATCTTAAAGTGAGAGATATCCTATCGATACCTCCAGCTAGGAAACCTAAAGCAGATGCAATAAAGATAATAGAGGTCACTCACCAACATGAGACCAAAGGCAAGGTTGCATATGAAGAGTCCCTCAGGGAGCGAGTTAAAGAAACAGTGCCTATCTTGGAATCCCAGACATTACTAAGGTAGGTGCAAATTCAGTAGAAGCTCCTGCAACTTGGACCAAGCTTGGATCAAAATATCTATAAGGACTATGAATGATGACCTGAGCTAGGATTTGACACAAGCTTGCATCATGGCTTTAGCACAGAAAGAAAACCATGTCACTTGCACAATCATGCTTGCAGCTCTATAGTAAGTTTATCTTTCTAAGTCAATTGTGTTTACGTCTTTGTAGTAGTCACTTTTTCATAGGCTAAGTGAAGTGGTTTTTTGCAGTTTTTTGAAGAGTTAGATCCACCAGAGCCTTCAGGACACTGTATATATAGTTGATCCAACTATCTCATTCAAGCTGAAGGATAACAAGACATCAACCAAAAGCATTTCCAAGTGGTTTCATTTTTGCAATTTGGATGTGGTTGATGTGCTTCTCCTCCCATATTGTTAAGAGGATGTTCCCTGACCTGTTCCACTAATACCCTTTATTGACAAAATCCTGATATGTTCAAATTATATTTACACCCTCTTGGTCTAATCCACTCATGTTTGTTGTTTTTATTGTAGCAATCACTAGAGTTTGGTGCATATAGACATAAAACAAAAGTCATGCTATACCTTCAACTCCTTAAAAGGCACCCACCAGGATTTAGAATTGTAAGTTAGTATTCCACATACTTTTGCTACAAAATGTGATGTCCATGTTTTCTCCTAAAAAGTCAGCCATATTGCTTTTACATAAAGAAGTATGAATTTGATATTTTGTTGCCCAATTTAATTTAACAGTATGCATTCCCTCAACCTTCATTCCCATTGCAGCTACCTCAAAAGACTAATGGATGCATTAGACCTCCATGACCCAAATTTAAAGAGGTTAGATTCAACTCAACCAATGCAATTGCAGGTACAGTAATCATAGTCACTTATTTATATCTCTCTCTCTTATTTTGGCACTCTTCATAGTCCAATATAGATCTTAGCATTCTATTTTGGTAAAACAGACACCATAACAGGAGGATCCTTTCTCTTATGGAGGGAGGACTCTAATAAGTGCAAAATATATGATGGACGCATACTTTTCAGAGATACAACCTGATTTTGTAAGCACTTTTATTGCATACTGTTTAAGAAGTTCTAAATTCAATGCATTGGTATTAAAAAGATTTAAAAAATTCTTTGTTTTTATTGCAGATAAAAGAGGATAGTTTTGGCTCTGAATATGTATATAGCTTCAGAGCAAAGACAATTTTGAAGCTGTTAGAGGTCTCTTCCCCTTGTCCAGAACTAGACCAAACATTCCATAGAGGAGAGGGCTACTCAAAGGGCCTTGAAGATCTTTTGATTGAACAAGAGGTTGAGGAGGCCAACAAGAATGTCCCTGTCACTAGCAATCTAGAAGATATTCTAGAATGTGTTGGTGTTGATGAGCTGCTCGAACAATTCTCAAAGGATGTGGAAGGAGAAGATGCAATTGATCCTTTCCAGGCAGAGCTACCAAAATAGCTCGAGCCCATGCATGAGGAGGTAGGGACATCATAGTGGCATGAGCCTGATCCTATGCACGAGGAGGCAGGGACACCAAAGGAGCACGAGGAGTCGATGCATGAGGAGGCAATACCATTGCAACAGGCCGATCTCAAGCCCACAGAGGATGTACAGCAGCAGGATGTACACCAGCAGCTGCCTGAGCAGCATGTGGAAGAAGGTAAAGACAACTCTTCGCAGAAGGAGTCTCCATTGCACAAAAGTCAAGAGAAAGATTCTGAGCAACAATAGAAAAACACATGATACTTGTAATCATTTTGTATTAATACATCAAATGTCAAATTTCTTTTAAAAAATTACAAGTAATACCTTGAGTCAATAGCTTTAAATTATCTAAATTGTTCTATTTACAATGCCCTTGCATTGAATTTTGCTTTTGCTCCTTCATAGTATCTGCAAAAATAATTTTTTAGCAATATCATACCTTTAGAAGTGATAGATGAATGTATTATGCAAATGTAAAGAGAATAGATTTAGGAGGAACACAGGGTGGAAACCAACTTACTTTCCTGTTGTTCAAAATGAATGGAAATTCTTTGCGGATATTGTTCTCAGTCTCCATAATAATGTCATTGCGTAACTGAGAGAGAGTGCAACATTGTCCCAGTGAGATGGATGCTAGAAGGATGTCATTCTGAATAACATTTATTTCAATTATTGGACTTGAAGACCTCTTGTCTTGGTCCATTGCCACAAGTTGAGTGCCTATCATCCTGCTGCGTTTATAGTAAAAAGAGAAAATAAAGTTTTGTGAGGCAATCATGTACTTAATATTGATGGAGTTATGAGCAACCTCACAATACACATTGTTGGCCACCATTCTATCCCAACCATTATCCAAAAAATTTGGAATTGGAATTTCATCATATCCTTTTGCTCTAAAAGTCAACATTGTCTTACAAACTTTAACTAGATAATAACTAGATAATCCTGAAAAAGTTCTACAAAAATTGTAAGTGGCATGAAAACGTTGATTTTAACTATCCTGGTAGCAATATTTGGTTTTCAGGAATGTTGTACTTTTGAAAATAGTTTGGCTCTATATGATTTTGTGATACTGCCATCAGGGACTGGCTAATCAACTATATTCCACGTCGGGAGATCTTGCTTTTTTAATAAACCGTGTGAGTGAGAATTGTCCATCAATTGATAAAAGTGATCATAAAAAAATATACTCGATTCAGCCAACGTTGTTGATTTTCTACCTTTGTACTGCAGCTCCCCAATAGCACCATGTAAAGCATCAAAGAATCCCAAGATGCACTCCATTGGTTGCCACTCTTTGCATGATGAGGGATATATATCTGAACCAAAACAAAGATATTGTCTGTCATAGAAGGCAAAAGTTATTTCGTTTCAACATTTCATTATACAAATACACTTACAATTGGGTCTATGGTGTGGAATGGAAACGAGTAATAGACCAAAATGGAAAGACTCACTTTGATAAGCTTGATGTAGACTCCTTGATGTGTCTTTATGTGGCACACAAGTACAATCATATTTAGGATAGGCACACACTAGAATACCAAGGTGTATATGGATTATCTTCCAAAATTAAGAATATCCCAATTAGATGCTCCTTTTTCAAAAGGGGTCTTAGGAAAAGAAAAACATAGCTTTTGTTCCCAAAGGATATGTATCAATTAACAATTTTGATTTGGACCTCATACGTCATAAGTCTTGAGACAATGGAAACTGATTCATCACACTCTTGCATGGATTAGCCTCCATGTTCTAATCATGCTTATTTGCAAGTAAGTGATCGGCATAAGGATCTTGCATTTACATCACATATTGTTTTTGTGATGGACACAATAGATTATGTAAAAACATAGCAAAATCTCATCAATAACCATGAAAATTTATAGATAACTCCTCAATATGAGGCTTTTAGTCTCCTCTCAGTCTCTAGTAGCATGGGGAGGTACATACCTTAGTACAACTATCTCCTCAAAGTGATTCATATCCATCATTGTTGATGCTTTCACCTTTCATCAGACCATCTCATGTTCTTGAGAGTTGGACTTAGTATCTACAAGTTGTGATCAATAGATTAGTCATCTTGAGACATCTCAACATTGTCTTAGTTATGCCATAGTGCATCATGCTTGAATCCAATTGTCACCACTGCTTCACGCATTAGTGCAATCCTACCCCAGTATGTTGGACATTATTAATTTTGGCCATAAAGCAACCTAGGAAGCCTCAAAATTCTAGCATGCACTTATGACAATAGTATACAATCCATACTCGATGTAGATTAGTGTGTTGGATCCAAGACTTCAGATCTCTCCCAATAATAGCATTTGGTAGTTCACATTCCTTGGAGACAAATTATGCTTTTTTAATTGTATTTTAGGCTTCTAGGCCTTCTTACTCTCAACTCCTTGATAAGACTAAGAAAATGTTGCATCTGATGTCAATAGATATTCCACTATACACATAGCAGATGCCTTTAGCTCATAATAGTTGAGTATATAGGTTTGAAAGCAACCATGGCTTGCTAGCCATCTACATAGCGAAGCACCTTTATCACATGATAATTGAGCATATAGGTTTGCCTAGTTGCCATGCCTTGTCAATATTTTGGACCTCTTTAGTAGGGCATAGTACCATGATTGCACCTTGGCCTTTGCTTTTATGTAGCCCCTAAATCACTCTATCCATTGTGACTATGTGGTCTTCTACAACCCTGCATCGTATGATAGATATTACTCTAGTGTAATATACCTCAATTAGTGTTGTCGATTCTTTTGGAAGTCTAATCATATTGCTAACATCCTTGTTTGTCACAACCTTTTGGATTATGTCCTCTTGGGTGCATCGATGAGACTTACATCCAAATGCATAGAGCAACATCATAATCCATAGTAAACTATGACATTTCTACCCTTGACATGTTTAGACTTTACATGTTTCAACCATCTACAAAAATAGTCATACATGCAACCATTCCATGTAGCCATCAACTGATCGACCAATATTTGATGGAAGAGGATTCTTTTTTACATAAGTTCTTTCCTTTAGCTTATTTTCTAGGTTTTTTTTCCATAGGAAAATTATGATGATTTGCAATTTAAGAGGGGGAAGTGAAGACTAAGTTGTATTAGATATACATAATGTAAGGGCCTGCATTGTATAGGCACTACTCACACATAGGCGAAGTTGTATTAGATATACATAATGTAAAGGCTTGCACTATTAGGCACTACTCACACATGCACATATTACTCCGATATTTTTCAATTTTTCTTTTTCCGTCTTGGTTACATCATTTGTACTAGAAAAACAAAAAACGTATCTTATACATTCACCCTCTACTTATGGAGTGCAATTTAAGGAGGTGTGTTAAGAATAGTGCAAATTTGGCTATTCTAGCGAGAATTCTATCCTTAACCCTAACTCCAAGGAGTAAGATGTACTAATATTCATCCTCCTCAATACAACAATGTGTACAATTAGTCATCCCTTGTGCACTCCACTCTCTCTCCCCTTGATCCTCTAATAGGCCTTTAGGAGATGCCATTAGTCTTTCGTTGACTCACTTTCCTAGATAAGTGTATTTGAGGTTGATGGGCCCTTTTGGATTGTTTGAAGCCCACTAGAGCCAGGAAGATTCACAAGGTCTCTTTGTGTTTCGATTTGTGGGATCTGATAAGATATAACTAGAAGAACTATTTCGAGACCAATTGGTAGGTGTTTGGAATGGGTTTAAAGTTGACATACTTCGTACAAATCATTCTTCTTCCCAGAATTCTAGAAGTGTTAATATCGCATAAAAGATATTACATGCCAACAAAGGGAGGTGCAACAAAAGTTTGATTCCAATGGATATTCAAAAATTCTCTTTGGTGTTCACAAAGTGTTGCATAACATAATGTGTCAACAGGGTGACGTGTGGGGGAAGTTTGACTCCAATTGATGTTGAGAAACTAGATTTGGAAGAAGTTGGAAGCCCGCATCTTTCTTAATGATTACAAGTTTATACCAATGGATCTCTTTGAGGACTAGGATGCCATCATGAAAAAATGCCTCTAGAAGATGCCCTCTTTTTGTCATTGTAGAAAGAGGATATGTGTTCCACCTCATTTGGCCCTTTGGACCTGACGTGGCCTCCTTGGAAATTAACCACCACTGGGTTGGGTATTGTAGGCTTGGTAAGACTCTTGAGATAAACTCATATGCTATCTGGGAATGAGAGAGGGAGGATATACACCTGGTCTAGGAGGAATTTCGTGGTTCTTAAAGAAGATAGTTTGACTTGAGTAGTTGAGACGGCCTCCTTGGTAGTGTAGATGTTGGATTTGGCTTATGGAAAGAGGCTATATTTGCTCGTGAGGTAGCTAAGTTCACAATGTATCTTAGAGTTTTGTTCGAATTTTGTTGTATGGGAATGTTGGATGCCAAATTCATCGACCTCACTATAGGGTAGTGCTCGTAAATTCTTTTTTTAAAATTTGAAACAGATCAAGATTAAATATCTTTTTTTAAAATTAAAAATTTGATGGGCAAACCCCAAAAAAAGACCTCAAGACAAAAGTGTGGCTTGTAGCCTACACTACACTGCAGTATGACGATTTCGAAGGCAGAGATAGACGGACATCAGTGAGGCAAGAGTGCATGAGCGAGTCGAGTCCTTAGTGAGGCAAGAGTGCATGAGCGAGTCCTTGCTTAAGTAATAATACTAAAAAGGGTTTTTGTAAGTGTATTGGTAGTAATTGAAGATAGTGCGGGTAATCGAAGATTGGAACTCTTGATGTTTGATGTGTATTTTAATTTTGAAAAATCTTGTTAGCTAAATGTTTCTGTTTTTTAAACTGCACTAAATCTAAGAAGACTAAAGCAATTGCACTCTCCTCCACGCAAGTCACATGCATTTCATGAGTCCCGAGGCCACTTTCTGAGTTTTCTGCTAGCTTCGCATGGTAGAACGTGGAAGAACTGTCGACGTTTGTACCGAACATGACGCCCTTATATAAGAATGTTTTGCTTCCAAATCAATCTGTTAAGCATTCTTGAGCATTTAACCATCAGTTCTCCCGCAAAGAGCCTTTTTCCGTGCACAGAATTTTCCGCTATCGTTACGCGAGTTTAAAGGCATGAAGCTCATACCCACTTCGCTTAATATTCTGAAGGTGGCGGTGGTGCAATGCACAGATGGTGCGAGTTCCAAAATTGCTATCCTGCCTGGCCTCCCAGATGGAAGTGCTGGAACCTGCACCGAATGCGGCTTGCAAAAAGGATAATGTTTATCTTATTAATGCACCTCTAATGCAGATTTCCTCAAACTACAGAAAGTACCGTATTTCAGAGTTTACGAAGGTGCAGATTTGAGTCTTGCGCAATAGATGCCCATGGCCAGGTGCGTTCGTCACGCACGGTAAAGTCGAATATCGCACTTGCTATTTAACACCCGCGAAGATAATTCAGCTCAGCTTTCATATCGAAGCATAAAAATATGGGGTGCAGACGGTGAGTCGCGACTCTTTATCCCTGGCATTGGCATCCTTTAAAAAACGAAGATATTGAAACGACATCATCAGGTTCCGGATTGTTGCAAAGGTTCATGTAATATTTATACAAACCACGATGAAATGGGATCAGGCCCAGGCGACTCATATGACACGACTCATCAACCCCAAGATCTGTTTGCTAAACCTTCCATGTTGGGCTCGAGGTGTGTCATCAAGTCAAAGCTTTTGGAAGCGATGAATGTGAGTGTCTTCAAATGCATGGAATACCACGTGCATTTGCACATGTGGTGCAACGTGGCAGCAATCTGTGCAATGAACCTGTAGCTGGTTACATGCCTTATAGAACTAGCACAGTTTCTGAGCTCTCTTTCACCTCACCATGACATACGAGGGTGGTGGATCGTCTGATGAGAGTCACCTCATGAAGCTTGGAATAGTGGCCATGCCCTCTCGGCTAGTTCATGGCATTTGATAGTGTCTTGTAGAGTCGGTGGTCCTCAAATAAGTTCCGAGTCTTCTAATTCACATTCAACAATGCTCCTCCATTGTTGTAAGCAGCTAGAAACATGGGAGTGGTGCACTGCAACCCGTCATGAGTCTTTGATTAACAGTCATACAAAAGAGAGTCCTTCTAAGTTCATTTTATGGTTTCTCTTGAGACTTGTTAATTTTGCTATATCTTGAGAGAAGGAGAGCCATGTCTATATAAGTAGGAGCTGTGGGAAGCTCTTGACTCGGTGGAGTTTGATAAGTCTCCCAGTCCTAATGGGCTCACAACTAAGTTTTATGGGAAGCTCTTAACTTGGTGGCAATGGCAAATTATGCAGTGGCCCAAGGGCAACTTTTGGAGGATGTTATTATGGGCTTGATTCTTGGGGGGATCACTCATCATATGTAACCCTATCACGTGAGCTCAATAGAAGGATATTTTTAATTCCTAAATTTCACAAAAATTAATATACATACGGGAGTATTTAAAATAAATTTTCAAAATTTTTACAAATTTGTATAGAAAAAGGGTACGTTTTATTAAGGTAAAATTTACAGACAAGGGATTTTACAAATAGGC
The DNA here is from genome assembly GCF_047967505.1 of Dipteris shenzhenensis. Taxonomy (NCBI): domain Eukaryota; kingdom Viridiplantae; phylum Streptophyta; class Polypodiopsida; order Gleicheniales; family Dipteridaceae; genus Dipteris; species Dipteris shenzhenensis. Next base: position 34,742,151 of record NC_141609.1, on the reverse strand, counting down.
CTTGAACGCACATGATATAGAGGGTTTATACATAGTGACCCCCCCCGAGGCTTGATTAAGCTATTTCCTAAGAGATAGTGCAGGCTTAAAGTCAAAGACTCGAGACCCATAACCATGTCAAATATATCATATAAAATAATAGCCAAGGCCCTCGCTGGGTGAATTAAAGAAATTTGCATGAAATTGGTTGTTAGAGAATAGATTGGATTTATAAAACATTTTCAAAAATATCTTCATCCTTGGATTATGTTGTCAAAATTGGTTAGAAGCATGTAGTGATGGGTTTTGACTTTGATCAAGCATATGATAGGGTTCGTTGGGACTATGTGCTGGTTGTCCTTGATGCCTTGGGTTTAGTGATGGGTTTTTCAAAATGGTTAAGGCATGGTTTGGGGATCTTGCTACGGTGCTGTGCTTAAATGGAGGGGTGGTTGGTAGGTTGATCTACGTAGATCTAATGAGCAAGAGTTTCTATTGGCACCCTTACTATTTTCTCTTTGTACTGTGCCCCTCATTCATCTAATTAAGAAGGGAGTGGTTATAAGGTGAGATAAAAAGGGTCATGCTTCCTTCTAGCAACTAGTTCTGTCCTCAACTTTGTGTTGATGACATGGTGGCACTCTCCTTGGAGGATCGAGATAGCATGAAGAGTTTATGTGTTGTTCTTGATTTGTTCTACCAAGCATTAGTTTCAACTTGCATTTTGTTGAAAACCTTTGGACTCCATAATGACCATGGGGTGATGTCTGAATGGAAGAGTCAGTTGATAGTAAATTGGATCAAGAGAGGTGTGATGGTCAGGCCCCTTTGGGTGGTGATCTTACCTTGAGGCAAAGGTTTGATTGGTTCAAGGAGAAGATTTGGTAGAAGATTTGAGCTTGGTATGGTCCTGATATGGTGTGGAATGCATGGGTCTTGGTAGTTAAGCATGTTCTTTCAGTTACCAGGACTTATTTGACATCTATTTGGAGGTTCCATTAGAGCCATTGAGTCGAGATAGAGAAAATACTTTGTGCATTTGTTTAGGTTGGAGAGGGGCTCCCAAGGGCTCTAGTGGGTTGGGGGTCCTGGTTATTAACAAAAGGAATATAGCTTTGCTTAGCAAATGGATACCTAGGTTGTTTGAGTGCCACACGAGTGCCTAAAATGAAGCTGTCATAAGTCCATCTGTGGGAGTATGGAGCAATATGACTTGGTATGACAAGATTTAATCTTGATTTCTTGTTAAAATTTAGGGCTCACATTTGATTACAAGGGTGTTTGGACCCCTAGAAGATGTGTGGCCACTTAATGAAATGGAAGGGACTAGGTGATTTGAGAGGAATGCAAGCCTACATGAAGGGGTGTGGTAGACGTGGGCTATAACATTTTAGGACAAGCCTCTTGCCTGCTGTGGCTGGATCTTCAAGCAGTGAGCTTTGGAAGACCCTTCACAATTGGTTGGTGTGAGAAGTAGAATGGCTTAATGGTCAAAGAAGAGTCCCTTATGTCCTTTATGTGAATACTCTATGGAGAGCCCAATGCATCTACTATGGGCATGCAATGTTACTAGAAGGGTCTAGTGTGTTACTGGGCCTGATGAGTAAATTCTCCCTCAAAACTAATTGGAAGATAGTAATGATTGGAGTTAAAAGTGGTTTGCCATCCACTTTGGGAGCTTGCTAGCAACATATAAAGGTGGTGGTTATGCTCGTCTTGTGGTTTGTTTGGAACGATATAGTGTTTAATAAGGGAGTTGGCATTGGATATAAGGAATCAACAGTTTTAGGGCTTATGAAGGAAATGCTTAAGGATGTCGCTAAAATTGTGGGGAAAAAGAATTCTCTCTTGGGTGGATGTCTTAGTTTTAAGTAGTATGCCTATATGGCATTGGTCCATGTTGGCCCTAGTAATTGGCCACCTTTTGTATTTCTCTTACAAATAATAATAAAAGCTAGCATATTACCTTTAAATGAAAAAAGGTTGATGGGGATTTTGGGAAGAAAAAAATCATCCACACCACTTAGTCTAGAGTTTCTAAAATCTGGTGCGAAAAGCTTTGGGACTAACTATATCATACTCGATCACTTGATAAAGTTATAGCCAATTATGAATGAGACATTATATAGCAAAGAATAAGTAGAGTGGACAACTGTGCAATCGTGTAAATAATTAGTAGATTGGATATCTATGCAACACTATTCCATCTTTCATCAAGAATTCAATGACCTGAAAAATCTTTGTGCCAATATACATTTTTAGAAGGGAATAACGAATGTGGTGGAGGCAATGACGTAGCCTATTCACTTCACCATCCATGATGTAAGAGATCCAAACATGTGCAATGTGGACATGGCTTAGTGGGATGTAGAAAATCTATGTTTGAAAGGAATATTTGTGAGGTGATGAACCTTAAAACTTACATCAACATGCCTTCTTGAAAAAGCGTATGAAGATATGGTGTCAAGCTCACAATGCTCTTCAACAAGCTTACAGTTGTTGGATCCTACCTGGTGGGAATATCAACCATAAAAGTATATGAACGTTGCATGCTTAACACGGCCTCTTAGGATAGTTCTTTGAGAATAATGAAGAATATGCATGGGCTCTTCATGAAATGATCATTTGAGAATCTTAGAATACAACAATTGGCAAAAAGCATGCTAGCATGGAGATATTGGGAAGAGTGTGGAGCATCTATACCTCACTTGCAATCTCTTATTACAAAAGTTCTCTCACAACCTTTTGGTAATTCTTGCAATGTGAACTTAGCAACAAAGAATCACATGCAACTGGATTGGGTAGAAAAGCTAGTAAATGTGTATGCAAATGGAAAAGTATTGGATGATGTGAGGGGAGAGCATATTGATGGTGGTGAACTCAAAAAATTTCTATCATCTAACCTGCTAGGTCCCTTACATGATAGTCATATGCTTGAGTATCTTCCAAGTGAAAGTGATACTAATGAGGATTTGTGAATTTGAAATTCTAAATGATCATAACGTAGTCACAAATATGTATATCCATCATTTTGCTATGGGTTCACTTGTCTCTCACTTCTCTTTGATAACTCAATGTCATTTTAAGATTGACAACTCAATATCATATAGGTTGCAGCCCTAGGTTTGCATAGTAAAAAGCTAAGATTGTCATACAACTCACTTGCCACTAGGCAAACAATAATACCGATCGGATGTATCAAAGCATTCTTGGCATCTTGGACACATAGTCCTATCATGAAAATATGAAATGGGCACAAGAATGGAAGAGTAATTTCTAACACCAAGACCCAAGAAGTCAAGCTCAACTGCACCAATGGCACTTCCCACATTGACATGTTAGAGGGATTTTTAATGGTAGGTTGTACCACTGCAGGGCTACTCTCAAAGAAAGTTCTTTGTATCTTGGGTTGCTCTAGTTTGTACAAGAAATGCATTGAGGCACTGATTCTAAATGCAATTTCTTTGTATCTTTGGTTGCTCTAGTTTGTGCAAGTAATGCATTGAGGCATTGGTTTTCTTGTACAAGCCTCTCATTGTCTAATACAATGCATCGATGCTCAAAAATCATGTCACAAATTGTGATGGAAGTATAGGTGAGCTCCTTGGGCCTTGCAATCCTTCTCACTTGCCCAACTCCATAAAGAGATAATCAAAACTCAAAAGTGTACATGATATATGAAGAGTATCAATATAATATATCTTAAACATTGGCATGGAAGTCCCAAATTTAAGAGTTAATAAATTTATCTTTCTTAACTCACCTCAAAATGGACTATGGAGTGTGATAGGCAGTGTGATTGAACTCATAGAACTATTGTTGTAGTTATCGATTGACATCTAGCCTGATGTATTTGAGGCTAGTCACAAAAGTTGATAGAATGACTAACATGAATTGTGCATGCAAGAAATTTATAAAATACAATGGAATAGTTTTCTTTTGTGGCTCCTTTGTATGCACATAGTAAAATGAAAGGTGCATTTTCACAAATTGCCTAGTTCGTGCAATTCTTTATGGGTCCTTGTTCATGCCCAATATTATCCCCAAGCCAAATAGATCTGATCTACTTTTGGAGATAATTGTTTTGATCGTTTCCAACTTCCAAACTTCACGATAGGGGCTAGCTTATTCCTTTCCCCTCCTAGTTGTATGTAAGGTAGCATCATCCACATCCTCCAAAAATTTCATCGCTCTTTTGGCATGGCTACCTTGGTCTTGTCTTGTACATAATACGCAGCTTGCATAAATGGTTCCAAAGATGAATCCATCTCATTATGATACAAATAAAAACAAATGTGGAGATAAATATTAGCAATACCTGCATTGTGTAATTGAAAGAAAACAATTGTTTTTATGCATATAGGTGAAGACCAAGGCATGATGATTTGGTTAATATGTAAAATTTTATAAAATATCACAAGGAGCAAGGCATGTAGAGTTTTCTAGAGAACACACAAAGAAACTTAAATTAAGCATTAAACATCATAAGTACAAAGGCATGAAGATTTGCTAGAAGAAAATCCAAGGAAAATTGAAGTAGGCATGAAAATAGACATGAGCCAAAGCATGAAGGTTTTCTAGAAAACAATCCAAAGGAATTTAACTTAAGAATGAAAATAGATATGAGCCACACATACATGAATTAATTTAAAGAAACAATCAAAATTTTGAACACATGGTGTCATAGTTATGTATTTGGCATGAAAATGGATATGAGCTATACATGCACGAAGTACTTTAAACAAAAAATCAACCTTGTGAACACATGGTGTCATAGTTATGTATATGGACAGTTGCTAGTAGCTAAAACTCAAATGTACAACCTGCAAACACTAAATCTAAAGCTAATACTCAATCAAAAGCATGCCTTTGGCATGTAGGCTACTCAAAATTTCTTCCATCAGTAGCACACTTTAGAAAATTTTATTTTGTTAAACTAATTTGGAATTTATCTAAGAGTGCTACCACATAAGGATCTTTGGAAGATTTGTCATGACATTTATCTAAGAGTGCTACCACATAAGGCTCTTTGCAAGATTTGTCATGAGAATCTATGGCATAATCAACAAGGGACCTAGCCTTTTGATTAAACAACTACCCCACTACATGAGTCTAACCATGAACCCCTTGCTTGTGGATATGTAATCATTTGATAGAGCTCTTTTACAAAACAAGTAAATCTTGCAAGGGAAGAATGTATAGGATCTTGCATTGGTTGAATCTCCATCCAATGTAAATACTTTCCCCAATCAATGATCCCTACCTACGCAAGCTCACCATCAATCGTGAAATCAAGCATGTGATTACGAGCATTCAAATTTGTGTGTTTGAAAATAGTGAGTGCACCTCTTCAATTGGACTAATGACCATTTTGTTGAAATGAACACTGAACATTCACAAACAATATTTCTCCAAACTTGGTGGCAGGAGATCTCTAGATCCATGTAATACTCTTTTGTTGGTGAGGTTGTACTTATCCATTTAGAATAAGTATCATAGGAGGGAGGAAGAGACAGTTCCTCCATTAAAATATGGACTGACAACCCATAGCTCCTTGCCATGTGTAAACCCTATTTCTTAATAGATGGCTCTATGTAGCATCACTATTAGTGCTAACACAATTTTAGTAAAGCATGACTATGTGAATCTTTGTGTCTAATTTTCTTGCTAACTTATGACATAGTTGGTCTAAAACCTAATATACTCAACTTATATTCGATGCACATTTCCTTCCAATATCTTGCCCAAATACTTGTGAACTTGAAATGCTTTTAATGGAAAATGCACATAAAAGCACACATGGCTGCATGTTGGTTGGAAAGTTGTAACTCTATCCTCCTTCTATACTAGCATCAACATTGGTAGACTCACCTCATTCCTTTTTTCTTTGAGGTCTTGTTTCCTTCGCTCTGTTAAGATATTTTTCCATGCATGTGTACAAATACTTGAGTTGTATCCTCTTGAATAGAAACCTATGGAGTCATTTGTCTTCATATTACTACATTATTGTTTACATACCCTTATCCTTGCAATGATACTCCTTTAAGACACAAAGAATAAATTTTTTATTGCTTAGATCTAGATTGTTCTCCTTTGTTAGGGAGAATTTGAATGCTTTAACTACTTTATGATCATCCACGATGATCCTTTTTCCACTCAATTGTCCCTTGATAGTTGTGTGTTGCAGTTAAAGCCTAGTGTTAGATGGTGAAGTCCATGGTTAAAGTTATACCTAGGTCATTCTTTGTGCAGGTTACAGTATGCTTATTTTTTGTGTTTTGATTTTTTGTAGTTTGTTATACGATGTGAACTTGAGTTGAGAGGTTATACCTAGGTCATTTCTTCGTTTGCTTGCATTGTTAATTGTTATGGCTTAATGAGTTTCTTATTGCACTTGGCACTGAATTCTTTTTTGAATTTTTTGTTGCAGCTTACTACATATTAGATGGCTCACGCGGGTGAGAAGAGGAAGTTTTAGCAACTTGATCTCACTAAGATTCAGAGGAAGGTGTTGAAAAACGAGAATGTACACTTCTTAATGAATGTCGATCAAGACATCATTGAGACAGCTTTCAACAATGGTGAAAGCGGTGTACAAAATTTAGTGAGGACAATGGCAGAGCATAGAGGGAGGACCTTGTGTGACCGATTTTCAGATGTATTTACAGTAGAGTCTATAAATTAGTATTTGCACCACTTCATGTTGGAGATTCGACGATGCCTCAGTCAAATAGATTGAGAAATCAACTCTTGTGACACGAAGTGGGAGGGTCGTACTGTACAAGCCAGGTTCACGTACATGAAGAATGCATGGTGAGGTTTTAAAGGCAAAGGAGCTGCCTCATCCTCCCTTCCATCAATGCACCCATGCCCCCAAGCACAACTGCAGCCAGCCACAAGCACCAATGCACCCATGCCCCCAATCACATGCCACATTGTGCCCACCATAGCCACAAGCACCACTGCAGCCATGCCATGCATATGTACCAATGCACCATGGCATGTCTTCCCCAGTATCCCTTTCCCCCAAGTTCTTCCATACCCATAAGCAGTTCCTCCACCCGATCCACGTCTCCCACAACATGCACACCCATATTTTGCTACATCTTTTGCTTCTCCATTTGTGCCTCCTGCTGCACATACAGACCATGCAAAGGAGTGTGCATTTTCTTCCATCTCTGATTGGCCAAATATACCACTTGTTGCTCTTCCCTAGGTGCAAAGTGTACGAATTCTTTAACCTGTCGTATTGCTTCTGACATCTTCCAATACACTTTACCCATAACAAAGGAATCAGTGTCGACCATCCTCAATACTATCCACAAATAGCTCCACACCTTTTATTCTTTCTACATTTTTCCAGAATAATGATGATTGTACAAGATGTACACATCTATTGCTTGGTATTGCATACTGCATCTGTTTCTCGAGCCAATTCACCCATCATCTATCAACAACAGTCTCAACTAAAGCTTGATGCACTTCCAACAATCTAGCAAGAACTAGAAAAGAAGTGGCAAATCTAGTTTGACAAAATTGCCTTAGTTGCTTCATTGAGTACTCTCTGAATACTGCATGCAAGTATTGATGGCTCTTTATAAAACTCACTACTATGTTAGCATCTTGTCGAACTGGTTGCACAAATGGCAATTGTCCAATATCCTTCAATAATAAGTTGAGAGTATGAGCACCACATGGCACCCATGTCAGAGTGGGATACTTTGCCATGACCATCTCACCCACGGTCTTGTAATTTGATGCATTATCTGTTACTAATGCAATAACATTTTCACTGCCACCAACTTTACGAATTGCTCTTTTGTATATTTTTACTATATATGCTAAAGTTTTTTCTTTTAGAGAGTTATAAATACTCTCCAAAAACATTGTTCCCTTGGGAGTAATGCACATTACATTTATCAAGGGTTTGGCCTGCTTGCTAGTCCATCCATCAAAAGCAAGAGTGCACCCATATGTACAAATAAAATCCAATATCTTTTTTTTAAAGTAGTTTGCCACAGTTTGTTTAACTCTATCAAGATGGCATGTACGCATTTTATTATAATTCGGCAAAACAAATCCCGGTCTAGCATATGACTTCAAGGCATTACAAAACATCTCATCTCTCATGACATTGAATGGTATACCATTTTTTACAAATGCTTCTGTCCATCTTAAGTGCTCTTCATGCACTTGTTGTCGAAGAAATCCATCCTCCATAGATGATTGTTCTCCCTTTTTTCTCTTCTTTACCTGACAGACATTACTCGCATCAAAACTCACCTGCTACCTGCTTGCAAGCAAATCTACATCACCTTCATGTATTGATACACGCCTCGCATTTATTCGTGCTTCTCGTTCAACCGTCTCATCAAGCACTCACATCTTGTTGACTTGGATGATTCCTTATCAGGGTCAGATTAACCACTTTCTTCACTTTCTCTAAATACGATTTGTATAACAAAAGAACATCAGATGGAGTGCATCAACGTCACTGCCTATACTGAGAAAATGTTGCTTGGTGGGAGTAGAACCACCCGTGAACTTATTTACACTACACGAAAGAGACGAGGCATGTACTTTTCGTATCTCCGTCACATATGATCAAATCCTGCCACGCACCATGCTTTTGAAGTTGCCAAAAAAAAAAATCCAATTTGCATATGCAATAGAAACATATTGCAATACACATTATGTCGAAAACAACACATATACTTTAAAAAACACTTTCAAGAATGCAATATATTAATTGTCATTCATTCACATTCTATTAAAAGAATATTAAATATTCATTGAGAAGAAAGTGTAAGAATGAGTAATGAAAATTAAGAGACATGGATTCATTTCTATTGAAAGAATACATGCAAACTGTGAATCATTCATTCACATTCTATTGAAAGAATATTAAATATTCATTTAGAAGAAAGTGTAAGAATGAGTAATGAAAATTGGGAGACATGGATTCATTTCTAATGAAAGAACCCTCAAAATGTAAATCATTCATTCACATTCTATTGAAAGAATATTAAATATTCAATTAGAAGAAAGTGTAAGAATGAGTAATAAAAATTGAGAGACATGGATTCATTTCTATTGAAAGAATATACTCAAATGTAAAATCATTCATTCACATTCTATTCAAAGAATATTACATATTCATTCAAAAGAAAGTGGAAGAATGAGTATGTGTTTGAGTATTGTACATAATCAGGGTAAAGGCATAGTGACCTTTAACCCCCACAACCTCCCACTTAAAGGACAATGTGCCTTTAAGGGAGAACAACCAGTGAGCATACTATCTAATGCCCATCAATACATGACAATACTCAAACCGCTGACTAGGTAGACTCTTCGTCAGCATATCTACAGGGTTATCATGTGTATGAACCTTGACAAGCTCTATTTGCTTGTCCTCAAGTACCTCCCTGATGAAATGGTACCTGACCTCAATGTGTTTGGTCTTTGCATGAAAGATCGGATTCCGTGCTAGTTGAATAGCACTCATGGAATCACTATGCAATGTCGGTACACCTGTATGAATCCCCAAATCTCCCACTAGCCGATCAAGCCATATAGCCTCCTTGCAACCCTCTGTGGCTGCAACATACTCAGCCTCTATGGTAGACAAAGCAACGCACTTCTGTGCATGAGACATCCATGACACTGCACCACCTGCAAAGGTGAACACATAACCAGAAGTGGATCTCCTACTATCCACATGCCTTGCATAGTCTGAATCTGTGTATCCAAGTACACGCATGTCTCCTCTACCAAAGTAGATGCACATCTCCTTGGTACCCTTCATGTACCTCATGATGCACTTAACTGCCTCCCAATGACTCTTTCCTAGATTAGCCATATACTGGCTAACAACTCCCACTGCAAATGCAATGTCTAGTCTAGTAGCTATCATAGCATACATAAGACTCCCAACTGCTGATGCATAAGGAACCTTGGCCATATGGCCCTTTCCTCATCTGATTTGGGACTATGTGTATGACTCACTTTCACATATGGAGGCAATGGAATACTCACTGCCTTCCCCCCCTCCATATTGAAACACTGCAATACTTTTGTAACATACTCTTTTTGTGAAAGCCAAAGGAGTTTCCTACTCTGATCACGCGTGATGCGCATACCAAGAATATGACCTGCAAGTCCCAAATCCTTCATATCAAAGGCCTCATGCAACTTGGCCTTTAATGCATCTAGCTCATAAGTATTCTTGCTAGCCAATAGCATATCATCCACATATAGTGCCAAGATTATTAGGCTATTATCCTTAGTCCTTTTAATGTAGAGGCAGCGTTCAATTTCACTCCTAAAACCCTGGGACTGAATGAAAGCATCAAACTTCTGATACCATTCTCTAGGTAATTGCTTAAGACCATAGAGACTCTTCTTCAGCTTGCAAACTAAATGCTCTTTGCCCTTTTCTTCAAAGCCTTCCGGCTGTACCATGTAAATTTCCTCATGCAAATCCCCATGCAAGAAAGCTATCTTGACATTTATTTGCATAAGCTCCATATTCTCTGATGCCACTAGTCCAAGCATGCATCTAAGTGTGGTCATCTTCACAACCGGAGAGAATATCTCATCAAAGTCGACACCCTTCTCTTGCTTGAACCCTTTAGTGACCAAATGGGCCTTGTACCTAGGCACATCATCACTTGTGACCTTCATCTTGTAGACCCATTTACATGGCAATGCTTTATTTCCATGTGGCAAAGAAACCAAGTCCTAAGTCTTATTCTTCATAAGTGAACTCATCTCTGATTGCATAGCATACTCCCACTTGCGTTGATCCTCATGCATCATAGCCTCTCTGTAGCAAGAAGGCTCCCCAAAATCAGTAAGCATCACATAGTCTACCCCTGGAACAAACCTATCAGGCGGTCTAGACACTCTAGATGATCTTCTCAAGGGCATTTCAGCTTGCTGTCCCATCTGCATATCAGCCACATTTGGCTCATCATTTCCACCAATAGATGATCCATCATCTACCCTTGATTGTATACCTATGGGAGTACTTGGTGGTACCATTTCTTGCACATTTGGTGCATGGACAGCTTGCTGTCTATCAACATATGCAGGTGGATTCACATCCTGGAAAGTGATTCTCCTCATTTCCACATCCCTCATGGGTACCTTATGCATCTTCTTCTCATTGAAGACTACATCATGGCTGCGTATGATCTTCTTTGCTTCTGGATCCCAGAGACGATAGCCCATCTCTCCACTTTCACCATAACCCAGAAAGATGCATTTCCTAGACTTAGGATCTAGCTTCTTTCGAAGCTCTTTTGGCACATGTGCATATGCCTCACACCCAAATATACGCAAATGAGAGTAAGAGGGCTTCTTGCCACTCCATGCCTCTTCAGGAATACCACCATCCAAACTCTTACTAGGTGATCTATTGATCACATGCACTGTAGTCTTCATTGCCTCAGCCCAAAAACCACCAGAAAGACTTGCATTGGAAAGCATGCATTGCAAACTTTCTTGAATGGTACGGTTCATCTTTTCTGCAACTGGATTTTGCTCTGGAGTACGAGGGGATGTGAGCTCCCTCTTAATCCCATGTGTATCATAGAAATGCTAAAAGTCATGAGAGAGATACTCTCCACCATCGTCAATCCGTAGGCATTTAAGTGTTCTACCTGACTGATTCTCAACCAAGGCCAGCCATTTCTGAAATACCTGGAACACATCACTCTTCTGAGCTATAGCATAAGCCCACACTTTCCTAGTTGCATCATCAATGAATGTCACATAGTATTCAGCCTCGCCTAATGACCGTGTAGGCATGGGACCACATACGTCTGAATGCACCAAATCAAGCTTTTCAAACTCTTTCTTTCCCCTTCTTTTATGGGCTGATTTAGTCAGCTTCCCATAGAGACAATTCTCACAAAATTCAAAATCAGAGAAACTCAAATGCGGTACATAACCCAAATGGCATAAGAGTTTCATTCCATTCTGGCTCATGTGCCCCAACCTGCAATGCCACAAAGAAGTGCTTGGCTGCTCGATTATTGCAACAACATGATCAAATACCCCTGATACATGTAAGGGATACAAAGTCCCACACTTGGCACCCCTGGCCAAAAGCATAGAGCCCTTCTGAATTTTCCAACTTTGAAAGCCAGAAGTGGTGTGAAAACCAGCATCATCCAGCTGACCCACTGAAATAAGACTCTTGGTCAACTTAGGCACATGTCTCACATGTTTCAAAATAAATGCAGACCCATTTGCAAAAGAAAATTTTATGTCACCTACTCCCACTATGTCACATGCATAATCATTTCCAAGATGCACACAACATGTCTTTCCACTGTCATAAGTGGAGAACCATTTCCTATGGGGAGTAACATGGAATGAAGCACCAGAATCCAAAATCCAATCCTGGGAATATGCATCATTTGAAGTGGTAAGCAATTCTGCAGATAAACTAGACATGAAGAGAACGTCATTGTCACTATCATGTGTGACTGCATTGATCTCCTCGATCTTCACTTTTCCTTTGTCCTCCCTTGGACTCTCTTCCTTTTGATTTGCACCCCAATTTGCATTCTTTTTCTTATCCTTTTGCTCTCTTTTCAGCTTGTAGCAATCCTTTTTCATATGGCCCTTCTTGCCACAGTGGTAACACTCAATGTTCCGTGCCCTGGATTTGCTACGAGACTTTCCTCTTTCTTGGGACTTCCCCCTGAATTGTGATCTGCCCTTTTGCACATTTAAGACTGTATCCTGCTTGTTTCCGTCCATAGACTTCCGTCTAATCTCCTCGGCCAACAAGCTACCCACAACATCATCAAATTTCAGTACTCTAGCAGGTGCAGAGTTACTGACAACTGTACGGAAGGTATCCCATGAGGATGTCAATGAACATAAGAGAAATATTGCCTTAGTCTCTGCATCAAAATTCATCTTCTGAGCCTGAAGCTAGCTGAAAATAATATTGAATTCATTCAAGTGAGAAGCAATGGAGACCCCTTCCTTCATCTGCAGCTCAAACAACCTCTTCATGAGGTAAACTTTATTAGAGGCAGTTTCGTTTTCATAAGTGGCACACAGTTTCTTCCACAAATCTTCCATAGTCTGCTCATTTACTACTGTGAAATAAACTGACTCTGCAAGATGAAGTCTAATAGTAGATTTTGCTAATGCATCCAACTCATTCCAATCATCCTCAAACATATTTGCAGGCTTAGCTTCAATCCCTGCCAAGGGTTTAATCTACTTTTGAATAAGCACATCCCTTATTTGTTCTTTCCACAAAGAAAAGTTTGTCCCATCAAACTTTTCAATGCTAAAAAACTCCTTTTCAGACATGGAAGAGGATGCCATGACGCAAATGAAGAAAAAATACCAAATGCTAGTGCCTACAAGAGAGAATCACACCAAATACCAGGTGCACCGAAATGTGTATGCCACAATAGAGTGAAATATCACCAAAACTCATGTCTCAAAGCATCTGACTCATGTGCATATACTATGCATCCATATGAGCAAATCTGGCCCAAAAGAAAATGCCAACTGCAATGGCAATCCAAAACGCCAATAAGTGCCAAATGACTCAAGCATAAACACTGTCCACTAGCATATGCATTAATAATATCTTATCCAAGAGAGCATAGCACTATCAGTGCATCACCTACAATGTGTCAAAGCTGTCCCTCAGCATAAAATAGCATCCATGTGCAAAGTGTCCATAAAAATAGCATCCCACAAGGCAATTTGGGCCTGTCAGCGCTTCCAATAAGGACTGCAATGCATCCAAATGGCCTATAAATCATCCACTGCAACCCAATGCACACCACGAATGAGTGCACACTGCTCAAATTCAGTGCTCAAACTGCAACCAGAGTGATTTGCATAAGGTATGCTCAAGAAATCATAGTCCCACGGTAATGACCACTACTGAAAATAGAACCTGGGATGCCTCAAAACATGGGCGCTATTGCATAATCGGACTCAACAAGAAAATTTGCAAATATCTCTCTTCTGCTGGAACTCCAAAATCCCAACCGATGAGTGAGAAATGGGAGTCAACACTTATCCACTACCGTGTGGCATAAATCTAAGGTTTCAAAACCTTAGAATGAAAAATACTAACAGAGAGACGAAATCGAATACATAGAGATCTATAAATCTGAAAATCCTCCACCAAATCACGTAAGAACTGATAGGTAGGGGGTCTCATGTTAGTTGTCTAATCTAAATTTTTGTCTCACATTAGTTGTCTAATCAAAATCTTTCATCTCACATAAGTTGTCTAATCGAAATCTTTCGTCTCACATTAGTGATCTAATTGAAATCTTTCATCTCACATTACTTGTCAAATTGAAATCTTTCGTCTCATTATTATCACCGCGCTGGCGTGGATCAAAGGACACTTTAGTCACATAGTTGAGAAAACATTGCCTAAGTAAACTTTGGAGAAGATTAACAATTCAATAGATTACACACATACTACATAGATTACAATCTCAAAGACTCCTTTACTTCAGATTACATCTCAAGGACTCCATGTTGAGCTCCTTGATTGTAGGCTCGGCCCTCCTTGCTCCTTTCCAGAATGGGGCTAGTTCCTTCCTGCAAGGGCTCGGCCCTTCCCTTCATGCTGCTTCCTCTTTCCCTGATTTGAGCTTCCTAGTTGCAGGCTCGACCCTTCTTGCTCCTTTCTAGAAGGGGGCTAGTTCCTCCCTTCAAGCTCCTTTTCCTCGCAATCAGGTTCAATCTTGGCCTTCTTCAATTTGAGCTCCTTGTCTTTAATATCTTTTGCCCAAATGGCAAATTGAGCTGCAGCATCATAGATAGCTGTAGAGAATGCAGGCACATTTGATCTGTGACCTGGGCAATGGCAAATGGCATTCTCTACAGCCAGATTTTGTATGCACAAACACTCCAAAGCAAAAAACATGCACAGGGTGGTAGCACGTAGGCCATCAAATACAGCAGTCATCTATGATGGGGGTATGGCAGACCATGCATTTCGGACCCTATTGCATAGTAAGATAGGCATCCAATTTAAACTATTATGACTGTCAATACCACAGTCTTGCTCTGTACATGACGAAGTTGCTTCTTCATTCCTTCCTCCTCATCCTAAGGTTGCGGATGTTCTCCTTCATCTCCTCCACTTTTTGCTCACTTTGTGCAACAGCTTCATCTCTCGTCTATGCCTTTCCATGTAAACCAATTTTGTAGCGGCCTCAGCTTGCTCTTGTGCCTGCAAGGCCCTCGCTTGTGCCACCTCTTCCTTGTCTTCTGCACCTTCCTTGGGATACTTTTCTCAAGTTGCACTGCCTTTGCTGTATCGGTGGCTTTCTCTTGTAGAAAAGTCACCTTCTGAGACATCTGCTTCTCGTATTGCTCAAAAATCCCTTTGAGGGTAGATGCCATCAGGTGCATTGCAACTCCAGCGGACTAAGATGACAATTGGGATTTGCCATCCATGCAATTCTTCAGGTTGGTTAACGTGCTCTTGGAGATCATCCTTGAGAAAGATACATCACATCCTTTTAGTTGCTCTACTACTGCTTGAACCTGCCAGAACTTGCAAGTTCCTCTCATATCAGGAAAGAAGTCAATGGTCTTCTTCATCACATCTTAGAGGTCTGTTGGCAAGCTCAAAATCTTGACTCCACCAGCTTTACTAATCTGAGTGTTGGGGTATACGTCTAGAATATCCTGTCTCTTCCACTGCTTCTCGAAAAAGTCTGCTTGCAAACTACCTCCAGAAATTCCTAGAGCATTTTCAATCATGCTTTCATTGATGGTAATCTTTTGACTTGACAGACTAGTTGCCCCTCCTTCACGTTCACCTCCTGCACCATCCTAGTGAAGTTTTGGAGAGCATCCAAATTGGGCTTTTGAAGAGCAAGAGAGGAGATCCCATATGTCATGATTTCAAGATTAGGGGAGGAGGGGCTCTTGCACTGTGCTCCAAAGGGGGAGGAAAGGTTGTGTGAGGAGATCCCGAGCTATGCAGGGTCCATTACGAGAGGGGATAGAAGTTGCAGGAAGAGTGCAAGGGAGATAGAAATGGTCGAGAGGGATAGAAGATGAAACAATGAAGGAAATCAAATAGTCAAGGCTTGAGTTTGCAGTCCGATTGCAAGGGAGTAAGAAATGGTCGAGAGGGATAGAAGATGAAGCAGTGAAGGAAATGGAATAGTGGAGCCTTGAGATTGCAAGGGAGAACAAAATGTTCGAGAGGGATAGAAGAGGAAACGGTTAAGGGAATGGAATAGCGATTTATAGCCTGACTACACTATGAAGGTGAGAGCCACCGTAGTGGTTGGCCCAAATTTTGAATAATTCAAGGTGGGAGTACCGACTTGCATGGTAATGAATGATTAGAGGTGGTGGCATCTAAGATTCCCGACCACATCTGTGGTGGCGACTAAGACGATTGGCAATTAATTACTAGCCACCGCAATGGCCCGCAATTACTCAGCTTCCAGTTACCACCATTGGGCTTGCATGCATGATTACTACAAGTGCAGTAAATTATGGTAATGAGGGATTAGAGGTGAGGCTGTCATCAGCCACGTCTATCATGGATACAATTCCATCGTGCCACTGCTCACCCACCACCGTGCTTTAGCATGCATGATCACTACGAGTGTAGTAAAAATTACTAGTCATCGAGATCACATGCTTAGTAGAGAACTAGAGTGCATGGTCATGAGTGACTAGACATGGTAATGAGTGATTAGACATGGTAATAAGTGATTAGACATCTAATCATGGTAATTAGAATTACTGCCCGATGTTGGTGGCTCTCATCAGCCATGTCTATCGTGGCTATGATTCCACTGTGCCACCGCTCACCCACCTTCGCACTTTAGCATGCATGATCACTACGAGTGCAGTAAAAATTACTAGTTACCGGGCTCGCATACTTAGTAGAGAACTAGAGTGCATGGTAATGAGTGATTAGACATGGTAATGAGTGACCTAGATATGGTAATGGGAATTACTACCCGGTGGTGGTGGCTCTCATCAACCACATCTATCATGGCTAAGATTCCACCAAGATGGCAGTTAATTACCAGCCATCGGAGTGGCACCACATGGCATCTTCTTCATGATTACCAGCCTGTCTGGGGGATTCCACCGCGGTGACCTGCAATTAATATGGATGGAACCTCGGGCTCTAGCCACCGATGTGGCTCAAACTTTAATATATATGTAAAATCCATGGCATTTGGCATTTTACTATGTTGCTCTGATCTGCCCATGCTCTGCTACTTTGCTCCACACCCTTCCTCTAGCTCTTTTCCGCCCCTGCTCTACTTTGCTCCATGCTCCCTCCTCCAACTCTCCTCATTGCATCTGCTCCCCTGCTCATCTGCTGCTCACCCACTCATCTTTAGCATGCCTAGTACCACCCCCCCTCGATGCTCAGTGATCCTAATAATATCTGCCTTCTCATATAAGGTGATTGTGTTGCACTCACCTAGAGTAGAAATGCTAGCACTAGTGGAGACCCTTCGTTCCCACAAGCGATTCCCCACACATCTGAATGTCATCACCTTAGATAACATGCTCACAGAGGGCCTCTTTATGTGGCTATGCTATGTGGGTTCCCCCTAGATAATGATGAAGGCCTTAATATTTTCAAATTAGAGTACTCTTGACTTGTTGGGGGGGCCATAATCTGAGTCCTGGCACTATGCATGGTCTTTGGCCTCTCCATCATATCCTTCTTTGGCTCCCTAAAAGTTTTTAATGCAACAAGCTAGACTGGTAGAAAGTTGAGTTGTACAAATTCCCTCTTGCTCAGACGAGGCTCTTAGCAATGGCTGGATGTAATCTTTTGGGCTCTCAATGATCTTTTGGCTCTCTAGATGTAATGTTTTGGTCTCTAAGGCATTTATGTAATCTCTTTTTGTTCAATTTGAGGGTCTCATTATGCACTGTTGTTAAATTTTATATTTGTATTTGAATGGGGGCGCTACTTGTAATCTTTTGGCCGTTAAGGCTCTCAGCAATTGCCGAGTATTTATAAATGTGAGATCCTCTGTTCAATTTTTGCTCGGTATAAGTTGATCATTTTTATATAACTTGTTATTGGACGTAGGTGTACATTGTAATCTCTTTTGCTCAATTTTCACTCAATAAATTATACTTTTGCTCTCGTTTGTATTTACTACACAAGGACTAAAATACCAGGAAAGGACTACAATTTCCTTGGTTTATGACCAAAATAGTGTTAAAATAACTCCGACCTGTTGTGGTTGCATGGAGATACATCTAGAAAAATACAATTAAACTTTCAAAAAATGCAATTGACGATATGGCCCCTCTAGGGGCAAGGGCCATATCGACGTGCATTATACAATATCCAGGATGCCATTGGACAGAAATGGCATGTCGATATGGCCCTTGCCCCTAGAGGGGACCCCTCCAGGGCCATATCGTCAATTGCATTTTGCTTGGTTGCACAACGGAATACATTTTCCTTGGTACACAAATATATATCTCTAAGACCCAATGGGTGGCTTTCATAGATCTCTTTGTGTTTGCTAGTGCACTGGTCATCATAGACCTACTCCTATAATACGTAAAAATAGGTAACGGAGCTATAACTCCAAGAACCAGTGTGGTGGTCTCTCCAAGACAACCTTGAATTCTAGGCACAGGTGGTCAGGCCACCTGCTGCACTGAGGCGATGCTCAAAATGATAGATTATGTCTCACTATTATGCCAAAAGCTAGCGCGGTGGCCTATCCAAGCCAACCTATGATTTGCATGGGCTATGGGCAAAGAAGCGACAAAAGGTTGCACGATGACAAGTGGTCAGCACTGCATGCCCAGTGACAGGCGGCAAAGTTGCAGCAAAAGGTTGCACGATGATAAGTGATCAAGGGGTGTAGGCCAAAGACTACATTGCATGAAGCAGTGCAAAGATGCCATGTGTCGAGCTATGCGATGTTCTGAATAAATGGATTGCGTCTCATTATTACGCCAGTGTGCCTTCATGACATCGGGGAAATTTTTGGCGAGAGTGCGAGTCTGTGCAAAATTCAAATATTCACCCAGGAGCACATCGTGTCACGGCCCCAAAATGGTCCCCAAAATAGTTTCACGATTGGCTACACCCAAGCAAACGTTGACCCAAAGGCTTTAGGGAAAACATACCTTGGATCATGAAAAGATTTTTGGATGAAATATCCTAATCAAGTTTGGATTCCCTATTGAAATCATGTCATGTCAAGGGGTTAATTTCATCAATTCAATAATACAAATCATGACAAAGGAGTTCCTAGTTTATTAAAGAAATTCTACCACTTACTATCCAAGAGTGAATGGCCAAGAGGAGGTCATGAACAAGGTACTTAAGTACATCCTTAACAAGATTGTGAATGAAAATCAAAATGATTGGTATCATAAGCTACAAACCATGCTATGGGCCTATAAGAAAACAATCAAGGTTACAATGAGACACATGCCTTTCCAACTGCATGTGGTCTTAAAGTGATAGTGCTAGTAGTACTTTTTGTACCAAGCCTAAGGATAGCAATGAAATATATGAACACTTGGAAGGAAGCACTAAAGGACAAACTAGATGAATTTATAAGATTGATAAATTGTAGCTACAAGCAACTTACTTGCAAAGCATAAGATAGAGGAGGAGGAAGATGTGGCATGACTAGCACATCAAAAAGATAAATATATGGAAGGCATGATGTTCCACATATCACAACTCTCACATTGTTAAATTTTCTTATCTTACAAGAAGAATATTCATGACACATAGGATATCATTGTGCTAATAGATGTCAAAGGAGAAAAATCGACCAAAAGGCAAAGACATTGACGTGAACCTTGAAGAAGTTGAAAATTAATAAATAAGTCAAAGACTTCAATAGTAGAGATGGAGATTCAATCACTAATGGAGAGATCTTGTAGTGAGGAAGAAAACCAATGAATCATGTGAATGCAATTGATAGAGCTTCAAGATTTGTCATGGATGGAGGTTTTGACAAAGAGGTGTTGAGAGAAGCAATAGGAAACTATGACCTGAAAAATCATTCCTTCATACTAAAAGGAAAAAATATCATTGTGGATTATCCTAAAGTAGTTAAAGCTTGCAAATTTCCCCTAACAAAGGAGAACAATCTAGATCTAGCGATAAAATTTTGATTCTTTGTTTCTTAATAGAGTAACATTCTAGGGATAAAGATATGTAAACAACAATGCAAGAACATGAAGGAAAATGACTCCATAGGTTTCTATTCAAGAGGATACAACTCAAATCTTTAGACACATATATCTAGTAGCAAAGGCAACAAGCCCTCAAAGAACAAAGGGCTGAACAGGGTGTAGCTATGTGATGCTAGTATAGGAGGAGGATAGAGATGGTTGCTCTCTCTCTCTCAAGCCTCCCCCTAGTCTTGACAAAAAAGAGAGAGTAAAAAACACACAAGCATAAACTCTGTGTGTGTGTGTGTGTGTACATATATATATATATATACATATACATATATATGTACACACACACACACACACACACACACACACACACACACACACATATGTATGCATGTATACACACAGACACACACATGTATATACACATCATGCTCAGTTCCCCCCCCCCCCCCCTCTCTCTCTCTCTCTCCGCACACCAAAGAGTGTACAAAAGAAAGAGATACTATATGGGTATAGCAACCTATGATTATATAGACCATAACAAATCGTTACAAAAGGTAATAAGTTCAAATCTTGTCAAAAAGCTTCAAACTTAGGTCAAGGAATAGATTTTGGAAAGAGATCTACCATGTTGTCTTCAATGGGAACATAAAACAATTGTATATGACTTGCTGATAATCTCTCTTTGACATAGTGATAATGAACCTCAATATGCTTGGTGTATGCATGGATACTGGATTCCATGCAACATCCAAAGCACTCTGACTGTTAGTGAAGATGATTGCAGGAGCTATCTGACATACATGAAGATTTGCAAGTAACTTCCAAAGCCAAACACACTCCATTGTAGCTGTAAAAGCTGCTCTGCACTCAACCTCACAACTAGAAGTAGCAACTATAGTCTGCTTGTTGCTAAACCAAGAGATGCATGAAGTAGCAAGCATGAAACAGTTGCCACTACGTGACACACGGATGTCAGAACAACTAACCCAATCACTATCAGTGAATCCATGCATGAAAAGTGAAGAATTGTCCTTGTAGAGAAGGCCCAGTTGTCGAGTGCCTTTGAGATACCTGAAGACATGCTTCATGGCCTGCCAATGGTGTGTAGAAGGTTGTGCATGTATATGCTCAAATGTGAGACAACATATTGAAGATCTGTCCTGGTATGGCATAAATAAATCAAATAGCCAACTGCCTACTGCTACTGCTGCTGATAGAGAGTGATATCACATGCACCACTATCATCCTCAGATGAGAAATGAAAACTAGGATCTAATGGTGTGGATACAGGCTTGCAATCCTCAAATTGAAAAAAGTTGCAAAAGCCATCCAATGTACTTGGATTGTGACATCAAAATACCGCCCTCATTGCTAGTAAATTGAAAACCAGGCTCTAATGGTGTGGATATGGGCTTGCAATCCTCAAACTAAAAACATTGCAAAAGCTATCCAATGTACTTAGATTGTGACATCAAAATACCCCCCTCACTACTAGCAAATTCAATGCCCAAATAATAATGCAAAGGACCAAGATTTGGCATAGCAAATGACTTTTGCAAGTCAAACTTAAATGCTGCAATTTTCTCAGCATGTGTTCCAGTAACAAGCATGTCATCCACATAGAGTACTAAAATCAGCAAATTTGTCCCACTCTTGTGGATGTGAAGTGTAGCCTCTGTAGGTCTCTTTTGAAAGCCAAGACTTAGTAAATGAGCATGTATCATTGCATACCAAGACCGAGATGCCTGTTTTAATTCATAAAGGCCTTTCTCCAATCGGCATACCTTCCCTTTAAAAATTTCAACCTCAAGCCTAGGAGGTTGGGTAACATAGATTTCCTCTTGCAAGTGCCCATGAAGAAATGCTGCTTAATGTCAAGCTGATGTACCTCCCAATGAAATTGGGCAGCAAGGGCAATAACAATCCCGATAGTTTTGGATGCTAGAAGTGAGGGAAAAAGTTTCTTCAAATTCAATGCCTTGTTGCTGTGCATAACCCTTTGCAGCAGCAAGATGGGCTTTGTCACGGTCCATTAAACTATCAACTTTCTGTTTGACCTTGTATACCTCCTTAGTTCCAATGGAAATGGGCATTCTTGCCAGGATGCAAGTCACACAACTCCCAAGTGTCATTTTGATGGATGGAATTCAATTGAGCTTGCATGGCCTGCAACCAACATGTTAGATATCAATGCTCCGCTCTCGTGTAACTACGCAGGATCCAGCTAACTCTACTTGTAAGCCCCCCATATGAGGAGAAGGCATTTGAGTAGCTCGGTTATCTGGTAGGTCCTGGTTTGGACACCAGATGGGGGCCATGTGTGGCCTGATGGCTGGATAGCTTCAGATAGAGTTGGCACACTGCCAACTAGGCTACATGCAAGTGCGGGAAGGCATCCCATGACTGACCGCACTAAGGGTAGATGGAGCATTTCTCAGGCAGCCCACTCTTGGGTTGTGGGGCCCGTTTGGAGCCCCAAATGATCCCAGATGGCTCCGAATGGAAACCGTAGCTTAGTTGCTCTATTTTGTGCCACGGTTTTAATGTGTGGTCGGTGGCCTACCGACCTTCAGTTGGTGGTTTTGGGCCGACTGGGTCGGTCTCCCAATTGGGTCTAACCAACTACGACTGGTGGCTATGTAAGAGCAAGCTCGTGAAGCCCATATTCATCACTGGCTACAACAACCTGGATTCCTTAGCATCCAACCTCCGTCCTCTATTGTTTCCAGCACACCATCGAAGCTTCTCACACAGGAGCGCACGGCTGGGAGGCAGCACCATCTATTGTATCAGTTTTATAGTAATCAAAATTTTGATTCTCCATACTATCTGCTTTTCTCTCTTGCATACGAGTAACTATTATATGTTGAGCAAAGACGTATTGTTTTCTTACACAACAATGATTTTCAAAAGCATCCTTATGGCATAGAGGCTCTTCATTGCATATTGTAGCAACCAATGTAGAAGCAACGAATTAGCATCTTCTTTTCCAACATTTGCTCTTGTATGGGTTGGCAGAGGAGCATCTTTTTTGCTCTCTTTGAGAGTGTCAAACAGCCAACGAGGAAGTCTTTTGGGCTCCAAAATTTCAGCTCTCTCTTGGTCATTACCCTGTGCATAACATCTTGATCAATCGGAGGCATTTCAGGATGTAAATTTTGCTAATTTTAAGACTAAACAACTAGCTATAAATGACCATCAAAAGAAGGAGGAACCTCAGACATCATGGGGTCTCACTAAAACAAAGGCATCAAGCTATCAAAAATATCTAATGCATCAACTATGGGCTGTTTTTTACAATCAAGCAAATGCATGGATGATGAATCATAAAAAACATCTCTACTAACAAAAACTTTTCCCATACAGGGCTAGTAGAGCTTGTAGCCCTTGCTTTCTAAGCTATACCCAATAAAAATGCATTTGACAACTTTGTCATCCAACTTTTTCCATGTCTGTGAGGGCACATGTGCATATGCCAAGCAACCAGCATCTACTCAAAATATAATTTGCACACATGATTGCATCCAACCACAACTTGTTAGGCAAGTGCTTCCCGTGAGCATACACCTAACCATCTCCATGACTGATATATTTTTCCTTTTAGCCAAGAGATTCCGCTAAGGAGTGTATAGCATCGTGCATTGATGATATATGCCATATGATGCAAAAAAGCCAGTAAATTCTTTTGACATATATTCACACCCACTATTAGTATTTATGTTGGCAATTTTCAGCCCACTTTCATTCTCTACCGAAGAAATAAAATGCTTAAAGCACATGAAGACATGAGATTTGGAATTTAGAGCAAAAATCCAGGTGTATCCAGTGAAGTTATCAATGGAAATCACAAAATAGTAAAATCCACTTATGCCTACAACTCTCATAGGACCACAAACATCACTATGAACCAAGTACAAGTTGTAGGATACACCAGCTCTCCCATACTTGGGAAATGCAAAACGGTGCATCTTTCCAAGTAAACATGCTTCATAGACATGCTTTGAAGGCATATGCATCTTAGGAAGATCAACAACCATGTCTTGCTTATGTAACTTCACAAGTGCTCCATAATTGAGGTGTCCAAACCTCTCACACCATAATGTGTTTGCCAAGGTAGAATCGTCAACAACATATGCATCAACAAGTCCAACATCCTCTAGACATCTATCATATGCATCAAGTCTGTAAAGTGCTCTAAGCAATGTGCTAGTCAACACCATGATAAAGGAATATGTAACATCATAAACTACACACCATCAAAGAACCTGATATCCACAAGTAGCTACAGCTGAAATGGATATGAGCTTTTGCAGATCCCTACTAGTATAGTACATTGTCTAGAGTGACTAGACCAACAAACATTATAGATTGCACACCTAACACCATCAAAGAACTGATATCCACAAGTAGCTATAGTTGAAATGGATATGAGGTTTTGTGGATGCCTAGTACATATAGTACATTGTCTAGAGTGACTAGGCCACTAGATACTGAAGTAATGGCATGCTTGCCCAATGCTTTTTACTGAATAAGATGCATTACTTGTGCATGTAATTGTTCCCCCCTTTGGTGCATCTGCAAGTGAGTTGAATAACTTCGGGCAAGAATTGATGTGCTTGCTAGCACCATTGGCCAAAAACCATGCATCAAACCATCTGAAACTATCATGTAGGCATCATGAATAGAAGGATTGTATTGACAAGTAATGAGAAAAGCCCAATGTTGTGTAAAATTGGCAGTCTCATGCCTGTCATTTGTATTATGAGCACCAAAAACTGCAAGACATGAATCCTTCTTATTCTTTTCAGATGCAATTCTTTTCTTGCACTCAGTGATATCATGTTCAGGTTTCTTGCAGTAGTTACATCTCTTCTTCTTCTCTCCAGGAAGATGCATTAGAGGAATGATGAGCATATGTATTAGTGGGTTCACCAATTGAAACTTTCCCCTTGTAGTTGTTTCTATGTTGTGTGGAAAAGGCTTGATCACTAGCCATAGAAGCATTTCCATTCACATGGCTTTGTTCTTCTTGTAAAACAAAAGGGCAACTAGTTGGTCAAAATTATAGTGGTTGGCATTGCCCATGGCAACCAACTGCAAAGTAGTGGCAATGACCTGGTATGAATTAGGCAATCCATTAAGTGTCATGGATACAAGATGACAATTCGGGAGGACTACCTCATCAATATTTGCCAACTACTCTTTCAAATCTTTAACATTGGTAACATAGGCATCCATGTTACCACCCTCTTCAAGCTTTAAGTCCACTACATACCCCATCATATAAGCCCACATGGGGTAATTTGTGCTATCAAGTTTGTCCTCATATCCAAGCATCCCAAAAAGATAATATTTATTGCCAGCCATAGTGTAAAAGTGCAAGGCAAAAGCACCAACTGACAATGCAAATGAAAGGAGTGCAATCTCCCAAATCGAAAGGTAATTTACAGCATAAGCTTCAAATCTTTTCCAATTGCAAATATGTGGTTGTCACAAAGTGTACCTGCTACAAAAGACTTCCAAAGGAAACACAGGGCCTTTTCACAATTCCAAGGATCCAAAAGAAAGACTATTTTGCTAGAAATAATAGAAGTCAGTGCAGTAGGAGCTACCTAAGTGACTTTGACCAAGATGACAGGCAAAGAAAATGCTCTAAACTTGCAAACAAGTAGTCACCCTTGTAGGATAGGTGAAATGGACAATAAATGGCAGCTGAGGGTGCCAAGAAGAACTAGAATAGCAAAGGAATATGCTGTATAGGCTGAAGTAGAAGCTTCAAGAAGGTAGGAGCAGTTGCCTAGAGGTGAAGTGCTCTCAACCTGAGATGAGAAACTAGTAATGGAGAGCAAGGTGACTACAGGAAATGACCTCGAATTGTAGCACAATAGGCCAAAAATTTGCAAGGTGGCTAGTAGGAGCGATCACCTACCAATACTAGGCTTTGTAACGGTGAGGGGGTCCCTTAAAATGCCTTAATATGCAAGACCAAGTCAAAAGGCAACAAGAGCCTGGCTACTCTGGAGTAGTCGTCTAGGTAAGTGGAGCACAAAAGAGGATATTTTTAACAAAGAAAAGCTTCGAAATAGCATCAAGTGTTCACACATGTAATCGCACCTTCAGATGGACTCTCAAACAACAAGAAAAAGGCTACCCAAAAGCCACCAACAATGAGATGTAGAGGGCT
This sequence comes from Dipteris shenzhenensis, assembly GCF_047967505.1. Classification (NCBI taxonomy): domain Eukaryota; kingdom Viridiplantae; phylum Streptophyta; class Polypodiopsida; order Gleicheniales; family Dipteridaceae; genus Dipteris; species Dipteris shenzhenensis. Next base: position 34,715,813 of record NC_141609.1, on the reverse strand, counting down.
TGAGGTGGCTGGAAATGGCTAAGCGGTGAGGCCTTGACCTGCTCTGATACCATTGCAGACTAGTGCATGCAAAGAAGCAACGGAAGATGAAGCATTCATTGAAGTCCATACTGCTGTAATGAGTGGGAGAGAAGTACAAATTACATGTAATAAAGAAACCCTAGGATAGGGTGTCCTAGTAGCACCTAGTGTATGAAGTGGCACATGCCATAAGTGCCCTAATTTTCCTAACTGCCCATATCTAGGCCTACAAGGCAATAAGTGGGAACATAAGACCCCAATGGATACCCATGGGATGGCCTACAATGGGATCTTAAAAAGATTTAAGTATTTATTTTCCCTTTGATTTCCCATCTCTTTAAGGGATGTGTGGCCATTCTAGTTCTATAAGTGTACATTGTATGTTGCTAAGTTTGCACAATAAACTCCCTAACCCATATCAACTTGGAGAGAGAGAGAGAGAGAGAGAGAGAGAGAGAGAGATTATCTTTTGCAAGTGACAAGCATGGTGGTTGATATAGAAAGCTAAGCTATCCATTTGACCAATGTCTTGGTTTAGTCCAACCACTAGATTGGTTACAACCATTATGCTAGTGGTTATAGCAACAAGCCACTTGGTAACTAGCATAGTGGTCGTAAGTAGATAGATGATTGTAATACCTAGCTTGATGGTCTTTTCTAGCTAGCCTAATATTTTAGGTAATGTCTTGATGGTCAAAACAATAAGATATTTTGGTTGATGGATTATAAAGAGCTAATGTTCTTTAGCTTATTGGCCCAGTCTAGCGAGCCCATGATTTAGAAACCACCTCGATAGGTGAAACAATAAGCTTGTTGGGTTGATGAACATATTTTGCATGTATAGTGAGTTAGTGTTCTTCGTGCGTTGGAAAGTTCATTTCCTTAAGCTTTAACATAATTTCAAACAACTATATGGAAGACGCAATGAGTATCCTTAAAGATTTAGGTTTATAAAGTATTTTTAGTAATTTATTGGATTATTTAATAGAGCTATACATAAAGTTAATGGGTAAGAATCCTAATGTAAAGCTTGAGAAAAAGAGCTTTGAGCATGGCAACTTGCAATTCCTAGTATGCTAAGAGACTCAAAGCTAGGAATGTGTCATGCTCCAAAACATGCATACAATTTGACCTAACTTGGCATTCTTTGAAAGAGTTGAGATGTGGAAATACGATGGAGCATTGCTACATGGAGATGGATACTCATATCTCCAAGCTACGAATGACTTGAGATGTGGAAATATGCTCGAACATTGCTACATGGAGATAGATAACCATGTCTCCAAGGTGAATATCTTGTCTATCAACCACTTGGATCCTCGTCATGTGTTGCAAGGACAAGAAAGTTTGATAGCTAAAGGTCTATTTGGGAGCTATTGATTTGTCCAAATGGGGACTCTGAGTGGAACCACATTTAATGCATTCAAAGAAAAGATCAACCGTGTGGCATGAAGGAGGAGCAATTTGTCTACCCAAATGAATTCACAGTGGAAAAACCATTAGTCATAAACTGGAGGAGATGCAAAATGGTTAATGTTGAAGGATCATTAAAAAAGAGATGCTATTGTCATAAGCCCACAAAATGTAGTAGCTTATAGATCAATTAGTTGAATCCATCCCAAAATACGTGCTCACAATTTTACAACTTACTAGCAAGATAAGTGATTCAGGACATGCCTGTTCAATTTCACTAAGGACACAATTATCTTTGTGATTGATTTTATTAAAAATGACTCATTTCAAGAAGAAGATAAAATACATAATGCACATTGGTACAACAAGTAGTTAAAAATTTTAGTTCATATCACCTATAACCATTTGCTTGATTCTATGACTGATATGATTGCCTATTAACTCCAAGGCATTTAAGAAAGTATGTGCACGTACCATTTCTACATTTCAAATTATAAGAAGTAAATTGTTGTCAAAATTGCTTTTCTATTACACTAGGAGTGGTTCACCAAACATTATCCCCGAGTACAAGAAATGATAAAACAACATTGCATGTGGTCACATGGTCCTTCCTCTCCATTTAATTCAACCCAAAGATTCAACTTTGTTGATATCCATACCTAAGTTGCATTAATTTGCTCATTTTTTAATTCAAAAAACTGCCCAAAAAATGTGAATTTCTCAATTTAAATCGATTCAAATGCCTTACATTCTTTGATGCATACAGATTAAGTTATTTATACAAATAAGCCTTATTCACATGGCTATTTTCACTTATTCAGACAAATACTAATTGGCTTTCACCTTTCTCATTGCCCTGATCTACTCTCTTGCTGCCGCTCCTTGTGCTTTTTAAGTTTCTTGGAATTTCATAGTTGGGTTTATATAAGTCTTTTGTCTTTTTTTCTTCTCAAAGTGGCACTCATCTCTCTCTTGAGAGTTGTGTGTTGCAATTTTGTTTTAAGTCGTGTTTTGAGTTTTTAAAGATCAAACTAGCAATAATCTCTCCCAAAAGAGTTGTGCGTTACATTTTGAGGTCAATTATAAGCGTGTTTACATATTTTTGTTTTAAGGTTTTTAAAGACTCAGCTAGCACTTCTCTCGAGAAATTTGTGTTACAGTCTAACTTAAATTATAAACATGTTTGTTTTTAAACAGCTAGGCTAGTACTCATCTCTCTCTCGAGTCGTGTGTTGCAATTTGAGTTAATTTTTAGGATTGTAGTAGTTTTATCAGAGTTTCCCCCTCGCACCATTATTGTTCGTCATTGTAACCATCCCGCTCATGCATTGGTTAAACTGATGGGAAGATGAAGGGACTAACCCTTCCATTGTGTAACCAAATGGCATCACAATTGTTTGCTGATGACATAATGGCACTCTGCCAAGAAGACCAAGTGAGTGTATCCATCTTGTTTAGCACCCTCCAGCTCTTTTGCCAGGCGTCAGGGTCCATGTGCAGCTCAAAAAACCCCCCCAGTTCTGATTATTGATCAAGGGGTGGTCATCAAGTGTCTTGGAGCACTGTTAGGCCTAAATTTGTAGATCAAATAGAGATTTGAAAGGTTTAAGGCTAAAACTAAGGCAAAATTGAGAGTTTGGCATGGGATTGTGCTTGGATGCAGTGTGAGGTTGCTAGTGATTTAGCACATCCTTGTCGTGTCCACGACATATCTTTCTTCAATCTAGAACTTCAAGAAGGTGCACTGGCTTGAGGTAGAGAAGCTTCTATGGGCTTTCCTTTGGGTAGAGGAGGGGGACCGAAGGCGATTCCGCTTTGTTCTTTGGGAAGCCTTGAAAGCCCCGAAAGCCCAAGGCTGCATGAATCTCCTGGACATCAAACTAAGAAACATGTCCTTGGTCTCCAAGTGGCTCCCACGAATGTTTGATGTTCATTCCCCATGGGTTAATTTTGCGAAATGTTTCATCGAATAGGGTAAAAGTAAGGGTGCGGATATGGGTAGGCCTTGAATGGTATGGTATGATCGGAGTTCCAACTGCATGTTGTAGGGTCGGACTTGATCATAGGATTGATAAATGCATGGAAATCATGCTTGGATCTTCTTTCTTGGAAAGGTAAAGCCAGTTAAAAGTGAATGCTAGTCTCTTTAAGAGAATTCGGTGGAGTAAAGCCTCTAGATCTAGGCACAACCTTACCAGGGCAAGATCATTGTTCAAGAAAGATGTTAGAACATGGGCAGATATGTGGGGTCAAAGCAAAGCAGACTGGCAACCGATCAATGAGCTAAAGATGAGCTTTCACTTATGAAGGGGGAGGCAGACATATTGAATGCTCTTTGGGTTCACATGCTTGAAAACTTACCCATGAATTAGATTTCATGCCGAGAGTGAAGGGACAATCAATGGGTGAATGGAAGAACCCCTTCCAAAAACTCTATGCCAATGCTTTAGGATGCCTCAGGGACTCACATTAGTCCTGGAATTGAATACAAAGTGGTCACTTAGAAGAAGCCCCAGTTGGTGGAAACAAAGATTCAAAGGCATATGGAAGCATTGCCAGTCCAGCTGGGCTAGTATCTTGCTATTGAAAGTGGTTAATCACAGGCTTTCAGTGGGAGGCAAGATCTTGTAGTACTTATCGGTTAGACCGCTCTGTCCACTGTGTGGGTGTACCACCGAATTTGTCTGGCACTTGTTCTGGATCTTCCAGGTGGTTAGAGAGGTTTGGAGGAAGACAAAAGCGGTGATCAAGAAGTCTGGCCTCATGGCCAAGTTTTACCTAGGTGTGCAAGATTTTCTTATACTATTGTTAGATAAGATTTCGACATAGGTACTAGAGCTAATCTTCTTGGTGCTGACTTAAGGTGGTGTACAACACCTTATCTAAATTAATTGAAGCACATGTCAGTGTAGAATTAATGTATAAGAAAAAGATATTAAGATAACATGTAAGGAAGAATGGGATAAGGAAATTGTCATCTTAGATGATGGGCACCTCTTCATTCACATTCACATCGTTTTGGACAATAATAAGGAAGGAAGTTCTCTTTATCCCAATAGTAACTACAAAAATATAATTGAGTAGCAAGCTAATTATGTATACCATAGACATATACCATTCTTGGTGTACGACATTTGATGTCCATATACTATATAACTATAAGGTCAAAGGCAAGGGAAATATCATTGAGTAGCAAGCTAATTATGTATACCATAGACTTTTGTTGTTGTTGTTGTTCTCTCTCTCTCTCTCTCTCTCTCTCCCCTAATGTTTAAAAAATTATAATAATAACATAAAGCCGACTTGTATTAGGGGGGAGGTCAAGCCCCAGGGAGGAAGACCTAGATAAAAAACCAAAACAAAAGATGGCCCCAGCTAAAGGGCAACCGCCGCCCAAGGCCTACACTGCCACGCAATTCCCAGACACTACAAAAAGTGGATGATCTTCAAAAGACATGCCCCTAAAAGAGAGTCCTTCCTCATAAGCAGGACCCCACAATCCAAGACAATCCTTTTCAATTCATCTACAATCATCGAATCTCTGACACCCACCGAAATCTGACGGCAGAAAATCAAGGTATTATGGGAGTACCAGATCGCCAAGCATACACGCACTCTGATATGCACCCAATTGCAAGCTAAGGTCGATGGTAACTTAGTTGTGTCCCCCAACATCACTAACTTCCAATTAAGCTCGAATGTCTGCCAAAGCCCTGCAAGTTTGACTGCCTTCTCCACTTGTTTCCAAACCTGCCAAACAGTGCAGCATTCCCAGAACAGGTGTTTAACCGTTTCCCTTGCCAGCCCACACACACCACACATTGGATTGATTGCCATCCATTTTGACAATCTGCCTCTAACCGGGAGCCAACAATGAAGAATTTTCCACAACAAAAAAGATTGCTTCCCTGGCAGGGAAGACTTCCAAATGGCTTTGAATCGCTCTTTCCACCACGCCTCGTCCCAACGGAGATTCCATTTTCTATTCAAAACTTCTCTTAATTCGCCCCTACAAAGTAAATGCAAGAAGACCACCTTGGCTGTGAGTTTGTTGAGCTCGGTTCTCCCAATCATCCAGCACTTACTTCTCCACAGCAAAGAGGGAAAGGGATTGGACGGCCACCATTGCGGCACTGCAGCCACAATTCAAGATGAAAACGACGTGTCAGCCTTGGATAACTTGAATTCACAACGAACTTGAAGGATTGGCTTCCAAAAGGCCACCTTACAGTCCCAAAGCTGGACCCAGTACCTCACACCCTTTCTATGAAGCGATCTTGCTCTCAACAAGTCCAAGGACGCTAATGGTTTTAGATTTGTCGTTACAGTGCCTCCCCACCAAATATGCTCCAACAAACTTGCATCCCCCCGCAACCTAGTACTCCCTCTCCACTCCAACAGGCTAATACATTGTTTCCACGTGCTTATCAAGCCCGAAATCAATTCTGACCCTGACAATTTCAGTGGAAAATACGAAACCACCTTATCATACCAAGACAGGCCTGACCATTGACCTGTTTTCTTTCCTCCACTTTTATCTATAAAAAATCTAGCTACTTCAACCCACAGTATTGAGCCATTGAGGTATTTGACCAGCCACTTGGCCAAGAGAGCAGTGTTTCTCAGCCCTATGTCAGGGAGTGCCAGGCCTCCCTGAAGCTTAGGGTATTTGATCTCATCCCAAGGAACATAGTGGCATTTCCGTGAATTACCATCCTCTGCCCATAGAAAAGATCTGAATAATTGCTCAACCTACTTCCAATGTGAATCTTTGAAGTTCCACACTGAAGTAAAATAGGTAGTAGTAGTAGATAAAATGTGATTAATCACCAAAATCTTGGCATTCCATCCCATTTTCAGGCCATGCCAGCTAGCTAATTCTTGAAGCAGCTGCTCCTTGAATCAGAGATATTCCAAGTCCCAGGGGGGCACCTAAATACCGCACAATCTCCCCTCTAGGAACCCACTTGACTGGCAAACTAGCTGCCCAATCTGGTAAGGCATCCAAACTCGCCCTAATGGCAAACATTTTTGAGAGACTACAAATAGACCCCGAAGCATCACAATAATCTTGAATAGCTTGGAATCCTTTTAGATTCTTGTAGAAAGACCACCAAATCATCAGTGAACATTTGCATGTAGAAATGTTTCCCTGAGGGAAGGGATACTCCCTGCAAATCCCCATTATGTTGAGTTTATGTTCCTTAAATAGAGACGTGGACATTTCCTTAATGATATGTTATGAGCTATATTGTCAACCCATAAAACCCCTACAATAGGGATTGAATAGCTTCAATTTCCTTGAACATGGTGCTTTAAAGGCTCCCTCCAAGATATCTTTCTTAATTAGTATTTTTGTGGGACTTCCATGCATGTATCGAGAAACATGTTGGATGCAAATCACTACTTTGACTCCTTGATATCCCAAGGGGTCAAGGAAACAACTTTGTTTGCTCTAGGTTATGATGATGAGGTTGCACGATTGCTATGTCCAAAAATAAGTCATTGAGGGATAGTAATCCAATTGGGGGATTTACTATGTAAAAACCCTTCGTACTACGCGTGTTTAGGGGCCCAATATGTATACTCTTCTCTTATATAGGAATGTTATCATAATCCTTCATAAACTTTTATTTTTTTCCTGAAATCCCATTTAGAATTCCTTCTATAAGTATAATTCTGAAAAAAGATATGTAAATTGAAAACCCCATTCTGATGATTGCACGTTGTATCTTACATATTCCTTAAAGGCCATTCAAGAATCTTCTCTCCCGAGCTGAAACAGCCTATGGAAAAGGTCGAATATGGAATAAGTAGTCGAGAAAGTTGTCTGAGGAACGTGAGAGTGGATGGTGGAAGGATCGAGGGGAGTGAAGAGCTATAATGGTAAGGAATGAAAGGAGGGAAATAACTCGTTTTTTCATATAAAAAAGGGTTAGAAATTAAAATGTGAGAAGCATTTCTAGCAAGAAGGAGATGTCCAAGGCCTTGTGTGCATGAATGGGAGAAGTGGGGGGGATGAATAAAGAAAAGGAATAGGGCAAGGGAGGGGTGGGCATTGATGAGAAGTGATGGGGGTTAGGGTGGGGGGCAGTTAAGACGTGGGAAACCGGGGTTAAGGTAAGAGAAAACCAATGCGGGGGGTGGGTTGGGTTAGCTATGGAGGATTGAGCTCAAAGCTCTGTCCTTTATCATCTTCTTGATTTTCTTCTTCATCTTCTTCATCGGTTTGTTTTTGAGAGTTCTTCTGAGCTTCATCTTCTTCATCGTCTTCTTTTGAGAGTTCTTCTGAGCTTCATCTTCTTCCTCGTCTTGTGGTTTCTCTGTTGCTGTCCTTCTTTACCTTCTTACTGCTCCTGCTGTCCTCCTCCTTCGTCTTCCATCTCCTTATTTTTCTTTCTGTCCTTCCCTTCTTCTTATTCTCCTCGTCTTCTCCCCCCCCCCCCCTCTTCCATTTGTTCTTTCGCTTTGCATAGACGCCACCCCCAGTACATCTCCGACCTCCTTTTCGCCCCCTGCCCCCTCTGCCCTTCCTTCCCTTTTCCCGACCTCCTCCCACTTTTCGGACCTCCCGAGCTATCCCCACCCATCCCTTTTCCCGCGCCCACTTTGCTTTAGCCGCGCCAGCGCGCAGCTCTCACGTACATTATTGCCCAGTTTCTGCTTGCTTCCTCCCTAGCGAGTGGTAGTTCTGTTTGCACCTCTTCATTTCTCCGCTTTCGTTTCTCTGCAATTCCTTCCTTACAACATCGCGACAAATACCGTCCCAGCGCCTACCTCCGCCACCGACAAGCTTCACATCGTTTTCATCTTTATGGTATACAGTCCTCAGTGGTTACCGGGCGTGTGAATTTTGAAGACTTTTCTTCGTCGGGCAATCCAACTTTATCTCCCAAGAATCGTTGAAGGACCGCTTATGCAAAGGTTTGAACTTTGAAGTACCTCTTTTGCTGTTCGTCCACATCTGCATTCCGACGTATAATGCGGTGGCCCAATGTGTCGTGACTGCCACCTCCCCATGATCGCTGTTACAATTTTGTCTGCTGATAGTAGTCTGCACTCTGCTACGTGTGTGGTGAGACGAATTGACGAAATTCAGTCTCGACAACCTGTGTCTATAATTCTTCTGGAAATCGTCCTCCAAGATGTTACGCCTCACCAATAGTCCTCTGGCGCAAGCGTGCGCGCTTATCCAGCTTGTCAAGGGTTCGGTTTGAAATGCTGCTCATACTAACCTCAGACACCTTCTAGATGCCTAGGTGTCTCCTTTGATGATACTCTGGCTGATCTCCTCAGCAGCCGCCTTGGCATTTTTCAAAGCTTCTCTAAGCTCAACGCTTACGAATTAATCGCAGCCGTGTTTTAGTTGTGTATAGGGACTCGTCTGAAAGGCGCGAGTACTCAATACCCATAGGAGGAGAGCTGAGGCTAAGTTTGACCAATTGCACAATCTGTTAATGACAAGGTCGCGGAAAAGCCGTATCTGAGAATTCTGTGCTGTAGAACTATAAAGGCGGATATGGCACTTCCAGATAATCTCAATGTTGCAAATGGCAAGGACATAAAGCTGGCAAATGGGGAGACCCTAGCGGCACTGGAAGAGGGGTGGATGCAATACAAGGAGAGTCTTGAACTGAGGAACAAGATGAAGAGTCCGAAGGCAGCCCGCGGCCTGGTTACGCAGGAAACGGAAGCTCAGCCGGCGAGCCCAGGAGGGCAGGGGAAAGTGTGCATACTGACTATCGACGGAGGAGGGATGAGGGGCATAATTCCGGCTAAAGTGTTGATGTACTTGGAGGAAGCGTTGAAGAAGAAGAGCGGAAACCCAGATGCGCGGATTGCAGACTTCTTCGACATAGCTGCAGGGACGAGTGTAGGGGGCCTGATTACGACGATGCTGTTCACGAGCGACGAGAAGGGGAAGCCACTGTTTAGCTGCGAGGATGCATGGAAGCTGATAGCAGAGAATGGGAAGCGAATTTTCAAGATACCATTCTTGAAGAGGCCGCTGGCGAAGCTGAGGGGGATTTTGACGCCGCGCTACTCGACGAAGAACCTGGAATCGCTGCTGAAAGATCATCTGTTTCGAGATGGGAGGGCGCTGACTCTGAAAGATACGTTGAAGCCAGTGCTGATACCATGCTACAATCTGACAAGCGCGGGGGCATTTCTGTTCAGCAGGGCGGATGCGTTGGAGACGGACAACTTCGACTTCCGGCTATGGGAGGTATGTAGAGCTACGGCTGCGGTTCCTGGGTTCTTCAAGCCCATGAGGATGATGTCCGTCGACGGAAAGACGGACTGCACGGCGATAGACGGGGGCGTGGTCATGAACAATCCGACAGCGGCGGCCGTGACCCACGTTTTTCACAACAAGGTGGAGTTTCCGCACGTTCGTTCTGTGGACGATCTGCTGGTTCTGTCGTTGGGGACGGGCCTTTTCGATCGGTCTTATGGCTACGACAAGGTTCGCTACTGGGGCGCCTTCCAGTGGGCAAAACCATTGGTGAAGATCGTTCTGGATGGCATTTCCGACATGGTCGATCACACCATGAGCATGGCCTTCAGCGATCATCCACAGAATTATCTGCGCATTCAGGTACGTGGAAAGTTTGTAGTTCTTTGTTAGGAAAGAAGAACGGCGTTTTTTAGTGGAGGTTTTGTGTGACATTTGCTTCAGTAGATGCTTGAATCGTTCAAGACGAAGATGGGTTCTGTCAGCTTTGCCGTAATCCTCAAGAAGATCGTGAAGCCCCAATGCTTTTACCGCAGTCCGTAGCATTTCATAGGCCTCGATTACAGCATTCTGTCCCATACCGTCATTAAGTCAATCAATGCAGGCAACACATTCACGTAAGCCTGCGAACATGTCGTTCTTCACGATCGTCTTCTTACGGGCTATGGCAAAAGTTGACAGAAACACGATCTAAACTTCTGAAGTCCTTTAATAAGGCTGTGTGTGTGTGCGGATGTTCTTGACGAAGTATGTTACCGAATTCCATTGTGCGTTGTGGAAAGTCATTTGAGCGATCATTAATAATAACGCAACTTCCAGCGTAGACTTTGTTGTGTATATAAACCGCTTTTGTTCCGAAATTTCAGCATCGGGCTGTGTAGCTTATGACTTTGCTTTTGCTACGGTTATGTCAGCGTCAACATGACTTTAGAGGAATCTTTGCTTTTAGTAAGAACGCATGGCTTTTGTTAGGAAATCTGGGCGATCAGTTTATAAAGGGAACATCCAGTTTAGTTTGTTGTGATGTATAAAGCGCGTTTGTGGGAGACGGAGAGATCAACTAATGAAAGTGGATTGAGTAAAGAGTAGGATTTGATTGATCATAATGAGGATGAAAGAAGGCAACTGCGAGTGGAGACGTGGGGGAAAGCGATATGAAGGATGATTATGAGGATGAAAGGGAGCAGATCTTGTGTGAGGGAACGAAAGGTCCGAACGAAAGGCGATGATGATGAGGATGAAAGGCGGCGGCAAGGTGGAGGTGGAGTGAAGCTAAAGTCAGAGCAGATGAGGGATGAGAGGATGAAAGGAAGGAAAAGAATGATGCGAGTGATGATGTTGGATTGCAGGTGTCGGGGCTACCGGGGCGATGTTTGACGGAGATGGACGACGGGAGCAAGGGGAACGTGAGGCGGCTGACGAAGATGGCGGAGGAGATGATGGGGCAAGCGTGCATGGAGCACGTGCCGTTCGGCGGAAAGAGGCTACTGTCAGCCACAAATCGGCAGCGCCTGGACTGGTTCGCCGATTGCCTGCTGGCGGAGCACGCCGCCCGCTCCGCTCGTTCCGCCCCCACCGTCCTCCTCAAATCCCGACCCCCCTCCCCCCCCCCCTAACTCCACTTCTCCTACTTTTAACCCCTCCTCACTAGCCTTGCTTCATGCCTTTAACAGCGTCACTGCCTCAGCTCACCAGAGAACAAAAGAGAGTTATTCAATGCTCCCTTTTTCTACTACATTGCTTCCCTTGCCTTCCTCTCTCTTTTTCCATATTTTCTTTTGCTTAACTTCTATCATCTATCCCCCCCCTTTAGCTTACTACTCATTATCAACTACTCCACAAGCACCACAACCTCCACGTTGCCCTTCCTCCCATCTCTTGTAAGTCCTTTCCCAAGAGACACACCATAGGTTTTTTTTTTTTTTTGGAACCGAGGATATATAAGAGTTAAGGATATATAAGAGTTATCTCCTTTGAAAAGAAGTCTATGAGTTGTCTCCTTTCAAGTCTTGCGCTCCCATTTTTTGGCCTCTCTTGCTTAACAATACACTATTGCATGGTTAAATGTTTTGTTTATGAACCTCATTACAATAAGCACCAAATTCATGAAGGGCAATAGCAATTCACGAAGATCATGTGCATATGTTGGGATGTGTGACCATGCTTAAGATCATCTCACATTACTTTAGCTCATCTCAACCAAGAAGGTAAAGGCAATGCATTGCTAACTATAAACATCATGACTTTATGGTAAATCATAGTCCATGCATTCTTTGAAATTGAGTTACTAACTATAATCATCATGACTTCAATTTCTCTATCAAAGGAGCTTTTCCTTTGCTATACAAGGTTTGGCGTGGTAAACCATATATAGAGCATTCTTTGCATGGGCAAGACCCACACTCTTTAATTTTTTTTGCATAATTTAAGTAGGTATACATTTCAAGAGCCCTTTGGGATTTATGCCTTATGACAATCCTTGAGAAAAGATTTGTCATATCCTCTTGATGGTTATTGACACACACAACTTGCGTAAAGACCCACCATTGAACATGATGCGAGTCCCATAGTTGCAAAACTTTTAAGCAACAAAAGCTTTTCATCATTCAAAGTTTATCATCACTCCCAATAGAATAATAAGTAGTTTAGGTCTTTGCCCCACACTAGTTTTCTTTATCTTGAGCAACCTAAAAAGAATATACTTTGGGTGGTGGCCTTGGATCTTTGTAATTTACAAGAGATTTGTTGGTGACCATAAAAAATAAAAAGCATATTAAGCCCACCTTCATGTGCAACTAATACATATAACTTGTATTTTATGCTACTTCAAACTTTATTATTTAAGCTATCTTAGACACAAACTTTTCCTTTATTTATCCAAAATCGTTTATGTTGGAATGAGATGATCCAACATATTTTAAAAGCATATTATATGTTCATATCTTACTTTTCAACTCCTTGTAGGAGTGCATCAAGAAAGGAGACCAATTGCTCTACTACAAGAACAAGATGGTGATTAATCTATCTCCTCTTTCTTTAGTTGCCACTTTGTCTTTCTTTCTCTTCTATAAGTGTCGATGTATTTAGGAAATCTATTTTAGCACAAGAATGCATAAATAATGGTGATGGTTTTGATCTTGAAAGGAATTACAATCCACATAGTCCCTTGTGCAACTTGCACATCTAATAGAATAATAGTGAGCTACATAGAAAGCCACACAAGTCTAGAGGTGGTGTTGCATGTATGTGACTTCTTGAACAGCTCCGCTTGTCCATTTGGAGTATGCGTGACTCATGATTGTCAACTCTACTCAAGCTTAATACTTTGTGGCTCTACAACTCTATGAGTATGTATACTCTTCCCTCCCTCTTGGTTGATTGACAAAAAATAAGGATAGAATTATGCTTTTAAAACTTATACACTCACTACATTCAACCTCTTTACCATCTATCCTCTCCACAGGATAGCCTTTTATTTTCCTAAGTGTCTTGAAGTTCGAAGTTGTTCATCTTCATGCAAAATATTCTTACATCTTATTTTTTGAACCCTTGTGTATAGTGCGTCACTAAATCAAGGTGACCAACACCACTAATAGTGGGACTCTCTTCTCGCTTCAAGGCATCGACTGTATATTCCATTTACCTCTTGAAACTTTGATAGTGTATCTAATGCCTACTTTGTAACATTGCAAATTAGCAACAATTATCATGGACGATTGCTTTTATTTTATAGATCCAATAAGGTCACTTATGAAAGCCTATCTATCCATTTCACATAGGTCCACTAACTAAAATAAAATATACGAAGCTAATAAAATTACACTTGCTGCCTTTCAACTCTTCATGCTTTATCCTTTGCAAACAATTGAATCTTGTTTTCTTAAACAATGGATGTTGGAAATGGGCCCTCTCATTGAAATTTGGTAAGTGGAGGTCTTGACCATCATTATTAAAGAGTAACATTCCAAGGGCATTTTGGATTAAGCTTTTTGGAAATATAACATTTGACTTCTTGCTCACTATCTTTCAACCCATGTCGACATCAACATTAAGGAATGAAGGGGTTCATTAAACTAATTCTTCCCAATTCAAAAGTCATGCCTTAAACACTTTCAATTGTTATAATTTACTTATAAAGTCCTCATATTTTAGAATGAGCTTTTGGTAGCAGTTCATAAGCAATGCAAGATTAACATTGCTTAAAAATTTTGGACCTTGAAAAATGAACTAATGTCTAGAAGAAGCTTAAATACGTAGCCAATAATGGTTATTAAGTGAGATAGCTACCAAAAGAGACTATTGCTAGGTTGAAAGGTAACAACCTGACATCTACATACCATGACATGGAGAAAGGTATATTATGGTTATAGTGTTCCTCCCATGTTGATTGGTGTAATCGATTCTAGGTTTGCAACAACATTCATCTTACTGACATCTACAAGTGTAACTAACTCATGCCAATGGATGCATGCTATGTCTAAGTTTGATGGCATAATTAGTTGGGTTGAATTAGACATCTACATGTCTCATCCTTCTCAAAAAGCCCTATGTTGTGTGGGCCGATCCTCTGAATCATATGCCCACAAGCATTACAACACCACAAATGTTGGTAAACCCATGGCATAGGAGTAGACTAGTACATTTTGATAAGGTTATTCCCAACAACATATGAGTGCTACATGCTACACAAAACAATAGGATGGATAAACTAACATTTTATGAGTGCCACACTTGAATGCATATCCAAAATAGAGTAGTTCTACAAGCTTACAATCCACACCATCAAGTACATATGTTCAAAATCATTCAATACTTCATCACCAAGCTTGTGCTCAATATGTCTTGCAATCATTCAATCATTAGGTGAAATTTGGACTAAAAAAGGGCTCTTGGATTAGGCGCTTAAGAAATGTGATTAAGAAACCAACCAATAGGAAGACTTGGGCATTAAAAGAATGGAGGATTCTTGTTTGGCCTCTCATTAGTGGAGAGAATGTCCTTGGTCCCCACTCTCTCTCACCAGTCCCCCTCTTGTCCCCACCCCCACTTGGGGCATTTACTCACCCATCTGACTTTTGGGGGGTTCCCCTACACTCCCCCTCCCCCTCCTCCTTGGTAGATGTGCAGATTCATGCAACTTTCCCCTCCAAAAAAATCAAAATTTCCAAATTTCTCCCCTCCCAAAAGTCCTCCCAAACTATCCCCATTCAGCCAAGCTCTTTGCAAATGTAAAAATGGCTCTTGTTGTGGTGTAGAATCCCCAACAATCTCTTTCTCCTCTCAACCTTCCTTCTCCCAAGCTATCCCCTCTTCTCAACCTCTTTCTTCTCCCAAGCTATCCCCTCCCCTAAAACCTCTTATTCATCTCAATCTCTTCTTCATCCCAAGCTATCCCCACAAACCCCTTCCTCTTCTCAACCTCTTCCTCTTCTCAAGCTACCCCCACAAACCTCTTCCTCCTCTTAAGTTATCACCATAAACCTCTTCCTCCTCTCAACCTTTTATTCTTCTTTGCTTGCTCACCCTCTCCCTCCACCTCTCTCCTCGCCAATTTAGTTAGCCAGGCTAACTTTTTCTTACAATGTGAATAATTCATGAAGTGTACTAGGTTGTAGTAGTTATTAGGTACTAGGTTGTGTGTGGGATCTTGTAGATCATGTATAGATGTAGGCAATGAAAAAGAATGATGGGGCATGTATTCCTTTAAAATGAGATGTTAATAGAATGGATATGAGGTATGGATGCCCATGGTAATATTCAATGTATTAGATAGGAATTTGAATAACATTTGAATGCAATTATTCATGGTCTCAAATTGTCATCCCCATTATTTATCTACAATGAAAGAAAAATTATTGAGGAGACCATTGGATAATGTTTCTTTAGAAACATTTATTTTTCTA
Organism: Dipteris shenzhenensis; assembly: GCF_047967505.1. Taxonomy (NCBI): domain Eukaryota; kingdom Viridiplantae; phylum Streptophyta; class Polypodiopsida; order Gleicheniales; family Dipteridaceae; genus Dipteris; species Dipteris shenzhenensis. Next base: position 34,700,240 of record NC_141609.1, on the reverse strand, counting down.
TATTATGGTAAATGAATAGAATGCATATGACTTTTTTCTAGACATTTGAATTTTCAATAAGTCAGGGTGCATAAATAAGGGGCTTAGACCTTCATAAAGCCTTTATTACATTTGTCCAAGACCACATAAAGAGATTGGGACTCTGTCTAACCTTTATTACATTCATTAATTTGCCTACATAACACTTCTTTAGCCTTCATCTCCTACCATCTTTACACATCCCTTCAATGGCCACCCCTCATGAAGCATACCACAATTTCATGGTAGCATCTCCTTATGCGAGCAAAGAGGAGGATCTGTACGTTGATCGTGAGATTGACATCATCAACACAATGTATTCAGTGATGCCATAGAGTATGTTCGTAGTTGTAGTGGGGGTGACGCCAAAGGCTATGTGTATGGCACGAAGAGGCACATGTCTATCCATATACATGCAAGGCAAAGCAACTACAATGGTTATTATTCTTCTTCTCTCGTGTCTCTCTCTTTCAATTTTGAGAGTCGCTTGTGCATGCTTTTCCCTATTGGCGCTTAGGCCCCAACACATGGTGATCACGAAGCTGACCACTGCCCTACTGCCTTATTAATGACATGCACCTGGAGAAATCATGCCAGTCAAGTAAATGGTGATGTTAACCACATCAGCAACAACAGAGAGCCACCTTTCAGCAACAACGACAACCATAGTAGACAACCGTGGAGAGCAGGTTGGCTCAAATTTCTCAATGCTTAGCAGTGTCTAAAGAAGACGATGCAGAGAACAACCACAAATTCCTGGTAGCTAGTTGTATTGAGGTGTCGATTGCGCATGAGATTCAAGCTCTTTGGGTGTGAGCGCAAGCAGATCTTGATCGACATCCTAACATCTCCAATGAGGGCTATGCGAGGATGACCCAAGGCTATAAGGTGCAGATATGGCGAGTGTGATCCATTATGGAGGTTGGAGCAACAACAACTACTCATTGAATGGGAGAGACTACTCTTGCAGCCAGAGGCAATGGTGGCTAGTTGCGAATGAAACAATGCTTGCAAGGCACCCAATTCTGGTTAAAGTGAATGCTGATTATGACCAAGACCAAGGCAACGGTGCTATGTTCATGGGGGTGCTTCATATCATTGCAAGGTTCTTGGGGTTCTGGAGTATAAACAACAAACAGGCTATTGGTACTAGGTGCTTCATGCAAGCCGAGAACTAGCAGGCAAGGAATTTGGAATGAGCATCAATTGAGGAAGTTAGTGCAGATGTGGTTTGAAGGTGACAAAGTCGAAGATAGCTCAGTGAAAGAAATGACTAGAGTTTGTGTGTGACCAAAGGCACTCCCAAAGAGTTCATTCCAATGGACTTGCCGGGCAACAATCATGTGAAGAAGAAATTGCAAATCGACATGATGAAGAGGCTACCGACTGATTTCACAAAGAGCATTAGGAGCATGGGAGTTATCGGTGGTTCTATAGTATGAAGGGCATCATGTGTAGCCAAGAGTACACGATCATGTGGTGCTGAGATCTCTGAGGAATTGATGGGGTAGTTTTTTGACTTTTGATGCGGCTTCCAGCAACTCAAAAATTTGAGGAGGAATTTGTGTGCCTTATTTGTCCTTGCACTTGGAGTTTAAAACTACACCTAGTTCTTCTTGAAGGGATCAACAAAGAGTTTGTGTCTTTGAAATGGAGGCAAATGCGGTCATAGGGACAAACCAACAAGGTTGTTTGGATGAAGTGCCTTGACCTGAGCATTTTATTCATTAAGGGATACATGAAGGTTTTGTGGTGATGCGACAAAGGAGAACATATGGTGTATGATGTGGCAAGAGAGCTGGTGAGTTATTGGCACAAATCTCTTGCGTTGGTAAGGCAGGAACTACATCGACATACTTGTTGCTGGAGCTCTTTCAAGGGTGTGGCATTCCATGCCTACTATTCTATATTTCTTTCACTATGCACTCACATGGTTCTCTGCCTCGGCTATGCCCAAAATGATTGTAGTCCTTACACCAATCTTTGGCATCTGACTTCTACTTACGCACATTGTGGATTTGTACAGTCCACCGTGAGTGCCATGTGTAGTGGGGGTGACGCCAAGGGGTGTTGTGTGGCACAAAGAGGCACATGTCTATCCATATACATGCAAGGCAAAGAAACTACAACAAATATGATTCTTCTTTTCTCGTGTCTCTCTCTTGCAGTTTTGAGGGTCGCTTGTGCATGCTTCTCTCTTGGGGCTTAGGCCCCAACAATAGCTACATCCTCCAATTTTTTTGTCTAACTTTCAATTTTTATGTGGACTATCAAATTGAAGGTTTTAATGTGGATTATCAAATTAAAGATTTTAGTGCTTATGCTCAAGTGGCCAATTATTGCATAAATTTTCCTAGAGGGGCGAATATCAAAGAAATATAATTTGCACCAAATAATTTAGAATTTTTGAGCCTATGCCCAAATGGCCAATTTTGGGAACATTATTTGGGAAAAATGTCAATTTTTTGTTTGAAGGCACTCCCCATGGTGCGCTCAACACTTCCCCCAAGCCAATTGATAGGAAAATGCCCAATCAGGGCCATGTGTAAGTTGGAGAGAAATTGGGCCAAATGACGAAATTGTAACTTTAGTGAAAATAATAACAAATGTAGTTGTAAAATGTATGGGTTTGGATTAACTCTAGACTACATTTAATTATCTAAAATATGGCTTGTGTGAAAGATCTCTTGCATCATTTGAATATAGTGTATTTGAGATTATTCAAGGTTAGTGTATTGATGTTAGTGTTAGACTACATTTAGTTATTTGAAATACGTCTTGTGTGTTCAAGATTTCCTACATCATTTGAATATAATTTTTGCTCGTAGCCCAAAATATCACTTATTAAGTAGCATGTCGTAGCTTGTCTTGCTCCCATCACAACAACGTAATAAAAATAAAGTTATGATTGGTTTAGTGCTTGGGACACCCGCAAAGGGGAAACCCAGGTGGATAGAGTGTATTTGTGCAAAAATATTGCACTTGTCTAAAACACTAAATCAACCATAGGTTTTGCTCCTGGACTCCGATTTGGACGTTTCTTATGCGGTTGTGATGGGAGCAAGACGAGCTATGATGTGGTAGTTAACGAGTGATAATTTGGGATATGGCCAAAAGTTATCATTGATGTATTATTACTTTCAAGAGAAATTCTAGTAATCCTTCATGCCGACTAATCTCAACACACTAAATCCAAATGATGTAGGGAATCTTGAACACACAAGCCATATTTCAAATAACTAAATGTAGTCTAAAGTTAATCCAAACACTAACCTTGAATAATCTCAATACACTATATTCAAATGTCGTAGCTCATCTTGCTCCCATCACAACGGCGTAAAAAAAATAAAGTTATGGTTGGTTTAGTGTTTGGGACACCCGGAGAGGGGACACCTGGGTGGGTAGAGTGTATTTGTGCCAAAAAATTGCACTTGCCCGAAATTTTTTGCATTTGCCCCAAAATGAACCTACATGGTCAAATTTGTTGATACAAAAGGGCACACTACAAAAGGAGTTGAAAAGTGATTATGGTGAAAAGAAGAAGGATTTAGGGGTTAGAAAGTGATTATGGCAATAAGAAGAAGGATTTAGTGGTTGGAAAGTGATTTGGGTACATAGGCATGGTTTGGGGGAAGGTTTGGGAAGGTTTTAGGACATTTTTTGCACTTTTGAAAAAAATCAACTTTTTGGGGGGACTGGTAACTACGAGATACTTTTTGGGAATGGGGACCATGTTGGGGTGTAAAGAGGAGCAACTTTTTGCAAAGTGGGGGGGCCTCCAAGTGGGAGAGGAAGGTGCAATTTTTGGGACCACCACCGCCTAGGGAGGTGTATTTTTTTTTTTGGACTCTTATGGGGGTGATGGGACCCTCTATAGGCATTGTTAGTTCTTAATCCATTTTGCTAATGCCACTCCTTATGAGGCCCTTTTTGAGTCCAAAATTCCCCTAATAGACTTTGTCACCAAGCTTATGCTCAATACGTCTTGCAATTAATTATGAGCAAGATAAAATGCTGACTTCAAAAGTCACCTATGTTAAGAGCAATGGAAGGAATACAAAGATTTCATCACAATTCAAGATGAAGATTACGTTCTAGATATGTTTAAGGTTTGGAAAATGAGGATCCATTTAGCCATGTGGAGAGCTTCTATCAAGCTTCCATCATCGATTGATGTAGAGAAGAGCTTGAGGGGAACTAGAATCATGTAGCATAGAGAACTGTGGAATAGTCATGAGGCCCTATAAATGTAGGGTTAGGGAAGAAGAGAAGATCATGGGATTTACTCCTTGTCCTTGAAAATGGAGTGATTCTGTTGGAAAAAAAGACTATTTCTCATCCTCACCCTTGAAAATGGAGTGATGCTTTTGGAACAACAGACTATTCCTCACCCTTGTTAGTCATTGAGAGGTTGAGCTATGTCATTGTTAGTCATTGAGAAGTTGAGCTAGTGTCTTTTCCATTAGCATTATCAAGGAAGTTTACATCATGATGTTGGTGGTGAGATGCTTGTTGTATCCACTAGCAAAGAGGGTTGTGAGCAAGCCTTGCACCTAGCCAAAGAATCTCAACAGAGCTCAAATTTCCTCATCTCTTCCTAATGTAAGGTCTTCCTTCAGAAACTCTTCATTCAAACTCTCTCTAAAATCCTCCCCCTAGTTCAACAATTGCCACTTGGCCTTTTGATTTGGTGCCATGTGTCTGTGAGACCCTTTAATTAAAGCCCTCCCATGGGCTTCTCTTGCACCTCCTCATAAAGACCTAATCCTAGGTGTGAACCTAGACCCTAAGCCCTTTGGCTGAGCCTTCTTGGTTTCCTCCCTAACCATAACCAAATCAAAGGATCCTGATTATGGTTGATGTAGCATTTCTTTTTCTTTTTTGGAGAAAAAAATGTAGCATTTCCTTCCCCTTAAGAATGGTATACGTCCTCAAAAACAAAATTGGGAAATCTCCTTTAAAGATTGCTTACCCTTTCCCATGTTGCACTCTCTTTGGGTCTATCTTTCCACTTTTCTTGATATATTATATGTCTTTTTCTTTTTTCTTGTCTATCTAAAGTTCTTTCTGGTCCATGTTTTAAAGATGCAAGTTCAATGAGTTCAACTAGCACTTCATTTCCACTGAGGTCATCATCATCTCTTTCCTTTTAAGCCTGCTTACGTGAAAAATTGGATGTACTCTACATCCTTTTGGTAAGGCTAACGTGTAAGTACGTCTCCAATTCTCTTAAGTATTAGGAATGGTCCACGATACCTAGGAGATAACTTGGGACATATCTTTGGGGATCCTAAAGAGTTAGGAACTGTAAGATAGACTTTCTCATTTTCTTCAAGATCCAATTTTCTCTGGTGTGGGTTTGGATAATTTCTTGCTCTACCTTGAGCCTTTATAAAGCTATCTTTACATAATTTAAGCATTTGATTCGTATCCTCAAGCAAGCCTTTGTCTACTTGAGTCTTCTCTTTTTTGTGTCCCACTACTATTGGGGCTCTAGGTTGATATCCATACATCATCTTGAAGGACTAAAGCCTATAGCTAAATGCTTGGAACTATTACAAGAAAATCATAATATGGTCAAATATTGTTCCCAATTAGTTTTCCTTTTACTTACATATGCTTGAAGCAGATCTTAAATGATCTGATTGACCCATTCAGTTTAGCCATCACTTCAGTGAATGTTCCACAATGCTAATATTCAAAGCAGTTTCCATCCTCATACACACAGGCCTCCAAATACGGCTCTTAAATTTTCTATCTTAGTCACAAACATACCGGCTGGTAGCCCATACAATCTATAGATATGATCCACAAATAGATTTTCTAATTTGAGAGCTTAACCGAGGCTTAACCTTTTCATTGGTTGAAACAAATTGATCCATCTTGGTCAATTGATCCACACTTAGACACACAGAGTCCCTCCATGTCCTAGGTAATCCAACCATAAAGTCCTCAATTACCAAACTAACCATGGGTAGCCCCCACAGATATACTTTCCCATTTGCCAAATGGGATCTCCCAAGGGATGTAGGAGACCACCTCAGCCTTACAGACCTGGCACTTTTGGCACTTCAATACATAATCTTGGACATCCTTATATATTCCAATCCAAAAGAATTGTCTTTTTAGAAGCTCATACGTCCTGAATTCCAAAGAGTCCAACACTTGAACCATCATCATGACAATTGAAAAGAACTTGATGCATAATTCCATTATTATCTAGGACACATACTCTACCTTTGTAGAGCAGGTAGCCATCTTGGATACTATATTTTCCCCACTTGCATCCCTTATCACCAACCTATGGTGTGTAACCATTTCCATGTGATGCCTAAATGAAAGCCCCTCGATTTCTTGGATCCCTCTTCACAGTATCTTTCCATATTTTAGAAAAGTGAATATCAAACTCACATTTTCCTATCTGTAAATTTTTTTCGCATGTTCCTTTTAAGAACTCTAGGAAATCATTATGGACTTGAGTAAAAGTCAATTCATTAACCATCGGCATTCCGCTTAGGAACCACATTAAACTTCCCCTTTCGACATGTCAAGTGGATATCAAACCCTAGCATTATTTTAGCCCACCTAGCTTTTCTTCCTTTAAGCTTTGGCTGATTGTAAATCCATTTGATACTTTATTGATAAAAAATGATCTCAAAATTATACTTATAGTGCCTCCATTTCTTTAAGCATAATTTATAGAATATAGTTCCTTGTCACATGGCAATTCATGTCCATCTAAGCCATAGCATCTACCCCTGTGAAGGGCAAGAAGTGCAATCCTAAATTATGTATGGGTGAAAGGGGCATGAAGCCTATAGCAATCCACATGAAGGCATCAAGATCTATTTGTAAAATCCCATCAAAGTCAATAAGCTAAGATACACTCTCTCTACCATGTCTCAGGCTGAGAGTAGAGAAAAAGTGTTTCTTGACTCTTCCACCCATTTAGGTCCAAAATGATTCTTATCCATGAGAGGCCTAGTCTTCTCGTTGATCTAGTTAGATTTGCATATGAGCCCTTGTTGCATTAAGGAGACCCTGAATCCAAGCATCTCTATAGCTTTTTTCCTCTTCCCTTTGCAGGGCTACTAATTATCAATAGAGGCCCCTCTCCTACTTGAGAATCTTATGTCTCTTGGTGTTAGCACTAGTATGGTAAACATCTTGCAAATGAGAGACCCAAGTTACAAATGTTCTTAGGTTTGTCTAGATTTTATAGGACTGCCCCAAGAGAAAATCACTGGTGTATATTTCAACCATGAATTGTTCATTGGGATCTACAATCTTTAAGATGGTACTTGGTACTATAGCTACTTTTAAATTTTCATAATGCTTATTTTGAGGTTCATCCCATATAAAGCTACTTCCCTTCCCCTTAAGTAGATCCGTCATTGGAAGAACCATTTAAGCATAGTCTTGGATGAATCTGGGTTTTGAACGCAAAAGGTTGGGTCATGCTCAAAGGAATCCAATGCCTCCCTTTATTATTACTTTCTGGGACATGATTGGGGACCATATTACCTGAGCCTTTCAGGGCATTTAGAACTCTAGTACAATGTCCAATTCACTTATAGAGAGTCTCATTCATCTTATCTCAAAGGGAGGTAGCACAAATGTATTCTCCCAATGGAGACCCATCACTTTGTTGGGAATATTTAATAAGATTTTGGCCAAAGCAATTAACTCTAGCACATAAGCAAACTATTGCAACGGAGATGTGCCCATACTGACCTAGCATCCGAAGTACCTGATAGGCACACCCCTCTAAATTGAAGTAAAAACAATGTTAGCACCCTAGGCTAGAGTTTCCTCATCACTAGTCCAAAGGCCATTGGATTTGTTCCAATTAATGTATAGCTACTACAATGCCAGACAAATCCATGGTCGCTCTAAAGGATTCAGTGAGGCTTTGTGTATTGGCATCCAAAAAAAAAACGGTATCACTGTCAAGTCACTATCCAAGAGCTCCTCATCTTGTTTATGAGGAAGTCTCAACCCAATAATGTCTAACTAGGATCTCAAAAATCTTCTCATTACTTCAGCGAAAAATAAATACAAGGGGCAAGAGGGCCCCTAATGAACTAATCTAGAAGTCTAAAACCTCTCCCCCATTTCTCCTCTAATGAGTACATAGATTTGGGCTGATTTGTTTGAGGAAACCCGTCTAATCCATGCATCTAAGAATCTCAAGCATGCAAAGGTACCCTCTAAAAAACTCCAATTTACTCTATCATATGCACTTTCAAAATTGAAGAGTAGAATGGTAAGGCACTAGCCACTCTGCATAGACCAATTTGAAGCTTCCCAAAAAGGAAAAAATGTTTCTGCCATGCACAAAGAAAATCTACATATTGTGAATAAGATCAAGAAAAAGGGGCTACAGATGCAGATTGTTAGAAGGAAGCTTCTTTTTTGGAGATCTGTTAAACTTACTGATCATGGCTTGGTTTATTTGTTCTTGTTCGGTGCCATTCTATGACTACTTCACTCAACTCAAAAGACCAATAAGGAATTTTATTTAGAGTGGTCTGGATGGTTCAATACACACAAAATCAATGGTGTTTTGGGAGACTCTTATCCTACCCAAGTGGGAAGGTGGCCTCAATATTTCAGATCTAGACTTGCAAAGAAGATCTTTATTATGCAAGGTAGTGGTCAGAGGACTATTGCCAGGGTAGGAACCTTGGAAGGATTTTTTCATTCCTTCCACTGGTGGAGATTGGAAACATAATCCCAGATGGATCTTTGCTTCATCCCACCTCATAGTACCTTCCTTCCCTCTTATGTCTGCTATCCTAAAAGCTTGGGCCAACTTCAAGAGTACTCTTTAGAGAGTCCCCCTTCCTCTCAAAAGAGATGGATATTTACTTTAGCCCATCTCAAAGGTTCTTCCTCCCCTCTTATGGTTGATGTGCTGAAAGCTTGGTCTAGATTCAGTTTTACTCTTCCATAGCACTCTTCAAGAGAGTCACCTTCCACAGTACGGAATTGATCTTTACTTCAGCCCATCTTAGAGTTCCTTCCTCCCCTCTTATGGATGCTATATTGAAATCTTGGGCCAGCTTTAGGAGTCCTCTTTGTAGAGTCTAGACCTTCCTCTTAAGAGATCGACATGCATCCCATCATCAAGAATGATTGTATACTTGACGAGCATGGCATACCATTAGGTATGTAGTGGTATTCTCAAAAGAGAGGTCTTGCTTCCTACGTAGGCTCTTGGAGGATTTTTAGATGCCTCCTAGATGATCATAGATTCTAGTTGGTAAGTCACCTTAGAGGAAGTGCAATGAAAATCCAATAGATTCATGCAGCCATACCTTTGGATTGGGTTCTTTTGGGTGACATGTTTCACTGCTCTAGGTAAGTGGCTAGGAGCCTTTATGAGATCAAGGAACCCACTTTAGGTTGTGGGACAACAAGGGTTGGATGGGGATGCCTTGGTTCACTCTAGGAGTAGGTTTAGATATGTGTTGCAGTTAGGATGATACCCTTGGACGCTAACCAAGGTCACATTCCCTTGGGCTTCATGAGACTTTGGCTCTATGGAGGTGTTCCCATTAGGTATTTGTAGTGGGACCCAGGGGAGTGGGAATGGATTGATGAAGGACATCGAGATAAGAGTCTCCACTTCTTTTGATACATGGTTAGTAATGCCAAGAGGTTCTAGCTTGTCCTTAAAGGCCCACTCGAGCTCCTCATTTGGGAGAAGTTTCATATTTCTACAAAGTATGCAGAAATCCTTTTGGAACTGACTCTGGAAACCCCTTAGGAAAAGAAAAATTACATTTTTTCTTTTGGCTTTCTATCCATGAACCAGTGGAGGGGTCAATGGAAATCTCATCACATTTGCAAGAATATGGTTATAGCATCCTTATTTCTTTCTTTTTCTTCCCCATTGTATATTGGTGGCTTTCAGTCCTTAAAATATTTGAGGTGTCTCAAGATGAGAGGTAGATCCCTCAACTTGACATGGAGGTGTTTGTGATTTTACAACAGGGGTTATCGATAGAGAATCGAATAACTAAGAGATGACTTTGGTTAGAGTGTTTAATGATACATTACTAGACTCTAGCCATGTTTCTATATTCTGCGCTAGGTTTTCTAGTTTTGTGAATTTTGAATATTGAACATACAAAGGGGGAAGACAAGTGTTCACACAATACACAATGCTCATGAATCCCCACTTCCATTACAAGGAGAAGAGATATCTTACAGGCTGCATTACGTCTTCTAGACTTCATCTCAAACTACAAGGAGGTCCCTTAACTCCATTACATATATCTTTTAAAGATGCAATCTCAGATAGATACAACCACTCTCTACATCCATGTAGATATAAATACATATCACCTTTACATCAATAATATCCCCCTCAAGCTCTCAGCATGAGCTTGTACATCATATAGGCCTAAAGCCTCTCTGAAAAAACAAGAATTATCTTTACCCAATGACTTGGTAAAGATATTTGCAACCTGTGAATCTATCTTGGCATATCTCATGTCAATCTCTCCACTTGTCTAATGTAGTGATAGTGGACCTCTATGTGTTTAATCCTTGTAGGGTAAATGGGATTCCTTGCTAGCATTATAGTGCTTATGTTGTCATAGTATATCACATTCGACCATTAATGCATACAATCAACTCATCAAGAAGTAATCTCAGCCAAGTTTCTTGACATGTTGCTATGGTAGCCCCTCTATACTCAGCTTTAGTACAGGACAATGCAATTGTGGGATGCTTTTTGTTGCTCCAACTAATCACATCACTTTCAAGAGAGAATGCATACCCACTAGTAGATCTCTTGTCATTGATAATTCCATCTCAATCTACATATGTATATCCATATGTGCACATTCCTCCTTCCTTTGCATAGAACAAGCCAACATTGATTGTGGCTTTCACATATCCAAGTATCCTCTTCACTTACATTAGGGTGACTCTTGCATGAACTAACTCACCACACCTAATGCATAGCTCAAGTTCTCGGCCTAGTGATGGTGAGATATATTAGGCTTCCAACCATCTTTCTGAACATAATGACGTCTTGTGGCAGATAGTTGCCATCATCAACCATCTTTGCTCAAGAAGAGTTTCAGCTGGTTTGCATGTTGTCATACAATATTTTTCCAGCATATCTAATGTGTATTGCCTTTGAATCATCCAAATACCATGAAGAGTATCACTGAACTCAATGTCTAGGAAGTACCTGAGCTGTCCTAGGTCTTTCATGTTAAATTCCCTTGCCAACTACTTCTTTATGGCTGTGATTCTTGCATCATATTGCCAGTGATGATCAAGTCATCAACATATATGATTATGATCACCATTTTGGACTCCTCTTGTTGCACATACAAGGAGAAATAATCTTTGTATTGTTTGAAATTTAATCTCAAAAAGTTTTTACTTATCTTATCACAACATGCCCTTGGTGCTTATTTTAGCCCATACAGTGCTTTTCTTAACTTGCACACATGCATTTGAAACTTAGGGTGCACATACCCCTCTAGCTATAGAGCATATACCTCCTCTTGCCAATGAACCATTTAGAAATGAAATTTTAACATCCATCTACCATAAATTCCAACCAAACATGCTAGCCAATGCAATAACCATCCTTATGGTAGTCATCTTTGCTATGGGGCTCAAAGTCTCATCATAATCCAAACTATATGTTTGAGTGCTAATAACCTTTCCTTTTACCTTTCAACACTCCCATATGATTTTAATTTAACTTTATAGACCCATTTACAGCCAATAGCCTTTTTGCCTTTAAGGAGTTTGACAAGAGTCCATGTACTGTTTTGTCCAAGGCATCCATCTCCTCATCCATCTAAAATTTTGATCGCTTCTTCAAAACATGATGGCTCAACATGTTGCACTTTAGTAACCATATATGCATAGTTCATCCTCATATAGCCATTATATGTCAATCTATCCATGGGATGTCTAAACCATTCTGATCTCCTCAAGGGTTGTGAATATGATACTTGCTTTCTTGCATGGGGTGACATATATTTTGTGGCATGGTTGGTAATACTGTCATCAGCCTCGATTATTTGCTTCCCTTTGTCCACGTGCATACTCCCTTTTGTCTTCCACTCTAAGTGTTCACACTATCAACACTTTCTTCATGCTAAGATGGGCCTTCCATAACCTTACTTGAAGGTACAACTCTGTGATTTTGCCGTATCAACCTTAGGCATGTATTCATCCTCAATCATAATTGCTTTGGGATGATACCAAGATCCATGCTTACTAAACTTGACATGCTGGCTCTCATACACTTTTCTTGTAGTGGGGTCATAGCATTTATATCCTTTTCTTTTAGTGGTCTATCCCAAAAACACACATTTCATAGCTCTTGGCTCCATTTTCTTCTTACCTCATTGTGGCACATGTACATAACAAACGCAGCCAAACACCTTCAAATATGTCAAACTTGGCTCTGTGATTTTGCCGTATCAACCTTAGGCATGTATTCATCCTCAATCATAATTGCTTTGGGATGATACCAAGATCCATGCTTACTAAACTTGACATGCTGGCTCTCATACACTTTTCTTGTAGTGGGGTCATAGCATTTATATCCTTTTCTTTTAGTGGTGTATCCCAAAAACACACATTTCACAGCTCTTGGCTCCATTTTCTTCTTACCTCATTGTGGCACATGTACATAACAAATGCAGCCAAACACCTTCAAATATGTCAAAGTTGGCTTGTACCCATATAGCTCATAGGGTGTCATCCCATGTATGGCACCCATAGAAGTTATGTTCATTATGTGCATTGCTATGTGCACTGCTTTAGCCCTATCAGTCTCAATGGCATATGCATTTCACAAATCATAGCTCTAGAGATATTTCCAATCACTATATATTTTTTTCTACAATAGCATTTTGTTGTGGGAGTGAATCTGCATGTAACCCATCTCTTTATGCCTTGACTACACAAGAACTCATCAAACTCATCTGCATGTTGTGGAGTGAATCTTCATGTAACCCATCTCTTTATGCCTTGACTACACAAGAACTCAACAAACTCATAAGATGTACTCTCCATCATTATCTATGTGGAAGCATTTTATGTGACATGCAAGATCAATCTCAGTGATTCTTTTGTATTGTCAAAAAACTTTGAAAGCATCACTCTTTGCTTTCAAAAAGTATACCCATATCATGCGACTGAAAAGTTAATGTAACACCTTTGCTCTTCCTAGGGTTACATTATCTATAGGATCCCAAATATCATAGTGCACTATTTCCAAAGGATACTTAATCACTCTCCCCCTCTTGGAAATGGAAAAACAAGTTTGCTTGCCAAATTGACATGCTGGACACATTCTTAATGATGGTGGGAACATATGACACATCCCCCAAAGTGTTTCTATACACCATTTCTATCAACTAATGGAATGTTTCCAATATGGGTGATTTTCTCTACACCATTCTTAATAATGGTGGGAACATATGATACATCCCCCAAAGTGTTTCTCTACACCATTTCTATCAACTAATGGAATGTTTCCAATATGGGTGATTTTATGCATGGTATCATCACTTGTAGCCACAAACGCACCATTCGGCATCTTATCTTTATGAGTAAACCATTCACCATGGTAGGTCATATGATTGGTGGAACTTGAGTCAATAAACCAATCACACTTTGTGATGCGGTTAACATGCTGCCCATAACATGCTCCATGCTAAATAAATGAGCTCCATGTGTATGCTCATGATCATAATCCCTTTGGCCAACATAATTTGCTATATTGATGCCTTTCGCCCATGGCCTCTATTGTTGGAATTTTGTTTAGCATAGCAATCTCTCTCAAATGACCGTATTTTCCACAAAAATGGCAATTCCCAACTTGTTGTACATGGCTTGACCTTCCTCTACCACGGTTTGGGGCCCTCCCCCTTCCTCTTTGCATGTAACCATGGCCTCTTGGCATGTTTTTATTTTTATCCATATTATATTTATGACCATATGAGGCTCTCCCATGGCCTCTTGAGGGTCCACTCCTCCCTCTCAAATCACTTCTACCTCCCCTATGGTAGAATAGACTATCTTCCACTATTACTTGACCCTTTTAATCCAAGCCTCACTTCTTTCATCATGCACAAAGAAACAAGCTCTTCAAAATCAAGCATAGTACCTCTCATGGAGATAGATGTGTCCAAAGACTTATATTGAGGACCTAAACCATTCAAGGTGATGGACACTAAGTCATGATCCTCCACATTGTAATTAATGGAAGCCAAATCTTGTGTGATTTGCCTACCTTTTGCAACATAATCTGAAATACTTTTAGTACCTCTCCACATTTCATAGAGTCTTTGCTTAAGCTTACTTTTCTTGCTTTGGTTGTTTGTACCATACATTTTTTGAATTATATCCCAAGCTTCTTTTGGAGTGTTGGCCTTCTTGATACATGGAATGAGAGTTTTTGAAATGCATATTGATATCCAATACAACACCTTGCTAAACTTCCCAACCCAATTCGTATATGCCAAATTTTTCTCCTCAGTTCATCCCACGGCAATTTGGGGCATCCATTTTCACTTGTAATAATCAAACCCCATAATCCTTTTTCCATCAAGAAATTTTCCATGCGATAGGACCAAACACTATAATTTTGGTGAGTTTCTCACCCAAAATTTGCATAACTTGAGATGTTTTAGTCATGCTTAGATTCAGAAGCCTTATGCATATAATTGCTTCCAAATGCAATTCAATAACACCCAAAGTGATGGCTCTTTTCTGAATTATCTACACACCAATTTCCACGCACTTCATTTGAGGCATATAGCATCCAAATCAAAAGCCACCCACAAGTTCTTAAATTTGCTCTATTTTGAGCATTAAAGAACATCAATTTTTGGCATCCAACAATCCACTTTTGGGTATCAAATCATGCATTTGCCAATGCAACCATAGCATTTTCCACTTTTTGCAAAGGCATATTTTAGAGCATTAAACGACCCCCAAAAGGCATCCCACACTTGCACTTGAAATAGCTTGCCTATCTGAAATCCGTACCTCTTTTTAATGAATCAAACACCTTCAATATTGGGCATTCACACGCTCATAGGCATCCTTCAACATGAATTTCCTAATTAGGCCTTAGTTCATGTGCTCAGTGCATGCACACTTCATCAACTGGGCATTCAACCTCTGATGTCAAGGCATACACTTGTGACACTTCTATAATTTTTTATTTTGAGTGTTTGTACCTGTAAATTTTACTCCCTAATTTTTTATTTTGAGTGTTTGTACCTGTAAATTTTACTCCCAAGGAAAAATCTTCCAGTGTGCTATTTATAGGAGCTATGCCAAACATTTGCAAAAGAGGATAAAACGAGTGGGAAGAACGATAATTTCTTACTTGATTCTAACACATAGTTCTTTGTAATTTGAAATTTGATAAAATATCATCCTCTCATCTAAAGAATATTGAATCACTTGGAATAATCTCCTTTCACATTCTTTAGTGCAACCATGTACATCCACCAGCACTGCTAGAAGATGAGGTAATATCCAGTCCGAGTCTTTGGGCTAGAAGTGTAAAATTCTTGGAGGTTATAACATCTCCAACAAAGAGATTTTGCTTAGATATTGCTTCCTCTTTGCTGCACTCATTTGCAACAAATTATCTTTGTGAGATGCAACCAGCCAGTTCTATAGTTGAGATGAGCCTTGTTACCCATTTTTGAAATCATCCACATGCTCATCAAGGTATTTGCCATCTGTCAATGCTAGCTTGGTAGAGCAAGGGAATCTATCAAGTGGGCACACATTGATGCACTACAATGAAAGCACAATGCACTAGACCAATATCTTAGAAGTCCTATCAAAACCAAAAGATAAAACATTTGCTTTCAATGGCCTTCAAGCTACCATGTTGCAGTGTTCTATACAAGGTTCTTTCAGGGCTATCATTTCAAGAGTTTGTGGGTCTGCCACCAGATGTGGAAAAATCTCGATCAACGATCACATTTTATGTTGGATTTTGGATTTTGAAATTCCTATGCATTTGTGAAAAGCATGCCACAGTGCAAGTCCTCTTCTATCATCAATTACGATAGGTTCTTCTTTTGCACTTGCATCAAGATCTTGGTCATTGGGTATTTCGTACTCACACTGTGGCTTCTAGTTCTCTTCCATACACTCGGAAATATACCTATAAACTACTTTTTTTGTCCTTTAGAAAAGCTTTCAAGGCTATTCAAGTGCCCTCTGAGTCTTGTTGGTCTCACCTTGCTATACTTGGAACAAAGCGTCGGATGTAATTGCAACAATTGGAGCCTTTGTTATAGCTAGTGTTGAAGAGGTTGGTTTGAACACTGTGTTGGGAGGAAGTGCATTCATAACTTTTGTGGTCATTGGCTCTATAGTTGCAAGCTCTTAGCCTCTAAAGCTAGACAATCATTTCTTTATCTGGGATGTGTGCTTCTTTTTGTTTAGTTTACTAGATCTGATACCACATGAACATCCAAAGAGGGGAGATAGGAGTTCACACATGCTCATGAATTCTCCACTTTCATTACAAGGAGAAGAGATATCTTACAGGCTACATTACATCTTCTACACTTCATTTGAATCTACAAGAAGGTCCCTTAAGTCCATTTACATATTTACTTTAAAGATACCACCTCTTATAGATACAACCACTCTCTAAATCAATGTATATATAAGTATGTATCACCTACACATTAACAAATATGGAATTCCATAATCAACATAATCCACATCAACACTATATTAGAGAATTTGGGAATCTCCCCACTCCTAGTTTCAAGTAAAGGGTTAAGATTTAACCATGTCGCCAAAACTTAAACCCTCATTTGAAAGTGGGACTTGGGAGGATTCCCTAATATGGTGTTAAGGATGGATTCCACTTTCAAGTAATGGGTTCAAATTTGAGTGTGTGGCCAAATCTTAACCATATTGGGAAGTCTCAAACTATTTGAAAATTCCCAAATTCACTAATATAGTGTTCATCCTTCAATTTCATAGTTCCTTCATGTGTACCTACATGCGTTTCCTCTCCAAAAATGGCCTTTTGTTCCCTCACCCTTTCCTCAGTCTCACTACTCTCTCTCTCTCTCTCTCTCTCTCCCCCCCCTCTCCCTCTCCCTCTTTTTCTCCCCCCCCTCCCCTCTCTCTCTCTCTCTCTCTCTCTCTCTTTCTCAACTTGTCATTATAAATGAGAGTTTTCTAGAAACCATAAAGCGGAAAGCTTTAGAAAATAGAACAAAATGTGTTATCCATTTTCCTATTATTTGTTTGAGGTCTTGGAGTTTCATTTCAAAGTTTTTTTGCTCTTTTCAGGATGTATAATTTGACCCTTTATCCTATTCTCCAAGATCTACCCACCAAGTTTGATTGACATGCTAGTCCTTCCTTTTAAAATGACAAGGCTAGGTAAAGGACTTGTAAGATGTGGTTGTTCTTCCTTTGCTTTACTTCTTTCTTTTGCTGTGCACATGTCACATTACCACAGGGACACATTCTTCTCATCATTTTAGTTGTCTGTACTTCTTGTAAGAACCATCATGTGTAGTTAGATCAAGCTTCTAGGCTTTGGTTTTTGACTATAAGCAATTCTTTCCCTCTTTGATTGAAGAATGTACCTACAGACGAACTATAATCTTAGAGCTAGGTGCTGAGGTTTGACCTTTAACAAAATTGCTTTAATTGGAGGTACTTTGAGGCTGGGCAATGGAAAAAACCCCAAAACTATATGAGTCTAGATGTTCTTTATTGCTAAATTACTCTCCCAATCACTCACATCAAAAGTGTTTAGGTTTTGTAGCTATCTTCTCTACTTTCAAAGCTCTCAATTGTTGTCAGACGTTGTTGTCAGACGATAGCAACTTTAAGCATTTTCAATAGACCCTACTTGGAGCCCTACTTGGAGACCTTAAACTTTTATGAGAAACAAGTCAAGAAGAAGGCCAAATATTATTGCCAAAGCAGATAATCACATGAAGTCATTTTGCAGAGCGTATACTAGGAAATTTTCCAATGAGTCTATTTTTGTGTGGAATCCATCTTGCTTGTTGACAACGTCCAATAACACAGATCAAAAGTCTAAGGCCCTATTTTAAAATTATTGTTAGCACAAGCTGGATGATTTCTCTCTATGTAGAGATTTTTTGTAGATTTTGTTGTGCCTCAGACTCTTTTTCGAGGATTTGCACCCTGTCCTTTTTTCCCATTGCCACATCAAACCTTCTATTGGATTATTAATTAAGATGACCATGGACTTGCATATCACTCTTTTCCTTGCTAGATCTCATACCAATGTTGCATCCATTAGTAAAGAGAGATTTTAGCAAGTCTTCCACGCAACCGGATAGACTCTCAATAGAGATCAAGTTTCATAGATGAGGTATTCTTTTAGAAACCTTTGCATTCAAACTCCCTCTAGAGTCCTCCCCCTAGCCCAGTACTTACCACTTGTCCTTCCAATTCAGTGACATGTGTCCACATGAGACCCTTCCATAAAAGATCACCGATTAGCTTCTATTGCACCTTGTCTTAAGTACCTAAGCCTAGGTACGACCCTATACCCAAGACCTTTGGCTACTATTATGCAACTGTTGTCAAGTCCTCTTGGCTTCCCACCGCACTATAACCAGGCTCCATGATCATGGTTGACACAATAGTGCCACCACACATTTCCCTACTATTTTGGTGCAAGAGAGTATTCCTAATCCTCACCCTTCTTAGTCTTTGAGAGGCTGAGTTAGTGTCATTTGGGCCATTATCACAAAAATTCAAATTTTGCTTTTAATTTCAAGAAAATACTTGTGAATTTGTGAACAAATCCTATTTTTGTAGCTTTGTTGAATAGTCAAAGTGTCCAAAACTCTATTTCTAGAGACATTATTCTAATTTTGCTAAAGCTAAACTTAGCTTATAGCACACTCAAAAGCTCCAACTCTAGTTTTGCTAAAGCCCAACCTAGCTTATAGCACACTCAATAGCCCAACTCCAATTTTGCCCATTCTTACTTGTGATGTGTCAAACTTACATTCTAATGTGGTAGCTTCCTATGCAAAATGCTACCTGTTTATATACTAATATAGTAATTGAGGTGATTGAAAGGACTTGCCTACAAAGATACTATTGGTGTGTCAAAATCTCATTCTAATGTGATAGCTTCCTATGAAAAATGATGCTTGCTTATATATAATAGGGATCTTGCATGATTCAAAGGACTTGCCTACAAAGATAATGTGATGGAAATGACCCTATCATGAGCATGTTAGCAAGTATAGGAGCTTATAGGATAGTGCAATTTGCCATGATGACTGTGACTATTCAAAAACTCTTTCTTAACATATTTTTATTGTTATTTACATAAAAAACCAAATATGAATAAATAATTTTGGAAAACATGATTGAAGGTGTAACAATAAACACATCAAGATAGAAGAAGGCATAAACAAGATGAATAGCTTCAATAACCCAAAAAAAGGATGTCTACGTAAGCTTTCAAAAAAGAATGTTGAATCCTTAATTGTTTCATTTCAATTTTTAATAGTATTTAAATATCTAAAATTTTCATAAAAATGGATAGAATTAATAAATCATTGCCTATAAAGTGGCACCAACTAGGTTGCTATATATCATGCAAAATGTTGTCGCAATTTATAAATGAAAGAAGATAATGTATCTTACCAAAAGAAGAATCAAGCATGATAAAAAAGGGAAATTGGCAACTAAAAAAGGAATATTTCATGCAACACTCTAGTTTGTTGCATGATACAAATACCATCTTATTGTTAAGAAAATTTGTACATAGATAGAATATTGCTTGATGTATTTGATGGCATAGACTTGTTGCCATGCATTGTAGAAAGGTGTTGTGATCCAAAGGGACCAAGGTCTAAATCACTTTAAGTTATGTTTCATGCCATTCCTTTATAGTAGTCATCATCACCTAAGATTTGATTGATTTCCTTGCTATCCACATAGCTTAATCCCTTGGATTACAAGAAAACTAAATCTATCACTTATTTTACTAATTGAGGTTTTAATTCAGATATTAATACAAGATACTTGTCCAAAAAGGAATGGTGTAAAAGCGCCTGTTGGAGCTAAATATAAAAAAGTTCATAGATTTAAAATAGATTATTTTATTGGAAGCACTTTGTTTCATATGTATGTCAAATTTGTCTCACTTTTATATGAACAAGTCTTCTAGTAACATGAGACAAATGTGGATCTAATATGATTGGCACACCTTTGACAAGTTGCCACTGTCAAGGTTTTGTTAAGCCACAACTATTATGAGGATATGTAACACGGGTTTGGTGAAGAAGTGCTAAAATCTCACTAGATATAATTAAAAGGTGTTGCAAAATAAATGACGGAGACTCCAGACTACACACACATGGATGAGGAATTCATACTATAATATGCACAAAACGTTTTGACAATGGACAGACAACTTCAAACATTGTTACATTCAAAAGGGAACATTACATCAAAACAACAACTAAAATCCATGTTCTCAAAGATTATCAAGATATTAAACAAAAAAATTTTTTGCTTCACAAGCATCCCAAAAACAATTCTAAATTTGAGAGAAACATCGCTTTCTTGCATACAACAACTCAAAAACAACATTAAAAAATGCACATTTTAGACATCAAAAAAATTGTGATGGCACCAAAAACCATGATTCAAACAAGGCAATATCAAATTTACCAAAGTCTACATAGAACTAGCCTGTAAGTTCTCTTACTCCAAATCTTCCTCTTGAGTCTAAGCTACCAACATCCTCAACATTCTTGATTTTAATGCTATAAAGTAGAAGTGGTTGATCCATCCTCGAGTGGTAAAAGTATCAACTTACTAGTTAAACAATTTTCAGCTTGTAATACAGGGCATACATGCAAGATATCATGCAATGATGGCATCAATTGTTTATTTTCAAACTATTTTTAGTAGTTTGAAACTACTTAGTGTAGTTTGAAACTACTCCATGCAATTTGAACTACACCTTGTAAATTGAAACTACTTTTAGCAAAGTAGCATAGGATACATGCAAGAGGTTGGGGAATGCTAGCATTGATCCAATAGTTATGTAAACCATGATATAGAAGGCCAAAATCCTAGGATTGCAATATACAAGTAGCAAGTATGCCAAATGTTTGTAAAAAAATCCTAGGATTGCAATATACAAGTAGCAAGTATGCCAAATGTTTGTAAAAACTATTTTTAGTAGTTTGAAACTACTTAGTGTAGTTTGAAACTACTCCATGCAATTTGAACTACACCTTGTAAATTGAAACTACTTTTAGCAAAGTAGCATAGGATACATGCAAGAGGTTGGGGAATGCTAGCATTGATCCAATAGTTATGTAAACCATGATATAGAAGGCCAAAATCTAGGATTGCAATATACAAGTAGCAAGTATGCCAAATGTTTGTAAAAAAATTATTTGATTGAGCTAGAGATTGGAAAGGAAAAGAAATATGAAAATGAAAAATGGTTTTTCATCTTTTGAAGACTCTATACCTCTTGGGCAATGCTACATTACCCAAAGAGTAGAGTGCCTAAACAAAAAGGAGGAAAACTTTCTTTTGTGGATACTCTCTTGGACATATAATTTTTTTGGCCTTTTTCTGGATGGGCTCTATGCACTCTAAGTCAACGCAAACGCCAATTGTGACCAAGTATGACCTATTATTTAATGACTTTTCCTCATAAAAAGTTGAAATTTTTTCCCAAATATATTCATAAAAGTTCTAGGATCATTACCTATGCAAGTACTTGGACTTTTTCATATCATGTGTTGTCATTTTGGGTGGCTTTCTCATTTGGCACCACCACAAGGATTCACAACTTCTTGTTGACTCGGAATTTCTTGATTCTGCATTTCAAATGTGATAATTGTTCTTACCAAATAGCATGGTGGCTAGGACTTGGATGTCAGTTGTTGTCAATGCCATCTCTCAATGCTCAACAATCTCTAGTGTATTTTGTCCCAACTATCCTCAATATGCTCGGCAATTTTTGACAACTACCCTTGATTGTGTAGTCCTTGCCTTGAGATTTGCCTTGATGCTCAATCCTTGATATTGAATGTAAGAATATGCATTTCTCCAAATATTTTGATCCTCAATGGACATGTTCTTTGTCTTGAAATTCTTCCCCATAATAACTTTAGAAGTGTCCCTTGAAACAGGGCTTAATTACCTTAATTGACAATTTTATTGAGATATACTTTAGAAGTGTCTTTTGATTAGGCATTAATTGTCTTGTTGGCACTTTGAAAATGCTTTTTGAAACATTAATGCACCTTGTGATGGTTTTGATTGATGTTGAATAAGGTGAAGTTTTTTTTGGAAAAGGTTTCAGAATGGGATCTTGATTGCTTTAAAAAAGGTTATAGGGAGGCTTTGGGATGGGCTCAAAGTTTCATTTTAATTGAAATTTGGAATAGACCTTACAATATGAGTACCAAGGGCATATTTGAAGGCTTAAATGTATGGCCAAAGATACTTTAGAACTATTGTGTAAAAGGCTTATTGTAAACGTTTTTATGACAAAGAATTTTGAATATTTATGGCTCGCTCAGTATTTTGAGAACCCTTGAGTACACCCAAGAATATTCAAGTAAGTTCTATAGGATAGGATAAAATTTAGGTATCTGGTATTGCTATACTCAAGTGTATAAGTATAATCAAGTACAACATTGGAGTGCCATATGTAAACAGAATCTCAAGTGCTCACGTCAAAGGTTTTTGAAAATTCACAAATGGATGAGATCATATACTTAACTATGTAGATGAATGCTGTATACTTGGATTAATTGAGGAGCTGAGCATTATGCTCAAGCACAATAGGCTAGGTTTGGTGTATGAACAATTAACTTGTAAGTTTGAGCTCATGAATCATCCACATTAAGATTGAGTGTCCAAGGTTCCTATGCCATCACATAGCTTGTTTGTGAATGGTTTTGTTTCCTCAACTAACCATAGATTTCACCAATCACTATTCATTCATAATGTGTGGCTTTGAGCTTATGCTCCCCACAAACAATGCCTTTAAAAATGACATGTCTACTAGAAACCCTTACTAATACTACCAACCAATGAGATACAAGTTTGGTCTATACAAAGCCACGATCATGTTTTTGTAGTTGCTACAAAGCAAATTTTTTCTCTCTCAAGAGCCCTCTAGACCTTGTAGATTGGCATTTCATTGTTGTCAAACACCACTACAAGCTATCTATGATGAGGTTGTTGCTCAATTGCATTGCGATAGCCGTATAACCTCCACTACCTAATGAACCAATCAACGGGTATGACAAGCCCTTACTTTACTCACTAGTGCTATTATAGAATTAACAACTCCACAAGGTTGAAGCATTGAATGGCCCACACCTTGTCTTCTACATCACTACCTAATCCTTGCATATAGCCATGATTGGTCCTGAGAGACTTCTCGCTTCCAAAAAGTGAAAATCACAACCCCCAAAAGCCTACTATTGGCTTGCTAAATTTGCAACCTTTTGTATTTTCTAGAAAGACTTTATCGCAGCTTTGATGTACATAACCAAGATAAATTAAAATGCTCTCATGAGATATTAGAGCTTGCAATAGAAATATCCTTTAGCTCTACTCTTTACAACTATCTCCAACCTCCACAACTCCCTTTGCAACATTCATTAAGCCTAGCACCACCAAGAATTTTATGCTCCTTGATATCCCTCTTACTCTTCTTGAGCTTTACTCTTTACAACTATCTCCAACCTACACAACTCCCTTTGCAACATTCATTAAGCCTAGCACCACCAAGACTTTTATGCTCCTTAATATCTCTCTTAGTCTCCATATCAATGCTCACATGCTTTTTCCTTTAAGCTCAAAAAAAAGAGCAGCCAAGAGGTTACATGGCTAGCTATGATACCATGTAGAAAAGGGAGAGAGATTGGATCATGGTTGATACTAGCTCTACTACGATAAATAGATTTGATACCATGTATAAGAAGGACAAAGACTAGAGAACATGATCGATATAGCTCTATAACAATGACTAGCCTTGATATTGTGTATAGAGAGAGAGAGAGGGAGAGAGGGAGAGAGAGAGAGAGAGAGAGAGAGAGAGAGAGAGAGAGAGAGAGAGAGAGAGCACAAAAGAATGGACCTACATTGTAGATCTATTGAAGAAAAGAAATCTTATATATAATTTTATCCATGTGTGGGTGGGGTTGCTCCCCTTATCAACTCTATGTGACCCTTACTAGCACACTAATGTAGGAACATATGAGATTAAATGTCTAACTATTCTAACAAGAATCAACTCTCTTTTCTTTGATGAATTGCATCAATTTATAATACAACATACTAACAGCTCATGGCAAAGCCATGGAAAATAATAATCCATATTATTTATGACTAGGGTCATTTGCTCATTCTCTGCACTATATCTTGTTTTTCTTGTAGTGTCATTTCCCCCCCCAAGATGCTCTTATTGATTCTTGCATAAAGGGCGAGTTACCATGAAATTGAAGCCTATTAAATCTTAGAAAATTCATATACAAGAAACACATACAGATCATGCAAAGAAGTAAGCAATTTTTTTCATGTTACCTTTTGAGTCATCTAGCATTGACAAAGCTTTTCCCCTTTTATTTATTGACATGATATTTCCTACATCGAACTAGCTATGGACTATATATATGATATGCGCCCTCCATATTTAAGCTAGAATATAGTCTTCTAGGCAATAAATACATTCTAAAGGCCCTCAAGTAACTATATGGTATGATCCCACATAAGATAGTTTAAGCTACATCTAGTACTAAATTATGGATATAGATCATTAACTTTACATTTTGGCTCTATATTTTCATGAAATTGAACTCTTTTGTTCTTTTTTTTTTAGTGTTATCTCTTTTAAACTAATTGGAATATTTATCCAATCTAGTAATAAAATGTAAGGCTTTAGCAATTCCACTCTAGCTTCAACAATCATATTTTGTCTCACTCTTCTGACTGACTTATAAGGATGAATCTTAAATGTCCCTCCAAATGTCTCTGGTTACCTTTGTCTCACTCTTGATTGACATATAAGGATGAATCTTAAAATGTCCCTCCAAACTTAATAAAGCCCAACCACATAAATGCCTTTAATAGTGAGATGGATGATTGATATAAATTTTGGAAATGTGCAAATGATGACGTCAAAGATTCCTTGATTATGTTGCTGGTCATTAGATCCCAATACTTCTATCAATTTCTTCCTATACATAAGTTTTGGATTTCTTATATTTGTCCTTGAAAATTGTATTTTTCCTTCTATTTTGAAATTTTAAGAGATAGAGAACATGCCCGTTTACTATTTATTTGAAATGTGTGCATGAGAAGAGAGAACTATTTTATGACTCATTTATTACACACAATGTTTTCACAATGAGCTTGATGACTACTTTTGAATGAAATTTTCCCTTTTTAATGTGTAACCATACATGCATCATTTTTTTGTAGAGGTTTTTCATCAAATATATTATATTTTAGCCAAGCTGAGAGAACCATGATAGGGATCTTCGTTGTCTAAATAATGGCATTGTAGAACTATAATGAGTTTAGGATCTTACTAAATAGAGACTTATTATATGATCTGTGGCCTGCCATCTATTTTTTGAGAATGACTATATTAATGTAAAACTTTTACAAATAGAGACATATATGTTAAAGATAGTGTAAATTACACTATCCACATAGGGCATAAAGGCAAACCCTAATCCTAACCCTAAGGGGTTCACATGTATATCTTCATGTTCATTGTCAATACACTTAGTGTACATGTTCATTGGCAATACACTTAGTATACATGTAGCTATATTGTGTGCACTCCTCTGTCTCTCCCTCTCACTTCTGCTATTAGGGTATTAGAGCCGATGGTGCTCCCACTCCCTTCAAGAGTGTCAGCCCTCCTTCTGCAAGGCATCCTCCATTGAGAGAGTTTCCATTTGAGAGAGAGCATTAAGCCCTTGTTCTATCGAGGCAACAAGCCCTCCATTTGAGGTATATTCTTCTCTTAAAGAGTTCATTGTATAGATCTCCTATCAATCTTCATTTTCCTTCAAAAAGCTCTTAGATCTGATATCTAGAGCTCAATCTATGGTATTCTGAATTTTTGCTGAGTTTTATTTGTTCTTACAAGTTTTAGAATTTACTGAGATTTCTCTAAGGGAGAGACCACTTCCTAAGAGAGATTAGCTTTGAGAGGCTAGTGAGGTTCTCTACATTCAACCACTCTGGCTGATTCTCTTCTCTCTGGAGACTTCAATAGCAATGCAGGCAATGGATCAAATACTCGACTCAAAGCCACCTCTATAGCAGCAACCTCTACTACATCTCCAGCCAAGGTAGCACCTACGACCTTCATGAGGCACACATGCTCCAGTGAGCTTCTACAACAATAGCGAGCGGCACCTTCTACTCTAATAGTCGACTCTCCACGGCTCAAGCAACTACGACTCAGCTACAATAGAAGAAAACAACTAGGTGCTGTACATCTTGATTGGCATAGCCTCGAAATGACGACCATTTCAGCCGCCAACCTCAACCAGTTCTAAATAGACTTGGCTCTGCAAAGGCTCGCAACCTCTCCTATGTAGCAGCTTGGCAACAATGCCTTCTCTACATGGCTTCAACCTTAGGTGACAACCCATAGTGCAATTGCAACGATGATCTACACGGATGAGATGGCCAACAATCTACTCTCCACTATTACAACGACGTGCTGCATGGAGCACACGTTAACTACTACAAATAGAGGCGTAGTAACTCCAACATAGAAGCAGCCTAGCTTCACTAAAGCAAGCCTCAACTTGAAGCAATAGCCAACAAGTCTAGATGTGCAGCCAGTCTCCAACGACTATTGACCACCCGACCTCCTCCAATGCAACACAAACCCGAGTGCCATAGCTCATAGCATGGTGGCCTCTACTATCGACTCCATTGACCCTTGATCTACAAATCACCACAACGGCCGAGCTCCTCCAAGTAGCTCGTCACCGACCAACGGGCTGCCTCCAAGCTCCTTCATGGGCGACACGGTTGGCATCGTAGCTCTCCAAGGAGCATAGACTTCCAGTCCTCCTAAGCTCACCAAAGTAGCTCCAGCCTTGCAACAGCCTCCAAAGGCTCTCACAACAGAGCGGCAACTCAACTCTACAACAAGCAACCTTGTCCATGCAACTCCACCATCTCTAGCCTCGACTCCTCTCTCTCTCCCTCTCTCACTTCCACTATCAATATATCCTATTCAATTTATATTTGCTGACCATTATTCCTTTATATATATACATTTGTCAACCACCATTGATTGTTTTTCTGACCACCATGCATTAACAGCAGTTTTTGTAGGTCCCATACCCTCAAAAGGATATTGCTAGCACCATCTTAATGGTTCTCAACTATCATGGGTCATTACTTCCCTTGACAATTGCCACCTTGCTTTAGTTATCTTGCCATAACTACCACATCCATGGCCACCCTGAATGCCAAGACATTCTAGGCATAAGATAATGTAGAGCATCTACCCACTATCATCATTCAACAACAAGTGCATTATGGGATACCACGCCAACAATGCTATGTAATTACTTTTTCCTCATGCCTAAAACTTGCCATATGCATTATAATCTATCATGAGTAGGAGACATATGTATATCTTGGTGATTAGCCAATGGGGGGTTTGTTAAGGTATTGGTACCTTCCTATCCTTGATTAAAATTAATACTTCTAGTTCAAAGTAAGGCCCAAGAGGCTAGAAGAACTAATGTTGACAATGCTATGTAATTACTTTTTCCTCATGCCTAAAACTTGCCATATGCATTACAATCTATCTTGAGTAGGAGCCATAATGTATATCTTGGTGATTAGCCAATGGTGGGTTTGTTAAGGTATTGGTACCTTCCTATGCTTGGTTAAAAGTAATGCTTCTGGTTGAAAGTAAGGCCAAAGAGGCTAGAAGAACTAATGGGTGCATGTTTATGACACGTGGACTCAAGGGAAATTCAATGGTCCCCTATACAAATTGGCACAATATTATCCTTGGAATATGTGAAACAAATGAAACCTGAATCATACATCCCTCCAACCTTTTGCTTGGGTGTGTATGGAGACTAGTGTGTGGCTAAGAAGTAGGGATATGGAATTTGGTGGAGCTGTAAAAAGCAAAGATTATACTCTATCCACCGTTGAGTAACTTACATATGCAATTTGGCTTATGCACAGGTTAGCATCATCCAATCCTCATAATCAAAACCACCTCTTGATCCATTGTAGCCATCCAGCACATAAAATGAACTAAAACTCATCTTGTTGCATTTGACACTTGAACATGTAGTCTAGCTATAGACTAGTACATCCTCAGAGGAGATTAAACTCCACCAATCCAAGTAAGCCATTTCCATATTACTCATTTAGTTTTGAGCAACGTTAGTCCCTTCGGATCTATCATTAGTATACACATTCATACATCTAACACTAGCTCACTCCCTTGGCATTGGCAATTCAGCACTTCAGTGTGACACTTGGCAGTGTGATCTTCCTTGGATTCAAGATTGTTGCATTCTTCTTGCACAAACATATGCCACCCATGTACAATCATACTTATTGAATTTTTTTAGCATTGGTTCGTACACACATACATCAGCCTTGTACTGCCTCTTGGCTATGCTTGACACATTGTTGTCTACATTGCATTAAAGGCTTCATCTTTGGCATACACATGTCTCACATGACTTGGTTTTGACCATTTAGCGTAAGACCACAGTGGTAGCTCGAGCATAAGACCCAAGTAGTGGCAACTCTCATATAGTGTTCCCATGGGTAGACACTGTTGTTGATACACGGGTAAGCCTCTAGCATAGAGCACTAGACCGTGCCTCTAGCATGGAGTTATTCACATCACACAGTTGATGATATACCAATCATGACTTGGATGAGATCCGTGAGTGGAAACATAACCTCCTTTGACCATTCATTGCCACAGGGTATGTCCTAGTTTATGATACTAACTCAAGCATCATTGGTCTTGAGAGATTAGATGTAGATGTACCACATGTTAGCATGGATCAACCCACACTTTTTGATCATGCACATTTCTTGTAAGCCCTCAACATGAGGCACACTTGATGGTAAGCCCTTAAGATGAGGAACTCCCATCTACATTGGCACAAACTGATCCTTATGATGCATAGCCATCATCTTCATCATGGATCTGACTCCATGTTTTGCCACAAATGATACAGATATATTGCAAGAGTTTTGGCAGAGCAGTGACCATGCAAATTTTTAGCAGAACAAGTAAGTCCTCAATATAAGGCACTCACATCTCCAGTATCATGCCACACTGCATCCATCTCCTCAGGTGATTTCATTCCAGTTTTGAACCCTGATGCTTTCACCTTTGGTACAGAGCATATTACATCCTTGGATACATTTTTAATTAGCAGATCACTGTTCATGATACTCTAGCATCAGCTCAGTCATTTCTCATTGCATTGAGATTGCACCCCCTTGGATCCAGTGATCACCACCTCTTTCGATCAGTAGATCATTCCTCAACATGAGGAAATAAATGCATCAGTGTAGTCCTACCCCAATGCAATGGATATCATCAGGTTTAGCCATAGCGTAGCTTGGGGAACCTTAGTCTTTTAGCATGCACTTATGGCTATAGTATACAATCCTTACTTGATGCAGATTAATGGTTGGGTCCAAGACTTCAAATCACTCCCTACATTAGCATTTGACACATCGTATGCCTCGAGGATATCTTATGCATTTTCAATGATATTTTAGGATTCTAGGCCTTTATACTATCAACTCTACCTTGAGCCTATGATAGATGCTACATCCCATGATGATGGATGTTTAGCCATGCACACATCAGATCACCTTTAGCTCATGAAAATTGAGCATACAGGTTGGACAGGTTCCTCTACCTTGTCATTTGTACGGGCCTCTTCATCACAGTAGAGCAGTGTATTATACTTGCACCTTTAGCCCCAGATTTTAAGCCCTTGGATCACTCTGTCTAGACTAACTATCTGGTCTTCTATGCTCCTGCATCATATGACAAAGATTACTCTACTGGAGCATACCTCTGTCATTGCTGTGAGTTCTTTTGGGTTGGAGACACTCATCACACACATGCACACACTGATTGGATTCTTTTTTAGTTTTGGATGCTATTATATGTAGCAAAAAAAATCCACAAAAAGGTCTTGCACATGCACCCTCTACTTACCCAGTGCAATTTAAGAGGGGGTGTTGAGGATGGTGTAAATTGCACCATACCTTAAGGGCATAGGGGCAAACCCTAACCCTAAGAGGTTCTCATGCATATATGCATGATTATGTTCAATACAACATAGTGTACAGGTAGCTATATCATGTGCACTCCTCTCTCTCTCTCTCTCTCTCTCTCTCTCTCTCTCTCTCTCTCTCTCTCTCTCTCATTCCCCACTTTATCACCTAGTTGGATGGATCCTCCTCATCATCGAGTCCACATCGGCATGGCCCCTTATTGGGATGTTCATCAGGAGCCAAGCATGGCCACATTAGTCTTTCAATTTTCTCCAATGTGTGCAACTGGTTATGGAGGTTCTCGTTCTCAGACTTTGGTCGTGTATTCTTGACTTGCAACCAAGAAAGTTCTTCTGATGGGCCTAGATATGATGCTACAGTGGGGTCAAACTCAAGTTCTATGATGGTCTATTATTGCAGATAGTTGCACACTTCTGTTAGCTTGAAGTTTGTAGTCGAAAGAGACACTTGATTTTCTTGAAGCGAGTTCACCAAAACTTCAACTTTTTGTGGTTCTGAGGTGAATGCCACCTTTAGAGAATCATACTCTTCTTTGTAATTGGTTTGGGGGATGCTTGATTTCCAATGTATTGGGTTGCATATTGCCTATGGGTGCCTTTGAGCATTTGTTAGGGACCCAATGCTTCAACAAATGAGGTAGGATCAAATAATTGTGCCTCCTTTGTTCTGCAACATGCATCAAATTTCATAACTCTATAGGAGGAAACCATGCTTCATCGAAGAAAAGTGCCTCCAAAACCCCCACCCATGCAAGAGTACCGGGTGGCAAAAGAAGAGCTAGTTTAGGGAAAGGTTGCTAGGTCAAGGCTTGAGTCATGAGGGCTCTGTTCTTGTAGTCTATCTACCACACGTCTTTTGAACATTTGGTTGCTCAGACATGGCCTTGACTTTATCTAATTGGATATTACTTGGTGGTATCCCTACCTTCTCAATTATGCTACTCGGTAGTGGCAATGATATCTTTTTCCTTATTTTGTTGCTCAAAGTGGCAACAGACTCCTTGTTTGGTTACTTGAACGTGACTTCCTTACCACCACCATCACCCATGTTTCCTTCATGTAATGACTACGTTGGGGCATGGGAAGGCATGCGGGTTGGAGGAGGGCTTGGCTAGAGGCATGAGATCTAGCTAGCTGGTACCCAATTCTTTGTAGATCAACATCTCCATAGTGAATGGGCATAGGAGTGGAGCCTAAGGGCCAAGAACAGGGGTTGACTAGGTAACTAGTGAGGGGTAGGGAGTAGGAGGATCTTCTAAAGGTGTGGCTATTTAAAACCCTAGTATAGGTGGCAAGGGGTGAGTTGGAATTGAGCAAGCAAAGATTTGAGAAGGAAGCACAAGCCTTGGAACTTGTCCAAAGGTGACTCAATAGCGCATAATGCATAGGTGAGGTCCAAGGTTACAATGGGCATGATCTTTGGAAATATGCTACAACTATACCTCAAATCTCTTTCTAAACACACCCAACCAGTCCACCTATTGTTTATTCTTATCACCCAACTATATCCAAAGAAATATGGTTGCATAGGAGGTTGCCAAGGCTTTTCTTTTATCCGATATACTTAGAGGGAAACTAGAAAATTATAGGTAACTTCACATTTACCATTTGCTATCCAACACCCTGAGAATAAGAATAGCTATCTTGCTGAAATAATTCATTTCAATGCTCATTGCTAGGGAGTGACATACTTTTAAGACCCAATGGAAGAAGAAATATGGCCTAATAGATATCCCATGTCAAGATAACATACAATCCATCAAAATAAAGGCTTTGATCTAGTGCACTATGTCATTGGTGACTATAGCATCTAATAACTCCTTCCACGATAACTTTGCAAATTCGTAGAGACAATTCTACTTTAGGAAAGAAATTGTGATGTCTAGTGTGCGGGGGCATAAGATGTGGCCACATTCCATTAATCAATGTTGCCATGATCTGAGTCTCCTACTAAACATTGGGTTTCTCAAAAATAGGAGAGGAGATGAGGGTAGCCATGGCAATTAGGAAAAAAACTACTGATGGCTTGTAGGGGAAAGCGAAGCTAGTGGAAATGATGAAGCAATTTCCAAAGTTAAGTAGAGGCAAAGGAAATTTAGTCTGAAGGCAAGGAATGTGACTTTGCAAAACAAAAATTTATTGATATGGAACACTCTTTCTAGTTTGTATGGCACAATGGGCAGTCTCAAACTTTGTGCCACTATAATCAATGGTGCATGTGGTGCTTTGGAGCTTGTGGATTGCATGTAAGTTTCCATAAACCTCCCTACTATTAGATCATCATTAAGATCAGCCTTTTGACATGGATGTGAGCTAGACATGTAGGTTATAGCTCCTGTAACTAGCAAACCCTATTCTGGTAAGCCTTTACTCGATTATCATTAAAGACCTTGAGAATAATCTATCGCCACAAATCTACTAGTTTTATTGTTCCATCATCAAACACTTCAATGAGTCTTTAAGGCCCATTCCAACCAAGCCTTAGATTAGTCTTGAGTCGACTAAGCTTGATGTATACAATATAATGAGTATGCCCTCCTTCAGGTGCTTTGATACACCTTCGAGGGCTTCTCTTGTTCTCCACCCAGCCACGACTTCATAGAGTGCTTCCTTGTTTCCACCTTCTCTCCTTTTTGGAGCCTCTCTCTAGAAGTCTCCCTTGAACCCAGTACTTGCCACTTAGAGCCCACCTAAGTGCCACATATCCAAAAAGGAACTTAACCTTGCACTCCCCATTCTTGCCTAGGCCTAGGGTAGTTCCTAGTCCCCGACCCTCTAGGCTCCAATCAAGCATTGTCAAGCCCTCTCGGTCTCCCACCTCACCATAGTTGTCGCTCCTCAGACTTCCTTGGTTATGGCTAACGTAACATTCCCTTCCCCTTAAGAATGGTTTACGTCCTCGAAAACAAAATTGGGAAACCTCCTCTAGAGATTGCTTACCCTTTCCCATATTAAACTCTCTTCAAGTTTATCTTTCTGGACTTATCAGACATTCTTGCCATATTGTGTGTTGCCTTCTTTTTTCTTGTCTATCTAAAATTCTTTATGGTTCATGTGGTAGGGATGCAGGTTCAATGAGTTCAACTAGGACTTCATTTCCAATGAGATTATCATCATCTCCTAGTTTCCTTTTAAGCCTACTAACATGAAAAACTGGATGTACTCTACACCCTCGGGTAAGGCTAATTTGTAAGCAAGTTCTCCAATCCTCTTAAGCATTGTGAATGGTCCACAATACCTAGGAGAACTTCAACCGTTTACCTATCTTTACAGATTCTAAAGACTCAAGTACCTTGAGGTAGACTTTCTCATTCACTTCAAACTCCAACCATATATGGTGGGGGTTTGCATAACTTCGTGCTCTATCCTGAGCTCTTCTTATGCTATCTTTAGCTAACTTAAGCATTTGATTCATATCTTCAAGAAAGTCTTTGGCTGCTTGAACCTTCTCTTTTTTGAGTCCCACTGACATTGGAGCTCTTGGTTGAAATCCATACATCATCATGAATGGACTAAAACTTGTAGCTGAATGTTTGGCACTGTTATATGCAAATTCTAATATGGGCAAATCTTGTTCCCAATTAGTTTTCGATTTACTTACATATGCTAGCATTATATCTTCAATGATCTGATTGACCCTTTCAGTTTGACCATCACTCTGTGGATGATCCGCGGTGCTCATATTCAATGAAGTTTCTAACCTCTTAAACACAACCCTCCAAAAATGGCTGTTAAATTTCCTATCCCAGTCACTAACAATACTAGCTACTGGTAGCCCATACAATCTATAAATATGCTCCACAATAGCCTAGCTAATTCTGGAGTTTTAACATCTTCATTGATAGGAATAAAATGAGCCATCTTGGTCAACCGATCCGCATTTACCCACATCTTGGTCAAGCGATCTGCATTTACCCACACAGAGTTGTGCCCCCTCTGTGTCCTAGGTAATCCCACAATAAAATCCATGGACATGCTTTCCCATTTGCCAGATGGAATCTCTAATGGGTGTAGGAGACCTCCTACCTTAAGGCATTCCTTATTGACTTGGCATTTTTGGCACTTCAATGCATAATCTTGGACGTCCTTACCTATTCTAGGCCAAAAGAATTGTCTTTTCAGAAGCGCATATGTCTTCTAAATTCGCGGGTGTCCAGCACTTAGACTATCATGACATTCAAAAAGAATTTGGTGCCTAATTTCATTATTATCTAGGACACATACTCTACCCTTGTAGAGCAAGTAGCCATCTTCAATAATATATTTTTTTCACTTGAATCCTTTATCACCAACCTGTGGTGTGTTAATTGCTTTCCATATTTCAGAGAAGTGACGATTAAACTCACATTTCCCTTTAAGAAATCATTCTAAAATTGAGTAAAACTCAATTTAATAACAATTGACATTCAACTAAGAGAGACTCCTACCACATTGAACTTCCCCTTCCGATATGTCAATTGTATATCAAACTCTTGCATTAATTCAGCCCATCTAGCTTTTCTACCTTTAAGCTTTGGCTGATCCACATAATGCTCTCTTGATCAAAGATGATCTCAAATTTTGCACCATATAAATCCACTTCTTTAAAGCATAGACTATAGCGTATAGTTCCTTCTCATCTACCGAGTAATTTTGTTGGGCACATCCTAACTTTTTGCTTTCAAAAGCTACTGGTCGACCTTTTTGTAAAAGTACTGCCCTAAGAGCAAAATCAGTGCATCCACAGAGTGAATTCCCACGCGAGGTGGTAGTCTGCACATCCCGCTCGAAAATAGGACCCTACAAAATTTTGTGGACTCCTTCTACACAACACATGCCTCTCTGGAAACATGCCCTTAGCTCTACTAGACGTCTAGAGAATGACAAACACAATTTGTGCGCTTTGGATAATTGTTATTACC
Source organism: Dipteris shenzhenensis (assembly GCF_047967505.1). Classification (NCBI taxonomy): domain Eukaryota; kingdom Viridiplantae; phylum Streptophyta; class Polypodiopsida; order Gleicheniales; family Dipteridaceae; genus Dipteris; species Dipteris shenzhenensis. Next base: position 34,664,947 of record NC_141609.1, on the reverse strand, counting down.
CGGTTATAACAGTATATAACGTACTACTTATGACCCTGTACCGTGACAGTTATATAACTTATTACTAATCCATCGTTCTGTTCGTGCAATTGTACATGAAACGACGCCTTGCTTCTTTCCTTCAGGGCACGCGTAACGTCTGTCACCATCTCTGTGTCCTCATGATCTCAATGTCGACCTTCGAATTGGTTTAGACCCATGCAATAACGTACGAACTGACTGCCCTTCACGAGGAGTGTGGCACACCTCTTCAGGCAGGTAACATGCATGATGCAATATTACTCTGGAGTCCGGAGTCTGGAGTCTTGGAGACTGCGATCAGACCTGTCACGTGACGCCTGGGCTTTGCACCATTTAGGGATTCACTTCATTTCAGGTGCAGTAACATGCAAGAACTCCAGTTGATGTTGCCCTGCGCAATGCGAATACGTTGAAAGAATCTTTGCTTCTATGAGGCCGTGACAATTTTGTTTATTCGCATGTCGTGATTTCACGGCTTGAAATGCCTATTGGTCGAGCTGACCGCCAATTGCTCCTCACGAGTCGCCATAGAAGGGAGTCCACACTTCTATGTATAGATAATGTGCTGGCTTCAAGGCCAGCATACGCACAATGTTCAATATCCATAGCGCAATTTAGGCAATGTAGTTATGAGGATGTTTCGCTTTAAGATGCCACGAAGTTGCGAAATTCCAGCGCTCCGATATCGCCGATCGTTCGTTCTGCCAAGTTCGTCCCTCACACACAATGAGCCTTATCGCGAATCTCCATACCTCCAATTAGATATCACTGAAGTACGTATCAGATAGAAAAACGAAGCAAGAAGCTGAAGTGAGCAAAGGATCGGAAGTGTTCACTGACTCGGCATGTCAGCTTCGCGATGAGGCCAGTATCGAGGCACTGTTGCAAAGAAGAGTAAATTTCTGTGCACTTTCTGTGCGCTTTTAATTTCAAGACGTCAGGCCCAAGTTGGCTCATATACCAATTTCCAAATTTTTTTATCGGATTACATCCAAAAGTGTCTGAATCTTCGTGGCAAAACTGGCTATAAGCAGGCCAGCAATATCGACAAAAAAGCACGACACGCAAATCGCAAGGCTCAGTCCAACAACGGAAATCCTGTGAACATGTGAAGACGGGTGCGATTCTCGTTTTGCATTGGGCAACTATAACCGTTAACGTATCGACGTATTCAGTGCCGTGCCAAATTTGCTAAATTTCTCCTCATTGGCGTAGGCTTCAACACCATTGTACGTGGGCTCCGGGAAACATAAAACGGAGCAAAAAACCGAGCTGTCTTTTGGATTGCAGCACGTAAACAACAGATTAGAAACTGATTAAGAAATGCCATGCATGGGTTGAAGATAAAGCGATCTGAACAGGTCGGAATGGAATGGAACAAGAGAGCATGATTGCTCGTGGGCACTCGCTTACATGGTTGAGGGGCAGATGAGTCTAAAAAACAATAGGAATTCTCTAAAAACAATATGAGAAATGTAACTAGTACCTTTCAAATCTATTAGATATTAAAACCACTATATTAATTAAAAGTAAGAGCCTTGAGTGAGATCTTTACACATTAGAGCTTGACACATCAATTGAGGAATGAAGTGAGAGCTTGGCACATCACTATACAAGTGAAGCGGCTTGATCTATAAGAGCTTTACACATTAGGAGGGGTAGATGAGTAATAGGAATTCTCTAAAAACAATAGGAGAAATCTAACTAGTAATGAGAATCCAACCTGATATTAAAACCACTATATTAATTAAAAGTAAGAGCCTTGAGTGACATCTTTACACATTGGAGCTTGATTTGTAAGAGCTTGACACATTAGCATGGGTCGAAGAGCTTCATGTGAGAAGTTGACACATCAGAGTAGATGCGAATAAGAGGTAGGAGTGCAAAATTAGAGAGTTAGGCCATGCAAAAGTGGATTGCATGCATGCAAAGCTCCGACACTTTGCATTAATTTATCTTGTAGCATCCTATGCGCATTGATCATCGGCCACGGAATCCATGCTTCATGACTTCCCTCTACACATATGTGCATCTCTTCCTTCATAATTCTATGTACTACCACTTGTGAGAAACAAGGTTTGGCATGGTATTTAAATCATTGAATTTAAATTGATGACTTTATTCAATCTAATCAAATTTCAATCTTAAAAAATCAAGAAAAAATTCCTCAATTCATGATTTTGAAAGAGGACCAATTATACATTACTATGTTGCAAACTAAGCTATCATACGGTCTTCTCTATTTTATATTGTGGTAAAGTTACTTACTGTGCAATTAAGTTATATATCACATGGTAATGCTATTTTATCAACCAATAATTAATAGCTATAAAAGATCCATTGCATGCATCTTTTCACATCTACAAGAATAAGTTATCTTAAATCAAGTTGGCTAGACTCTTAAAAAGACCAAAAGGATATAACATAGATTAAACCAAGTTCAATATTTTTTAATTAGTGTTATTTTCTTTATTTAGGTTATGTTTAATCTTAAATCAAGTTGGCTAGACTCTAAAAAAGACTCGGGGGGTCACTCACAAATATGTAAGCATAGCACGTGGGTTCAATAGAAGGGATTTTAAACTCTTTGTTTTGCACATTTTCTACAAACAAAAGGGTACCATTTAAAGGAGGTATTCATAGATTGAATAGAAAAAGGCTGTGTTTAATACATGAAAAATTCATAGATAAGGGACTTTCAAATTAGGCCTCGAACACATGTGATATAGAGGATTTACATATAGTGAACCCCCCAAGCAAAAAGACCAAAAGGATACAACATAGCTTAAACCAAGTTTATTCTTTTTTAAGTTTTATTTTCTTTATTTAGGTTATGTTTAATGTTAATAAATTTTATGTACTAATTATTTGGTTTGCTTATGTTTGCATGCACATGAAATTATGCTTGTAAGGCCATGAGTTGCATATATGTAATAATCCAGCCCGGTAGTTGAAATTGTGATTGTCCTAAACCAGCGCGGTGGTTGAATATTGTTTTGCTTCATTATATACTTTAATTAGACTATGTTTTGCCTTGTTTTAGTAGTGCAAAAAGGGGGCTCACTGTTTTGTTGTTCCCGCATGTTAGGTTAGCAGGAGAGAAGGTGCATGCACTATGTGTCATGGGAGCCTCTAAGGCTGACCAAGAGCTAGGGAGGGCTAGGCCTCCCTGATATCAGATGTCAGAATGTGTCCCTCCTAGGTAACTAGATGCCCTTCCTCTTTGTGAGACTCTCTATAGGTGGAAATTACTATACACTTTATTGAAGCCGAGCAATCCAGATCAGCAAGATCCTAGAAAGGGCTTCAATGGTATCACAGGTTGATTTCAAGATTTCCATTGAATATTGTTGGCTCAAATCTTGTTTCATGCTTGGTATCAACCTGATAGGAATGCTACGGATGCTTGAGATAGAAAGGTAGACCAAGGCTAAAGAGCGACTCTAGCTTGGCGGAGTCAATTTGGTGGAGTCTGCAAGAACCTTTTTCTCTCCATGACATCCTGAGAGCCAAAGTCTATTCAGGAAGGGGATTAGAACTTGGGGGGACCTATGGAATGTTAATGTAGCTGACTGGTTCTCACTCGACCTCATGCACACCAAGCTCTCTCTGAATCAGGGTGAGTTTAATTTGTCAGTTGCAGCGTTGGACTGAATCCTCAACAATTGGCTGGCCAATTGCATCAAGGTAGTGGATGGTCATAAGAACCAATGGACCCTAGGCAATACCAGACTCAGTCGCTCGCATCTCTATGAAGACAATCTACAAGAACTTGGCAAGGAACGAATCATAGGTCGCCATCCTTAAGAGGAATCACAAGTGAGAAGAGGCTCCATCTGGTGGCAAAACAAATTTTGGGAAGTTTGGAAATAGTGTTTAGTTGGTAAGGCAAGCTTCCTATTATGAACTTTAGATTATAAACCACTAGCTCCCCCAGCTAGGGGATTGCTGTTGAAGCACCTACCCATCTCGTGGTGTGCTTGCTTTGTGGTAAAGCTATGGAAGCCTTGAAACACATCTTTTGGTCATGCTCAAGAAATTTGGTGCAAGGTTGAAATGGCAAAATTCTACATCAAAAGTTGCTAGAGATTGGTGTTGATAGGGGAGGCGACACGACTTCTGTTAACTCTTGCTTCATGCTGGTCGTATGTGCGCACTGTTGTTTTCTTGTCAGTGTGAGATTTGAGGAACCATCTATTGTTCAAAGTGCAGAGAAGAGTGTTTTCAAGCCTTGACAGATGTTTAACACACACTCAAAGCAACACGAGAGGTACGTAGCTAGGAGAGAAGAACAATGTGCTTAAATAGCAAAAGTTGATAGAATATGGACCATAGCAAAAGCCTGGGGCGCCAACTCCCTTTAGTAAGAATTCCTATCAAAATCTTGAGTATGAGATGAATTTAACAATATGCCATGAGTAGAAACTAATCAAATTAGCATGGTTGTTTTCTACACCAAAAGAGCTTCAAATATGTCTTTACACCTTGAAATTCTGGTAACACATGAAAAAGTTACATTAATTTGAAAGGAGATGGGTTTTTATATTTTAGTATATTTTGTTTAACCCAGGGCCCTCATCCAAAAGACCCCCCCCCCCCCCCCCTTGGGCCTCACATATTATGAAAAATATGTACAAATCTTAAAATCTTGCATATTTTTCAAGGTATATGTCTTATATTTTGTGGGAGGGGGGACATAAGATTTTCATATTTTTCCCTTGCATATTTGAAAACTTTAAAGGAAATCCATTCATATTGCATATGGACCTTGTCCCCCCATACCCTAGATTTTAGACGAGGGTAGTAACATAATACATATTGAGTTGGCGCCCCAGGAGCAAAAGTTGATAGAATATGGACCATTGAATAGCCAAAATGATATTGGAACTAGTAATAGATGATAGAGATGAATAGAAATTTGTAGAAAGGTCCCTTGACAATAGGGAGCTTGAGGATGGTGGCGACATGGCCTTGGGCATGCTAAGATAGCATATGACTACTTTACTAGAACCAACTCAAAGACCTAAGATGACCCAAGACATTTCACATGGGAGAATCCTCATGGTAGTGGCATGTGGTACCAAGCATTCATCGATAGAAAGACAAGATTCTAATTCAAATGAATGAGGAATGAATCCATCTATGAGTCGAGACATCAACTTTAAGGCAAGCATCTAGTTCTTTGGCAAGACACACCTTAGACCTAGAACTTAAAAAGAAGAAGATATGCCTACTAGTCAAAGGTGTAGTAGAAATTAGTCTGAATGACCATGGTAAGGAATAGTTTTAGGCCTAGCAATCCCCCAGCTTGAGTAGAAAGGCATAGACCAATTGGAGCACGAAGCTTGGTTGGAGAAAGAAGGTCTGAATCCATAAGTTTGGTCAGGTTAAGAAGACACAAATCAAGGAGTTCAATTGCAACAAGATGATATAAGTCATACAGTCTGGCTAGAGCACAAGGCCTAAGGCACAAGAAGTCCATCACCATGCTAAAGATAGTGTAAATTGCACTATCCACATAGGGCATAGGGGCAAAACCTAACCCTAATCCTAAGGGGTTCATATTATATCTTCATATTCATTGTCAATACACAGTGTGTACAGGTAGCTACATCATGTGCATTCCTCTCTCTCTCCCTCTCTCACTTCCGCTATCATGGTATTAGAGCTGCTCCCACTCCCTTCATGATTGTTAAGCCCTCCATCTATGAGGCATCTTCCACTGAGAGAGATTTTCATCGAGAGAGAGTCAAGCCCTTGCTTCCATCAAGGTGTTAAGACCTTGCTTCTGTCAAGGCACAAGCCCTCTCCTTGAGGCATCTTCATGATTTATTCAACTCATCTTGTAGAGCTCATTCCACTCTCCGTTTCACATCATAAAGCTTCTGATTCTGTCACATGGAACTCAAGATATCATCTTCTGAGTGTTGCTATAGTGATTTATTTTTCTTTGAGAGGATCCTTTGTGAGGTTTTCAAAGTCTCTATCTTCAACATGGTGTTTTGAGATGGGAGAGAATTTGGGCTGCTTTCTCTATGTACTCACTTCAACCAGTGCCTCTCAAGCCTCACCAAAGTGGGCTTCCATCAACTACACCTCCAACATCAACAGCCACCTTGCTCCATGCAAAGGTTGCTCCAGCTGACTATCTCCTAAAGATAAGCCCTAGCTTCTTCTCCGACTTCACGGCTCCAATGCCCAGGCGGTGGTTTAGCCTCTACAACAAGCTATAGCACCGATGGCCTCCTACACGACTATGCACACATCCGCCAGCAACAGTTCTTGGTCACGGCACCTCCTGGCAACAGTTCATTTGTTCGGCACCTTCTAGCACTAGCCCAAGGCTCATGGGCTTCACATAGCGCCATAGCCTAGGCCATGGGCATCAATAGCAAGTAGCACCTCGACTAGCAAGCTCCTCAAATGACCTCACGCAGCGAGCTACAGTGAGATTCCACAACCTCAATGGCTTCTAACACTATATTAGATAAAATGGGACAAAAGTTGCACTTTGGGAATTTTGAAATTGGGTGGATTTCATTAAATTTGGGAAAGGTTTCATTAAATTTGGGAAATTTTTCATTGATTGTGGGAATTTTGCCAAATTGAAATATACTATTAGTTGGAAATTCCAATGATTATGAAAAACTTCATTGGTTGCAAAACGTTTCATCGAGTATAACAATTGGAACAAAGCATTTGTGGCAGAGTTTGAAAATCATGTATTTAGTGGTGTTAAAAAACACCATTTGGGGACATGTATATTTTACTTGAGGTGTTAATAAACACCAATTGGTGGTGTTAATAAACAACGTGGAAAGTGAACCACTAGAAACAAAGTACTTGTTGGTGAAAGACAACTGATAGGATAACAACGATTGAGAAATATCACATGAGAACACATATTAAAATGGAAGTTTGGGAGATCAAGAAGGAGAAAATGATCACCATTTTTCTATGTTTTGATACCAAGCAAGCTTTCTTGTTCTTTGATACATACATTCCGTGGAATCTTAATCTTCTTGGGTCTATTTATGACTTTTGATGTCCACAACCAGACCACCACATCAATACACTCCCACACCTATGGATCCAACCTATTCTCTGCCCAATACTTGTTCGAGTAGTCTACATAGGCATCTGCATCACTGAGCCCCTTTCTCTTAACTGATGGTGCCCAATACTAAATTAATAATTTCTTGAAGTTAGGAGATGTTGCATCCATCTCGACACTTGATATGGCAACCCCAAGACATATGGGGTATACTGAGTCTGATGGCCTCACCAAGACAAAGTCACCTTCCTTAACATCCACCATTGGTCTAAACTCTTCCCTTGGCTTACCTTTTAGAGGCCTACGATAGTGATCATTCCATTCCTCATAGCCTTAGAACTCATTAATGCAAGCATCTACATCCTCCTCCTCATCAGGCGATTGTGTTCTTGGCCGAAAATCTATGTACACTCCTATCTCTGAGATGTTTGAGTCCAAAGTGTTTCTTGAGCTTAGAGCACGCAGAAGGTGAGCACGGCTTCTTGGAATCCCATCAGTATAGCAAGGTCTCTGAGGTCATGTATATCCATCCTATCTAGGTTGTGCAAACAAATTGAGAGCGATCCAATTGTCAGGTTGGGATTAGATGGCCACAAACCATTGAGGGTGAAGTGTCCATAATGACCTTGTCCATGCCCATGGGTAATCATTCCAATGAGTGAAACCTGTAATTGCCATGCGGAATCGGTGGCCTTGGACCTCACCCTAAGTCTTGGAATTGCCATCTTTTTTTGGTCCATCTTATCACGGATTATGCATACATGCTTTTTTGGATCCATCTCAGAGTACCTACGCCATGCATAGTACAAGTTCCTGCAACTTTGTTGATGTATCATATGCATCTTTCTCTCCATCAATGAATTGCGCTTATCTTGACTTTTTGTGGCTGCCAATTGAGCCTTGATCCGCCGACTGCACAAGCTACATTTAGAGAACATTACAAAAAATTTGCACTCAAAAAGGGCCCTGTAAGGGAGCCCTTGGGCTGGTGACATGGAAGAATAAGGTGAATAAAACCCAATAGAATATTGGCTGGTGGAGGGCAATAGAATATTGGAAGTGGCTTGACTTCTCTATTTCTTTATTCAATGGCCCAAACAATGACGTGGAGCACCCACTTGCTACCTCAACTCTCCCATCACGTTTCTTAACTATAACCAAATTGAGAAACCTAGTTTCTCAACCAAACTTGAACCATTTGACCTGAAACCAAATCCTCCCATCCAACTACCACACTCCTTTCATTCTCTCTCATTCCTCTTGCTTCCCCCTCATTTTTGAGCACCATTTCGATTTTTTCTTTGCTGGAGCCCTCTTTTCAAATTACCTGCTGGCTCTTGAGCAGAAAGCTTCTTTCTCTATTCTCCCTCTCATGGGATGGACTCTCACGCCAAAATCTCATCATCTCTTCTCTACCTGCATTTCCCTCCCATTTCACTCTCATTCTTTCAAAACGTTCAAGATTTTTGAATGAGTTTCAACCTACCTTATTCTTTCTCTATTTTGGGTGCTTCTCCTTCAAATCTCGCCACTTCCTCTCTCATTTAAGATTCTCCCATGATCTAAAATCATTTCATTTAGGAAGACAAGGTAATCAATGTTCTGAGCGAGCCATGAATGATGCAAGGTGTTTGGAGGTTAGAAGGAGCTACTGGACGAGATTCTTTGAGAAAGGATCAAAGAAGATTGACTTTCAAGCATTGCAGTTGCTGATGCATGAGAATCAATCTTTCTTTTGCCCATCTCTCAATAGTAGTTACTTTCCTTGCTGCAATCTCTAAGGGTGCATAATTTCAAACCATTTGTGAAGGTTTGGGGTCCATCCAGACAACTTGTATGGAGGTTCAAGTGAGATAATCTTTGGAACAATGCAACACAGTGATTATGACAAGATTTGTTTGTTAATGATGTAACTTTGAAGAGTGTTATTTTGTTTTATTTCATGGTTTGAAAAAGTTGCAAATTTTGTTTGTTTTGTAAGAAATTCCATGAGAAATGAGTCTTTTTCACTCTTACTATAAATGGTTTTCTACAGAATATTGCTTGAAATAGAGTGCGAGATGTTTAGGAGCATATAATTTGTTTTGAAGCAAGAACTCATATTAACTTCATCAATCCTGGAACACATTTGGGACCACTGGGAGGGACAAGTTTGATCACATTTTTCTTTTAAAGAACCTTGCTCCAAGAATCAAGTACTATTCATTCATGTAGTTTTAGAATGTTTTTAGTTTTCAACTCAAATCAAGGTCTATCAGAGCAACTTGCATGGAGATTCAGGTGAGAAAACCTTTAAAACAATGCAAGACAATGAAAATAATGAGATTTTATGATGCAACTTTGAAGAAGTAGTTAATTTGTAGTTTGTTTTGGTAATTTTGTTGTTTTCTTTTAATACATGATTTGAAGAGGAAGAAAGATTTTTTTGTTTTAAAAGATACACTCTTACTATTGAGTTTTTTTAAAGGTGATGGTTAGAAATAGATTTGGAGTTGTTTGGAAGCATAGAATTAGTATTGGAGAAAATTCCATCGATTTCAACATCCTGGATTACAAGAGGGACCATTGAGGATGACAAGTTTGATCACGTTTTTTTCTTCAAAGATCCCTGTGGAGGTATTGTTCATTCACATAGTTTAACAGTGTTCGATGATAAGTAAATGTTTTTTTGAATTTGTAGATTTCAATCGTTAGATTTTGCATGCAATTGGGGTTTTCATTTTTGCTTGGTTTGATACTTTTCTGAAACATGTCATGTTTGTATATTATTTATTGATGTCAATGTTATATTATATTAGGTGGAAAGTGCTTGGAATCATGCAAGCTGCTCGAAATTTAAAAAAGGTGGATATCCATTTTCAAATAGATGTAGAGAATGCACCATTTTTAAAGAGGAATGAATCCTCCTTAGCAAGTGAAAGTGATTTAGTAGCTCTTTGAAATCAAGGAAAAGCATATATGGATTTGTGGTTATAAGGGAAAATATATCCAGTAGATCCACAAACTTGTCAGACTCCTCAATTCCATGGATTGACCAGCTTAATAAAGTTCCTATGTAAGGGTGAGAATGGTTTGTTAGGATATTGTCGAAGGTTGATTAGTCATGGAGCAAGTAGCCTTCACAACCAATATCAATCTTTGCTTAATGAAAGAGACAAAAGGATCGCAATGTTGGGTCCAAGACTATGTAAGAGAAAATTGCATCCAATGGATGAAATATCCAAGAAAAGTGGTCACTGGAAGCGTCAAGTGATAACTTGTAGGAGTGTTTTAGAACTCATGTCTATCCATGATGAACACTATGGTGCTATGGGTGAAGTGTTTACAAAAAAAATGTTGGAGTCTGTTATACAACATCCAAAATTCAAAAGTCTAAAATCAGAGAAAACATCTGAGTCAATGAGCAAAGTTATAGTGGAGCATTTCAATGTAACTAGTGCACAGGGAGTTTGTGATATTGCAGGGATAAGTACAAGGGCATATCGGCTCATATTTAAGAGCTTAAAAACAACAATTCATTCTATGGGAGCAAAAGTTAAAGCCCTGCTTCCTAAACTGACTAATGTTGATAAGGCCAGTCATGCACTCAATTTGGGCGTACTTGATTTAGTTGGTGAGCCCTAGCATGTATGTAGTACACTAACTTTGAAAACAAAGGCTGGAGAGACTAAAGAATTGGAAGTGACAGTTAATAATAACTTTGTGATGGATGTTTAAAGAGCTATGCAAGCCATGATGAAGTTTTATGATATGCCTATGGAGGAATGCAATGGTACTTTGAAGATTGTACTAAAGCTTGATGAAAGTGAGGTGGTCAAAGGTCAAAAATTAGAAAGAGTTAGTTTAACAATGATGAACAGAATACTAGACCTTAAAGTTGAGCTTGATGATGCAAGACAGTTCAGTGTGCAATCAGAACCGGAGATTTGGTGGTTGGTTGCCTTTGAGGTATGATGGAAATTTGTATTTTAATGCAATAATGCAAAACACTTAGAATATTTTGAAATAACATGTGAGTTTTTTTTGCAGGTGCCGAAAGAGTTACATTCAATTTTGAATTGGTTTTTTTACCAAACCGATATCCCAAGTGTGATCAAAGGTCATAACAATGGTGAGCTACTTGAGGTTGAGGGCTATGGATCCTACCATGTAGAATGGCATCTAGTTGCTAACCTCAAGACTATTAAATGTATGTTAATGTGGCACATGGAGCAAATACAAGCCATCCTTGTTCATTGTGCATGCAAATGAGAGTACCTGCAAAGGGTGGTAAAAAGAATCAAAAGCAATGGGCCTCTGAACTTGCAGAGATAAATCAAAATAAGGCACCAAATAGGGATGCTCCAGGGAAAGATCCATCATGGAGCCCAATTCTTAAAATTCCTCTTGAGCAAGTACACATTTGTGCACTTCATGCTATTGTGAGAATAATTGAAAAGTTGGTGCATCTGTACATCATTGATGCATATAACTTGAAGCCCCAACAAGAGAGTGAGAGGATGATTGCAAGAATTGAAAAGGTTCTTTCAAATATGGGACTACACTCTGGGCAAGTAAAGATTACAAAAGATGAGAAAAGATCTAGAAAAACAGGCAATGTTCCTTGTAAGCCAAGCTTTGGTGGTGTCAAGGCTTTAAAATTCCTTTCTGCAAAGAAGAAGAATGACAAGCTCAAATGTGCTAATGAGTTTGATGTATGGAGAAAGTTACACAATGCCTGTTGTGAACAAGGGGGGAAGGGACAAAAAAGATTGGAAAAGGTGCAAGTGTGGTTAGCTCTTGATAGCTTGGTACCTTTACTACAAAAGAAAAGATTTGAAGAAGATGATGCACAGTGTTTCATCAATGCTATGAATGACTTTAGCCAGAATATGGAGATAGCTTGGGGAAAGAATCATTTCACACAGTACATGGTAATCTCTAACTTGGACATTGAGATGTGCCTATTGAATGGTCCTATATTTACTGATTTGTTTTTCTATTTGGCAGCACATATTATATGTTCATGCACCATACATGGCATGGAATTATGGAAGCATTAGAGTGTGGTCCACTCAAGGCATGGAAAGATAACATTGGAAGCACGTTGTGCATATAATAGAGTGACCCAACATGGGGGTGGTAGAACTAAATCAAGCCCAATGGTTCAATTGGTTCAATGGTGGTATATGCGTATTGAAATAAGAGCAGCTGCAACACTAGCATTCAAAGAGTCCTTAGTGTCCCATGCAGTGCAAGAATATGTTAACGCGGAATGTCGAAGAAGAATATGCAACTCATCGAATGCAAGACAGAATCATGCAAGGTGGCATGCAATCTGTCATAGACAAGAGCGCATATGGGTGGAGATAGATGAAAATGATGGTGTAGACTCTTCCAATGTGGATGCCCATGCATAAGTTTCAGAATTTCTTTGTAATTTTAGTTATATGATTTGCAGTAAAGTCAACGTATAATGGACATGAGTTGCAGTATAAATGAGAAATTTTGTGTTATTGGATGTTAATTATAAGTATTTAGCTCAAGGTTGCACTAATTTTACTTTTTTTAGGGTTTTTATTGAAACAACTATTTTTAAGTTTTTGTCCCTATATAAGAGAATGTGCCCTCATTTTCATTTCATTATGTAAAGAGCTATCCACTCCCACACCACCTCCCACTTGCCCCTGAGATTTCCACCCTATCTCTCGCACCCTCACCCTTTCTCTTGCACACTCTCTCCATCCCCCATGGCCAGGCCCAAGATCAAGGCACCACGGAGACTGGCACAGCCAGACCCACCTCCAAAGTCAAAGACAGAGAGTGATAGAGCCCCCCCCTCTCCCCCCAATGATCCCCTTCGAAGGGAGAAAATGCTAATCCGAAAGCTAGACAGGGAGCAAGAGGGGCAGAGGAAGGCACAAGAGGAGGGACAGAGGAAGGCATGAGAAGATTCTCTGATAGAGACGAATGACTCAGAGAGCACAAAGGAGGAGTGTGCAGAAGAGGAACAACAAAGGGCAAAGCAGAGGACCAAGGCAAGAACATACAATCAAGGTCCACACCAATGGGGGAGAGGTGCCCGAGTTCCAAGTGCAGGTCAAAGAGGCCCTCAACATCCAGGAAGAGGCCCTCCACATCAAGGGCAAAGAGGCCCTCCTCCAATGAGGCGGTACAGATTCAAGCAAGGGACAGTGGCACTTTCGGAGATTAGAAAGTTTTAGAAGTCCATTGATCTGCTCATTCCGATGGCCAACTTTGCAAGGGTGGTACGCGAGGTCATGCAGGACCTCAACCTTAGCCCAATGTCTTGGCTTTATAGGCACAAAGTTGTGGAGGCTCCCTGGCATATTTCTAGAGATGCCTTGCTTGCCCTGCAGCATACAGCTGAGGCCTACCTACTAGTAGACCTCATGACACCCAACTGGCTGCCATCCATAGGAAAAGGGTCACGGTGACCGTTGTAGACATGCAATTTATTGTACATCTTAGGAAGCCCAAGGGCACTTAGGGATTTTGTATGCTCCACCTTGTGCCCTGCCTAAGGGCATCTATCTTGTACTCTGCCTATGGGCATCTAGCTTGTACTCTACCTACGGGCATCAATATAATAAAATGTCTTTTTTAAACTTGTCTTTGTATCTACAATCTTAAATTTATTTTCAGTGTATTTGCAATCTATTAATTTACTTACATGCACTCTCGATTTACTTTACGAAAGACTTTCTGATGACGTATACAAAAGCAAAATGAAATAATAAACATCAAATCTTAATAGAACATGCAAAGGAAATAATACTCAATTTTACTTAACATAAAAAAGGAAACAATGTTCTATAAACCAGAAGAGAAAATAATTTGAAAATGGTATTCTTTATTTACATTGAGTAGTATCACAAAGATCATCAAAACTTGAATGCCTAAGCTACTCTATTCTACGCTTCTTCCTGCTTGTCTCAAATCCCTTTTTTGCTTACTGAAGCAGAGAGGGCTGCACAATTTCATTCTCTATAGCCTAGGGATCTGTAATGCCAACTAGCCCTGCAATAGCTATAATACTATGAAGCGGACCGGATCGTGTGTCTGAGAACAAAAATAAAGCTACACTATGCCTAATTAGAACAACACGATCGGCAGTAGGACAGATGGGCTTCATCTTCACCATCTACTGACTGAGGACCCTGAACTTCATGATGTTCATCTTTCCATCTGGCGATAATTGTCAATGGAACACCAAAATGTGTTGAGCCACTCTGTTGATATAGTGGCCGATCGACACCATCCCCCCACCAGAAGACCCTCTGGTTCCACCGTTGCGTCCGGTATACTCATCAACCCATAAAATATTCTGCAACCAACATATTACATCAAAACCCAAAGATTATATAAATTAATAAAATATCATTTTTCAAGAATTAATAAGAAAAAGGATTTTTTTACATATAAAAATCATATCTTTAAGAAATTTGATTTGGGAGGCCACTGGGACCCTAGCAACCATGCCCATCAATTTTATGCCAAAGAAACCCCTGCAAGCCCAAAATCCTACATCATGTGACCAAAGCCCACCGGTTTCTGCAGGGGTTTCTTTGGCATAAAATTGATGGGCATGGTTGCTAGGGTCCCAGTGGCCTCCCAAATCAGATTTCTTAAAGATGCAAACCGGGCTCTGGTCGCATGATGTCGGATTTTGGGCTTGCAGGGGTTTCTTTGGCATAAAATTGATGGGCATGGTTGCTAGGGTCCCAGTGGCCTCCCAAATCAGATTTCTTAAAGATATGATTTTTATAGAGTTTTTATATGTGAAAAACCATAACCCTAATTGTTTACACAAATTGAGTGGGAGGGGCAACTGGCAGGGGCATGTGTCAGGGTCAAGTGGTAGGGCAAGTGGTAGGGGCAAGTGGCAGGGCAAGCGATAGTGGCAAGATGTCCTGGGTTTAAAATCATAACATTTGGTTGGGTTTTGTACCTTTTCATTCCCTAAATCAAATTTGGGAGGCCATTGACACCCTAGCAACCATGTGCATCATTTTCAAGCCAAAACCCCCCTTGGAAACCCTAAATCCGACATCATACAACCAGAGCCATGTTTCTGTTGGTCGCATGATGTCGTATTTAGGGTTTCCAGGGGGTTTGGGCTTGAAAATGATGCACATGGTTGCTAGGGTGTCTGGCCTCCCAAATTTGATTAGAAATTTTTAAAAAAATTCCTAAATTACAAAACCATTACCCTAATTGTTTCCAGAAATTTAGGGGCAAGTGGCAATGGTAGGATGTCGGGTTTAAAATCATTAAATTTGGAACCTAGAATTATACTGATGCTTTTAAATCACATGATGAAGCTGGCAAAGCTACATACCTTTTTTGCCTCATCACGGAGTGCATCAGCTCTACAATGTCCAATTGGACTCCCTTTTGTGGTTGGTCTTGAACTTCATGTTGGGTTGAGGTGCCAACTTCTTCATCTCTCTCCCCGAACAATTCCCTCTGCAAATTCATGAACTGCTCATTGGACATGTCGTACTCTCATGCGGCATCCTCGATTGCCTTCTGTGCTAGTTGGATTGCCTCCAAACCGGTGAGGCTCAAGTCATCAAAGCATGCAATCTCATCGATTGTTGGATTGGCCAGAGCATCAAAGTCAATGACATCATCAAAAGTGTCATTCGAGAGCCAACATAGCACCTCGTCCTCCTGGTTTCTTCCATCACTTCCAATAGGGTAAGGTATTCCTCACCCTCAATCCTCATTGGATCAACCGAAGCAAGGTGTGGCTTGGTTGTTGCCTCATTTGGATTATAGGTAGAGGATGGATATGCATGAGTCAGATATGAAGATAAGATAACCTCGCTTTCAACTTGCTCCTCAGCTAGGCTAATAGTATGCTCCTCAGGCTCCAGGTCTAGGTTTAGGTCATCTCCTCCACCACTTGTTGATGGACCTGCTCCACCACTTGTGGATGTTGGACCCTCGGGCTACTCGCCAACATCCTTATCAAACTTGCTATTCGCAAGGAGAATGGTAAGGGCTACACCTCTCTCGATCAAATGAATTGGGGAAGATGAATCATCCCCGATGGGAATAGTGTACTCACAGAGAGAGATAGGGACATTATCCATGGCCCTACGTAGTGTCTTCTTGAAGTTAGCACTCTGGTCAAAAGAGCTCAAAATATCCAATGAAACCCATTGGTGAGGGGAGTTAGCAATCGCAATAGATTGCCCATAGATAAGTCTATCAAAAAATTGAAAAGAGGGATTATCAGCAAGAAGGAGAGCTCTCAAGTGTGACTCAAGATGGAATGCCTTGCAAAAGATAGGATAAACTTGATCTGCAGAGGCATGGGAATCAGTGGATGAAATCCATTGGTCAAAAGCCTCTCTAGGGGAGGCCATGAGTGTAGGAGGATGCTCGAGAAGACGAAAGAGGAGGCTATGGAATGCAAGGTTACTCAAGAGTGGGAAACTAAAAATGTGAAAATGACCTTAGAAGTCTACTTTATAAATGGGCATTGCCCTTAAAAATGCTCTTAATTACAATATTTTTATATTTATTGTTTTTTCTTTGGAAACTCTCTCTCTCTCTCTCTCTCGTTGCCCTTAGCTATCTCCCTCTCTCTCTCTCTCTCTCTCTCTCTCTCTCTCTCATAGACCCACAAGGTCTTCCGAGGATGTTAATATATCTTTCTTTCTTTCCCTTCCTTTGTGCCCCTCATTGCTCTCTCTCTCTCTCTCTCTCTCTCTCTCTCTCTCTCTCTCTCTCTCTCTTTCTCTCTCTCTTGCTCCCCTCCTCTCCCTTGCTCTCTCTCTATCTCTCTATCTCTTTCCCTCCCTTTGTGTCCCTATTTGCTCTCTCTCTCTCTCTCTCTCTCTCTGACACCCGATGATCATCTTGTTGCCATGTTGCCCTTAGCTATCTATGCCATGGACATTGATTTTACATATACACTTTTTGTATTTTGTTCCCCTTTGTTAGTTGTATCTGGGTTTTTTTTCAATCTCATAGTCTCTCAAAGACCTTAATTAACTTTCTTATTTTTCTCTTTCTCGACTTAGAGGTGCAAATGAATAAATGCAATCTTAACTCTCTCTCTCTCTCTTCCCATTCTCTACCTCTTTCTCTCTCTCTATCCCACTCTCCATCTCCCTCTTTCTATCCCCATCTCCATTGTCATGGACATTGATTTTACGTATACACTTTTTTAATTTGTTAGCAGATCCACCCTTTGGATCAGTTGTATCTAGGTTTTTTTTCAATCTCTTAGTCTCTCAAAGACGTTAATGAACTTTCGTCTTTTTCTCTTTCTTAACTTAGAGGTGCAAATGAATAAATCCAATCTTAACTCTCTCTCTCTCCCTTTGTGTCCCTCCCACTCCCTCAGTCTCTTTCCCTCCTTTTGAGTCCCTGATTGCTCTCTCTCTCTCTCTCTCTCTCTCTCTCTCTCTCTCTCTCTCTCTCTCTCTCTCTCTCTCTCTCTGTGTCTCTATTCATACATCTAACTCTATCTCATGCCCAGGTGCATTATTTGTGTCTCAACTTCTCTCTCTCTCTCTCTCTCTCTCTCTCTCTCTCTCTCATGCTCTAATTGCTATCTATCTCTCTCACGCACTCTCTCTCTTGCAAAATATAGATATACAAATACCCACACAAATTTAAAATTACAAATATTTATCGCTTTATCATTCATAGACCATAGAGAGCCATCGATCTAGAGGTACAAACTTGATTTAAAAAATCTTAACAATAAATGAAACAACACTTTGTATTATACATGATTTCTATTCATACATGTAACAATGCCTCATTGCCAAGTGCATTGTTGAAGCACTAAGGATCCAAGAAACTAGATATCATATGAAATACCTGCCATCATGTCTCTACTATCTCTAGAGTATGGGGGGGGCAACAATTCTTACAAAGGATACTTGTCTCATCCCTATATCTAACTTTGCGATTATCAAGTCTAAAATAATAGTCTTGGGGAGGGTTTGTTGTTGCCAACTGCAATTCTTCCATGATAAATTGCATGGTCCACTCTTCTTGGAATGCCAACATTAGATAAGGATGTCCTTGCCAATAAATTGATACCTCGACAATAGGACTATGAGTCCCATTGCACAGATCATCATCCATTGCTTCCCATTAAAGGTTCTTCCATCTAAACCTTCTATATGTGAAAGTCATGTAGAGATTTTGCCTTCCAATGAAATACCTACAAAATTTGGGATCTATTAATACATAGTATCCTGATCATTTTTTATACAAACAAGAATTGTAAGATTTGCTCACCAAAATGTCACATCTGAAGTGTTCAATCGACATTGTACTAAATCTTCGGCATGACATGTTATTACTGTCCATCCATTGTCAAATAGCTTAGATAGCTAGTCCATTTCTAAGCTCTTCCAAGTGTAAGTAATCTTTATTTTCCTTAATTGCCTACAACTTGCAAAGAAATCAACAAAGCATGGAAATGGAAGAAACCAGCTCAACCTAGCATTTCTTCCACCAGTAGTTGGCTTCATAGCATTTCTCACATCATTAAACATTCTATTTCTCTATGATTCACTTATCTCGATGCTTGGAAGCAGCCATTCTGGACTATCAAAAGAGGGCAAGGGAAGAGATTCTAATCAACCATACTGTCCTTCTTCATCTGGCACAATGAACATTGAGTCATAGAAGAAGATCCCATCCTTTTTTAATTCTGATGGTGTGCGACCTTCATACTGAAGACTCTCGATCTCAACATGGAGGACATGCAACACCCTAGTTATGCATGTTGCAGGCTCCCACTCTTTGTAAGTAGATGGATATAAGTCTGTAAAACAAATACAAGGCATACGACAATAGTGTCAACGTCCCCAAATAAATGCAAATACTCTAAAAAGCAAATGAAGTACTAGTACACTTTGAAAAACTTACAATTGGGCCTATGATATGGAAGTCCTGCATTTGGATGCACATATATGTTTGCATGGGTAAAGGCATGCTGAATATATACCTATGACACTGTGTTACTGCCAAGAGAAAGTTCAAAATCTAAGATCCTTCCCTTCCAATGTTTGGAGATGTCCATTGCATCCTTCCAACCCACTTTGTAGCACCCACGATTAGTGGGTTGCATTATGATCCAAGAATATTTCCTGTAGAGCTGAGAAATCCATTCCCCATGCTCATGCTGAACATTCTTCAATACAACAGATTGTAAACTACTTTTGTATCTATCATTTTCTACTTCCATAGTTTCTGCCCCTGTACCATATGATTAAAATTAGCTCTTTTTACTTCCAAAGACCCTCCAAATTTATGTCTTCTATTCTCTCTTTCTCTATCTCTTTCTTTGCAAGTCTCTCTCTCTCTCTCTCTCTCTCTCTCTCTCTCCCCCCCTCCTTCCCTCTCTTCTTTAACTAAACCTCTCACAAAAATAAAAAAAATATTATTACAAAAAACATAGAATACTTCTCTCTCTCAATCTGTCTTCCAAGGTACCCCTCACACAAACAAACATCATTTTTTTTTTGAAATACTTAAATATGATATGCTCTCTTCCTGCTCTGTTTCTCCACAAACAAAGAAAACATTATCATTATCATATCACTCTCTCTCTCTCCCTCCCAAAACTCTTTGATTAGGATCTCTTTTTCTTCCTTCTTTCTCAAATACTTCTAAAACCTAGCACTTTGAAATACAATCTCTGTCTCTCTCACTCAATCATCCCCTCAACAGAAGAAAACATATAATCTCTATCTCTCTTTTCCCTTCCTCTATTTATCCCTCCTATACTAGCAAATAAAAAAACGACTATTTTCTATCTCTCCCCCTCATCCCCTCAAACAGATAAAAAAACATAGCAGTTTCAAATATAATCTCTCTCTCTCTCTCTCTCTTACCCTTCCTATATCTATCCCTCCTATACTAATGAATTAAAAAACAACTATTTTATGTCTCTCTCCCCCTCACTCATCCCCTCAAATAGAAAACAACATAGCAGTTTGAAATAATCTCTCTCTCTCTCTCTCTCTCTCTCTCTCTCTCTCTCTCTCTCTCTCTCTCTCTCCCCCCCTTTCCTCTATCTATCCGTCCTATACTAGTGAAAAAATAAATGTCAAAAATCATCTTGTAGTTTTATATATCATCTACCTCAATCTCTCCCTCTTCCCTGTCTCTTGTAACAAACATATAGACAAAGTGTGATACAAAAATGTATCTACTTAATACAAACAAAACTTTCAAGGTGAAATCACTTCATTACCTAGAAAGTATGTGTTCATTCTTCTGGAGTTGACTCTATATACTCCAAAAAGGTAGAGAAAGAGTCAAAAATGATAGAACACCCGCTTTTCTCACTCTTTCCAAGTAGATTTAGGTCGCAACTTCAAGAGATGACTCTCTATACTCCAAAAAGATGAGGAAAAAGCCAAAAATGAGAGAAAACCCGTTTTTCTCGCTCCTTCCAAGCAGATTTAGGTCGCAACTTTGGTTTCTAAGAGAGAGTGAAATAAGTAGAGAATGAATGGAAGAGAAGAGGGATGAACAGAGCTTTGACATAAGTTTCTCTGAGAGATTTGTGGAAGAAAAACATGAGCAAAGAGGAGAGAGAATGACTAAGCAAGAGTGGAAAGAAGATATTTTGAAACCAGCTACTAGAAAGTGGTGAGAATGAATGTTTGAAACATTTTGGAAGAGAGAGAATAGGGGGAGAGCTGGTTAGGAAGTCAAAGTTTGGGCCAAATGGTTGAACCAAATGGAAAACATAAGCATAGTTCTAGCTAGGGGATAGTTTGCTTTGGGAGGAAAACAAGGAGGCCTGACATGGTCAGGGCAGGCCTGTCAAAGATAATTTTTTATTGTGAACCACCCATGACGTTTTTTGGGGTATTTTGAAAAAAAACTAAAATTTCCTCTAGATTTGGGGAGCCTCCATTACAGAGAAGTCCACATGGCATAATCTCCTTCATGGATACCATATTCCCTTATCCAAGCCTCTAATATTTTAATAATTCTCCAAAGGGCCCCTTTTTGAGTCCAAAATTTTTGTAATATTCACTTGTCTTAGCAAGGGCTACATTTTTTAAGTCTGATTTCCAAATCCTACCAAATGTGGATACGGATAGGCTCTGATAACCACATTCATTAAGCAAAGTGTTGACCTCACACATGACCTCTATCTTCTTATAAACTTCAGGTATCACTTGCTGTGTCTCTCTAGAAGCATCTTGCATGGTTCTACTCTTGTGAGGCATATGCACTATCCTATTATCCATGAAGTGTTGAATGAGAGCCCTCCCCATACCTGTGTGCACCTTGCTCCTCCTCACAATCCCAGAATTCCCATGCACATATCGTTGCACACCACTCTCAAATTGCTCCTTGTATCGATAAAATGATGCCCTTGGGATTTCATGCATCTCGTACCATGCTCTACAATACACATCCCGATCGTTTACCCTGAAGTTGTAGCGTATCCTCCCAGCACAATCATGATGCCAAGCCATTGACAACACATCGTATACAAAGTTTGTACAAGACTCCAAGCAACTACCCTAAAAATTCTTCCTTATAGACATTGAGAGGTCTCGTTCAGCATGCTCGCAACACCTACTATGACAAAAATCGATGGATGAAACTTGTTGCACCGACTCTAGTGACATTTTGTACATTGGCGTTGGAGGCTCCCTTTGTTTAATGACCCTACTAATGAAAGTGTACCTTCTTTTCTTTGAAGGTAGCATCCTTTTTCAACATTCGATCATTGACCACCTCATCTGTGCCACCAACTTGGCTCATGGGCACATATTGTTGTGCAATGGGCTTCCATCAAGTAAGGTAATCTACTTGATGGGCCACTTAACTAGGTTGAGAGATCCGACATCTTGCATAGAAGACCCTAAGCCACTTCCTATAATTTGTTCTTTCTTTTCAATACCCACACCAATGCAATCGTTACCCAATAAATCAAAGTTTATAGAGTAACCTGGGAAAACATACATGATCACACCTTCCCCCATGGTCTTTGTTTTGCTGTCATCCCACAAGACAACCTTTTTCTCTTTCCAAGATTCATGAATGGAATTGTCAGTTTTCAATGAAGAAACTGGTATTTTCAACATAAGGTTGCTCAGGCTCATTTGGTGTGGCTTCTTAAGTTATCTGATCATCTAAAGAATCACCAACATGTTTTAGAGAGGTCTTAGGCCACTTGACAATGCTCCAAAGTGCCTCGCCAATAAGCACTGCATCCATAGTGGGAAATGGCAAGAGCATGTCACTATTCTATGACACACACTACACCAATTGTGACCACTTCATTCCCCACCACCATCATGACCTTGTCCCCACATCTGGCAACCATCCCCTACCATTATGATAACAAGAAATGAGATTTTGAAAAAATTACAACCAAAGAATTTCATAAGACCAACAGAGATTGGCACCAGTGCCATTCTCCACAATCCCACATGGAGAATGGCACTATTGCCAATCTCCATGTGAGTCTAGCAAATTTAAAAATTTCCCATGCGGAATGGCTTTGGGTTTGTGGAGCATGGCATTGGTGCCAATAGCCATAAACCAACATTGGAGAGTGGCACCAAAGCCATTTTGCATAGGGAAATTTAAAATTTTGCTAGACCCACATGGAGATTGGCACCATTGCCATTCTCCATGTGGGGTTGTGAAGAATGGCACTGGTGCCCTTCTGCTTAAATCCACATGGAATCTCCAAAAACCTTGTGGGAAATGGATCTAGATAAAATTTACAAGAAATTATTTTTTCTAAAATTTTCTAATGATTTTCATGGAAACCTCCCATGCAAAAAGAGACATTCTGGAGATTGCACCAGTGCCATGCTAAAAAAACCCATGTGGAGATTGGCACCATTGCCATGCTCCACAATCTCACAAGTAGATTGGCAATGGTGAGAATCTTCATATGGGATTGTGGAGAATGGCACTGGTGCCAATCGCCAGAATCCTCATGGAGAATAGGCTAGGTAATTTGGAAAACATATTGAGAGCGATCCAATTGTCAAGTTAGGATCAGATTTGCTAGACCCACATGGAGCATGGCACTGGTGCCATTCTCCATAAATCCACATGAATCTCCAAAAACCTTGTGGGGAATGGATCTAGCCAAAATTTACATCAAATTATTTTTCTAAATTTTTATAATAATTTCCATGGAAACCTCCCATGCAATAAGAGACATTCTTGACATTGGGACCAATTCCATGCTCCAAAAACCCATGAGGAGATTGGCACCAGTGCCATGCTCCATAATATCACACGTAGATTGGCAATGGTGACAATCCCCATATGGGTTTTTGGAGCATGGCACTGGTGCCAATCTCCAGAATCCTCATGGAGAATAGGTTAGATAAAATTTCCATGAAATTATTTTCTAAATTTTTTAAAATTTTGGAAAAATAAAAAATAAAAAGATTATGGTCAGTGGATTATCTTCTATTATAGGAGAGAGAGAGAGAGAGAGAGATGTGGTACCCACAAATAGTAGAGACGTGGGGAGACCATACCAATAGTATCAACACATAATGCAAGGTACCCTATTCTAGATGGTTTTGGCTTTCTAGTGTATTTATTTTGAATTATCAATGTTTATGGTAGTTTAAATTATGTGCTTTAGGTTTCTAGTGTATTTATTTGGAATTATCAATCCTTATAACAGTTTTAGCTATTTGCTTTGGGTTCTAGATTGTGGATGTATGATTGACTAGGTTTTTGATTGGCCTATTCTAGATGCTAGACCCTGATTGAACTAGTACATATCCTAGATATATGTGCTTCTAGTCCAATTAATCCTTCGATGAGGGTTTTTGGAATCCAAGTTTTGAGTGGTATCCACTTTTGGCTCTAGAGCACTTCTTTTTATAGTCACGCTCGAGGTGCTAGATCTGTAGATCTCATATGCCAGTCAATTGTATGGGGATCGAAAGCATGAAAAAATTATGTATGATGTTCCAAGCTTTACTTATCTAGGGTTTGAGATCTATAAGTTTTCAATACAAATCTTGATCATATTATTAAGAGTTGTAGATTCATTTAATCCAAATACTAGATTGAGATCCTTAGTTCAAGGATCCATGTCCAACTAATGCTTTTTTGGACTATTTTAATTTTATTTAATCTAGATACTAGATTCAAATTCTTTGGCCAAGGGCCTCGATTCAAATAATCCCATCTTGTCGGGTTTTTTTCATTCTAAGCCCTACATGCACTCATTTCAAATTGCCAGTTCTAGGATTCAGATCTATAGATCCCACACATTAGTCAAATATTTTGGATGACTACCACCATGTGTCAATGCTCCCACGCATTAATCAAATATTTTGGATGACTATCGCCATGTGTCAATGACGATATTAGGCTAGATCTAGCTAGTGTTTTCTAATCTATATATCCCACACGTTAGTCAAATATTTTGAATGACTAGCGCCATGTAACAATGACAATACTGGGCTAGATCTACCTAGACTAGGATTTAATAGATAAAGACTAATGTTAAACTAGAATTTAATAGACTAATGTTAAACTAGGACTTAATATACTAATTTTCTATTCTAGTCATAAACTAGGATTTAATAGACTAATCCTAAACTAGGATCTAATAGACTAATCCTAAACTAGTAGACTTATCCTATACTATGATCTAATAGACTAATCCTAAACTAACAGACCATTCCTAAACTAGTAGACTAATCCTAAACTATCAGACTAATCCTAAACTAATCGACTAATCCTAAACTAGGATCTAATAGACTAATCCTAATTGACGAATCGTTAACTAGTAGACTAATCCTAAACTAGGATCTAATAGACTAATCCTAATAGATTAATCCTAAACTAATAGTCTAATCCTAATCTAGGATCTAATAGACTAGTCCTAAAATAATATACTAATCAGATCTAGTAGATTAATACTAAAGTAATAGACTAATCAAGTAATCCTAAACTTGTAGATTAATCCTAAACTAGGATGTAATCGACTAATCCTAAACTAGGAACTAATAGACTAATTGTAAACTATGAACAAATAGACTAATAGCCAAATTCAAGAAACCCTACCTAGAGTGCACACCCTCTTCTTGGAAGTTGGAAGCCCTCACACAGTCCTCCTTGCACGATCCACCTCACGAGTCACAATCTTCATCCACCATGCCCCTCGCAATCCAATTCCACCTCGATTCGCAATCCAATTGAACAATGAACAATGGATTCTTCACTGTTCTGAGTGGAAGCTCAAGCTGTGGGACAAGACACCTCGGCAGCAGTGCCATGCTACTGGGGAAGACATTAGCACAGCGCCACCATCCATAAACTCCCATGGATTAGAATGTTACTCTCATTCTATGTTAGTGTCAAGTAGATTGGCAGAGTAGTGACATGCTATAACAGGGAAGATGGAAATATATATGATCGGCAGTAGTGCCATGCTGTTGGAGAAGACATTGGCACAGTGCCACTATCCACAAACTTGCATGGATTAGAATGTCACTCTCTATCAGAATGGCACTGGTGCCAATCTCATTTGTGCCAGCCACAAAGAGAATCAGATCAGTTCCCACTGAAGTATGATTATAGAGAATTCTCTAGGTGAATTTGTATAGAATGGCACTTGTGCCAATCTCATGCAATTCATGTGCCTCCTTATTTTTTCACTAGTCCAGCCATTTGTTTTAGGATTTATAACATAACTACCAGAGCTTGAGCTTTGGTAATGGGAAGCAGTGCCATGTCTATGTTAGTGTCTATGGTAGTGTTAAGTAGATTGGCAGCAGTGCCATGCTATTAGGGAAGATGGAAACAGATGTGGGACATTTATGCATAACATTTTTGAGACATTGGCATAGTGCCACTATCCACAACTCTCATGGATTAGAATGGCACTCTCTCTCAAAATGGCACTGGTGCCAATCTCATTTGTTTTAGTCACATAGAGAATTAGATCAATGCCCACTGAAGTTAGATTGTAGAGAATTCTCCGTATGAGTTTGGATAGAATGGCATTTCTTATTTTGTACAAAAATGCACTTCTTTTTATTTACCTCCTTCTTATTTTGTCACTATTCTATATAACATAACTACTAGACCTTGAGCTTTTGGAAAGGAATGCATAGGAATTATTTTACCTTGGACCCTGGGACCCATCCTAATCCATGAAAGTTTGTGGAGAATGGCACTGGTGCCAATCTCCACAATCTCAATTGGTTTGCCACTCTCATTCTATGTCTATGTCAGTGTCAAGTAGATTGGTAGTAGTGCCATGCTAACAGGGAAGATGGAAATAGATATGGAAACATTTATGCACTCTCTACCAGGATAGTACTTTCTATTAGAATGGCAGTATGCCATTCTCTATCATAATGACCTTGAGCTTTGGTAATGGGATGCATAGGAATTATTTCACTTTGGACCCTCAGAGCCATCATAATCCAATAGAGTTTGTGGAGAATGGCACAGGTTCCAATCTCCACAATTCAATTAGTTTGCCACTCTCATTCTATGTATATGTTAGTGTCAAGTAGATTGGCAGCAGTGCCATGCTAACAGGGAAGATGGAAACAGATGTGGGACATTGGTACAGTACCACTATCCACAAACTCTCATGGATTAAAATGTCACTCTCTGTCAAAGTGGCACTGGTGGAAATCTCATTCATGCCAATCACAAAGAGAATCTGATCACTACCCACTTAAGTTTGATTGTAGAGAATTCTCCAGGTGAGTTTGTACAGAATGGCACTTATGCCAATCTCATGCAATTATTTTACCTTGGACCATAGGAGCCACCCTAATTCATGACAGTTTGTGGAGAATGGCATTGGTGCCAATCTCCACAATCTCAATTAGTTTGCCACTCTCATCTATGTCTATGTCAGTGTCAACTAGATTGGCAGAAGTGCCATGCTAACAGGGAAGATTGAAATAGATGTGGGAACATTTATGCATTAATTTTTTGAGACATTGGCACTCCCTACCAGGATAGCACTCTCTATCAAGATGGCACTCTCCATCAGAATGGCACTGGTGCCATTCTCTATCAGAATGACCTTGAGCTTTGGTAATGGGATGCATAGGAATTATTTTACCTTGGACCTTGGGAGCCATTCAATCCATGAGCGTTTGTGGAGAATGGCACCGGTGCTAATCTCCACAATCTCAATTAGTTTGCCACTCTCATTCTATGTCTATGTCAGTGTCAAGTAGATTGGCAGTAGTGCCATGCTAACAAGGAAGATGGAAACAGATGTGGGAACATTTATGCATTAATTGTTTGAGACATTGGCACTCCCTACTAGGATAGCACTCTCTATCAGGATGGCACTATCCATCAGAATGGCACTGGTGCCATTCTCTATCAAAATGACCTTGAGCTTTGGTAATGGGATGCATAGGAATTATTTTACCTTGGACATTGTGACCCATCCTAATCCATGAGAGTTTGTGGAGAATGGCACTGGTGCCAGTCTCCACAATCTCAATTAGTTTTCCACTCTCATTCTATGTCTATGTTAGTGTCAGTAGTAGATTGGCAAAGCAATGCCATGCTAATAGGGAAGATGGAAAATAGAGAGAATGGCAGTGGTGCCAATCTCATTTGTGTCAGTCACACATAGAACCAGATCAGTGCCCCCTAAACTTATATTGTAAAGACTTCTCCATGTGAGTTTGTATAGAATGGCACTTGTGCCAATCTCATGCAATTCATGTACCTCCTTCTTGTTTTGTCACTACTCAAGTCCTTTGGTTTAGGATATATAACATACTACTAGACCTTGAGTTTGGTAAAGGAATGCATAGGAATTATTTAACCTTGGACCCTCAGAGCCATCCTAATCCATGAGATTTGTTGGAGAATGGCACTGGGGTCAATCTCCATAATCTCAATTAGTTTGCCACTCTCATTCTATGTCTATGTGTCAAGTAGATTGGCAGCAATGCCATGCTAATAGGGAAGATGGAAACAGATGTGGGAACATTTATGCATTAATTGTTTGAGACATTGGAACTCTCTAACAAGATAGCACTCTCTATCAGGATGGCACTCTCTATCAGAATGGCACTCATGCCATTCTTTGTTAGAATGACCTTGAGCATTGGTAATGGGATGAAGAGGTATTATTTTACCTTGGACCCTGGGAGCCATCCTAATCCATGAGAGTTTGTCGAGAATGGCAATAGAGACAATCTCCACAATCTCAATTAGTTTTCCACTCACATTCTATGTCTATGTCTATGTCAGTGTCAGTAGTAGATTGGCAAAGCAATGCCATGCTAATAGGGAAGATGGAAAATAGAGAGAATGGCACTCGTGCCAATCTCATTTGTGATATTCACATAGAGAACTAGATCAGTGCCCACTTAGGTTAGATTGTATAGAATTCTCCATGTCAGTTTGTACAGAATGGCACTTGTGCCAATCTCATGCAAGTCATGTACCTCCTTCTTATGTTGTCACTACTCCAGTCCTTTGTTTTAGGATTTATAGCATAACTACTAGACCTTGAGCTTTCATAATGTGATGAACAAGAATTATTTTATCTTGGACCTTGGGAGCCATCCTAAGCCATGAGAGTTTGTGGAGAATGGGACTGGTGCCAATCTCCACAATCTCAATTAGTTTGTCACTCTCATTCTATGTCTATGTCAATGTTAAGTAGATTGGCATCAGTGCCATGCTAACAGGGAAGATGGAAATAGATGTGGCAACATTTATGCATTAATTTTTTGATACAATTGCACTCCCTACCAAGATAGCACTCTCTATCAAGATAGCACTCTCTATCAGAATGGCACTGTTGCCATTCTTTGTCAGAATGACCTTGAGCTTTGGTAATGGGATGCATAGGAATTATTTTACCTCTGACCCTAGGAGTCATCCTAATCCACGAGAGTTTGTGGAGAATGGCACTAGTTCCAATCTCCACAATATCAATTAGTTTGCCACTCACATTCTATGTCTATGTCAGTGTCACTAGTAGATTGGCAAAGCAATGCCATGCTAATAGGGAAGATGGAAAATAGAGAGAATGGCACTGGTGCCAATCTCATTTCTGTCAGTCACAAATAGAACTAGATCAGTGCCCACTAAAGTTAGATTGTAGAGAACTCACCATGTGAGTTTGTGCAGAATGGCACTTGTGCCAATCTCATGCAAGTCATGGACCTCCTTATTTTGTCACTACTCCAGTCCTTTGTTTTAGAATTTATAGCATAACTACTAGACCTTGAGCTTTGATAATGTGATGAATAGGAATAATTTTACCTCGGACACTAGGAGCCACCCTAATCCATGAGAGTTTGTGGAGATTGGCACTGGTGCCATTCTACACAATCTCAATTAGTTTGCCACTCTCATTCTATGTCTATGTTAGTTTCAAGTAGATTGGCAGTAGTGCCATGCTAACAAGGAAGATGGAAACAGATGTGGGCACTATCTACCATGATAGCACTCTCTATCAGGATGGTACTCTCTATCAAAATGGCACTAGTGCCACTCTCTATTAGAATGACCTTGAGCTTTGGTAATGGGATGCATAGGAGTTATTTTCCCTTGGACCGTGGGACCCATCCTAATCCATGAGAGTTTGTGGAGAATGGCACTAGTGCCAATCTCCACAATCTCAATTAGTTTGCCACTCTCATTCTATGTCTATGTCACTATCAACAAGTAGATTGGCAGAAATGCCATGCTAACAGGGAAGATGGAAATAGATGTGGAATATTTATGCATAACATTATTGAGACATTGGCACCCTCTATCAAAATTAGCACTCTCTATCATAATGGCATTGGTGCCATTCTTTATAAGAGTGGCACTGGCGCCACTTTTATTCTATGTATATGTCATTGTTAAGTAGACTAGAAGTAGTGCTATGCTGTTGGGAAAGACATTGGCACAATGCCACTATCCACAGACTCTTATGGATTAGAATGTCCAATCCTTTGTTTTAGGATTTATAACATAGCACTCTCTATCAGGATGGCAATCTCTATTAGGATGGCACTAGTGCCACTGTCATTCTATATCTATGTCAGTGTCAAGTAGATTGGCAGCAATGCCATGCTGATAGGGAAGATGGAAACAGATGTGGAACATTTTTGCATAACAATTTTTATACTCTCTATTAGGATGGCACTCTCTATCAGAATGGCACTGGTGCCATATAGCACTGGTGCCACTCTCATTCTATGTCTATGTCAGTGTCAAGTAGATTGGTAGTAGTGCCATGCTGATAGAGAAATTTGCTTTATCTGACTTCACTGCCTCTCCCTCTCAAGCTTTGGCCTTCTTTCAACTTGTATAGCATAATGAGTTCACTCCTTTCCTTCATTATGGAAACATTATAGAGGTTGTTCCCTCCTTGATTGCATCCCCTTGTTATTAGTTTTGGATGATAGGTCTTCTTCTCCTTACACTGGATAGTAGGTTGTCTTTCTTTCTCCAATATATTCCCCCCCTTCAATTATGCCAAGAGATTAGGCACTCATGGGGCAGATGCTTCCACCACTAGCTCAAGGAAGCAGTTCCAAGCCACTTCCTCTCATCGGTGAGGATTGTTAGCTAGAACTTTCAAGGTCATGGTAGCATTTCTCATTGCCCACTGATTTCCAAAGGCGAAGGATGACCCACAACTTAAGAGGGGGAAATCCACATTATGTACAGGATCGTAAGTTGTACTCATTGTACATGCTTCCACTACATAGCCAATGTGCTCACATAAGAACATACTACTCTGTTTCTTTTCAGTTTTCTTTTTAATTTTGGATGCTATCATATGCACCAAACGAAATCCACAAATAGGTCTTGTACATGCACCCTCTACTTACCTAGTGCAATTCAGGAGGGGGTGTTAAAGATAGTGTAAATTGCACTATCCACATAGGGCATAGGGGCAAACCCTAACCCTAACCCTAACCCTAAGGGGTTCACATGTTTATCTTCATGTTCATTGTCAATACACTTAGTGTACAAGTAGCTATATTGTGTGCACTCCTCTCTCCCTCTCCCTCTCTCACTTTCGCTATCACACCAACTACACAAAGGCCCCTCTCACTCTCCCTCTCTCACTTCTGCTATCGTACCTGTCAGAAACCAGAAGCGGAAGCACAAAGGAGAGAGGAGGGAGAAGAATACGAAGAGACACGAAGATGGGGCAACCAAAAGCTTAATGGAGGAGAGATGCCCTATTCTAACACCCTCTCTGTAGCTCAGGTGTGCAGAAAAAACCGTAGAAGAATGCTGATGAAGATGCAACCATGGACAATCCAGCATCACGAATACTGGATACACCTCGGAAAGAGCACCTGTCTGCCTTGCATCTCAGAATACACTGTCACCACAAACAGAGGAGGATCTGCTTGCCCACTCCAGCTTCCCTGATGTGGAACCTTGAGCTATGTACACAACATGCTCTATATCATCCCCTATCAGTCGACATGAATACATCATGCCTCGAATGATGAACTTGGAACACATCCCATCCATATCCACTTTCGTACCATGCAGTGACCTCGGAACTCATCCTATTCAAAAGCTGGTACCGCGCCAAAGTAATTTCAACACGAGCTACTGCTAGCCCATTCTCCCATCCACAAGCCCTCTCTGGCCGTGACAAGTGGGAGGAAACTCACTGCTCAAAAAAGTTCTGGGACATGACAATCCTGAGCAAGGTCTGCTCTCGGATTATCACCCTATGCCTTTGTCAATGAAGTCGGTTCACTCTTTTTAGATTTGCCCTTGTCCTTAGACCAATAATCTTTTGCCCGATGACCTTTCTTCCCGCATTCAAAGCACTTTCCCTGGAATTTCCTCTTCTCTATCAACATCGCGAGTGCCTGCTCATCACCTTGAGACCCCTTCAGCTTACCTTGGGACACAAGGACAGTTTCCTCCTCCATGAGAAGAAAGCAGAGATCTTCAAAATCCAACTGATGGCTCGTGACCTGGCACCGCAAGGATCGAGCAACCATGTCATACTACTCTGGAAGCTTCGTGAGGATAAGTGCAGCCAACTGTCTAGATGACAAAACAACACCCATTTCCGCTAGCTGATCATGAATGATCTTCACCTTGACCAAAAATTGTTGCATCGAGCCACTCTTAGAGAAATCAATATTGTAAAGCTGACCTTGCAATGTGATAGCTCGCATAGATGAATTTCGTTCATAGAGATCCGCCAACTTGGCACTATCCAATGTTTGCACCACTAGAGAGACCTCCTTCGAAATAGTCCGCACCAGTGCCGAGTGTGCCTTCGAGTCGCGGCTTTCCCAATCCTCCAATTCCTGAAGAAACTCATCCTCCTGAACCTTGGTCCACCGTTTTGGATTCTCGGGTTGTGCCGGATTCTTCTCATGGCCTTGAACGAGGTTCCACAGATCCTTGTGGATGAACCAAACTCGCATGTTCAGCGTCCAATGCACGTAGTTTGTGCCATCGAGTTTGTCTTCCTTGCTAGTACACGGGGGAGCCATCGAATTCAAGAGCACCAAAGTCGTTTACAATGTCCTTCTACAGAAACGGTTTCTTCCGTAGAATGAGCTACTGCAACTTTATATACCAGCATCAAATTATTGTTTCGCTTTGAATGTAGGCCATGCTTCTTTTCTAATGGTGAGTGTGCTCGCGAGTTCATGCAAGAGAGCATCCTATTTCATCAGGTGACCAACATGAAGAGATGGGCCGATGTGATCTCCTTCTTCGAGCCCGATTTACCGTTTGCTAATTTGCAGTAGCGCATCATGCACCTTCTAATTCTTCCTAATGGTGTGCCAAGAACTTGCAGAATTCTCTCTGTTGTTCTTGTCATGCATCGATGCAACAACAATAAACAACGCTGCTCATGCTAGGCATGCCAACAAGCTAGTGATGATCTCAGCCTCAATAGGAAATCTGCCGACTAGCACTTTGTCTAGCACCTTGTTATTGCACAGCCTTTAGCTCGCCGACCTGTAAACGCTTATGAGCTACTCTCCAAAGCTTTCATGCTGCCGTTGGAACCACTACCTTCCATCACTATTTCTTAAGCTCAGTCGGCGTGTAAGTTTCTATTGATCACAGTTGCCTTGGCTTCGTGGCTATCTCAAGATCTCGTCCAACCTTCAGTCTTCAAGCCTCGCTTCTGTTGTTGGGTATCTTCACCAAGCCATCATCCTGCTAACTTCTCAAGCTTGCCAAGAATCACAAACTACCACCTCGCTTACACCATGACTCCCTAGAACAAGTTCCCAGTACGCCACCACCATCGACAGCTCCTTTCCATAGCCAAGCGGTGTTTAAGCTTGCGATCCAAGCCTCTACACGTAGAGAAATCTGGAAGCCAACTTCCTACAAAAAAAACTTCCTTACGTTCATATCCACCACGCACTAGCTACACATGCGCCAACATCAACCGCCACATCGCAAATAACTGTAGAGAGCCTTCAAGCTCCTTCCGACTAGCTCACTGCGAACAATGCTTCCACCTCCCTTATCCTAGGTCTCAGCCAAGTCTACCCATGCTCTGATACCATGTCAGAAACCAGAAGCAGAATCACAAAGGAGAGAGGAGGGAGAAGAATACGAAGAGACACCAAGATGGGGCAACCAAAAGCTTAATGGAGGATATCCAAATACAAAGGTTAGGAGCCCATGCACAAAAGGACCGACCCTCTACCCAAGAGACTAATCCCGTACTACACCCAATTGCCCCCCCCCCCCCCCATCGCAGGCACACAACCTACTCACACACCCTGGGCAGGCACACCCACAACAAGGCCCTCTCTCGACGCACACATGAGATGCCCTATTCTAACAACACCAACTACACGAAGGACTATGTGTAGTCTCGATGGTGACTCACGTGTCATGGGGATCTTGAAGGAATGTCGATGGAGCCTCCACTCCTAGCTACTCCTTGTGGGAGTAATGTGAGCTGTCTGCATGTGTCACTCAAGCAGCTTTTGGATTGTTGCAGTGTGTTTCCACGAGAGAAAGAGGGAAGGGGGAGAAGGGAGAAGAGAGCAGAGTGAGAGTGCTCTCAACGGAAGCAAGAACGGAAGAAGGAGAGAGAGAGAGAGACAGAGAGCCACACAAGTTTTGGTGGGTGCAGAACCACCCTAATCTTCTTTTTCATTCATTTATATATGTGTTTGAGTATTGTACATAACCGGGGTAAAGGCACAGTGACCTTTAACCCCCACAACCTCCCACTTAAAGCACAATGTGCCTTTAAGGGAGAACAACCAGTGAGCATACTATCCAATGCCCATCAATACACGACAATACTCAAACCGCTGACTAGGTAGACTCTTCATCAGCATATCTGCAGGGTTATCATCTGTATGAACCTTGACAAGCTCTATGCGCTTGTCCTCAAGTACCTCCCTGATGAAATGGTACCTGACCTCAATGTGTTTGGTCTTTGCATGAAAGACCGGATTCCGTGCTAGCTGAATAGCACTCATGGAATCACTATGCAATGTCGGTACACCTGTATGAATCCCCATATCTCCCACTAGCTGATCAAGCCATATAGCCTCCTTGCAATCCTCTGTGGCTGCAACATACTTAGCCTCTGTGGTAGACAAAGCAACGCACTTCTGTGCACGAGACATCCACGACACTGCACCACTTGCAAAGGTGAACACATAACCAGAAGTGGATCTCCTACTATCCACATGCCCTGCATAGTCTGAATCTGTGTACCCAAGTACACGCATGTCTCCTTTACCAAAGCAGATGCACATCTCCTTGGTACCCTTCATGTACCTCATGATGCACTTAACTGCCTCCCAATGCCTCTTTCCTGGATTAGCCATATACCGGCTAACAACTCCCACTGCAAATGCAATGTCTGGTCTAGTAGCTATCATAGCATACATAAGACTCCCAACTGCTGATGCATAAGGAACCTTGGACATCATGGCCCTTTCCTCATCTGATTTGGGACTATCTGTATGACTCAGTTTCACATATGGAGGCAATGGAGTACTCACTGCCTTCCCCCCCTCCATATTGAAACGCTATAATACTTTTGTAACATACTCCTTCTGTGAAAGCCAAAGGAGTTTCCTACTCCGATCACGCGTGATGCGCATACCAAGAATATGACCTGCAAATCCCAAATCCTTCATATCAAAGGCCTCATGCAACTTGGCCTTTAATGCATCTAGCTCATCAGTATTCTTGCTAGCCAATAGCATATCATCCACATATAGTGCCAAGATTATGAGGCTATTATCCTTAGCCCTTTTAGTGTAGAGGTAGTGATCAATTTCACTCCTTCTAAAACCCTAGGACCGAATGAAAGCATCAAACTTCTGATACCATTCTCTAGGCGCTTGCTTAAGACCATAGAGACTCTTCTTCAGCTTGCAAACTAAATGCTCTTTGCCCTTTTCTTCAAAGCCTTCCGGCTGCACCATGTAAATTTCCTCATGCAAATCCCCATGCAAGAAAGCTGTCTTGACATCCATCTGCATAAGCTCCATATCCTCTGATGCCACTAGTCCAAGCATGCATCTAAGTGTGGTCATCTTCACAACTAGAGAGAATATCCCATCAAAGTCCACACCCTTCTCTTGCTTGAACCCTTTAGCAACCAAATGGGCCTTGTACCTAGGCACATCATCACCTGTGATCTTTATTTTGTAGACCCATTTACATGGCAATGCTTTCTTTCCATGTGGCAAAGAAACCAAGTCCCAAGTCTTATTTTTCATAAGTGAACTCATCTCTGATTGCATAGCATACTCCCACTTGCATTGATCCTCACGCATCATAGCCTCTCTGTAGCAAGAAGGCTCCCCGCAATCAGTGAGCATCACATAGTCCACCCCTAGAACAAACTTATCAGGCGGTCTAGACACTCTAGAAGATCTTCTCAAGGGCATTTCAGCTTGCTGTTCCATCTGCATATCAGCCACATTTGGCTCATCATTTCCACCAATAGATGATCCATCATCTACCCTTGTTTGTATACCTATGGGAGTACTTGGTGGTACCATTTCTTGCACATTTGGTGCATGGACAGCTTGCTGTCTATCAACATATGCAGGTGGATTCACATCCTGGAAAGTGATTCTCCTCATTTCCACATCCCTCATGGGTTCCTTATGCATCTTCTTCTCATTGAAGACCACATCATGGCTGTGTATGATCTTCTTTGCTGCTGGATCCCAGAGATGATAGCCCATCTCTCCACGTTCACCATAACCCAGAAAGATGCATTTCCTAGACTTAGGATCCAGCTTCTTTCGAAGCTCTTTTGGCACATGTGCATATGCCTCACACCCAAATATACGCAAATGAGAGTAAGAGGGCTTCTTGCCACTCCATGCCTCTTCAGGAATACCACCATCCAAACTCTTACTAGGTGATCTATTGATCACATGCACTACAGTCTTCATTGCCTCAGCCCAAAAACCACCAGAAAGACTTGCATTGGAAAGCATGCATTGCAACCTTTCTTGAATGGTACGGTTCATCTTTTCTGCAACTGGATTTTGCTCTGGAGTACGAGGGGATGTGAGCTCTCTCTTAATCCCACGTGTATCACAGAAATGCTGAAAGTCATGAGAGAGATACTCTCCACCATTGTCAGTCCGTAGGCATTTAAGTGTTCTACCTAACTGATTCTCAACCAAGGCTAGCCATTTCTGAAATATCTGGAACACATCACTCTTCCGAGCTATAGCATAAGCCCACACTTTCCTAGTTGCATCATCAATGAATGTCACATAGTATTCAGCCCCACCTAATGACCGTGTAGGCATGGGACCACATACGTCTGAATGCACCAAATCAAGCATTTCAAACTCTTTCTTTCCCCTTCTTTTATGGGCTGATTTAGTTTGCTTCCCATAGAGACAATGCTCACAAAATTCAAAATCAGAGAAACTCAAATGCGGTACATAACCCAAATGGCATAAGAGTTTCATTCCATTCTGGCTCATGTGCCCCAACCTGCAATGCCACAAAGAAGTGCTTGGCTGCTCGGTTATTGCAACAACATGATCAAATACCCCTGATACATGTAAGGGATACAAAGTCCCACACTTGGCACCCCTGGTCAAAAGCATAGAGCCCTTTTGAATTTTCCAACTCTGAAAGCCAAAAGTGGTGTGAAAACCAGCATCATCTAGCTAACCCACTGAAATAAGACTCTTGGTCAGCTTAGGCACATGTCTCACATGTTTCAAAACAAATGCAAACCCATTTGCAAAAGAAAACTTTGTCACCTGCTCCCACTATGTCACATGCATAGTCATTTCCAAGATGCACACAACCTGTCTTTCCACTGTCATAAGTGGAGAACCATTCCCTATGGGGAGTAACATGGAATAAAGCACTAGAATCCAAAATCCAATCCTGGGAATATGCATCATCTGAAGTGGTAAGCAACTCTGCAGATAAACTAGACATGAAGAGAACGTCATTGTCACTATCATGTGTGACTGCATTGATCTCCTCAGTCTTCACTTTTCCTTTGTCCTCCCTTGGACTCTCTTCCTTTTGATTTGCACCCCAATTTGCATTCTTTTTCTTATCCTTTTGCTCTCTTTTCAGCTTGTAGCAATCCTTTTTCATATGGCCCTTCTTGCCACAGTGGTAACACTCAATGTTCCGTGCCCTGGATTTGCTACGAGACTTCCCTCTTTCTTGGGACTTCCCCCTGAACTGTGATCTGCCCCTTTGCACATTTAAGGCTGCATCCTGCTTGTTGCCATCCATAGACTTCCATCTAATCTCCTCAGCCAACAAGCTACCCACAACATCATCAAATTTCAGTACTCCACTAGGTGCAGAGTTACTGACAGCTGTACGGAAGGTATCCCATGAGGATGGCAATGAACATAAGGGAAATATTGCCTTAGTCTCCACATCAAAATTCATCTTCTGAGCCTGAAGCTAGCTGAAAATAATATTGAATTCATTCAAATGAGAAGCAATGGAGACCCCTTCCTTCATCTGCAGCTCAAACAACCTCTTCATGAGGTAAACTTTATTAGAGGCAGTTTCCTTCTCATAAGTGGCACACAGTTTCTTCCACAAATCTTCCGTAGTCTACTCATTTACTACTGTGAAATAAACTGACTCTGCAAGATGAAGTCTAATAGTAGACTTTGCTAATGCATAGAACTCATTCCAATCATCCTTAGACATATTTGCAGGCTTAGCTTCAATCCCTGCCAAGGGTTTAATCTGCTTCTTTTGAATAAGCACATCCCTTATTTGTTCTTTCCACAAAGAAAAGTTTGTCCCATCAAACTTTTTAATGCTGAAAAACTCCTTTTCAGACATGGAAGAGGATGCCATGATGCAAATGAAACAAAATCCCAAATGCTAGTGCCTGCAAGAGAGAATCACACCAAATACCAGGTGCACCCAAATGTGTATGCCACAATAGACTGAAATATCACCAAAACTCAAAGCTCAAAGCATCAAAAGATGCATCTGACTCATGTGCATATACTAATGCCAATAAGTGCCAAATGACTCAAGCATAAACACCGTCCACTGGCATATGCATCAATAATATCTCATCCAAGAGAGCATAGCACTATCAGTGCATCACCTGCAATGTGTCAAAGCTGTCCCTGAGCATAAAATAGCATCCATGTGCAAAGCGTCCATAAAAAATAGCATCCCACAAGGCAATTTGGGCCTATCAGCGCATCCAATAAGGACCGCAATGCATCCAAATGGCCTATAAATCATCCACTGCAACCCAATGCATACCACGAATGAGCGCACACTGCTCAAACTGCAACCAGAGTGATCTGCATAAGGTATGCTCAAGAAATCATGGTCCCACGGTAATGACCGCTACTGAAAATAGAACCTGAGATGCCTCAAAACATGGGCGCCATTGCATAATCGGACTCAGCAAGAAAATTTGCAAATATCTCTCTTCTGCCGGAACTCCAAAATCCCAACCAATGAGTGAGAAATGGGAGTCAACACTTATCCACTGCCATGTGGCATAAATCTAAGGTTTCAAAACCTTAGAATGAAAAATGCATAACAGAGAGACGAAATCGAATACACAGAGATCTATAACTCTGAAAATCCTCCACCGAATCACGCAAGAACTGACAAATAGGGGTTTTTGGGCGTCCGAAACGCAATGGGACAGACGGTTTTGGAAACTGTGGTCTCAATCACTGGGTCCAACACACGGACTGAAAAACGTTTTTGGAAACAGAGCTATTTGTAAACTCCACTGGAGTGCGAATGATGAGCAACATAGAAGTTTTAGGACCTCCAGAGTCCACCGGAAGTGACAGATCTGCAAATGGTTGCTCCAAACTTGAGTTCCAACACTCGGGCAAAAAACGCAGAAACTGACACAGTGAGACAGAAATCCAATGAAATGATCCCAGATTCAAGAATGAAGGTGTTTCCAAGCTCCTTAAGTGAAGTGGACACCAAAAGCAAGCAATAGTTGCCTCTACAAGTCAATACGGAGTCTCTGTCATCGAACGGAACAGGGAAAAGCTCAAAAAACGACTTTTTCTTTGAAAACTCTTAGCAGGCTCTCAAAACCACTTCGCAAAACCAAAGTGACTTTTCCAAAGGTTCCTCCAAGGTCTCTGCACACTCGGATGCAAGTAAAGTCACCCACAAAGCTTCCCACAGAGCTTCTCCTTCCTCCCACAGAGCTGCTGAGCTTCAAGCATTCACACACGCTCAGCTAGATCACCCGGGCTCTGATACCAGTTGAGAGTGCTCTCAACAGAAGCAAGAACAGAAGAAGGAGAGAGAGAGAGAGAGAGACAGAGAGCCACACAAGTTTTGGTGGGTGCAGAACCACCCTAATCTTCTTTTTCATTCATTTATATATGTGTTTGAGTATTGTACATAACCGGGGTAAAGGCACAGTGACCTTTAACCCCCACATAGAGAAGGGAGGCAGAAGGAGAACGAAAGAGGAGAGCGAAGGGGGATGGAGTGGCAAACACCTGTGGCTGTCTTGTTGGCCAACCCATAGCCGATAGGCGGTTGCTGCTGTAGTATATGATAGAGGATAGGCATGTACAGCATTGGGTTGCCAATGATCTCACCATGTGTTTTGAGGTCCTCCTACATCTGATTACAGAAGTAATCGGCCCAATTAGTGACCTTGGGTTCTACCAGCCTCAACAAGATGTTTGGTATGATTGACTAGTGGTGGTCAATGTGCCTCACTTGTGTCAACCATTGGAGGGCGCCCATGCTGGCTTTTCAATTTCTGGCTTGATGATCTCTGAGAAATGGATGTGCCCCTTTCTCTTTTTGTGGTCGTACCGGCAGATTGTACTGAGGTCCTCTGGCATCTTCTTCTTCACTAAGTATTTGTCACTGATGACCGATAGGCTAAAGGTGGCTCGCACTACATCCATGTTAAGGTGGTAGAAGTGGGGAGTGCCCATCGCATCTCAAAGAATGACCACATTTTTGTTGGAGTTATAGGACTAGAGAAACCCTCCCAAGAGCCTCATATCCAAGTGACAAGGAAGGCAGTCTGCCACGGATCCCAAACCTGTCATTCACTATGAGTGCATCTTGAACTGCCAACTCCTTTAGCGCTTGATACGCTGCTACGGTGTGGTAGTGGAGGGTATAGTCATGACCCTCATATGCGTAGCAAGAGTGGATGGCACATGCATTGAGCTATTGGAGCCATGCCTCTCCAAGCGGCGAGTGCGTTTGTGATCTCACAATTTTGTACTCCCCTTATGTGGGGGCCGGGGTGCACTTCCTTGATGTCTTTGAGGGGGGGTGCCTATTGTTGTAGGCATCTCTTGGGTAGCCAGTTGCATCAAGACATCTTCCTCCGCTTGTAAATCTTCAGCTGGGAAGTAGGAGGGCATAATCTTGGCCTAGGCGTGCTCTGTGAGTCAGAGGGACTAGTGGCTTGCAAGATGGCGATGGTTGGTGGGATATTGAGATGGCGATGGTTGGCAAGATACTAAGATGGTGATGATCAGTGAGATACTAAGATGGTGATGGTCAATAGGATACTGAGATGGCGACAATCAGTGGGATATTGAGATGGCGACAGTCGATGGGATACTGAGATGGTGACGACGATCGACGAGATACTGAGATGGCAACGACCAACAAGATAGCTGTTTGAGAAAAGTAAAGAAAGGGAAAGAAGGGGGAAATTGGAAAGGATAGGGGAGAGAGAGAGAGAGAGAGAGAGAGAGAGAGCGGGGGCGGGGGGAAGGGTTATGAAGGCCTGGCGGTTGTGTACATGACTTGTACGAGTGAGGCATGTGGCAGACTGTGAGGTCAGCATGCAAGAATACAAAAATGCAAAATAGACATACTAACCCTAATCACCTAGTGCTGGTTGTGCATACGATTGGTTGTATGTGCAAGGAAGTAACTTATGTGTTGTGGGCGCATTGGGGTGATATGCCTACTATACCGACTCATCTAGACCTAGACTTGATGATCATGTGGAATGAGGTGTTGACAAATGTCACGCTACTGCATGGCATGTTAACAACCATGTAGAGCATGCATCCCACTTGTGTCTCATTCTGGTTGCCAGAGGTGCATTGGTGTGGTGCAGGCATATCCTTTGTCACGGGATAAACGGCTTCCGGTGTGACCACCCTCAGTGCAGTAGACACTTGCTCTTGTGAGTCAAGCAGTGCCGTTGGTGACGTTATGATTGAAACAACCTTTGCTGGTTTTTCTTTGGACTTGGAGGGAGGTTCTTGTGTAACTCCCTACATTATAGGGGTCGATTCTTATGTTGCTCCCTCGCTATCTTGGGCAATCCTCGTGTTGAGTTGTACGATTTGTGGTACTAGGGCACGTTCAAGACTCTGGGGCTTGGTTGTTGCAGTCAGTTTGATGGTACGTTCTTGTGGTACTGCATCCTAAATCGACACAAGTTCTTGTGATTCTATCTTTGGAACCCCTACAGTTTGGAATTTGAACTTCGGTGCCCAGACGACCTTCTTGCCTTTGTAACTATCTTGGTCTTCCAAGAGCTTGGTGGCGATCCAGCGCTTGGGGGGATGCTACAGTTGGGGGGGTGGATTGGGGCCTGGGAGCCAACGCGATGGATGGCGTCGTGTCCCTCTTCTAGGTGGGGTTGCCTTCAGTAGAGTTGTCCCCTGAGTGATTAGGGAGTGATACCTTGCTTGGATCTTTTCGGGTCGTTGGTTGCTGTTGAAGTAGTGTTGAGTGCAAAGAATAGCCTCTTGTACCTGTTGTTCATGCCTTTGGGTGACCACAGCAGTTGTAGAGTAATGGGCAATCATATTTGGCTACCACCGCAGTTGTTGGATTTTCTTTGGAGGGTCGAGATTTGGTGGGTTGGAGGTGGATGGAGCTTCAATTCAGCCCTCTCATAGAACTTCCTTGCCTTGGGCTAGCGATGGTGTAGCGGAAGGAGCAGGACATGGTTCACAAAGCAAAATTACCACAGTTCTCCCACCATTCATGAGGGAGGCTGTTCTAGCCCTCTAGTCGATTTGGCAGCTTACGGCGTAACACTAGGTCCTTCCCAATATTATATGTCCATCAGTCGCTTCTATGGGGAGAACATAAAAGCAGATGTCTACTGCCTGGCAAAGAACTGTTAGCCTCAAGTTCACATATCCTAAGGTACTTAAAAGTTGGCCATTGATAGCGCGTGCCAAAGCGATAGTGAGGTATAGGGATACCTGTAGCTTCTCCCATACATCACATGAGATGAAGTTGTGGTTCGCCCTTGGATCCATGACTACTCGAATGCACAAGTCCACACCCTACAATTGAACATGCAACCTGGCTGGTTCTACCATTAGCTCCTCAATCTTGGGTGTTCAAGCGTTGCCTTAAGTAGCAATGCCATTTGCTTAGATTGTCGGAGTTTGGCATTATGTGCCTTGGCTTCTTCGATGGCCTGGCATTTCATCTGGGCTACCTCAACCTTGAGTTCTTTTTCTCTATGATGGCTTGAAGGGTCCGCAGGGTGAGTGGTCCATAATATCTCTTCAATTTGCTCTCGTTAAGGTAGCCTTCCATTTTTGCCCCATCAAGGGTGGCTATCCGGCACGCCCCTTATGGAGTGATCTCCACCACACAGTAGGGACCCATGCCTTAGTATTTGAGCTTGTGCTTGGTATTGTGGACACTATAGAGGAGTGCAAGATCACCCTCTACAAGGTCTTTGTTCTTTAGGTTGCGATCGAACCATTTCTTACGTCGCACCT
Source organism: Dipteris shenzhenensis (assembly GCF_047967505.1). Classification (NCBI taxonomy): domain Eukaryota; kingdom Viridiplantae; phylum Streptophyta; class Polypodiopsida; order Gleicheniales; family Dipteridaceae; genus Dipteris; species Dipteris shenzhenensis. Next base: position 34,621,687 of record NC_141609.1, on the reverse strand, counting down.
TTTCCACCTAGAGGCAGTAGGCCGCATGCAACCTTGTCTCATCCAACTTTTCAAGGTCAATCAAGCATTCTACCAAGGCATTCTCAATGAGCCTCTCTTTGACTATAAGGTGGAGGCTAGGCACTACATATTCCATTGGCATAACTCCTTCCACTCCAAAGGCTAGGCTGAAGGGGGTGTAGTTCGTGGCCACTTTGTAGGATGTCTGGTACACCCATAGGGCTGCGATGAGCTTATGCTCCCAGTCGGTACAACTGGCCTCTACTGTGCAAGTTATGATCTTACAACAAGTTTTATTCAAACTCTCAACCAAGCCATTCGCCCTGGGATAGTATGGCATTGATTTTCTATGTATGATCATGAATTCACTAGTCAGGATTGCTATAGTTTCATTGAGGAAATGAGTTCCTCGGTCACTTACTAGCTCTAATGGGAATCCAAACCATGTGATAACTTGCTCGTATAAGAACTTAGTGGTGGATCTTGCATTGGCCTTGGAGTGGCTCTCCCTTCTACCCACTTGGTGAAGTAATCTGTGGTCAAGATAATGTATCTAGCCCCAATTTCTTTAGCGGTTGGGCTTATAGGTCCAATAAAATCTTTGCCCCATTTCTCAAAGTGCTTGTCAGTTAATATTCTGGTTAAGGTCATCATGTCCACATTATGTGGGATTTGAACACATTGGCAGAGGTTACGCCGCTTGATAAATTCGACTACATCTTCGAAGAGAGTCGGCAACCAAAGGCCAGCCTGGAGCACCTTATGTGTTGTAACATTAGAAGCAAAATGCCCTCCTATAATTCCAGAGTGGGCTTCTTTGATCACCTCAATGTATTCGTGCTTGAATATGCATTTGCGCATGATGTCGTCCTTGCCCATGCGGTATAGTTGGCCTGCAATTAGTTGATACGGTGCTACTTCCTTGATGAGTTTGCAGGCTCTATCTTTCCTGCGAGCTTGGCCCATGGGTAAGCCATTAGCCAGGTAGTGACCGCCGATCTCGGCAGCCCATTCAAGGATGATGTTGATGAGGAAGAGGGAAGCATCAAGGAGGTCATCTTTGACTCCCATTGGAACCTCTCCATTTGGGATACATTCGAGAGGTGCTCAACTAGGACATGGGTCTTCCCTTTATGCACAGCGACTATGAAGTCAAACTCTAAGAGGATTAGCATCCACCTGGTGATGCATCTTGTCATGCATGGCTTGTTGACTAAGTATAGCAGTGATTGGTGGTCCACAAAGAAGATGAACTTGTTGGCCAACAAGTAATGCATGAACTTCTTGACTACATAGAGACCTTCCCTCTCTGTTGTTATGTAGTTGATCTTGACCTCATTCAGTTGCTGACTCACAAAGTACACCGGATAGTCCAAGTATGCTCCCTTGGTTGGGCTAGCACACACCCAATAGCAAAATTGGAGGCATCTATATGAACATGGAATATTAGATTCCGATCCGAAGCTCTCAATATCGGTGCGCTGGCCAAGGCTAATTTGAGGGGCTCGAAGGATTTCTGGCATTCCTCGGTCCACTCAAAGAATACTAATAATTTGTATAATGGGCGGGCTATGTTCGCATAGAACAAGATGAACCTCCTATAGTAGCCCATGCGGCCAATAAATTCTATACTCCCTTGGCATTGGTGGGGGGTGGTAATTCCAAGATGAGTTTGATTTTCTTATGGTCCATGCAGATACCATTCTGAGACACTATGTGGCCAAGAATTATGCCATGTTTAACCCAAAATTGGCACTTTAGGGGTTTCAAGGACATACAATACAACCGGCACTTTTCTAGGACTAGTCCCAAGGTATTTCAGATGATCATCCCACGTCGAGCTCATGCATATGTCATCCAAGAAGACTTCCACGAAGTCCCTCAAGTACTCCTTGAAGATAGTGATCATCAACCATTGGAAGGTTTTAGGTGCATTGGTCAACCCAAATATCATTACTCAGCCGCATACACACCCCACTTGGTTGGGAAGGATGTTTTGTGTTGATCCTGTAGAGCGATGGACACTTGGTTGTATCTAGAGAATTTGTCTAGGAAGCTATAGGCTTCCTTTCTAGCTTACCTTTCTAGGGCATGTTCTATGAAGGGCAAGGGGTAGTGGTCACACCTGGTGGCGGCATTAACTATTTTCAAGTCCACACATACTCGAATCTTTCCATTCTTCAGGACTATCCTGATGGGTGATACCCAGTTGGTATGCTCGATCGATCCCATACATGAATCCTGCATCTATGAGTTTCTAGATTTCCTCCCTCACTATGAGCATGTATTTGGGGTTCATAGGGTAGGGACGTTCACATACCAACCAACCTCGCATCATCAAGCATGGGTATCATGTGCTGCACAACTTCAGTAGGCACCCCTTTCATATCTGTGTATTTCTAGGCCATACAGTCTTTGTATTCTCGTAGGAGATATATTATAGCATTCTCCTCATTGGGGGAGAGATCATCGATGATAAATACAAGTTGGGGGTCCTGACCTTCTGGAGCTAGGTTTACCTACTTGATCGAGGCTAGGCCGTCATATCCTTGGGAGCACCCATCTTCGCGAGATCTCTTGGCCTGTTGGTATAAGATCTTGTGATCCTCAATCATGTAGGCCTTGTACTGGGTTGGTACCTATTGTAGATCACCCTTGTCTCCACCCTGCTCTTCTATTTCTTCAGGGGGAGTGGTCCTCTTGGCCTTGATCGAGCTTTTGGATAACGAGAGTTTCAGACCTGAAGGGTGACAAAATATGAAGAGGGGAGATGAGAAGAGTGGAGATGAGGAGAGAGGGCACAACTAGAGAGCACACCAAAAATGACTAACTATACACTAGATTTAGTTGAAAAAATAGAATATATACAAACCCATTTAGGGTTAGGGTTAGGGGATCTAACCCTTTCCTTTATAGCACTCTATAAGGTTAGTGCTATGCACATGATCACATGATGGTGCTATGCACACATGATCACATGATGTTGAGCGTGAACTCTCAACACCTTCCCTCAAGATCAACATCATGAAGTAGGCCTTCCCTCAAGATGATGATTCTGGGGAATCAAAGAAGGACTGAGCATTACATTCCATCACACCCCTTTAATGGGAATGTCCTTCCTCTATGTCAAACCAAAAGCTAGTCGGTGTTTCTCGAAGTCTGCTCACTGAAATTGATGAACCTAAGGTTAAAGGTAATGTAATGATGTGAAACCGTATGTGAGTGTATGGACTGACGTCGAGTAGGTACTAGTCGGGAATTTCGGGCATAGCTTAGATTGGCAACTTGGGGAAATTCAAAGCGTCCCCTCTATGGTGATCTACTCTACTCTAATCTAGATCTATATCAGTTGTCGATCGATGAAAGAACAGCAAATAATTCATTTTCTTTTGTTCTTTTTAAGTGCTGGGTCAGATGCGTCGATGTAGAGGCGAATGTGCATGAAGGAAGTGGTTTTGTCCGACGAAGATCAAATGTGAGTGTAACTTGCACCGAAATGTGCACATGATGTGACGAGGATGTAGAGCACAAAAAATTGAGCGACTTTCCTTTTTGGAGTGCCCTCAAATTTTTCCTAGATCAAGAGATATGACTTGATCTAGGTGGAGGGGCAAAAGGAGTGCAAATGGTGCTCAATGATGATGTGTAACTGTGGGTCACATGCAGTGATGATATGGCACTGTGCCTAGCAAGAGGTGTGCCAGTGGAGACTTGTGCTGAGGTGGCAAGAGTGGTCACATGCAGTGATTGTGGAGCACTATGTGTGCCTGCATAGGTCTAGTGTGCCACATGGCACAGATGATGTGGCAGTTGATGATGTCAACAAGGTGACGTGGTAATGTTGATGTGGTGCTTATGATGTGGTAGATGATGTGGCCAGATGATGTGGACTGCTGATGTGGAGTGATGACATGGCTGATGAGCTAGCAAGCTGACATGGCCTACTGACATGGCTGTGATGATGTGGCAATCGGTGATGACATGGCCTATGGATAAGCTGATGTGGCAATCGTGCCACATGTCAAAGATTGAGAGGCTTATTTGCCATGTGGTAGATAAGATGATGTGGTAGTTGACCAGTTGGATGCTAATGTGGTAGCCTCATGGGGCTACTGATGTGGTGCATGTAGATAGGATGTGCCATGTGGCACACTGTAGACCTAACCTAGGTGTTACCTTATCCTACCACGTGTTGATTGTTGGGAAGCCAAAATATAAAGAAGATCCATCGGAATCTTTTGGTTATCTATAGAAGGTTCCGTCATGTCGCGTCAAGCTATGGAGAAGGAGCCTTGAGGTATATGAGACATAGATTTGGTTGGTTGGCGTCGTAGATAGGCATGTTGGCTTTTTTGGAGCTTGCAAGTGTGCTTGCTGTGCTAGAGGCCATGGACTGCAAGGAGTCGCGGGTTAAAGAAGCTCGATGATGCATGCAACATTAGAAGCTGCTGTAGGCATCTAGGAAGGCGCGGCTGAGCAAAAGCTTGGTGCTTTGCTACTAGGAGCCTTGCAGTTGTTGTAGGAGGGCTGGAGATCTGGCCCGTGAACTCGCTGGCCTGGGGCGTTGATGGAGGCTATATGGCATGCTGTGCTTTGGAGCTTTGTAGAGGGGCTTCCGGTCGGTAAAGATGGAGCTGCCCGTCGCTACTAAAGTGTTGGAGCTATGCCTTAGGAGCCGTGGGCATGCATCGAGGCTTAAGTTGTTGCAGGTGGACTGTAAGTGAAGCCTCTCGGCTTATCTCAAGGAATTCCTCGTTAAGATCCTCCTCAAGCTCGAATGGCGATCGTTGGGTAGCTGAGAGTGTTGAAGTCGGCGCTGAGAAGTTGGCATTGAACTAGTATGCAATGGTCGGGCTTTGTTGGAAGCACTGTGTTGCATGCTTGCTACCTCAGACAGTCCCAGTGCTCAAGGACTCCTTGGAGAAGTCTTGGCTTTCCCTTCTTCTCTTTTAATACAAACCTTTCACTCAAAATTCTCAAATGAAATGAAGCTATCTCTTTCTCTCCCTTAAGGAGAAGAATCAAATCTCTCTCTCTCTCAATGCAATGTACCTAAGGATTGAATCTCACTCTCTGTTGGAAGGTAGAATAGAAGAACTATCTCACAAATCCCTCACAAGAAGAACTGCAATGGACAAAAATATTTCCTTCTATGGAAATGAATTCTCACAAATGAAAATCTCTCAAGAACAATGACAGAAATTTCTTTCAATAGACGGAATTTTCTCTCAACGGAAGAGAATGGAACACTCAATCTCTCTCGATCTCTCAATCAAGAATGGCGCCTCAGCGGAAGGCAGAACCATGCTCTGATACCATGAAAAAATATGAAGAGGGGAGAGGAGAAGAGTGGAGATGAGGAGAAAGGGCATAGCTAGAGAGCACACCACAAATGACTAATTGTACACTAAAAAATACAATATATACAAACCCATTTAGGGTTAGGGTTAGGGGATCTAACCCTTTCCTTTATAGCACTCTACAAGGTTAGTGCTATGCACATATGATCACATGATGGTGCTATGCACACGTGATCACATGATGTTGAGCATGAACTCTCAACAAAGGGGGCTCTTTCATGGCACTAATAGAGCTAACTGGGGAGGTTACCCTGCTCACCCTGCTCCCCAATTGGAAGAGAACTCATGATGGGTGGTAGTGGAGCCAACGTATGTTAGCTAGTCAAGGTCTAATTTGACCCTTATTGTCCCCTTGCTTTCCTCGCAAGGTTTGAGCATGTTAAACATCCTAAGGGGAACCACGAGGGTCATTATCTCGAGCTCGAAGGTTGTAATTTGGAACCCTATTCTCTCTGGAACATCAATGTTGGCAAGGATGTGCATCAAGTTCTAAGAAAATTACGGTTCAAGAAGAGGTGCATACCAAAATTTATCAGATTCTTTTTCATCCTCTTCCCTGTCACAGTGTTGGAATAGCTTCAGGGATGTTGTCTGGATGGTTGTGTTAGATTCTGCTGCAAAAAAGTGTCTTGACAATGGGTGGGCCTTGTAGATGTGCAAGTCCACTCGCATGATTTGTTCCTCATGCCACAGATAGATGTTATCAGTACGCCAGTCTTGTATGATCTTGGACATTCGTAAGAAGGGCCTACCTAGGATGGCTTCATATCTTGGCTATTGGGTAAATTCCATGACTACGAACCTGACGAGGTACGTGAATCTGAATACTTTGATGTTAATTCCGGTGAGGACTCCCAAGGGTTCTGTGGTTCCGCCATCGACTAACTTCACCACTAGATGAATTTGCTCGAGCATAGGTTTTCCCCACTTCACCCAGCATTCCTTGGTACAAACACTCACTCCCGCTCCCCCATCCAAGATGGCATCAACCTTTTGGTGCTAATAGGTTATGGGGATAGTTGTGTTCGTGTCATCACCTTCAAAGTATTGGCCTAACTTATTCATGGGAACCTTGGGTATAGGATTCCCTCTCAACAAGGAGGTGATTGGCATTTTTACCTCAATAGAGAGGAAGGCAGCCAACCTGGTGCTATCGTAGGGTTCCTGTGAGGTCTCCCTTTCTATTGATAGCAGATCCTCGAAACTCTCCTTCCTTTTGTAGGTTTTGCAATACTCGGTCGTCTTGGAACATTTGCTGCATCAAATCTTGAGCCTCTGACTCACCGAAGCTGAAACGTTCCTCTTCTTCTACCCTTTCTAGCACCTTGAGCGCCTTTGCCCCTTGGTGGTTAGTTAGGTGGGCTGGGTGGATGGTATCTGACCCTCTGCTTACCTTGAGTCTATGCTCAAACTTTTCCTTGTAGTCTAGTACTAGGTTTTGAGCCTCTATTACATATTTTTTTCTAGGACTGGGTCCGAATACGTTTCCTTATATGGAGGCGGAGGTGCAAGGCCTTGGGCCTACACTGGCTCATTTACATATGGGCATGGAGGTACACCCGGGTCACCCTAGGTGGAAGTACATTCAGAGGCAGAGGAGGTGGCGAGGGTGGCTGTCTCCTCATCAGAACCATCTTGAATGAGCACTTGGTTGGCCCCATAGCCTACCCATATGGCTTTCTTGGGCTGGGTTTGTGGGGGTTGAGAAACCTTAGGGCATTGCGGTAGGGACCATTTATCCCTCCTGGTCTGTTTCTTCATTACCCTATCTATGCCTTTGGCATGCATCCTTGTGATGACCTTCAAGGGTACCATGGCCACTTGGCCTTGATCGATACTAAGCAAGTTAAGGCTGGTGCTCTTAGGCGGGGTGACTAGGGTTGCTCGTCTTCTCGATTCTGCACCCCACACACAAGGGTGTAGGGCCTATCGTGGGGGGAGCAGCTGGGGTAAGATCCTTGTAGGGGAAATCCTTTAACAAATGCAGCCCCTGACACTTGAAGCATGACACCAAAGGATCTGAAGTACCCTTGTAGGGGCACTCACTTGCCCTGTGTGGGCCCTCGTAGGCATAGCATTGGATCGAGGGCCTTTGATCAACAGAGTTTATGTCTCTGGCCCTTGCAGTCAAGGGGGCAGTCTGGAACACTGGGACTTGCTGATCCTCTTGCAAAAGGTAGTGACTTAGGGTACCACTTCCTTCTTCTCATAAGGGTAGTAGCAAAGGGGTCCATGGTCTGGATCCGTCTCCTCCCAATCATTGGTCACTTCCTCTACCAATACTTGATTCACAAGAGCTATACGGGGTAGGGGAGGTTGAGGCAGTATGGGTGGCAGTAGTGGAGCCTGTTGTGCTCTATACTGGCTTGGACTAGCCAAAGGGGCACCTTGTGCATTTAGAGGACTAGGCGGAGCCATCAGGGCTAATGGGGGTCTTGCTTGATACATAGGTTGGGGCAGGGACCTTGGAAATTGGCATTGGGAGGTATCGTGGTTCCCCCATCTATGACAATGTGTGCAGTAGAGGGCTGGCCTTGCCCCAAGGTGGGGAGACTCATTGGAGGGATGGTTTCCATTACATATCCCACACCAAACATTGTCTCTCCATGGAAACAAGTGGGGGTTGCTTGGTGCCTCCTTGGAGGTCCCTAACTTCCACTGTTGGCCTAGTTGATTCAGCAAATTTGAGGCGAGCTCACTCATATCCAAACCCTTGGGCTCATTGATCTCCTTCTTGGTCATCTCCACACCAGAAAACCTGATCGATGGTTATACTTTCGATGGGGTCAGGGTTTTATCCGAGTTAGCCTTGTCCATCATATTATCACTTATTGGGATATGGTCATGCAGCTTCGGGTCTTCTAATCTAATGAGGAAGCAGGGCAACAATCGCTCATCACTCATCCGCTCATATGGCTCACAGTAGTTAGGAATTGAGATGCTTGATTCTAGCTATGTAATCCCAAAGGGATTCCTTGTCATTCTACTTTACCTCATATAACTAATTAATTGGGCTCCATTTATGTCCACTGGGGGCGAACCCTACAATGAAGGCTTTTCTCAGCGTCTCCTAGTTGACTTTTTCTTCCGAGGTGAGAGACCTATACCTTTGGCATGCCTTGCCATCCAAACTGAGACCAAATGCATTAGCCATTTCTAGATCTCCGGGAGCTCCAAAGGCTTCACATATCTGCTCAAATCGCTCCACGTGGGAGATCAGGTCTCCTTCCCCAAAGAATTTGGTCATCAACTTGGAGATGGCTATGGGTCACTCGACTCCTTGAGGGGTTCGTGATCCTTGCTGGAAACACTAGTACAGGTGGGGGTGGTGTGCCCCCCCTTCCTAGCACATTCACCAGGATGCGCATTGCCTCATCTGATAGCACCGTTTGGGATGCGGGTGGAGGCGGCACAATTATGGGCCTAACGGGATGTTAGGGTGGCCTAGCCCTAGTGGTGGCATCCATTGAGTCGCCGGTACTGGCATTGGGGAGAACGCACCAAGGTCTCCATTCATTAGAGCAAAAGCTATGGGTGGTGGGAACTTGGACTCTGGGAGGAGGTGGGTCATGGGGCATTGGCATGGAGGGTCCTTGCATTGGGCGATAGGGTGGAACCTATGGTGCCCCATAGCCAAAAAAGGTCGGGGGTACTTGGAAGGTTGGGAGTTCATAACACGCCCCTCCTTGGGAGACTCTCACATCTCTATGGTTAGGGTCTTGTCCCATGAAGTCCCTCATCTACATGTCTTCCTCCTCCATGCGTTCCCACTGACGGTGCCTTATGAAAGCTATTGGCCTTCGGTCCACAAAGTGGTTTCAGTCCTTGTCTGCGGTTCAGGCGCTGGTTGTTGTGCTGATCTTCCCTTTCCACACAGACATGTTGGCGAAGGGGTTCTCCATGTCTACCAAATTTGTTCGGCCTAAACGTCCAAACATGTTGGTGAATGTATCTCTTAACCTGGATGCTACCAAAGGAGCAAGAGGGTTGGGGGGAGCCAAACTAGTGAAGGGAGCTTCGGAAGCCCTTGGACATGCAGGGTCTTGCATCTCCTCATTCAAGCTCTCCGTCTTGTTGGAGCTAGATGGATCCTCTTGTCAGGGTCCTATTACAAAGTGGGAGCTAGGAATCGAGCTTTTGGTTTGGACCGATCCCCAACTGGGACGAAAGGTGGGCTGAGCATGGGCTAAGCATAGCTCAAAGCACTATCCTCAGGGGTCTCCTTGGAAAAATTTCTACCAAATTGCAAGTGCATGTATAAGACCTCTAAAAGGGCACACTTTGGATGAAACTTTAATTTTGTATTTTTTGGGCTACCCCAGAGGTATCTCAACAGGCGTGGGGATAGGGCTATGGCAATGGTCATAGGGATAGGCTTAACACGCCAATCGGCAAGATATGAGTATGGCGACGGGCATGGGGATAGACTAAGGCCCCGATTGGCGGGATGGGTAGTGCCACATCCTAGCAGGATAGGACACAAGTGGTATCCCCACGGTCATGGGGTTGAGCCAAGACTACGCGCTAAGACTACAATCAGAGGGATGATGAGGTTGGCGGGATAATGGTAGCCATGGGCATGGGGATAGCAATATGGCAACGATCATGGGGATGAGTTTAACGTGCCAGTCAGTGGGATATCTACATTGGTGGGTTACGAATATAGTGATGGGCATGGGGATAATATTATGGTGCTAGTCTCAGTGGGTTACGGATATGGCGACGGGCGCGGGGATGAGACGCTGGTGATGGTCGTGGGGATAGCACTGAGGCCACGAGTATGATTGTCAATCCGATAGGATATCTAATTTTGATACGCATTAATTAGGGTGGCAGTTTAGGTGTACTAACATGTGTCTGGTCATGGGGATGACTAACAGTAGTTAATTAGGGCGATAGGTTAGGTACTAACATGTGTCAGGTCATGGGGATAGGGCTAAGCCAATGGGTCAATGCAAGTCTGACCAGTGGGATAGCGCTAAGGCAATGGGTTAACTCAAGTTTGACTGGCAGGATAGCACAAAGGTGACGACCCATGGAGATAGAAACGCACAGTTTTGCCAAGTGGTTTTTGATGATTCTTGATAATTTGGACGTTTCTATTCATGTTTTCTTGTGATGGGGGATGCTAAACTATCTAATCTACCTACCCAATGCAAAGAAAAAAAGAAATAAAAACAACAATTGATTGCAAAATAAAAGATTTCTTGAAGAGGTGACTATCAACATTCAAAACCACTTCGATTTTCAGCATGATTCATCATTCTTGGTTGTTTTTTGTGAGTTTTGACACCATACACTCCTTAGCAATCTTCCAAACTATCTTCCTACCAACTCAAAACACTAAAAAACATAAAAAACAAGCTTCAAATGATCCAAAATGCTTTCCAATAGAAAATGACAGCTTCTTCTTTTTTCGTCCAAACACAAACTTTTTCAGTAGTTCCTCTCCTAAAACTCCACTATCAAAGCTCCAAGTTAAGCTTGAAACAATGAGAAATGGGTAAATGGAGAGAGAAGGCAAGTGCAATGTAAAAGCATACCTTGAACTCCCCGGTAGTAGCGCCAAAAATGTGGTCTTTGAAGGGGCAAATTGATGTGTGTGTGTGTGTGCTATGGGCTTGGAATCCTATGCAAGAAGTGTGTGAGTATAGGTGTGCTAGAAGGTTCTAGTGAGTCATCAATTATGTGTGTCAAGTTGGTGTGATGAGTGAGTGATCATAGGAGGTGATTGATTGAGATCATCAGGGAGATGATTGTGGATCTAAGATCTACCTACATGGAGGCAGTTGCCTATATATGTAACCACTCATGGAATAAAGCTTTACATTGTGTGCCTCATTGCTTACTCATGAATTTACACGTGGTATCAGAGCTTTTGGTTAGAATCTGAGTGCCTAGAATGAGATTCCTAGTAGATTCCTACTAGATTCTATCTTCTTCCCAAATGCCTCCTATCTCTCCCTCTTCTACGTTGAGCTTGGGAAGCTCTGTTCTCTCCATCCACTCAATGCTTTGAGAAACCCATTTAGCCAGACCTTTCTCACTTTGGGTGACCCTTCTGACTGTTCAGAATTCTTATCTTGCAATTTGCATCTATATAGTGAAGGTGATTTTTTTGTTTAGAAAGATTGACCTTTTGTAAAGGGATTAGATACTGCCATTAAATTGGTAAGACCTTCCCAAAATGGCTTCCAAATTGAAAATAGATAAGTTTGAAGGAGAGGGGTTCCAACTTGGCAAACAAAACTGAAGTTTATTCTCATGAAAAAGGGAATATGGAAGGTAGCACATGGAAAAGAAACTAAACCTACAACTAGAGAAGGAGAAGCTTCATGGCTTCCAAAAGATGAAAAAGCACTTGCTATAATTGCTCTTGGTTTGAGTGATTCCTTTATTCATCACATTGATGGATGTGAGATTGCTCATGCTGCATGGACTCATCTTGAACATGTGTTTGGAGCACAGGGAAGATGCTCTAAGTTTAGCTTGCTTATCAAGTTCTTTGACTTAAAATGGGATAGAGGGGATTCCATCTCTTCACATCTAAATTCAATGAGGAGCATTTTGACACAGTTATCTGGCATCAAGTTTAATCTTGATGAAGACACTGTAATTGCCATCTTACTTAGAAGTGTCACTAAAGAATATGGCACTATTGTAACCACACTCACCAATATTCCAGAGATAAGTTTGGTAGAAATTGAAGCATCACTCTTGGAAGAGGAGAGAAAGATCAAACAAATAAGTGATTACAAAGAAGGGGCATATTTGGCCAAAAGCAACTTCAAGGGAAAGAGAAAAATGAAATGTAACTTTTCTGACAAACCTGAACACTTTGAAAAGGAATGTTATGCCAAGAAGAGATGTTTAGCCAATCTTATTGAGGAAGCAGAAACTGAAGAAGAAGAAGAACCAGAGAATGTCAAAGCTCTCACTGCTTACAACACCCAAGTCAATTCTGACAAGGGTGAGGATCTATCTCCTAGTTGTAAACCAAGAATCCTAAGAGTGAGTCATAGGTTGGGACCATATGTGTTGCCACATGGTGGTGGGCAAGCCATGGAGCATCCCATGTACTACTGCTGAGGGATGAGGTCATCAATTTGTGGGGGGCAATGAAGAGGCAAATTGATGTGTGTGTGTGTGCCTATGGGCTTGGAGTCCTATGCAAGAAGTGTGTGAGTGTAGATGTGCTAGAAGTTTCTAGTGACTCATGAGTTAGGTGTGTCAGGTTGGTGCGATGAGTGAGTGATCATAGGAGGTGATTAGATAATCAGGGAGATGATTGCTGATCTGGATTCTACCTACATGGAGGTAGTTGCCTATATATGTAACCACTCATGGAATAAAGCTTTACATTGTGTGCCTCATTGCTTCCTCATGAATTCACAGTCTTGACGGTGACTGGCATGTCATGGGGATCTTGAAGGAATGTTGATGGAGCCTCCACTCCTAGCTACTCCTTGTGGGAGAAATGCAAGGCATGATCCATCCGCATGAGTCACTCAAGAGGCTTCCAAATTGCTGCAGTGTGTTTCCACGAGAGAAAGAGGGAAAGGGGCGAAGGGAGAAGAGAGGAGAGAGGGGAGGGAGAAGGAGAAGGGAAGAGGAGAGTGAAGGGGGATGGAGTGGAAAACACAAAGGCACTACAAAGGAAACAAGAGAACACCCAAAGACACTCTTGAAGAGAAGAGGGAGCTTGTATTCCAAACTTGTGCATACAACAATGAAGACCAAAGTCAACCATTTTGTCTTTTATATAAGTCACCTTTTGAAGGGAGGGCCAAACCTTTTCCTTTTAGCACTCTCTCTTTATTTACATTTAAAGGGTTGGGCCCGTAGGGTGCCAAGGCATCTTTGCCATCCTTTCCATCTCTCTTCTAGTGTTCCACTCTGGTGTGTCAGAAATAGCACTTGTGTTAACCATATAAGAGTGCCAAATAGTGCTTGTGTTAGCCTTGCACCTCCGAGGCCAAAGCTATTTGGGGCTAAAACACCCTGAGGCTTGTAGCCACTTGAGATATTTGTGGCAATTTGTGCCTTAAGCTTGTAACCACTTGGGATATTTGGGTCTCAAACCCCCTGAGACCTGTAACCACTTGACATATTTTTGGTTCAAACCCCATGAAGCTTGCACTATACTCCTTCCATGGCTACAACTGTTGAAGTAAACCATGAAGCCTAATCATCTCTAATCATTGATTACCGTGCATTCTACAATTGTACCATGTGGATGTTAACAGGCTAAAGCAAGAAATCCATCATCGACCATCCTTGCCGCACCTATTCACTAGAAGCCAAAGACCAAGACCACTCAACTTGATTGTCTTATATCTAGAAAGCATGTACCCACTCCAAAAACCATCAAATAAAAGGTAGCACAACCAATTAAATTGAAATTCCAAGAATCCAAAGGTGCTAATGATGAAGACTTGTGTAGCCATCTATAGAGTATTCCATGGCTATGTTGCATTAATAGTGCCACAACCAACAAGGAGTACATGAATTGCTTCCCTTGAACTTCGAATAAGATAGAACACTTTTGGTTCAACAAATTTGCAATTGGTTACTTTGTAAGTTAGTAGTAGGTATTCCTCCACAATCCCTTTGAACATCGACTCTGGCCTCTCCATTTGCTCTTGTTGTTTTGTCCACTCAAAGAGATGCACAAATGATAAGAAAATATTAGCCTCCTCAGCCTCAAGATGTAGTAGAGAGGTCAGTGGAGTGTCATCTAGATTATTGATATGTAGGATGGAACCCTTGTTTATAGCCTGATTTCATGATGATAGCATTGGGACCGATGCCTTGGATGACCGGACTTGTTTTCGGAGTTTCCACTTCTTTGCATGACACTCCTTGTTCACTTAAGCACTCCTTAGTCTTCCTATTTGCATCCCTCTCTACCTCAACCACCTTGACCTTTGAATCTTGCACCAGTTGGCTTTTGAGGGCCACAAGCCTATCCTCCAAATTGAGACAACATTGCTACCAATTTCATGCCAAGCATGCCTTTGTGGATCCTTTCAATGTTTGAAGAGTCAATTTTGAAAAATGGCAATATTGAATAGGTCTATCATTCTCAAGTATCTTTGAATTGATGTGAGGTACGAACCCATTGAGATAGCTTCTAGATATACCTTAGAAGTGAAAATGGACATTGAGCATCCATCCCATTACTTCCATGGCATAGGGCCCCAATATTGCTTCTCTATGTACATATGTTAAACTCTTCCACCCGAGCACCTTGTGGCTTATAAATTGAATCAAATCTTGTCCAAACGCCTGGGGACATTCTTTTTTATGCTATTGTCATCCCCTCACCACCTAGACCATCTCCTTGGGTTGGAAATTTTTGTTAGATCCATATATTGCATCATCTCAAACTCTAACATTTTTGAACTTGATCAATCAAAAACAACAAACTTCCATCCATATCCAGTATTCCCAACATGCTATCTAGAGCATACGAATGACCCCACCATTGTAGTTTCTTCTCAATAGATGGATATCGCATTGGAAATTGCCTATCACAACTTCATCAGATGTAGGGTTGAGGGTCTTTCCTTTGAGGGCAAACGCAAGATTTGGATTCACCTTGGCAAGCAGTCTATAGTAGTGAAAATGTGAGAGGAAAATTTGGTGACAAGGTTTGGCTCTATCTACTCTTATTGGCTTTAGAATCTGATTGTTGGAACAATCATCACATTGGGGGAAAGGAAATCCTATCCAATTGGCAATTATCATAGCAGGTTGTTCAATCCATAGTGGATTAATTATTATTATTATTATAGAGACAATTGGCAACTACAAGAGGGTTTTCCCATGGATGGTTACCTAGGTGTTTTGTATCTTATATTCCAAATCCTCCAACCCAAACCTGGCAAGCATCGTCATGATTGACAATTGTTGCAAATGTCTGAAAATGCCTACAAATGTCTGCAAATTCTTGAACAATCATGGGCTACAAATAGAGGCTCTCCTGATCCCATCTTGGATGTGCACTACGTGCACATCAAAAGAAATCTCTGAAGGGTCCTATTTTGAGGCAAGTTTGATGAGGCTTTGACCTCAAGGGGGCATTGAATTGTTCCACCCTAGGCCTCAAACATAGAGGCCATGAGGATTGAAGGGGGTGGAAAACAATGGCTCTCCAAACTAGGTTTTGGATGTCCACTAGTGCATATCAAAATGAGGCTCCAAAGAGATATACTTTGAGGCAACATTGACCTAAGGGTATCTTGATTTTTCCCCCTTGGTCCCAGAACACAGGGGCTATGGGTTATGGGGATCCAAGGGGGTAGAAAATAGGGGCACTCCAAATCCCATTATTGGAGGTGAGGTAGCACACATCAACTGGGTCTCCAAGAGTTTTGTTGTAAGGAAAATTTAGACCTTGAATTGTTCCCCCTTAATCCTCAAGCGTAGGGCCTATGGGGATCAAATGCAGAGAAAAATAAGGGCTCTCTAAAGCCCAATCTAGATGTACACTAGTGCCTATCAAAACAAGCTCTAAAGATTTCTTTTTTAGGGCAACTTCCACTTGAGGGGACCTTGAATTGTTCCATCTTGGGCCTTTAAAAAAAGCTATAAGGATCAAACAGCATGGAAAAAGGGCGCTTTCCAAAGCCCATTTTGGATGTCTGCTAGTGCATGTCAAAATGGGGCTTAAAGAACCTACTTTGAGAAAACTTTTGCCCAAGGGGGCCCTAAAATTTCCCCCCTTGGTCATCAAACACAAGGGGTATCAAGATCCTAGGAGCCTAGGAGTGGCAAGGCTAACACAAGTGCTATTTAGGAACTGGTTAGGACCACCTCCTAACACTAGGTTTGTCCCTAATTCTGTTGGAAATTAGATTACCATTATTATCCCATTTGGAAATTTAGAATGGAAAACTTTTTGATTGGAAAAGGCTATTGGGATTTGGTTACAGGTGATGAGAAAGAGCCTAATTTGCCACAAAGAAATGCTACTGTAAAACAAGTTAAGAATCATAAAGATTGGCTGGAAAGGAGGGTACTTCATTGGTTTTCAATATCTATTTCAGATGCCATGGTTATGCAAATTCTGAACTTTAAGTCTCCCAAGAATGCATGGGATATCTTGACAAGATATTATGGCACAACCACAAGTGCTAGGAAAATTCAGCTGAAGCAAAAGTTCAACAATATGTCAAGGTGGGGTAGAACAATACAGGAGTACATGACTGAAATCAAAACCATAGCTAATCAATTAGCTTCTATTAATGCTTCTGTGGATGATGATGACATGGTTGTAGTCACTTTGAATGGACTTGGTCCTGAATATAAGTCTTTTGACACTTCTATTTCTGTGAGGTAGAATATGTTGGATTTCAATGAGCTGGTTGCCCTTTTGATCCATGAGGAAGTGAAGCTTGGGCTAAATACCAATGGCAGTAGCTCAAGGAATAGTGCTGCAGTGTTCTACTCTGATTAGAGAGGCTGTGGTGGATGACACAGAGGTTCATTTCATGGTAGAGGTGATGGCAGGCATGTCCCTAAAACCCCTAGTCAGTCACCTCAGAGAGGAGGTGGAGCCTTTAGAGGTAGGGGGAGAGGTGCTTCTCATGGTAGAGGTACTTGGCAGCAACCGCAACAAACAGTGCATAATCCTAATAGTGATAAGACATGTCATTACTGTGGAAAGGTTGGCCATATTGCCAGAGACTATTTCAAGAAGCAAGCAAATTAAAGAGGAAAGGCAAATCAGCATGGTCATTTTGCCTCTTCTAGTCATGTGCATGAGACATCCTCAAATCAGCTATTTGCGATGACGCATGTGTAGGATCATAAGCCTACTGATGGTGGCTTGGATGATATATGGTATATTGATTCAGGAGCATCTAATCACATGACACCACATGGAGAGTGGTTTGATGAGATGACTCCTGGTGTGCATGGTTATGTTTGCACAGGAGATTATACATAGCATGACATTACAGACAAGGGTGTTGTGCCTCTGGTGATGCATGATGGTCAGACCAAGAAGCTATGTGAAGTGTTGCATGTGCCTTCGATCACCAAGAACTTGTTGTCTGTTGGTGGACAAATGGCTGAGCAAAACTTGCAGGTCCGGTTTAATAAGGATGGATGCTTCATTGAGGAGTTTGGTAATGGCTACAAGTTGATTGCGAAAGGGAAAAGGCAAGGAAGAATGTTTACTTTAGATGCAGGCATGCCAGAAGTAAAGGCTACCATGTTTACCCTGGTACGGGTGTTGTCTCTGATTTGGAAATTTGGCAGAAACGCATTGGTCATATTAATATTCAGAAGCTGAAAAATATGCAGCATAAAGGCATTGTTGTTGGCCTACCAAAGTTCAAGTATACTGCTTTAGAGCATGTTTGTCCTACATGCCAGTTTGGAAAACAATCAAGGTTGCCATTCACTAAGCATCTGCGGGAGAGTAGTAGACCTTTGCAGTTGATTCACTTTGATGTCTGGGGTCCCGCACACACTACCTCAATGGGAGGTTCATCATATTATGTCACATTTATTGATCATTTCAGCCGGTATACATGGCTGTATTTTTTGAACCATAAGGATGAGGTCCTGCCTACCTTCAAGCATTTCAAGCAACATGTTGAAAAGGAGTTTGGGTCATATATCACATGCTTGAGGTCAGATAATGGAGGTGAGTATCTGTCAAATGAATTTGATGACTTCTTGGCCTATCATGGGATTAGACGGGAGCTTACATGCCCATATACACCACAGCAGAATGGAGTGGCTAAACGTAAGAATGGGGTGATTGGTTCATGTGGTAGAGCCATGTTGAATGAAAAGAACTTACCTAATTATTATTGGGTAGAAGCACTTGCAATTGTAGTGTATGTGCTGAATCGCACTCCTACTGCTGGCATTCATATGCTCACACCATATGAGAAATTGTATCGACAGAAGCCTGATGTCAGTCATTTAAAAGTGTTTGGCAGTTTGGCATATGTGCATATACCAGATGAAAAGAGACGGAAGTTGGATCCCAAAGCTGAAAGATGTGTGTTTATTGGCTATGCACAGAATTAAAAGGGTTACAAATGCTACAACCCATCGACCAAGAAGACTATGGTG
Organism: Dipteris shenzhenensis; assembly: GCF_047967505.1. NCBI lineage: Eukaryota > Viridiplantae > Streptophyta > Polypodiopsida > Gleicheniales > Dipteridaceae > Dipteris > Dipteris shenzhenensis. The sequence continues at coordinate 34,603,232 of NC_141609.1, read as the reverse complement.
AGTAGGGATGTTGTTTTTCATGAGCTGGAATCTTGGTATGGCAAGCCGAAAGTGGCTATTCCAAATGATGCATCTGCAGGTTATGCATATGATAAAAATCAGCAAATTAGTACATCCATGTCCGGACCTACATCTACTGGTTCTACTACAATAAATCCTTGGTCTGGCAGGTTACGCAATTCCACTGACACTTCTATGTCAGTGAGGGGGAGAGATAAAGGAAAAGTCAAGGTTGTTGAGGTGCTTTCGCAAGCTGAAAATGATATCCCTGGGCCATCAAATTGTGGCTATGATTCATCATGTAGTGACAGTTTGGATAGTGAGCTGGGTATACCATCTGTGTCTACACCTAGAGTCAAGGGAAGCAAGTGGAAGCAAGTACATGCCTCCTCATGAATGAGGAGAGTCAGGCACTCCAGTGAGAAGGTCATAGAGAGTCAGGTATCCTGTTGACAGGTTAACTTATAGTGGTTATGCTACTCGGCATTATGCATATATGACAAAAGTTATGGGACATACTGAGCCAACTATCTTTAGTGAGGCTATGCAACATGGTCATTGGTGGAATGCCATGGATGAGGAGATGGATGCCCTTGCCACTAATCAGACTTGGGATTTGGTGGAGTTGCCTGAAGGCAAGAATCCTATTGGTTGCAAATGGGTCTACAAAGTAAAATGCAAGTTGGATGGATCAATGGGAAGGTATAAATCAAGGCTGGTTGCCAAAGGGTATGCATAGCCGTATGGGCTAGATTATGAGGAAACTTTCAGCCCTGTTGCCAAGATGGCAACTGTGATAGCTATCATAGCATTGGCTGTGGCAAATGGCTGGAAATTGTAGCAAATGGATGTCAAGAATGCTTTCCTAAATGATGACTTGTTGGAGGAAGTCTATATGGTTCAACCCAAGGGTTATGTGCACCCTGACTATCCCAACTATGTTTTGCATGTTGAAGAAAGCTCTCTATGGGCTGAAGCAAGCACCTAGAGCATGGAATGAAAGGATTAGTAGATACCTGCAGGAGCTTGGTTTTGCAGTTGGGAAGGCTGATCATTCACTATTCACAAAGAAGACAATTGCTGGATATGTTGTGATTGTGATTTATGTTGATGATCTGATTCTGACTGGTAGTGATGATGATGGCATTGCTGAAATTAAGAGCAAGCTGAAAATGGAGTTTGATATGAAGGATCTTGGGGACTTAAAGTTCTTTCTTAGCATAGAGGTGTTGAGAACACCTGATGGCATTTGGCTTATGCAGAGGCAATATGCCTTGAATATGCTGGAGAGGTTTGGCATGAAGGATTGCAAACCAATGGATATCCCCTTGGATCAAAACTTGAAGATGATGGCTGATTCTGGAGCTGAGATTGATGACATTACCATGTATAAGCAAATGGTTGGAAGCTTGATTTATTTGACTATTACCAGGCCTGATTTAATATATGCTGTGGGACTCATTAGTCAGTTTATGTAGAAGCCATGGAAGCCTCACTTGGATGCAATGAGGAGGATTATGCACTATGTTAAGGCAACATATCAGTATGGACTCTTTTATGAGTATGGGAAGGATATAGAACTGGTTGGATACACAGATGCAGATTGGGTAGGATGTGCCTATGACAGGAGATCCACCAGTGGTTATGCATTCAGCCTTGGTAGTGCAGTGGTGAGTTGGAGTAGTAAAAAGCAACCCACAGTGGCATTGTCTAGTACAAAAGTAGAGTACAGAGGTGCAGCATTGGCTGCATGTGAGATTGCTTGGCTCAAAAGCTTTTGTAGGATTTGGGACTGCATGTGGAAAAACCAGTTAGACTTTATTGTGATAACATGAGTAGTATGCAGTTGGTAAGTAATCCAGTTTATCATGCTAGAACTAAGCATATTGAGGTACACTACCATTTCATCATAGAGATGGTGTTATCAAAGAAGACTGATCTCATACATGTGAAGACTGAAGATTAGGTTGCAGATATCTTTACCAAGTCATTGGGTAGAGATAAGTTTACATACTTTAGAGAGCTACTTGGTGTTATGCTCCTTACTTGAGCTTGAGGGGGAGTGTTGGGAATCAAGCTCTCGGTTATTGTTCCTATTGTGTGAGTAGGTGAATAAGGTGAGTCACACTGACTCAACCATAGTTAGTTCTTATCTACTATGTATGGGTGTGACCTTAGTAGTGTTCAATTGTACTGTGTGGGGTAAATATGAGTTGAGTGTGGAGGAGACTATTGCTCCCCCTTGGTTGCTTCCTATATCTCTCTTCTTGTTTTTTCCTAATAGGCTTGGGTGATTTGGGGCTCAAACTCCCTGAGCACCCTCACACCTTTACCTGTTTGGGGTTCGAACCTCATGAATGCGGGTCAAAACCTGGAGTGACGAGGCTAACTTCCGTGAGACACCCCATGACAACCTTGAATGTTGCTAGGAAGCCTTTTCTTCGAAATATTTTGGGATCAAACTCCCTGAGTTTGAGCTATACTCCTTTTGTGGCTATTTTTGTTGGCATCACTATCTCTTGTGGATGTGGAGCTAAACAGTGCAAGGCGCATGCACTCTTTGTGGTCCAGAAGTTTGCATCTCATTGTTCCAACACCTCCTTATTCCAGGGGGGGCAGCTGGAACGTACAACCTGTGCACGTTGCCTAGAATCTTTGGACCTTTGGGCAGGCTTAGGATATTTGGGGATCAAACTCCCTGAGTTTGAGCTATACTCCTTCCGTGTGCACATTGCTTGTAATCTTTGACCTTGGTGTATTTGGGTATCAAACTCCCTTGAGCTTGTCCTGTTCAAGTAGATCATTCGGCTTGGTCACCTTTACTCATTGATTACCTTGCATTTAGTAGTTGTACTCTGTGGATGTTAACAAGGGGACCCTAAATCATTCTCTCTTGGGCCTCAAACATAGGGAATATGGGTATCAAGGGGATGAAAAATTAGGGCTCTCCAAATCCCATTTTGGATGTGTGCTAGTGCATATCAAAAACCGGAGCTCCAAAGAGTCCCATTTTGGATTGGACAGCAGACCCAGGACACATTGGATGCAATGTTTCCAACTAAGATGACACTTTTCATAGTAGGAGCTAAAAGCTCGAGAAATAAGAAATGACTAGGTACCTACTTGAGTCAAAAGATCTACAAGTGATACCATTGGGAGGAGGACTTGAAAGCTCAGGTGAAATGATAGATGAGAGGGTTGGTTCAAAGACTCTCTTCCCATTTAGGTGCAGAGAAGAGATGACTAAGAACCCATTTCCAAGTCTATAAATTCATTGCACTTGTTAAAAAGGAAGATGGCCTACCCCCAAACCTTCCAAGAACTTGTGTTCTTCCTAAAAGGCCTTCTGTAGGTAATCATGGAAGAATCAGAGAAGGAGAAGTAGGAGGATTTAAGGTACAATTAGGACATTCTTTGAACATGGTTGTTTGACCTACCAATAAGTAGAGGAGATATTCCCCTTGTTACCATTTTCTTGGATTAAATCTAACCATTTCCCCTACTTGGGTCTATCTATTTTCCTATGCATATGATGGAGGAAGCTCAAAGGTTACTGACCACCAAGATGGGGATCATGAAGATGAGGCTCATAAATAGTAGTTACTTTAGTGATACCAAGAATAGGAGGATAGCAAGAAGTTGGTGCAAAACGTTTCTGATGAGATGTTGAGAGTGGCCTACAAATTTGGTGACTGTGTTTTAGGGATTTCAATGGAATTGTGGGAAATTTGGAGAATATGTGAGCTTGAAAAATATGTGGGGAGATTGAACCCCTAGATAGTAAAATTTATTAATATTAATATGCAGTGTTAAATTAAATAATGTATGACCACATTGTAGTGAGAGTATAAATAGGGTAAAGTTTATTAATATGAAAATAAGTGCCTTTGTGCATGCAAAAATCATTACCTACGTTTAGTACATAACATTAGTTTTTCTCTCTTGCAAAGTCACGTCAAGTCATCCCAACACGGTCATCATTCAAGGGGGTGCTAGCATCAAGAGTGAGGATGCCCTAAGATGGGAAAATATCAAGTCAGATTGTGTGATCATACCAGCCATTGTGCAAAGAGACCAACTCTAGGCTCTACATAAAGGCCTCATAGGGGGAGTAGCGAATTACTACTCAAAAGGCTAATTTTCCTTGTGATTAATGTTCTTGCATGACCTTGGTCTCCCCTTCTAAAAACATTGATGGAGCAGCTTCTTAGGTCCATCATGCTAATGGAGTCATGGGGATGCATGCATTGCCTTGGATCACCAACCTACAATACTCAATTGGCCATAGCCATGGCAAAGGAGTTGCAAAAGGGGACCCAAGCCAAACATGCCTCTTTGAAAGGAGCCTTTGGCCTCCCATGGGTACAAGGACTTTGCTAGGTCTACCATTCCTACTACCACAAGGTTTGGTGGCAAAAATGGTTTGTGGATGATGGGTCAATTGCAAGCCTTCTAGCCTTCTAACGGTCATCATAGTAGGCCCCATAACATTGACCATCCTTCAAAATCCCCGCAGTAAGCCCCATATCTAAATTATGCATGTGTAGAGTGCCACTCCAAAATCCCCCTTCCCCTTGACAAAATATGAAGAGGGGAGAGGAGAAGAGTGGAGATGAGGAGAGGGGGCACAACTAGAGAGCACACCACAAATGACTAACTGTACACTAAATTTAGTTGGAAATGTAGAATATATACAAACCCATTTAGGATTAGGGTTAGGGCATCTAACCCTTTCCTTTATAGCACTCTATATGTGTTAGTTCTATGCACATGTAGTCACATGATGTTGACCCTGGTCTATCAACACCTTCCCTCAAGATCAACATCATGAAGTAGGCCTTCCCTCAATATGATGATTCTAGGGAATCGAAGAAGGACTGAGCATTACATTCCATCACACCCCTTTAATGGGAATGTACTTCCTCTGAGTCAAACCAAGAGCTTATCAGTGCTTCTCAAAAAGCTTTTAACTGAGTGGTTTGGTAAAGATGTCTGCAACATTCTCTTTGCTATCACAATGATGCAGTATGATGTCACCAAGTAATACTCTTTCTCTGATGAAGTGCTCTCTGAAATCAATGTGCTTTGTCCTAGAGTGATATATTGGATTCTTGGCCAATGCTTGAGCTGATTGATTATCATAGTATATTGTTGTTAGCTTTGATTCATCAAAGTAATCTATTTCTAACAATAGTCTCCTGAGCCATATAGCCTCACATGCACCTATAGTGAGTGCTCTATATTCTGCTTCAGTCAAAGACAAAGAAAAGGTCAGTTGTTTGTTTGACAACCATGATATAGCACCTTCACCAAGGAGAAATGCATATCCTTGTGTCGATCTCCTGGTCTCATGATCTCTGGCATAGTCATTGTCATAGTATCCATGCAACCTTGGATGACTTCCTCTGTGTTCTATCCCAAACTATCTTGTATCTCTTATGTATTTCAAGACTCTTTTGGTTGCATTCCAGTGGGACTGTTTTGGATTTATCATAAACTATGCTAGTGAACTTACTGCATAACAAATATCTGGCTGTGTGATAGTCAGATATATAAGAGATCTGATGAGCTACCTGTAGTACATGTCATTTGCTATAGGCTTTTCTGAATCTTTAGTAAATTTTCAAACTCTATTCCATGGGAGTGGCTGTAATCTTGCAATCTGCCATATGAAACTTCTTCAGGAGACTGTCAACATATTTGAGCTAACTCATGAAGGTGTTGTCTGAATCTCTCTAGAACTCAATAGCGAGACAATAGTGCATAAGTCCAAGATCTTTCATGCCGAACTCTGTAGAGATAAGTCTTGTTTCAATTTCTTGATGAAGCTATCCTTGCTTTTGATCACAATTAGATCATCTACGTACAAAAGTGCAGTAGTAATGTCTTCCCCTTGAACTTTGTAGTAGAGAGTATGATCTACATTGGATTTCATGTATCCCAGATCAGCACAATACTTGTTGATTCTACTGTACCAACTTTTGGGTGCTTGCTTTAAGCTGTAGAGACTTTTCTTGAGATGGCAAACCTGATTCTCCTTTCCTGGTTCAACATAACCTATTTGTTGTTGCATGTAGACTTCCTCATCTCGGTAACCATTGAGAAATGCATTCTTGACATCGAGCTGGTACACATTCCATCTGCTGAGTAGAGCATAAGTCTCATCATAGTCTTGACCATACTGCTGTACAAATCCTTTTGCAACTAGTCTAGCTTTGTATCTTTCAATACTTCCATCTGGATTATACTTCACTTTGGATACCCATTTGTTTGCTATGGCCTTCTTTCCTGGTAGAAGGGTCCATAATTCCCAACTGTTGTTCTTGTACAAAGAATCCATTTCCTCATTCATATCAGTTTGCCATTCCATCTTGTCAACTGCATCTTCGAAGTACACTAACTCTTCTGTAGCCATGATGGTAGTCATAAGAGCATAGTTGGTGGTTTCAACTTGAATTGCTTTGCCTTTCTGAGCATATGTCAATCTGGCTGGAGGTCTGCTTTCCCTAGTAGACTGTCTGAGTTGTTGTGGTTCTTCTTGGGATGCTTTTGGCAATTTTGGCTCTTCTTCATCAACCTTTTATGTAGATGACTAAGTAATTAGTGCATCTATCTCCTGTGTATTTGAGGTTTTCCATTCTGATTCCTCATCAAAGATTACATCTCTAGAGATAATGACATTGTAGTTGATGGGATCATATAGCTTGTATGCCTTGTTGTCTTCACTGTAGCCAACCATGATGCATTTACGTGACTTTGCATCCAATTTCCTACAATGATCGGGCATATGCTATGCAACCAAATATGCAGAGATGCCCAATGCGTAGCTTGTGTCCAGTGAATGCTTTATTAGGTGTCATACCCTATATCGGTTCGGTAGGAAGCTAATTAAGCAAGTAGTTTACAGTGGCTATTACTTCTACCCAATACTAATTCGGAAGATGCTTCTCACGAAGCATTGCTCTAGCACTGTCTACTAAAGTACCATTCTTCCTTTCAGGACTTGCATTTTGCTGAGGAGTATATGCACAAGTGAATTGTCTTCGAATGCCGTGACTTTTGCAAAAGTTCATGAATGTTGAAGACATGTATTCAGCTCCTCTGTCTGATCTCATGACCTTGATCTTTCTGCCTGTCTAGTTTTCTACCATGGCTTTAAATTCTTGAAATCTAGAAAACACTTTAGATTTCTCTTTCAAAAAGTAGACCCAACAATATCTATTGTAGTCGTCGATGAAAGTCAAGTAGTAAAGGGAACCATTGATGTTGTGGGTCCGCCGGGCATAACCCCATACATCGGTATGTATCAAATCAAGAATACCTCATGCTCGAGAGGTGCTTCTGCCAAAGTTAGTTCGCTTTTGTTTGCTGAAGCAACATGCTTCGCAAACTTTTCCAAGAAACTGTAGCTTAGGAATTCCAATTACCATACTCTAATTCCTTAGCTCTAACAAGCTTTTGAAATTGACATGTCCATATCTCTTGTGCCATGTTGTGGGATAGTGGCATATGTTGTGATTGAGTTGACGTGGCATGCAAATCTGGTACTGTGGCTAGCATTCTAAATAAGCGTCCTTCCTTGACTGCTTTTCCTACTAGCTAAAATCATTTGGATTTGTTGTCTCTAATAGTGCATTAATCTCCATCAAAGATGACTTGGTAGTTGTGTTTCATCATTTGACTTACTGACATGAGGTATTTTTTGAGCTTCAGAACATAGTACATCTTTCACCAATCCTTTTGTACCAGTGAAATTGTTCATAGAGCCAATGTCAGTCCCTTTAACTGGAATTGGTGTATTATCTATCGTGTAGATGACATTCTTCTAACCTTCTAATGGTTTCGTCACTATGAACCATTCTTGATGTTTTGTCATATGAGATGATGCACCACTATCGATGGGGCCAAGGATCTTGATCTACTTGGTCAACTTGATAGCTAAAATCCTCTTTTGAATTACAACGCAATTGCAATTAGTGTCTAGATACACTGTATCAGTCTTCTACATTTTAGTCTTCTACATTTCGTTGTTTGCAAGGAACATATTCCCGTGTTCATTTGCATAATGACTGTGACTAGAATGTCCACCATGATGATTTTCTCTTCCGTGAAAATTCCCTCGATTGCTGCTAGATTGACCGCCTTGGTCGTACTGCTTCTTGCTGAAATCTCTTTCATAGTGTCCAAACTTATGACAGTAGTTGCACAGGATGTTTGACACGTTGGTGGATGCATTCCTTCATCCTTGGAATCTTCCTCGATTGGAATGATTTCCTCTTTGCTAATTCTCATGTTGTTGAGGATGATGTTGATGTTGATTCTGACTTTGATGCTGATTTTGTTGTTGATGACCACTTCACTAGAATGAGCTACCTTTGCCTCTACGTCTACCTCTACTTCTATCTGAAGCTATGAATGCTTGATCATTGGAATGACCTTTGTGTGCATGAATGGCCTGGGTCCTGAGTTCTTCACCAAGTAAAACTGACTGGAGTTCTTCCAATGTTGGAATTAGTCATTGGATGGAAATACTTTGGACTAAATTCTCGTATCCCTCTCCTAATCCATTTAGGATTACTTGAACAATTTCTGCTGGATTCATCGTCTCTCCTGCTTATTGTTGCGGGTTGATTATTGTAATCTTTGATCCTGAGTACGTAAGCATGACCGATTTCGCTACTGTTGTGAAAACTTTGGTTGATTTGGTTTCTCAGTTTGAGAATCCTGGAAGTGTTCTTGGACTCGTAGAGAGCTGCAAACATATCCCATGCTTCCTCCGATGTCTTGACTATCTTGAGCTGTCCTAGCATGACATCTTGCACATTTTGCTTGATCAGATGATATGCATACTTGTCTTTCGTGTCCCATTCTTCCTATGCTCGGGCAATGGCAAGATCTGCTACAGGTGCGGAAACTGTTTGTGTAACTAGAGATCCCGCTGCTAGTGCTATGACAACAGGTGGAGTAGAGCTACTACTGGTTGGATCGTCCAATGGTCTAGTTGTAGACCCATCGACATACTCCCATTTGTCCTAAAGTACAAGAATAGTCTCCATTTGGTATTTACATTTGCCATAATTGGAGTTTTCTAGCTTAGCAAATGCCTCCAGATTGAGGTTGCTAGTCATAGACATGGTGCAAGAAATGTACTCAAAGTGTCTGTGAAATCACTATTTGAATCAACTGCAAAACACTGACTGTAGCACATGAAATATGAACTATCAGTGAAGGTAGAACTACAATATATAATGCAATCTAAATTACAAGGCTTGTGGCAAATGATGTTGAAATAGCCAAGAGGCTTTACAAGGCTCAAAATGCTGTACACAAATGCTAGAAAATAGCCTGATTAAAGGCTTTACAATGGTGGCAATGTGAAGTGCAAATGTGCAATAGTCTGCAATATGTCCACTGATACAATGTACTAATACCACTAAAGACTGCTCACTAATCCAAAGATGGTAGGGTTTCAAAAAATGTAATGAGTGTGAAACCGCATGCGAGCGTAGGGACTAACTCCAAGTACAAACTAGTCGGGAATTTTGGGCATGGCTTATATTGGTAACTTGGAGAAAATCAAATCGTCTCCACTATTACAATCTAGTATACTTTGATCTAGATCTAGACCAACCATTGATCGAAGAAAAGAACAGCAAATAATCTCTTTTTCTTTGGTTCTTTTTATGTGCTGGGTCAGATGCGTCGATGTGGAGGTTGATGTGCATGAAGGAAGTGGATTTGTCGTCGAGGCTCAAAATGTGGCTTCAAAGATGTGCGAGTAGTGCCACGTGTAGGCTCCAAAATTGTGGTCATAGATTGCAATGGCATGCCACCATAGAATCCTCGTGAGGTGACTACATTGGCATGTCTAGCAACCATAATAGATTTGCAGATGCTAGCAGCGTTGTGCAATAAAGGAGATACACTGATGGTGGTTGGTAAAAATTCTAAAATGGGGCCTCCTTTCGCACCAGGGAAAAAATCCTGTGAGCATGTGTGTTATTCCACATCATCATGACCCACCTGCCGATTATGTAATCCCACCCATCAATTCACATTGCGACGTGCCCCAAAAATGGTTCCATGATTGGTTACACATGATCATACGATGGCCCATGTAGAGTTAGGAAGGTGTTTGTGTTCCTTGGACAACTCAGTTCCTTGTAGCAAAGTAGTCCCAACACTTCATAAAGTTGGTGTGTAGAGCATCCTAAGAGATACTTCCATGGTCAGGTCAATTGAACATGTGCCTTGAAAATCATGACACTGTGGCATTATCAATGGCCTGGGAGGGATTGTAGTTGCTGCACCCTATGGCATGGTAGGTGAAACACCCAAATGGGCCAGATATTCTATGCCAAACTTGCCCTTTGGGTCCAATGTGTTGACATTGCCTTGGGCCACATCTTCTCTTACTTGCTTTGTGGGGTTACCCAATCAATCGATACCCATTTTTTCTCCCTACACCAACAAGCCAAAGTTGTAAGTCAACTAAAGTCAAATGTGGGAAAGGAGGGAGGAACAAATAGTTGCATTGACTTTTGTTGATTTCTTGGTTGCATGTTGATAAGATAATGAATGTTAATACATTGGATCTCTCACATGATAATCTCTCTACCATGGAGGTTGCATGGCTTGTATGGGCATGTTTTCCCATTGGACTAGTCACCAGTTGAGCTTATCCAAAAAACAAGCACTCTAGATTGGAATTTGTTCTTGACAGAGTTGTCATGAGTCAGTTGCAAATGTTTCCTTCAACTTCACAAAAGATGAGGGATGGTACATCACTTTGGGGTTGCTAGACCAATTCCACATCATTCCCTTCATGCAAAAAGGTAGGGTTTATCTTGCATAAAATGTACACACTACTTGTAGAGGCTGGTTACCTCTACAACAGTGGTGAGAAGGTAAGTAGTTATAATGATTACCCAAGGATTGTCTCATGCATGAAATGTGCTAATCCTGTGCTAATCTTGTAGTTTGTAGGTCCATAGCCTATTGATGGGTGTCTTCTAGCAGAAGATTGTGGGCCAGACACCAAATATGGATTGAGAGAGTGGAGAGGCTAATTCCCCTCAATTATTATACGCAAGTAGTACATGCTTATGGGAGGAAGGTCATGGGATGTCCCTTGAACATGAGAGGTTAGGTGATGTACTTGTTTGAGGGGATGCATAATGATCGCAACACCTTTGTAGGTTAGTTGATTACCTTAAATGTTGCTATTTTTGTGATTTGGGATGATATTTGCATCAAATTTTCTTGTGGCTAGATGGTTCCTGTTGTTGTGGAGATTCACAAACCTTGGGGATGAGATCATTGGCATATTCGCTAGTATTGGTGAACTTGTCCAAGAGTTCAAGGCCATGTTATGTAATTATGTTGGAACTAAGAAGGAAGAGAAGTTAATACCCATCTTACAAGATTTACTAATTATGAAGTAGGGTTTGTAATATCTCCCCATCTAATTTTCTCGATGATGTCCCATCTAGCTTGCAACATTCTCCTTAAAGTGAGGTCCCCTATTCATGAAACCCACTTGAGCATCTAAAATTTGATGATTTTAGTAAATAATATTTAGTAAATAGTATTCGATGATTTTAGTAAATAAATTGCCAATAGTATTTACATGTTTTAGTTATAAATCTTGATTTTATGGATTATTTAAATTCAATCCAACTTAATATTATCTTTCATTTCAAATGCTATTATACCAAGGTTAAATCCTTGACCATCTACACTTGGGCTAGCCAATGCATGGTAGACATGAAATCTGTTAGGAGTAGCACTCTCAAAGATTTAGTTAGATTAGAACCATGCACCCATTTACGGATTAGAGCATGAGGTGGATGATTTGCAAATATCTAAACAAAGTTTCCAAAACTAAGGTCATCCTGATGGATTTTGACTTGCCAATATTGACTGGATGAAGCTCCATGTAGCACTTTGCTACCATTGGTGCATGTACTTCAATCATGTGTCTGCATTTCTCCACAAGTAGTGTAGCTTGTACTATCTCTATGCTCACACATGGTTATGGAAACCATACCAAAGATCTATGGATAATAAAGGTGATCAACTCTCTTTGGAATGGACTCATCATAATGAGATTGTTGAGATTCCAACCTCCTGACTACTACACCATTCTGTCAGGAGCATCGATGTATGAAAATGGATGCATGTGGTCAACAAGAAGCTCATTTGGCACCCTAAATGTAGTCTTGTTGATGTGCAGGACACATGCTAGAAACAATCCAAAGAAGGGGCACATGAAATCATTCCAAATAATGGCCTTCATAGTGTCATTGTAAAGAAGGACCATATCCTTGATGTGCATCCCATTGGACTTGGGATACTTGTACTTCAAGAGCAGGTCGATATTCAATCCCTATAGAATACCATTAGACTCATCGACCAAACAAGTAAAGGCATCGATAGGTAGCTCTTTGGAGATAATTGGGGCCATGAATGCAAAAAGAAAAAATGACGAGGGTTAGTGAGCTTTCTTCAAAATGCCAATACCAAATAAATGATGACTGCAATCTTAATCCCAGATGTCAATCATCATGATTAGAGTAAGTCAAGCATACATGATGATACCACAACCACTCTTCACTCTCTCTCATAAGTAGCATACCTGATTGTAATCCTTAATTCATAACTGCAACACTTTTGGTATTAAGACACAAATTGAAGCCAACTTTCCAAGCCCATTTTGGATGTGCCCTAGAGCATATCAAAAGTGCGATTTTTTTTCTAGGAAAATCAAAATTGGGCTTGAAAAGTGGGTTCTCCAAAGAAATTTTGCAGTGCTGTAAATAGCCAAAAAATCAATGAAGGGAAGTAATTTTGGAACTTGTGAGGCGTCGAGTTCCCCACAGTGGTCATTCATTGTTGTGGACACCGAGAGAGAGAGAGAGAGAGAGAGAGATGTTTACTAGAATAGTTTCCTTTAATTATTGGAGCCAAACAATTACATTACAATAGCACTCAAGCTGCACTCCACACTTGTCGAGCCAAACAATTACATTAGAATAGCACTCAAGCTGCACTCCACACTTGTGGAACCAAATGGCTACATTACAACAATGCTTGAGCTACACTCCATAGTGGGAGGTTGAAGGTGCCTATGAGACATGTTTGGATTGGCTCCCCATCTTGCAACTCCTTTGACCATGGTGGATGTGCACACTTTCCGAGCAAAAACCTACGAGCAGAAAAGTCCGAGCGATAATTTTGGACACCAACCATGCTTGTATATTTCTCAAAGGAATATACAATTCTTTCTTAATTTCTCATTTATGGAAGCATATACTTACTTATTTTTCATTATAACCCTCCTTTTAGAGAACATCATCTATATATGAACAAATAGTGAACACTTTAGAAACTCCTATAAATACCTCCCTACCATACTCTCTTTTGAGGATTATGGTAATTAAATCAATTTAAAAGAGTTTCCCTAATCTTTAGCAATCCCATATTTGAAGCTCTCATATAACAATGTATACCATATTCCTTGGATGAGTAGGAAAAAGATATTTGAAACCTCATACTTGAGGCCATTATAAGCGATCATAAATTAATCTCTAATACATTATCAAATATGGGAAGGTAAGGAACGGATTTTTAAAATATTCCCAATTCTCCAAACCTAAGTACTTTTAAGGAAATGTGGTCTCTAGTGAACTCCTTCCTACCATAATATGAATTAGGGAGAAGTTGTAACTCTCATATACATCTTGAAATTTTCACTTTTTCTCTTTTATAACTATAAAAGTATAATTTTAAGCCTACCTTTGCATAGATCATGAAATTTTGAACATTTTTCCTTTTTACAGCTCCTCAATCTGAGATAAGGAGCAAAAGTTATGACCCCTTTTGCATAGGCTCTCCAAGGGTATTCCGCCAGCGGAATAGGGTTGGGGCAAGCTCTTCAAACCATGTTCCTCCGGAAAAATACACTTAGAGGGTCTATTAAAAAGTATTATATTATTTTCTTAGGTCATCCTAAGGAACTGTAAAGAGGATATTTGCTCAAAATTTCATGGTCCATGAAAGGAAAAGAAAGGATTTTTTAAAGTGATAAAATAAGTCACCACTTGGACATTATATATGTATATTATATAAAGGTATATTTATATCTATATCTATTTATTAGTATTTCATATTTACTTACATATTCCTTGAAATAATTTGGATTTTTTTGCTCCCCAAAAATGACTTGAGCCTATATATTTTGACCCCTCCTTCCTTTTGTCTGCTCGTCACTCGGGGGTTTTTGCTCGAAAAATGGAAACCCCCTGACCATGGCTATGGCTAGTTGAGTGTTATAGGATGTTGAGCCAAGGCAATGAGTGCATCCCAAGACTCTATCAGCATGATAGACCTGGACTTGTCCTTCACAGGGGTATTGAGAGACCACGCTCAACGTCATGTGATTACATGTGCATAGCACTAACACATATAGAGTTCTATAAAGGAAAGGGTTAGATGCCCTAACCCTAGCCCTAAATGAGTTTGTATATATTCTACATTTTCAACTTAATCTAGTGTACAGTTAGTCATTTGCGGTGTGCTCTCTAGCTGTGCCCTCTATCCTCGTCTCCACTCTTTTCCTCTCCCCTCTTCATATTTTGTCATGGTATCAGAGCTCCCTTGCCTTCCGTTGTGCTGAGGCATTGTGATCCATGTGAGAAAGTGTGATAGACCAAGAGATCGAGAGTTCTTGAATGATCTCAAGTTCATTCTTTCATTCCGTTGATGAGAGAAATTTCCATCCATTTTGAGAGGATTCCATCCATTCTTCCACTATTTTGTGTGAGAGAGAGTTTCCTTGTGTTCATTTTTCCGTATGAGTTTTTCCTTAGATTTCAGTTGGAGAGGAAGAGAGATCTATTCTTCTTATTGTGAAAGTTTTATTGAATACCACAATCCCATGGGCGGATCTCTATGCCCTCATGGAATCTTTCATTTTCAATTCCATGGTCCATCTCTATGCTCTCATGGAAATCTTTCTTTTGCATTGATATTGGCATGTCATTATATAAACTTATGACTTGATTATCTATGTATTCCATGCATTTGCATTGTAGAGGCACTAGCATTAGCTATTAGATATGCTCAATGCCCCACCTTCTTGGTAACCACCAGTGGTCCAAGGTGTGCTCAAGTTGTAAGGCCCCCATATGAGGAGAAGCCATGTGTGAGCTCGGGACACTGGATGGATCCTCACTTGCATGTCAGATGAGGTCTATCAATGAGACCGTTGATGGTAGAAAGGTGATTGTGTGGGAGCCCCTTATTCTTGCTGGGGCCTGGGGGGTCCCAGGGGGTTAGCGGCCCCCTTGTTAGGGGTGAGAGCCCCCAAGGTGACGGTATAGGGAATATTCCTTGAATATTCCATGGACGACTAGTCGGTTCCACCGACTAGGTTGACTGGTCGGCTTCATCGACTAGGTCGATTCCACTGACTACGTTGATCCGACTACCACCCTCATAGCTATAAAGAGGCGACCTCCCCAGTCCATTGCACCAGATCACATCTTCCAGCAGAGATCTTTCAGCTAGTAGCTCTTCACCTAGTATCTGTCTAGATCGCCATCTAAGCTCCACTGTGGGAGCGCACGGGTGGACGGAGCCATCATCTGTACTACATCAATATTGAAGGAAAATTTTGTTCAGCTCCAGTTTGTTGTGTACTCTCTATTCTTTGTTCAGTTTTTGTTCCGCTGCACCATGTAATTTAACATTAGCAATACTAGAGGTAGTGGCAATAATAATAGAGTCACGAACAACAATAGCAACAATAGTAGGTATATAGTAGAGGCGCTTGTAAATAGCAATAAGGGAGAGCCCTAGCTTATGTGAAGAGTTCAGGTGGTGAGAAAATCATACAGGTGTAGATGGGAATTAGATGGAAAGATTTGTTCTCGTCTCATATTCAGTGAAGGCCACATTAGCACAATCTCATGGAGAGGTGTATAGTAGGAGGAGTAAGTAGTAGATTAGGGAGACAATTTATGCTTGAATTCTAGCACTCATGGGCAACAAGTTGTTCTCCAACACTATGGCTTGTGAGTGCACATTTTGTGCAAATTTTGGGTCATCTCTTTAGAAATTATTATCTATTTGTTTGTTCTCACATGATATCTCATGGATGATTCATTTATATTCTTTCTTGATCCCCATCCTCTTTGTAGGTCATCTGTATGTGCTTTTGTACACGCATGTGTGTGTGCATGTGAGTGTGTGCACGAGCACATGCACATGTGTGAATGTGTGTGTGTGCATGTGTGTGTGCGTGCGCATGCACGTGCACGTGCATGTGCGTGTGCACGTGCGTGTGCATGTGCACGTGCGTGTGCATGTGCGCGTGCACGTGCATGTGCATGCACACGTCCACGCACACGCATGTGTGTTTGTGTATGTGCGTGCATGTGTGTGTACTTAATTAAAAGTTTCCACCAATGGATGTTTCCTTTCCTCATGAGGAGGTCCACCACAATTTGGAGGGTACCGATGCATGTCATATTAGGCCTAATTTGACCTTCGTTTCTCTAAGATCACTTTTAAACCATTAAGCCAATGGGTTAAACCCACAAAAAAGATTTCTAATCAATAATGCAAAATCATACATCATTAGTTAGTCCATTCATTTATTTAATTTTTAGCCAGATAAGTAGGGTTAGTTGTGCCCTTGATACACAGAAAGAGGGTCCAAGTGTGGTGTTTGATGGATTTCCAACAAACATGTTGCACCCCTATTGCACCTCTTTCCATCCATCCACCCCATGCATTTCATAGAACTTGTTGAGGTGTTCGCCCCTCCATAAGATCTTCTGCCATCAACTTATTAGCAATGTGCAACACAATGAAGTTCAAGAGAATTTCCAAGTATGCAAACATTTGTCCTTAAATGTTTAAAGAAAAATCACGCCATTTAGTTGAAAATCTGACCAAGTGCAAACACATTTCCTTGCAATGCAAAAAGCTGTAATTATGATGTAAGCCAATATTTTCAAGCTAGTCTTTCTCTTGCTTGAGAATTTGTTGTACCCCATTCTCATCAGTCTCCTCACATTACCACTTCAATTTTATGAAGGCCTTTCTATGCTCCTATATAAAATATTTTGTGTCATTCCCCAATCAATGATTCCAACTCAACATCCACCATTTGGAGTAAAGTCAAGCAAGATGCTACTAGGGTGCAAGTGGATTCAGCCATTGGGCCTCATGCAAGTGTGCTAGTCTGTATGGAGCCGTTGCACCTCAAGAAAGTGTGCTAGTCCAAGTGTGAAAGCACAAATCAATGGTGCAAATTGGCACAAAAGAAGTTGATTCTTTGTACCACATCTCCTTCCATGATTGCATCCTCTAGCTTTCCTTCAACATTTGCCCTCATCTCTAGACCTCCCTTCCGGTCCACTATTCTTAGCTTAAGAAGATGGAAATATCCTTAAGAAAAGTATTCTTAACTAAGAAGATGAAAATATGTCAATCTATCCAAGTAATGAAAATGAGCCCAATAGAAAAAAAATTGTCTCATCTCAACGATATGGAATCCTAGAACCTAGAGATTCAGACCAACTCTCTACATAAGAATTGGGTAAACTGAGATCATACTTACAAAGCTAGAAATGTCTCAATCTAACCAAGTAATGAAAATGGAATAAGCAAAAAAAAATATCTCATCTCAATGAAATGGCATTCTAGAACCCAAAGATTCAAAACCATAATCTAGCCTAGGATCTTGAACAATGGGCTCTAATACTAGATGCAGGGAATGACAATGGAGACTAAGTACACAGTAATGAATGAAGCAAAAATGTAATATTGATTGATGTTTTCTTGATGGGAAGACAACTCCATAAAAGTGTACAAAATCTTACATTCCATGATGAAAGAGACAATTCCATAAGAGAGGAGTATTTCTTACATCTCTTTTTTAAAGACCTCAAGCGTGGTTTCATTATCCACAAAGTGTGGTCCTTTACTGAAAGTAGAGATATGTGCTCTCTTTGTTTTACTCTCGCCCTTTCCTTTTTCATGTTTATCCATGCACCATACCTTTTCCTATTTTGATACTCTCATATTTTCTTGGTGAATCATCTAAGATATTCTTTCCTTTGCATGTCTCCTTGTTCTTCTAGAACCTTTTCTCACTTTTTATTTTACACTATTATAAATGCTTCACGGCATGGTCACTCATTAGTTTATTAAGCACTCATTTACAATTGTGCATCATTACAATTTCATTCTAGCTCCAAAACACTCATGGAACTTGGTGTTGGTAGTTTTCCTCTCTCATTTCTTACCCTTTCTCTCCAATTCATCGGCCTTTTACTCTAATCCTTATCCTTGCACTCCTACCTCCAAATTTCAAATCTTTTCTTCCCTCTTTCTCTTCTAACCCATTCTACCCCTACTCCTACTCGTGTTCTCTCCTAACCAAACCCAACTTTTATAATATGAGAGATTCTAAACATTACATCCAAAACTCAAATCCAACCCTTTAACCTTTTCATAGAACCACCTTCACAACCTTGTTCCCCCCTACCCGTGATCTACATTCTCAATCCTTAGACTTATCATTAGGACTTCTCAACCTCTTGCCCCTTATTTTGGTGAAGGAAACTTGTATTCTCAACTGTAATCCTTTCCTCAAACTTGTTGTTTCCTAAATCATGCAATCCCTTCCTAAAATGTAACCCCTTAGTGAAGAACTTCTGCCTCTAGAAGCTAATCAATGCACACCTTTGAAAAACTCATTTAGGTTACGACGGCCTCTCCTCTTGACAAAGTACAACTTAAGACCCCATACGATTTTGCAAACACTAAGCTACAATGATCATCTCTAACTCCTAGGAGGAGGTGACTACGATGCCAAAACTTGAAAAAGAGTAACAATGATGCCAGTTTGGGTTGCGTAGGCATCCCACGATTTCTATGAGTATGGGAACTCCATTTACTCGTGTGATTGTAAAAATGTTACAATTACTTTCAATTAATTAACATTATGTAAATTCTAAAAAGTACTAACCCAAAAGCAAGTATTTTTTAATTCTATCATATCTCATTTTCCTCTACTTTGATCCTCCTCATCCTCTATCCTTCATATTCTCCATCCTCTTCAACTATTATAACACTTTCTTGTGGAAAAACAAATGATAAATGGTTGCAAGAGTCACTTTATTGATTGAATTTAAATCATGTGCAATTGTATACCATATACTTAACTACTTTGAAGAATTTCCTTTCTTCCATCTCATATCAAGGCTCCATAATGTCATTAGCTATTCAAATCCTTTGAAATCTAAGGCCAAGTTCAACTAGACAAAGCGATAAGAAACATGAAAATAAATTAATCATCGATAACTGTCTATGAGATCATCAAGCTACGTTCCATTGTGCTTTTGTACATATTGTTTGGGCATGTCTATTGCTCATTGGCATTCATACTTGAAACTTCAAAATGAGTGTAAGATTGTCCTTGCAATCGAATGTCTGTGTCTAAGATTGGCTTTTTAACATTTGCTTGTGACATTATATACAAATTTGCAAGAAGGGTCTAAGGATACACTCATGTGCATGGGTACTTCAATTTATCACAAAAGAGGTGAAAAAATGCTCTTACTCATGATTCATGCAACCATAGGATTTCTTGTTTTCCTCACCAAAAAAAGGTTTACATACTATGCCATATCAATAGATCAAAGTACATAACTCAAAACCCACAAAAGGTGATGCAAGCTCTCACTCATTTCACCTTCCATGTTCCAAGTTTCAAGTCCTCTCATGTTGAGTTCACTCATTCTAAGTTTCGGGTTCCATGTTCCAAAATCTAGGTTCCAAGAACTATAGAAATTGCTCCCCTAGGCTCTACCAAGGGGAGGCCTACAAATTAAATTTTCTAATAAGGTGTGTGTGCGATTAATTGTTTTTGCAATTATTTGTTTTGTAAATGTTTACTCTCTAGATTCTTGTATAAAAATGTTTGCACGTGTTTGCTCTTTTGATTTGTGTATAGAAATCAAAGTAACTATAATGCCACATCAACACCCATCAATTCAACGCACATTTTTACTTGCATGTAACAACCAACCGAGGTTCCTATCCATACTTGCTTTCATCTTGGGACTAGAGTTGCTTTGGGGCACTTGAATTGCTAAGGGGACACTATGGATGCTTCCTTATGGCCATAATTTTTAAAAACTGCTTGCAACTTCACCATACCCAACAACCACATCACGTCCATGTTACCTTATCATAAATGAATTAGAACCTAAATCGAATCTTTTATATTTTCAAACCCATTCAAAAACTTTTGAAATATTGAACCCCTCTAATTAGAAACATTTGATGCATTTTCGAGACAACCACCCTTCCCACCATAATGACCTTGATTTTAATACAAATTTTATCAACATTTCACCTTCAAATCAAGCTAAACAAAGGTACTAGTTTGATGCTCCAAATTAGCATTTTTACACAATTCAAAGAAAATGTCACATTAATTGAAGTTATTAAGATTCAATAATATCAATTTGGAAGAAAAACTTGACAAGAAATATAGAATGGAAACATTGTTTGATGCATGTAATTTAGGCTACAATTGAAAGCCTTGACGAAAAGGATGGCGAAAAATAAAACTTGTATGGCACATTTGAAAAAATCACGAATTAAATTTGTGAATACACCAACAAAGGATCTATAGATTATCAGAAGCATTTGAAGGGAAAAACACAACTATCTCAACTCACCTTTAAGCAGCTTCAACTATCACACAAGCTTGTTTTCACATAAAAAATATGACTCTTTTCTCAAGAAGCCACCTCAAGTTTACAGAAAAATTTATGTTGAACCACCATGGACTATGACGCCATGTTTGAGAAGCATGGGGAGAGGAGGAGGATCACAAATCTACAAACATAATTAGTACCATTTCATTTGTACCACTGGACATTCATATTCCATATCCATATTTGTTTACATATATTGCAATTTACAATATTATCAAAGCATCATCTTGACTCTTCAATGACTTTAGGTGCATGGCATTCTTTTAGATAAAGACTAGGTTTCTTAATGACTACATACTGCAAGCATCCATAGGGCGCCTCAATCACAAACCCTACGAATCAAAAAAAGGGCAAGCTTAAAGCCTCATAATTTCTTTTCTATAATCCCATATACCAAATTATTGGAAGCAAGCTCAATGTCATGTGGTTTCTATTGTTCCTTGTCTTACAGTTCTATCTTGAGATTTTCCAATTAGAATTTTAGCGTTTATACTCTAGCAGTCAAACATGCATACAAGTGTGTGCATCCATGCATGCACATGGTGAGCGGATCAGTGGGTGTTGTGCACACATGCCTTTATTGTATTTTTTGGGTGGATGGATGTGTGCGGGTGTGTGTGGGGGGAGGCGGGGCGGGGGAAAGGGCTCATGCAATCTTATACATATGAGTATGCATGCATGTGCAATCGTGCATTTTGCCTACTAAAATGGTAAAAGAGGCCTATAGTGCACAATTTTCTAGGAATTTGTTAGAACATCCTTCAAAGTATCCATCAATCAACTGTAAGCCGTTTCACAAGGGAATAAAGAATAATCAGCCTGCATCCCCCGCCCCCCCCTTCTCTTCAAACTTCAAGGGAAGAATCAATTGGTAGACCTGTACAGGAGCTTTCAGAACTCTCAGACCTGATAACAAATCCCTTGGCAAACTGTAGACATAATACCATATTCTTCTTTGAAATGTTACATTACTGTGAAAAATATCATAAATGCTAAATTATATTCATCCCAGGACAGCCTACAGCATGTGTTTTTAATGCATTTCCATACTACCAATCTCTTCTTATTGCTGCTGTATCGATACTAAGACTAATAACAATTAGAACTTAAGTACTTGGAAAAGACGCAGAATCTTCAACCGTACATATCTGTGTACTGAGAAAAAGAGCTCAGGCATACATATTTCACTGTGTCAGCTTCCAAAACACAGCCTCCCTCCTTAGGAATGACTCAATTATTAACATCATGGACTACAGAAGGAAAATAGCATTAAGTTCAGTGTCCAACTTCATTCAGCATATAAGTTCTCCTCAACGTTTTTATTTGCATTGGAAAGAGACATGCAATGCAACATAAGACCCACTTAACCTGTTCCCACACACAAGAAACATCAGATTCCCCCTCCCATGGGAATCTAAGATTTGAACATGGTCAAATGAGCACACATTTGTATGTTTTTCAAAACTGGAGACACAAGATGGGTAGGTGCAACCAGAATATAAACTTACGTGCAGCAGCACAAGTTGAAGCACGTTGTATATAATATCTAGATGTCCACTTTAAGTGTTGACAGCACCAACTGTTGAACAAAATTTGCACGCTGAGTTGCTTGCTTCACCTGACGCTCACGCTCTTCTGCTGATAATGAGACATCAATCCTACAAGCACAACTTTTAAAAACATGTTTCTTCAAAACGCCTCTCTCTCTCTCTCTCTCTCTCTCTCTCTCTCTCTCTCTCTCTATGTATATATATATATATATATATATACGTACGTACATATGTATGTCTGTCCGTGCATGTTTCCTTGGGAAGAAGCATCGCTCAATTATTTAGATCTTAAAGAAAACAACAGGAATTCAAGGGTGCTGGGTATGTTGTAACAGCAAAAAGAGGAAGTAAAATCATAAGCATGGACAACAGAGATCCGTAATGTACAAGCACAGAAAATGAGCAGCAAAATAACTTCATTTTGGTAAAAACAGCTGCAAGAGGTCTCACAGTCAAAGACCACAGAGGAAAGGGGATGCCGTGCAATGCTAGTGTGAAAGTGCAGTTTGAAAGAAAAGATTGAATTTGCAGCAAGGTCAGGAGGGACCTTGCAAGACTCTTGATCATTAAGAATGTTATCATAAGACCTGCCTCCAGGTATTTTCTATTGTATCTCAAATAGTGATATCGGTTGGTTGTATGGTCCCAAACTAGCTCCTTTGGCTGTATATGGGTCCTACAGGCAGTGAGCTGAGATCTCTGCTTAGGAGTTGATGGTTTGCAAACTGCTGTAGTGGGAAGCTGAGTTGCATATGATATATAGTTTTCAAAGGAGTGCAAGCTGTAGGCAATGCTGAGCTAGATGATAGCAAGCATGGATGCAAGTCCAAGTTGCTGGCCACCCATCAAAAGACTGCAATGGGCGACCCATATGTGCCAAGTAATAATGCTAGAAAAGTTCTCCCTATTAACACTTAGCCCTGGTATGGTCTTTTAGGCCAGTTAGGATTCAGTCAACCCTCAAGTTGACTTTATAATCAACTCTTTTGGTTGACTTTGGGGCCTAAATTGGCCAACACTTGTACTTTCTCAGCATCCATTTGCAAGCACTCTCGTTTGCTCAGCTTGTTGTTTGCTCCCTTGCATTTCCACTCCATTCTATTGCTCCCCGCACCCGAAGGTGTTATCAGAGCAAGATTACTTGCTCCAACCTGCTTTTCCCCCTTGCTCAACTCCCCAGCCAGCAGCTCTTTTTTGCATTTCAGCACTGCTTTTTTGGTGGTAGCAGCTCGTTTTTGTACTCCACTTGCAGATTCAACTCCCGCAACAGCTTTGCACAATCCCAGGACTGTTTCCAGACCATTTCTTGACAATTTTGCTATTATTGCTGCTTGTATCTGTTAGAAATGACCCAACACAGGGTACACACAGTAGAAGACTTATAGTAATGCCCAGGAGCTCACACAGTGTGTGTGTGGGGTGTGGAATCACAAACTTCTTAACTTATGTGCATTCAATAGATGTGCAGACTCATCAATAGACAATGAACCAGCCAGATAGAGAAACCACCAAAATATATTTCCGTCCAAGACTATGGACACAATACAAAAGATATAGATCCAGAGTCCCACCAATGGTGTGGTCCTCTGATCTAACCACAAGGTCCTTCTCCTATCTGCTGGCTATCTCTAGACTCGAGCCCGCGTGCTCCACCTTGAGCTTCTGTAGACTTTCCGTCCAGTGTGTTCTTCTCCACCTTACTGCCTATGAATCAGCCTAGGTGGGCAGCCCCTGCCAAGCTTTGTCTGCAGCACACAGGTCCCCTTGGTCCTCCTAAATGTAGGCCCCAAGATAGCTGTTCCACTGCTCCAACCTGCTTGTGAATGGCTGCTCCAAAAGGTGTGATGATCTCAGCACCTTGCTGCCCTAGAAGACAGCCAAGGTCCAGCCCTTCCTGGCTAAGTCTGCAGCCCTTGTTGCACTCTCTCACCTCCTGTAGATAGGCCCAAAGAGTAGGCTTCCTGCTGCTCCTTTCTGCCCTGGAACTGCTGGCTGCTGGATCATAAATGCCCTATCAAAGGGCTCCTTTTATAGGCCCCAAAGGGGCTCAAAACTGACCGACTTGAAGGGGCTTCCTGGCCGACTTTGTCTGTCCATCAACCTCGCTCAATAGCTCTCCATGAAGGCTTCTGTACCTCAGGATACCCCGCCAACCATGAATGCTCTAGATCTGTCCCAGATCCACACATCCAGGTAATCTCTCTTTGGGCACATCCTGCCCTAGGTCTCCCTCCCCCATGCTCTCCTCATTTGGGGGCTTACAGATGGGAAGGTGACCATTCCAACACCCCCTCTCACCGACACATCCAGGCCCAATGCCAACACGTCGATGAAGATGCTCTAGTAACTCTCCGGTCGTAGTCCTCTGGAACTTTTCGATGTCGAAATCTTTTCCTGGCTTTTCATCCAGTGGCTCCTGCTCCACTAGGTCCGGTTCCGCTTCCGCACACCATCCTGGTACACAGGTCCATCTTTGGTAGCACCTCCTGGCACCACCTCCTTCTATCACATTCTTGCCTTCGAATTCGAGCAATCCAGCCTCCACGATCTTCCAGTTGTCCCCCTCATAATGAGTGAACAGCCTGGAGTCTTCCAGGCACCATGCTCTGAGAGTCTGTTTCAACCCGTCCTTCCTTTGGCAAGGTCTGCAACAAAAGTACATCTCCAAAAAACCTGGACCGCGAACTTTAAATGCACCTGACTGAACCTGAGTCACCCTCCTTCTTGCAAGGGCACAATCCTCCAGTCATGGAAGTCGATTCCCAAGAGCTTCTGAATCAGAGTCGTCCTTCAGCAAGGTCCTTGCCTTCAGGCTCCCACACCTATGAGCCTCCTACTTGGGCTCTGATACCATGTTAGAAATGACCCAACAGAGGGTACACACAGCGGAAGACTTATAGTAATGCCCAGGAGCTCACACAGTGTGCGTGTGGGGTGTGGAATCACAAACTTCTTAACTTATGTGCATTCAATAGATGTGCAGACTCATCAATAGACAATGAACCAGCCAGATAGAGAAACCACCAAAATATATTTCCGTCCAAAACTATGGACACAATACAAAAGATATAGATCCAGAGTCCCACCAATGGTGTGGTCCTTTGATCTAACCACAAGGTCCTTCGCCTATCTCCTCGCTATCTCTAGAATCGAGCCCGCGTGCTCCACCTTGAGCTTCTGTAGACTTTCCGTCCAGTGTGTTCTTCTCCACCTTACTGCCTGTGAATCAGCCTAGGTGGGCAGCCCCTGCCAAGCTTTGTCTGCAGCACACAGGTCCCCTTGGTCCTCCTGAATGTAGGCCCCAAGATAGCTGTTCCACTGCTCCAACCTGCTTGTGAATGGCTGCTCCAGAAGGTGTGATGATCTCAGCACCTTGCTGCCCTAGAAGACAGCCAAGGTCCAGCCCTTCCTGGCTAAGTCTGCAGCCCTTGTTGCACTCTCTCACCTCCTGTAGATAGGCCCAAAGAGTAGGCTTCCTGCTGCTCCTTTCTGCCCTGGAACTGCTGGCTGCTGGATCATAAATGCCCTGTCAAAGGCTCCTTTTATAGGCCCCAAAGGGGCTCAAAACTGACCGACTTGAAGGGGCTTCCTGGCCGACTTTGTCTGTCCATCAACCTCGCTCAATAGCTCTCCATGTAGGCTTCTATACCTCGGGATACCCCGCCAACCATGAATGCTCCAGATCTGTCCCAGATCCACACATCCAGGTAATCTCTCTTTGGGCACATCCTGCCTTAGGTCTCCCTCCCCCACGCTCTCCTCATTTGGGGGCTTACAGATAGGGAGGTGACCATTCCAACAGTATCTACTGAAAATAACATTTTGGAGCTCCAGCCAGTAAACCATTTCCAAAAAGAATCTCAGTTGCAGTCTCGACTGCATAAACCTATTTCTTGAGCCCAAAAACAGTTCTTGGACTGTCTTTTGACGTTTCCAAGTCCTATTTCGGTTTTTTGCAGTTTCTAACCTGTCCATACATAGGCGACCCTATTCCACACCTGTCTGTACACGTCCGTACAGTCCATACAGATTCAACTTTTTGCCAAAAGTCACACTGTACTACAGGCACCTTGCTCCATACAGATTTTGACATGTGGCAATCAGTACAGCACACGTAGCAGTCAGTACAGTCAAGATTCTCTGTCAATTCACAGTTTCAGCAACTTTTGCAGCAGTTGGGTTTCTTGCTGGCTCACACTGGCTTGGAATTTCTGGCAATTGCAGTGAAATTGGGGCTTCTACAGATTTGCCCTCTTTCTGGCATATTTGCACTCTCCAAATTTGGGGATTTTGCTAGATTTGTTGATTATTGCAGTGGCCTTGCCTCGTACAAGTGACATTTTGGGCTTTTGAGTCACATTTCTGCTCAGATTTGCAGTGACATTGGGTTCATTTGGTCACATTTTGGGGATTTTTCAGATTTGCCCTCTTCATAAATTGGGACTTTGCCAAAATTACCTTTTTCAACTCTCGAATTGCGTGGTAAGACATTGTCCTTTCCATTTCACACATAGCTTGCAAGAATTTTGGGCTTTTGCTCCCATTATCTTGCATTGCCTCTCACGCTTTGAGGACATCAATTTCAGGTCCAGTGGAGCAGATTTGTGCATACATTGGGGCAAATTTGTGCAACACTTTATAGGATAGAGGGGGGTGTTTTCTTGGATAGATTTTTGCAGGACAACTTAGTGGCAGGACACCTTGTTTTTAGGATAGCAGTTGGGGGGCAGCCTTTTGCCTTTCTTGCTCGGTGTTTGAGCAGCCCTTTGTGGCATTACACTCGTAGACCATTGTTGTTCATTTTTTTGAGTTTGACATTTGCAGAGTTGCAATCCACTCTTGAGCAACCAGCTCATTGCATTGTAGCCTTGAAGCTTTGACATTTACAGGGCCATTTCTTTCTTGGGGAATTTTCATTTGCGATGGCCAAACATGAGTCATTTGGAATGCGCCACCTGTTGGTATCTAGGAATTTTTGGGGAATTGTATATGGATCAAAGACTGACCCATCTCTCCAAGCAAAGGCACCTGTTGCCACCACAGCCACAAGTGGTGCAACAACTACCACTGCCACTTCTGGTTCATCATCTACTTCTTCCTACACCCAAATTGATTCGTTGGGATGAGAGAGATGCACAGGCACATGCAATGATTGCTATGAATAGCAAAAGGGAGGTTATACCTCACATTCGGTCTTGCAAGACAACCAAGGCTACATGGGATATTTTGGCCAACCTCTATCAGATTCAGAATGAGGCCAAGGTTTCATATTTGCACAGGTAGCTCGATGGTGTTAAGATGAACGAAGGGGAGAGCATGGATGCCTCATCAATGCTGATGAGATTGTGAGATCTACTAATTCCCATGTGTCATTTTTGGCAATAGATTGTAACTCAGCTTTCATTGCATCCATCCACTCTTTGCTGTCAAAAGCATCTTTATGGCACAAAGGCTCTTCATTGCAAGCTGTAGCAAGGAGTGCAAACTCAAGAAAGTGACCATGCTGTCTATTCCCTGATCTTGTCTAGGCAGCAAAAGGCTGATCTTGTTTGCTGTCCCTCAAGGTATCAAGAAGCCATCTGGGAACTTGCCTTTGCTGTCTATTGACAGCTCTTTCTTCAATGACTGCATCATGAGTAGTGGGATCATTTTGTGCCGGAAGAGAAACCTGCAAATCAGCATGAGGTTGAGGCTGATTATTGCTTAGTGGAGGGCCTGCAGGAGGCTCATGTTGCTGCTCAAAATCCTCCTCTAATGATGGTAGAGGTAACCAAGAGTCAAAGGCATCAAACATGTCAACATCTAGCTTTGCTTTGCAGTCCACAAGAGGAGAAGCTGAGTGTTCAGCAAAGATCACATCTCTACTGACAATAATCTTCCCAGTATTTGGTTGATACAACCAATACCCTCTGCTCTCTTGGCTGTAACCAATGAATATGCATTTGATTGCCTTGTCATCAAGCTTATGTCTCAGCTAAGATGGGACATGAACATATGCAAGAGACCCAAAAACTTTCATATGTGAAAGTGAAGGCTTCCTGCCTTTCCATGCTTCATAAGGTGTAATAGTCTTTAATGCCCATGTAGGTGATCAATTCAGCACATAGTTGGCACACATTACTCCATCAAGCCAAAATTTATTGGGCAAAGGCTTGGCCTTAAGCATGCATCTGGCCATCTCCATTGTGGACCTGTTTTTCCTTTCAGAAACAGGATTTTGCTGAGGAGTGTAAGGAGTAGTGCATGAGTGAATAATGCCCCGTGAGGATAGAAATGCATCAAACTCCTTTGACATATACTCACCCCCCCTATCTGTGTTGAGGGTGACAAGCTTGTTTCCTGATTCATTCTCAACCATATTCAGCCATCTCTGAAAGCATAAGAAAACTTTAGATTTGGCCTTTAAAGGATATACCTAGCAATACCTTGTGAAATCATCAATGAGAGTTATGAAATACTTGTATCCTCCAATGGCATTTGTCCTCATTGGGCCACAGACATCACTGTGTACTAGCTGCAATTTCCTTTGTGAGAGTTTTGGACAATTCTTTTGAAAAGGCAATCGATGCATCTTACCCAAAAGACAACCCTCACACACATGTTTGGAAACTATGTGAGTCTGAGGTACATCATTTGCCATCTGTTGTGAATGTAGCTTTGAAAGAGCTCTATAATTGAGATGGCCCATTCTCTCATGCCAAAGATGAGTTTCAGCAAGCTGTGAATCTGAAATAGCCAATGCTTCAATAGAAAGTGCAGCTGAATGATGATCAAGGTGATAAAGCCCTTTTTGCAAAGTGCTAGTGAGAACTATGGCATTGTCATCACGAAGATCATATACTAGGCATCTGTAGCCATCAAAAATTACTCTGAAACCTGAAGTAGCAATTGCTGAAATTGAAATCAAGTTGACTTCAATGCCAGGCACAAAAAGAACATTTGTCAGAGTGACAGGATGGCTGGAAATGGATGTGAGCTGCACATCTCCAACTCTTTTTACAGCATATGAAGCATTATTAGCACATGTAACAGTCCCCCCTCGAGGTGCATCAGCTAGAGAATGAAACAAATGTCTGCAAGATGTGACATGCTTGGAAGCACCACTATCAAAGTACCAGGACTGCGCATCATTAGCAGTAAAGAGTGCATCAGCTTTGGAGGGATCAAATGAGCAATGGACAGCCCATGCCCAATCATCTTGAAGAGCATGTGCATGTGAAGCATCTGCTGGCTCATGGAATTCAATGGCATGTGAGGCATTAACTGTCAATCCTGCTTTCTTTTTCTCCGAAGCAATGCGCTTCCTGCATTCTGAAATGTCATGTCCAGGCTTGTGACAATAGTTGCATCTTTTCTTCTTTCCCTTCTCTGCTGTAATTTTAGATGCATGGGAGGAATTGCAGCTGCTATGCGCAGATTTTGGCTTGCCCATAGGCTTGGAAGCCTTGCCTCTTCCTATCTACTGTGAAGCAAATGCATGATCAGGAATAATGGCTTGTCTCTTAGCTCTACTTTGCTCTTCCTGCAAAAGCAAAGTAACTAGCTGGTCAAAAGAATAGTGGTCTGGATTACCCATGGCCACTAATCGAAGGGTTGTAGCAAACCCTTGATATGTATCTGGCAGTCCATTCAATGTGGTACTGACAAGCTGTGAATTTGGCACCACCTCATCAATGTTGGCAAGCTGTTCCATGAGGTCCTTAACCTTTGTCAAATATGCATCCATTGACTCACCTTCATTCATATTCACTTCCTGTAATTGCCTTCTCAAATATGCAACACGAGCTTCATTGCGTATCTGATAGAGAGAAGCCAATTTATCCCAAGCATCCTTTGCTGTCCTGCAGGACCGGATGTGTGGAATAATGATTCTCTTGCATGATAAAGCAATGCATGAATGTGCATTTGCATCTCTTGCATCCCATCTTGACTGTTCTTGAGTTGAAAGAGTAGCAGCAGGAGTGCTAGAGAAAGAGGCATCAGGAGGAGTACCCCCTGCAGAAGAACCAGCAGTAGAAACAACCACTGAAGCATTGGCTTGCCTCAGATCAGCCCCAGAAACAATATTCCACAAATGCTTTGCAACAAGAATATGTTTCATGAGATAAGACCACATCGGATAGTTGGTGCCATCCAACTTATCATCTTCACGAAGAACTCCAAATAAATCTTGATTGTTCCCAGCCATAGCAAATGTGATACCCTGAAAAAGACCTGAAAACCCAAAAGCCTCAAGGCTATCACTGCAAAAAGCTGGCTGTCCCAAAAATGACAGCAAAAATCTGCAAATTTCTGACCCAAATCAAAGGGCAAATGCAGATCTGACCCAAATGTGACTGTGACACGCAATGTTCACTGCAAAAACAGCAAATTTGGCAAAAGCCCCAAATTTATTGAGGGCAAATAGGCCAAAAAGAGGGCAAATGTAGAAAAGCCCCAAATTTTGCTGAAATTTTTGCAAATGTGACCCAATGTATACAAATCTGACTCAATGTCCTGCAAATGTAACTTAATGTCCTGCAATCTGACCCAATGTACTGCAATCTAAACAAGAAATTGCAGAACAAATCCCAAAACTCCAATATTCTTGCAAGAAATTGCAATCAAAGGAGGTGTAAAGAACTGAAAACCCCAAATTTTCGAATGTCCTGCAGATCAGCAAAAGCCCCAAATTTCAGACGGTGGCCACTGAAGGTACGATGGCCATACGGTGTACCACTGAAGGTACGATGGCCGTACGGTGTACGGTGGCTGTACAGCTGATCTATACGGTGATATCACTGTAGGTACGACCCTACGTACGGAATAGCGCGATGTACGGATGGAGTACGGTACACGTACGGAATAATGTGATGTACGGATGAAGTACGCGCACAGTGTACGATACACGTACGGAAGAGCGCGATGTACAAATGAAGTACGCGCGCAGTGTACGATACACATACGGCGATGCAGGTACATCGATGCACTTCTACTCACGTACGGACTGTACGGCGCAGATCCTGTAGGCAGTATGAGATACCACTGAATTTACGGAAGGGAATACACCTTTGTAAGAGGTTGTGGAAGCTGGACGCCTGAATCTTGGACAGCAGCTGAAGAGCCTCGAACAGGCTGGAAATGTGTCGACCAGCAGGGCAGAAAACTCTCAATGAGCAATGGAGGACTCGGGGGCTGAGGAGAGCTGGAAGACTAGAGCAATACCTGCTCTGATACCACCGAAGGTACGAAACGAAGAGAGAGAGAGAGTGCAGGCACAAGACGAGTCGATTCTGAAGGTACGAAACGAAGAGAGAGAGAGAGTGCAAGTACAAGACGAGTCGATTCAGAGTAGTCACATCAAATCTTAGATAACTTGAAAACACACAAGTACAAAGTACTTGTACCTAGACCTAGGACTAAGTGTCCTAGGTGTCACATAGGACTAAGTGTCCTATGTGGCCTAGAAGGCACTAACACTATAAGTGCCTACAATTATGCCTACAAGGCACATACCATGGCCTATAGGGCATCACTAGAACCACCAGAAGATGGCCTACAGCCTATATGAGCCAATCAGAGGGAGAGCACGAGCCCCTAGAGGCCTGTCAGATTGGATTGAGAGCATGATCGGGGCGAGGCAAGGATGCCCCCTCTCATCAATTATATTTGGACTCTACATTGATGAGATCATGACTTTCATTGATCACCTCGGAGGTGAGGGATCCTTGCTTGCTGATCTAATGATACACATACTGCTATATGCAAATGATAGTCCTCGTTTCCTCTTCAACAACGGGCCTATAGAGACACCTAGAGGCCTTAGAGGTGCTTTGCAAAGAGAGACTAACAATCAACCTTGGCGGCAAGGCCAAGGTTATGATCTTCAACACCTCACGGGTAGTGCTTCATCGACATAGCTTCAATTACCGACGGGAGCAAACTGAGATCGTGCAGCCATACAAGTATCTAGGGGTAGTCTTCTTGAGGCCAATTTTCACAATGCCTCATGCAGCCACAACTCGACTCACACAAGGGTAGGGACCTCTAGCTCGACTAGAGAGAGAGTTCTTTCAGGCACACTCCCAAGAGCCCCTGATGAAGGGATGGCTATTTAACACACTTGTGAAGCTAACAACCGTGTATGCAGTGCCAATCTAGGAAGTGACCTATTGGCAACCGACTGGCAGAGATTCAAGAGGCTATAGGTGACAATGGGATCCAAGATGATTCAGAGTAAGCCCTCAGTCTCACATCAGATCATACAAGGATAGTTCACTATGACACCATTTCAGCTTGATGCCATCTTCCACACATTTTCACGGGCCTTACCTAGTTAGAGGCTACCGACGTTGGCATTAGAATCATCCAGATGACTAGTCGAGAATGGGGTTAACACAGCCTAGTACGCACGTATATCCAGATGGTTTGACAGAAAAAGTATTCAGATGGACTACCTTCCCCCTTTCCCTGTAGATTCCACGAGATGAGATCAACCATATCATACAGTTGGATGTACTCCAGCTCTATACATCACGGACTTGGGTAGAAACCAATAGTTTCCCACCAAGATCTAGTTCTACCATGCTCAATTCTTGAGAGTATCAAAACATAGAGTGATTATCAAGCCCTTATATCTGGAGGATAGACGAGTGTCACACGCACTAAGGATTGCCATCGGCCAGCAGATGCAAGTCTCATTCCATTAGCTGAGGATCGAAGCAAGGAGAGCCACAAGCACACCTAGAGAGCAGCAAATTTGCAGGTTGTGCACACTGACATAGGTGGAGAGAGAGAAACACTTCCAATGTACTTGCCTCGCCTACTATGAGATCTAAGGACAATACCACTGTCTCTTTCAGGAGAAACACGGGTTCTAGCCACTCTCCCGATCGATCCACTTCCATGACCACGTCTACATTGGCCTTTATTTGATGGAGATGCGATGACACTGAGAGACCTTAATGTAGCTGATCACTCAACAGGAGGTGACAGCGCCCACAGGAGACGGATCGAGCACAACAATGCGTCACCAACTCCTATGCCTTCAAGTCAGCCCCAAGACACAGTGGGTAGAGGAGGAGGAGATTTCCGACACAAGGGAAGCATGGATCAGGGGAAAGAGATGGCGCAAAGTAACAGAGCCACCATGCACAATGCAAAAGTTGACCAGAGCACACATGTTAGAGGTCTCGCCCATCACTGCTCTACTCGGAGGAGACCGTCCGAGCCGAGCTGTCACTCTTGTTATGGTCCACTGGATGAAACAACACAACGCAGGTATGACTGAATAGCGGATCACGAAGACCACACCCCCTGCCACCACATCGAGAGACGGCTCAGCAAATAACTCAGCAGGAGGTGATAGTGCCAACATGAGGGCTGCATGGATCAGCAAGAAGATACAACGCAAAGCAACAGAGCCACCAAGCACAATGCAAAGGCCAACCAGAGCACGCATGATAGAGGTCCAAACCATCACTGCTCTACTCGGAGGAGATCGTCCGAGCCGAGGGGTCACTCTTAATATGGCCCACCATCTACAGAGATCACAGAGACCACGTCCCCCGCCACAGAGAGAGACGGCTCGACAAACGTAGAAATGAAACATTTTCTTGTCCCATAGAAGAGCCAACATGGCGCCCTCAAATATGTATCTGAGCAATAGCTCTGCATGGCTGAGTTTTGAGTTTTGAGATTATTAGCTTAGCACTCAATAAGGGCCTTAGCGAACCCATTGCTTCAGCCCAAAGTGGCTTGTATGAGTTACTTTCTTGATTCTATTTTGTTTCATAGGCCCATGAGGCCTTTCGAAGACGTTATTACAACTCTCTCTCTCTCTCTCTCTCTCTCTCACAGCTTGATTGTACGAGGGTTTCACAGTCTCATAGACCCATCGGTCTTCTGAAGACTTTAACGGACTTTCCTTCTTTCTTTCTTTCTTTCTCTATCTCTCTGCAAGAGGGGTACGGCTTTTGTCCACTCTCACAAATGATCCACTTCCATAACCAGGTCTGGGTTAGGCTCTATTTGATTGAGATGTGATGGCACAGAGAGACACTATGGAGACAGATCAGATAGCAGCAGGAGGTGACTACGCCACAAGAGGCTGAGGTAGATCGAGCACCGTGACGCGCCAAGAACTTCTATCCATTTGAGTCAACTCCACCAGGACGGTGTGGGGTGGAGGAGGAGGAGTTAGCTAACATGAGGGCAATGTGCATAAGCGGGGAGAGATGACACAACGTACCGAGCTAGAGACACAGAGACCACAC
Organism: Dipteris shenzhenensis; assembly: GCF_047967505.1. Taxonomy (NCBI): domain Eukaryota; kingdom Viridiplantae; phylum Streptophyta; class Polypodiopsida; order Gleicheniales; family Dipteridaceae; genus Dipteris; species Dipteris shenzhenensis. The sequence goes on along the minus strand of NC_141609.1, from coordinate 34,568,627 downwards.
ACGACACGGAGAGTGACCAGAGCACGCACGATCGAGGTTTGGTCCATTTCGGCTCTCCTCTCCTGAGAGGAGACCACCAAGGACGAGGCATCACTCTTAACATAGCCCATCGGATACATAAGTCAAGGAGACCACGTCCTTTGCCACAGCGAGAGACAGCTCCACAAACACAGATCCGAGACATCTTTGCAGCCCACACGAGCTCCACCACAGCACCGGGTTTCAGATTTTGAGTTTTCAGTTTGAGCTCTCGAGCTCTTTAGCTTAGCATAGCACTCAGCAAGGGCCCTAGTGTGCCCTTTGCTTCGGCCCACAAAGGCTTGCATGATTTTCTTCTCTTGATGTACTTTGTCCCATAGGCCCGTGAGATCTTCTGAGGACATTAATCTCTCTCTCTCTCTCTCTCTCTCTCTCTCTCTCTCTCTCACATAGCTCCCCTTCCCTTTTGCTCCCTCCGGTGGCCCCTTGCAATTCCCTCCCTTGCAGCTCGAAGAGTTGCGGCAGCCTCCTCTCTCACTCTTTGCTCGGCCTTTCCCCTCTCAACAGCTCGCTGAGGTACAATAGCCTCTTTCCTCTCACCTGGTCTCCCCACCCTGAGTTGGGCTGAACCCCCAGCCCAACCTCTGGGGTACATTTCAACTAGGGGGTGCAATCGAATACCAAGGCCAGTAGGCGCCCACAATGAGGTTTATTCCTGCATTAGTATTAGTCGAGGGAGATGGGGAAAAAATTAAGGTAGGTACAAGCATGAATCAAAATTCGACCTAAGGCGGCTTCTGGAAGTTTCCACCTTCTCGAAATTTCCAGCCGCCTTACTGTCTAGATATATCCTCCAAGCTCACTACACTCTCTCCCTCTCAGCTCCGCCTTTCTTCCACACCCTTGCATTTCTCACGATTTGTTTGCCTTTTTGATAGGGTGTTGGGCCTGAGGGAGAGAGGGGGAGAGTAAATGGAGGGGAAAATCCGGAGCAACAGGAGGACAGGTTTTGGGGGGGGGGAGAGAGAGAGAGAGAGAGAGAGAGAGAGAGAGAGAGCATGCCTTAGCCTTGCCCCTCCACCTCACCTGAAGCAGAGGCAGACGGCGACACCCAGGGAGGAAGAGCGCTAGTAACTTAGGTTAATCGAGCATAAGTAATTGACCCTCCTCTCGCACCCGAACCTCTTGCATCTCTTGCCTTACTCTCCCACCCGAATGTCCCAGAATTTTGTCCTTGAAATTATATGAAATCTCCAATTGGTTTGAGCTCGATTCACTGTCTTTGAGAAGATATGAATTTTCAAACAGCAGAGACCGAGTAATATGGAGCAGACAAGCTCCTCAAAATTGTGTGTGTGTGTGTGTGTGTGCGGAGGGGGGGCGGGGGGGGAGAGGGAGAGAGAGAGAGAGCATGCCTTAGCCTTGCCCCTCCACCTCACCTGAAGCAGAGGCAGACGGCAACACCCAGGGAGGAAGAGCGCTAGTAACTTAGGTTAATCGAGCATAAGTAATTGACCCTCCTCTCGCACCCGAACCTCTTGCCTCTCTTGCCTTCCTCTCCCACCTGAATGTCCCAGAATTTGTCCTTGAAATTATATAAAATCTCCAATTGGTTTGAGCTCGATTCACTGTCTTTGAGAAGTTATGAATTTTCAAACAGCAGAGACCGAGTAATATGGAGCAGACAAGCTCCTCAAAATCGTGTGTGTGTGTGTGTGTGCACGCGCGGACATGCACGTGTGTGTGTGTGTGTGTCATAGTTACCAAGGAATGGGAACATTTTGAAAATTCAGGTGTCGGAACAGGAACGTTCCGAGAAGGGGGAATGGGAACGGGAATCGGAACGCCACGTCATACACAACATGTCATCATATAACATAAAACTATGCTAGAAAATGAAAGAAACTAACATCTTACAGCTTTAAACTTTCTATATAAGCTCTAAAATACCCATTTGAAACTTTCAAAGGGTCCCCAAAGAAAAATTGGGACATTCCCGGGCCGGCTTGCTTTCTGGAACGGCATTCCAGATGTCGGAACGCCGTTCCCTGGTAACTATGATGTATGTACCTTCAGCAACCTGGCAAAATCCTATACTCTACGTTTGCAGCCTCTACACCGTCTCCCTATGCAAGGACATAACAATGGGGGCCTTACCCGGCCCATCGTCAGCCCCAAGAGCAGATTTTCTTTCTATAGCGAGAAGCACGAGAGCTAAGGTTACAGATGGCAGCTCTCGTCGCCCAATCCAGGACGTCAAAGAGTCTAGAAAGCCAACTGTAATCAAAGGGGTAATGCAGACCTGCTGCAAGGCCTCTCCTTCTACCCCTCACTTAGTCTCTATAGTCAAGGATCTTGTTCAAAAAAAACTGCAAACAATTAAGAAGGAAATGATTGTACAAAGGCAAATAAACCCGACATTCAGACTGAGATAAGAAGCATGAAGCCAAATGCTGCAACGCACTGAAGATCAAGATAGAAGGCCTTTATGAAGGCTGATTCCATGATGAGGGTACATACAAGGAGACTCTAGCACACATCAAAGCAGCCACCCCTAGCATTGAATGGTCGGAAGAAGACGAAGATGGAACAGATTCGACAACTAATATTCATAACTCTAGAGGGCATGCCGTAATTACATTTGGCACATGGGATATACGAATCAAGCTTCTTCATCAATCTGGCTGGACAGCACCAAGATACGAATAGCCAAAGAACTCACACAAGCTCAACTAAACCAAAAGACAATGGAATTAGCCAAGGTCGGGCTGCTAGGAAGTATGGAAACTGGAAAATGTGGCCCTCATGAAGGAGTTTCAATCCAAACCAACAGACCCTCACTCTTGAACTGACGTATGGTCGTTTATTGTCTTAATTTTCAGATTACGATGTAGTTATCTTATACTAATTTAGAGTTGCTTTATGCACTCGTCGAGAGCTGCTTTGTGCCCTCCATGAACAGATGTGTTAGCTGGGCTTTTGCTATAGCATAGACCTGTTGGTCTCCTGTGACATGAATAGGTTCTCTCTCTCTCTCTCTCTCTCTCTCTCTCTCTCTCTCTCTCTGTGCGCACGCACGTGCCAACATCCTCCTTCCTTAAAAGGAGGGGAAATATTGGGAACATAATTACCCAGAATGGAACACGTTCTTCTGAACATTGACCCCCTCCAAAACGAGAATGTTGACACCCTTCGAAACAAGTTTGAGACTCCAAAGGGATGGGAACGGGAACAGGAATGGGAATGCCACATCACTAATGGTGGAGGAGTTGACGCCGGACGGTGAAGGAGTCTAGAGAATATATATAAAATAATGATGATGGATTGCAAAATGGCATACAAAAACAGGGCAACTAGGAAAAGGCCCTCAAAAGGCATACAATTAGCATCAAGTTGGTGGACACAAGAAAGGAGAACTCCTTGGCTCCTACAATTGTCGTTTAGTGACTAGTCGATCTAGGGAACATTCCCTAGCCATTCCGTATGCCTTATGTTCCCTAGGCATTCCGAATAGTCATCTTAATTAGAACGGTGTTTCCAAGCTCCATAAGAAGGTAATGGCATTCCCTAGTAGCCATGCATTGGAATAATGCCTTCGTTGTTCATCATCAATTTATTACCTCTATGTGTCCAACACTATGTTATTTCATCCTTAGGACCAAGAATTGTGTAACCAATGTTCAAAGTCTCATACCTACACATCAATGCATCTGATTTAGGACTTGATGTTTGTTAAGCTGAGGTATCCAGGGTCCTCTAGCTTATGGTTGTTAAAAGTTTTAGAACTGTAGATGTTATGTTTATCTTAGTTACGATTTAAGGTTGGTTACAAAATCCTTAGTTTCTTTGAATTCTCAAAGTGTGTGCAAGTCATTCCAACTTTGCTCTTCACCAGTACTACAATGTCCCAAGACTTATTTTATGTAGGATTCTCCCACTTTTGTTGGCTTTCCAAATAGTTGTGCACGTACCTTGTATTTCTCCACGACATGCTAATGTATTCTGCATGCCAATAGTCCAGGGTGCTCAAAATCCATGTCTCCTAATGGGCATATTTTCCAAACTCTGTCCCTACCCAGTATGTTCCTGCTTTTGTCTCCTAGTTCATGAAAGCTGTGAGGAAGACACCAGGTACGATCAGCTTCTGGTTACTCTGTGTGCAGATGGATTTATGGACCAGCCCATGTCTGGCCTCTTATGGGGCTGGCCGCCCTGTTGAGAAGCTGCAAGAGTGGGACACTTACATTGAGGGCTCGCCATCCTCCAAATGATTTGGCAGCAATGTCATAGTTACCAGGGAAAGGTGTTCCGACATCGGAACGTCTGGAACAGCCCCAGGAAGTCCTCCAAAAAAAAAAAAGGCTCTTTGAAAGTTTCAAATGGGTATTTTAGAGCTTATACAGAAAGTTTAAAGCTGTAAAATGTTAGTTTCTTTCATTTTCTAGCATAGTTTTATGTCATATGATGACGTGTTGTGTATGACGTGGCGTTCCATTACCCGTTCTTCCTTCACCTGAATTTCTGGAACATTCCTTTCCCTGCTAACTATGGGCAGCATGCAGATTCAGATTACTCTCCCCTCCAAGCCTTGTTTGAAATCAACAAATCACGTTCTTTGTCAACCGCCTCAAGCTTGGAGTCTGGACAGGCCCTGTCCACAGCTGCTACCCTCCTTGTGTGTTGAACACAAAAGCTGGAAGGTGCAAGATCAGTTTCTTCTTCAGCAGCTTGACAGGCGCTGTCCACAGCTGTGTGTTGAACACAAAAGCTGCAAGGTGCAAGGTCAGTTTCTTCTTCAGCAGCTTGAGCTCTGGACAGGCCCTGTCCATAGCTACTGCCCTCCTTGGCTGTCAAACACACAAGCTGGAAGGTGCATAGCTTTCATGACCAAGCCAAGAAGCAGCCCAGCCTCTGATCCTCAGGCCAGAGGATTCGTGGGCTCTGGGGGTATACCGTTGATATTACTATGATACAGAACACATGTTGTGACCAACAGAGTCACAACAGCCAAGCAGCCCTCCTCTTGACAAAGGTGCTCCCTTCTGCTCCTTAGCCATTGGGCGTAGTGATGAAGTAAGCATCTCAGTGAAACTTAAGCGCATTCCTATCTTGGGCCTTCCCAGGTACCTGGTTGTTGGCAAAGCAGTTTGGATTAGGCTCAGAAATGGGGATCCTCTGGATTAAAATCCTGAGCTTTATCAACAAAGAGGCCCCCTTTTGAAAATAGCTCTCTTTTACCCAATCTGGATTCATGACTGTTAAAGAGAGACTTCAACAATCTGGAATCCATGAGACAAGTTGGAGATGGGTACCAGATGGGGCTCACCCCCTAACAAGATTGATAATGAGCATGAATACTATGTCATTGAAAGTTACCTATAGGGCTGCACTTGTAAATGTTGATCCACGATCATCCTTTGCACCATTAATGCTACAGGGTCTCGATTAAGCATTATAATAGCATAATCTCTCTCTCTCTCTCTCTCTCTGCATGCCTTTGTATGTGTGTATGTCCATACATATGCAAGTACATATGGACAGATTTATGTATAAACAAAGGCACTTTAACAAGTGAGCTTGTAACCTTCAAATACAAACATGAAGCACAGATATATGCTACATAATGCTACATTTTGTCTGGATCTTCGGTGTTCATCATGTCAGGCAGGGATTTGATCTTTTCTTTCATTGGGGTCGTTTTGGGCACTATGGACTCTATGGAAGGACCGTAATCATATAGTCTTTCTTCCGTGCTTCTCTATGGCAATCATTCTTTGATTGCCTGCATGCACAGGATCTGCATTATCCTGCCTTTTTGTCCTATAATGAGATCGTTTGGTTGTAACTACTTGTCCCCTCTTTTTTAAGGGACAGTATCACAGTTTCTTGTAAGATAATACAAATGGCTTTCACTCAGATAAAAAAAAGTGTGTTTGTAGGGCAAGAGGTGGGGTGGGGGTGGGGGTGGGGGGGAGGTGATTGGAGAGACAAAAACCATGAGCCTACCTTGTTTTATGCCGGCTTACAGCCTTTGATGACTTCTTCTCAAGGCCATTATTTTGCTGAACCAACTCTTCAGATTCAGACGTGGGGAAACTATTAACAAGTGCGGAGAGAAGAGAGTCGGTAATGTTATTTGATGTTCCGCCACTGGATCGCAATGAAACCCCTCCGAGAAGAGCCTCCCGGTATTCCTTTCCTAGAAGAGACCGCGTTGAGGTAGGAGGCACTCCAGCCATCCTAAATCTCCATCTACGATTGTTGTAAGCTTTCGTTAAGAAATCCAGTGAATATGGAAATGAAGGTGAGAGCCCAAAAGATGTATGAATAGAAACAAAACTTCAAACAGATGACACAGAGTATAGGATATCTTAAAAAGATGGCTATGCTGCATTGTTATGTGTCCAACCATGTCCCTCGCTACTTTTGTTGCACAGACTGGGCAGACCTGCAAATTTTCAAGTAAATTGGGCGTCAAGCTGTAGCTAAATGTGCACACAGGCACGGATTCTTCTAATGAAGTCCTTAAAGTTCATTACTTGCCACAGCATTAATACCATCGATAGGTCAAGCATGGAGACAAAGTCATGCAATGGAATGCAAGACTTCAAATTATCAGGCATATAGGACGCAGGTGAAGGTAGGCTGAACGTGCAATCAATTTTCCCCAACCTAGAGAGCTCGAAACTCACCACCCCTCTCGATTCAAACAAGTGCTCATCCAACAGATGAGAACACAGATGTGAAATGCCGAAATCCTCATAGCAGTACGGACACGTAAATTCCGGCCGCACCTCATCGTCAGCGTCAAGATCATCTACGAATAAGCGATCTGCAACCCATATTCGCACAAGAACGAAAGCATCATGGAAAGTCCTCATTCGCCTCTACATCAAACGGTAAAATAGTTGTCCGTCCGAGACGGTCGAGATGTGGATCATGTAACCTTGGAACTAGAGAAATAGCGCGAAAACAGCAGAAGGCAGAAGCAAAAGTACCCCATTGGTGCTGAGACTGCTGGAGCGTATGGTGGCGTTTAACTGCCGACAAACGAGCGGTCCATAGATCAGCATCCATTATTGATTGTGGAGATAAGCTGGGGGAATCAGAAGCGCACGGCGTCGGGTGGAATATAGATGGGGGTAAAACCGAAAGAGCTGCAAGAAGCTTAGCCTTGTCCGATCTGGGAGGTGAGTGAGCCTGCGAAAAGGTGAGATCCAATTCCTGCAAATCAGATACTCCTGAAGCTGCTGCTCAAAGCATTGGGAGTTCTACTGCCGATTATGCAACGACATCGTCGGAACTAGTGCTGATCGAAGGAGCTCCTGCGGCAAATGCTCAGACCCAGGGACCGGTAGAGCATTCAAAAATCCGCAGAAGCTCTTGGTGCAGCAAAAGGGCAGGGGTTTTGGATGATTCCAACTCCGAAATGTGTACACTGTGAGATGATGATGATGATTGTGGAAGAATTGGAATGGACAGAATTTGCAAGAAATGATTGGAAAGTGAAGGAATGATTCTTAGTAAATTTCTGAGGAGTCGTCAAAATTTCGTCAACCCCGCAGATTTTCACGGCCATCATCATCCTCATTGCCCCCTCCGTACAACACCCACGTGGCTCTTTCGAAGCTTCTTGGAACCTTCCCTCTTTCCTAAATTCGACCCGTCGTATGGCCCTCCTTATTTCTTCGACCGTGTCTCCCGAAATGTGACTTGTTACATATTATGATATGATATGACGTCTTGCTAAATGTATTTAACAAGTCTTGTTTCCAAAAATGTGGAGGACGACGTTCCTTTCGGTTGCGCATGAGTTGAGGTGCTTGAAGGAGGGTGCATGAGGGATGTGCGGCGTACAAATGGCAAAGGGGTGAGGCGAGTGACGAAGAGACTCAAAGTTGACAGTCGTGATTTGCTGGAAGAGTTGAGTGCAAGGAGTTGCGAGGACGTGCCCCCCTCCAATTATGAGAATACTGCGGGGCCCAAGACGATGAGACCTCGGAGAGCTCTCATGAGGAGGACCCGTCTTATGTGGAGGTATTGGCCAAGAAGCTGCAAAGTGGTTTCTCTCCGCTTCACAAGGAAGAGCTCAGGAAGATTCTCCTAGCTGCGGTCACAAGAAGAGCCAAGGAAGTCGAACGGAAGCCTTGGTTCGAATCGGGTAAGAAGCACTCAGTGGTCTGCGAGCTGCAAATCGCAGACGTCTACCCGAAAATCGAGCGACTTGTTAGGGGAGGAGTGTATCTGTTCTTTACCAGTCGCATCCCCTCCCAGGATGAGCTCATAGAGTTCATGCCAATACAAATGTGATTTGCCATCCAACATGTATTTAGCTAGATTCCTGGGCAAAGGCTTCTACTTGGTGCAGTGCATCACTAAGGCATTGCGGGATGAGCTTCTTGGTCGCGCTCTTTTGTTCTCAGGGGCTCCACAGTCCTGATGCTCCCTTGGAGCCCGGACTTTAGTATCGATCATTTCCTACGGCATGACTGCCCACCAGTGTGGGTGGAATTCCCCAATCTTCCGTCATGGCTGGTGGAGAAAATCGACGTGCTGGTTGTGACGCTGGGCAAGGTGTTGCAGATCCCCCCCCTCATCTCAGATCCTGACTGGAAGGAAAAGAGTGTGGATCCTCTCGGATAGATCTCAGGAGATCCCAAAGTTTGTGGTGGCGATCAAATTTCCCGAGGGCCCGCTAGTGGCGCAACAGGTTAAGTTCAGCCCATTTCCAGACGCTTGCTACGTATACAAACGCATGGGGCATTTTGCTAGAAATTGTCTCCTCAAGCTATCAACACAGCACTGGATGTAGCCGAGAGAGGTGTGCAGAAACGCAAAGGGATGGAGCAGCAGTCTCGGTGAATGGGTTCCCCTTCAATGTGGTCAGCGTTTATGCCCCCATCATAAGGCTTGAAAGAACTGATTGATGGTTGTTATTAGGGGATGCAATGGAGGGGGATCATTGGATTATGGAAGGTGACTGGAACTTCACCAAGAGTCTGGAGAATAGATCCCATGAGGGCACGGTGATCTTTGAAAGTGAACGTGAAGCCTGGGAGGGTTTGTGTGCCAAAGCAAGCTTGGTGGATGCCAAAGACATCCTGCAGGAAGACCGTCTTGACTTCACGTGGAACAACCGCAGAAAAGGTGATGACTTCATAGCAGGAAGGCTCAACCAGTTCTACGTGTCAGAAGAAGTGTGGTGGCTTAGGAGCTCTGTGCAGAGTGGGTGCATTTTCTCTACGGCCGTCTCAAATCATATGCCGATATACTAGGGGTTCTCGATTCCCAGTAAGATTAATAGGTCAAATGACATCCCTTTCACCTTTAATACTAGGCTTCTCAGGTCCAAGGACTTTTGCAGGAAGGTCTGGAGAGTGTGGGTGGAGGCGACGGAGAGTTCCACCGACCCTACTATGAGATGGGACTCAGCGATACGCAGAGTTATGGAGCTGGCAAAGGAGGATAGAGCTGCCAAAGCAACCAAGATAATTCAATATGAAGAAGCTGTCGAGGACGAAGATTGGCGAGTAAACCTTAATGAAGCCCTAAAGAATGTTAGATTTTCAAAGGAGGCGGCTTGCCAAACCCTTTAACGAGGACGAGCTGGAAGAAGCCCTTAATGCTCTGGCGAATGAGAAGGCCCCTAGTCCAAATGGATTGAATGTGAAGTTCTTCATAGCCTTTTGGGACATGATGGGGCCAGATCTAGCCAGCATGTTGAATGACGCCGTGCTAAAAGGGGCTTTCTCCATGGACATGAACTTGGGTCTCATGAAGATGTTCCCTAAATGTCAGTGTTGGCTGAAAGTGGGAGACTGGAGGCCCATCACCATGCTCAACACCTCCTATAAGGTCCTAGCCAAGGCCTTGGCTATCAGAATTAGAGACATCTACTCCGATATCATCAACAAGAGGTAGATGGGGTTTGTGAAAGGCAGGGATATTTATGAAAACATCCTAAATGTAGGCACTACGCTGGACTACGCGATCTCCTCGGCTCAAAAGGTGGTCATGTTCAGCATCGACCTGGAGAAAGCCTATGATCATATCAGATGGGATTCCGTCTTGGCCACTTTGGAGCATTTGGGCTTCGGCCCTGAATTTGCCAGAATGGTTTAATGCTTGCTGGGCAACGCGGGCACAGTTCTGTGTGTGAATGGAGGTGTTATGGGCTAGTTTGAGTTCAAGAGATCTGTCCAACAAGGGTGCACAGTTCCTCTTATCTCTATGATCAAAACCAGAGTCCACGAGGGGCTAATTAAGGGAAATACCCTCTTGTCTGGCAGTCAGCAGTTGTGTAACTAACTGTTCACTGATGACACAATTTCATTCTCGCAAGAGGACCAAGATAGTGTTGCCTGCCTACTCCAATCAATTGAAGTATTATGTAGAGCCTCCGGCTCGAGGTGCAACTGGACGAAATGTTTGCCATCCGGTCGTCCCCGGAGCCACCCCCCAGTGGCTGAAGGACTTAGGTGTCCATATTATTCCTAGAGGCATTATTGTCAGATATCTTAGCGCCACGATTGGGGTTGAAGTTTCCCATCGCCAACAGTTGAGTGGTTCAAGGACAAAGTGAGGGCTAAGCTTCGTGCTTGGAATGGTGTTTGCCTGGGCTAGAATGCATGATGTCTCTTAGTCTAGCATATTCTCGTGGCCTCAGTCTCGTATATTGCTTCTATCTGGCACTTCAAGAAAACTCAGTGGCTCGAAATTGAATCTCTCTTTAGAGGCTTTTTGTGGGTAGAATCAGAGAATAGGAGGAAGATGCATTACATTACCTAGGAGCCCCTTAAAGCTCCTAATTCCAAGGGAGGAATCGGTCTGCCTGATGTTAGGTGTAGAAACATCGCCCTCATAGGGAAGCTGCTCTCGCGCCTATTTACGGATATTGTATTGGCCAGGCCCAGGTATGACATGGTGGTCTCAGCCTTTCTCGTCCACATTGTCGGCTCGGATCTCATTGCTGGGCTGATCGATGCATGGAAGACATGCGGGTAGCATCTCACGTGGAAGGGCAGGAAGGGGCTGAGAGGGGACGGAAGTCTCTTAGAGAGCAACTGGTGGAGCTTCACCCCATCGAGAGATGGTGAAGTGTTTGCCCTCCATGACACCAAGAAGGCCAGAAACCTCCACAAGAAGGGCCAGCAGCACCGGAAGGACCTTTGGAACCAGAGCAAAGCCAATTGGAAGACTCTCGAGGAAATCTAGAGGGAGGTGTGCATGTTAAAAGGGGAAGAAGATCTAATCAGGGTGACGCTGGAAAGGACTCCGGATAGCTGGCCATCAAATATTGTGATGTCCGTCAGGCGAAGGAGCAGTAGTGGATGTTGGGAAAAACCAAAATCGCCAAGCTCACCTACGGCAATAGCCCTGCAGTGGGGCTGAACAGGAGATAGGGGCTGAGACGCAGCCCAACATGGTGGAAGGCTAGGCTGCAGAGTGTGTTTGGAAAGGATGTGCCTGCGGGAAGGCCAAGTTCCTTCTCTGGAAAGTTATAAATCAATGGTTGCCAGGCGGTGAGGGCGAAGCTTGTGAAGAGAATTCGGATCAGTCCGATCTGTCCCATTTGTGGTAAGGCACTGGAAGATCTTAGGCATCTTTGTTGGAAGTGCCCAGTGGTTAAGTATGGAGGAAGCTTGAGGGCAGTGAAATGTGCTAGGTTGATGAGCAAGTTCTCCATGGTTTCTAATTGGGTGCTCCCCCTCCTTGGAGACACGTGGAAGCTTCCCTCCATGCTAGCAGCCACGTGGTCGTATTTAAGGGCGACGACCCTCATGAGTATTTGGGAGATCAGAAATAGGTTGGCCTTTTAGCATGGTGTCTAGCTGGAATTCAGGGCCCCAGTCATTCTCACCCTGATGAAATCTTACCTTCAAGACTTTGGGAGAATCGTTAGTAAGGATGACCCAGTGATTAGCCAAGATATCTATGATGTAGATAGGAACTTGTGGGTAGGGTAGATTCACCTGTTCGCAGCGTAGGCCTTGGGTAATTCCCCTTCTTTTTTAGGGCCAAATTTTGTAGGGTCGGTTGACCCCTTTTTCTATTTATATATCATGACCTTTTTTTTTAAATATAATGTGGAGGAGTTAAATATATGAAGACTTGGTAAATATATTTTGGAAGGAGTTGACAAACATATAATTATTGAAAATTTTTAAATATTTCAGAATAGGATTCCAAAAATGTAAAGTTGTTGCATATATGATGACTATCAGCCTTGCACTTGTCAAATATATTTTGGAATACTTTTTCGAAAATGGGGATGAGCTGTTCAATATAGGATGACTATCAGACTTGTAGTCAAAACAACATCTTTTGAAAAGCCTGAAAAGCCACCTTGCCAAATGCTCTCTTCATTGATCTATGAATAGCCTTTGATTCCTCACTCAATCTAACAACGATTTTATGAAACACCTGTCCTTTGGTGATTCCGTCCATTGCCGCTAACTTAGTGGATTCGGCTAGCAATTGACTTCACACTAGCCCTCCTCTTCACCGATGAAGCCTTTGGGAAAAACCATATGTGTGGCTTTTTGGCTTTCAACCTCCATTATGTTGCCACTCTAAGGTGTCGATCATTGCGAGTAGTATGGTGTTCGTCGTTACTAGCTTCTCTTCGATGTTTAAGGTGTAGTCTCGTTCGACTGCTAAACACTTCGACTTGCATTACTTCTTGATTGTTCCCTTACCCATGGGTATACGCACTTTGATTCCTTCCTTGGTTGTCAAGACTTCATTCCCCTAGTTGTGAGCATCTTAGCAACTTTCATCCATAGTCATCCCAACTGCATTGGGTACCCTCGTTTGTGCTCCATCTTTACCATGATGAATGTTGTTGTGAAGTAGGCTCCTTGGCTCTTTGATGCAAACGTCCTTAGGCATCCTAGCTGGCAAAACTAGCCTTTAATCTATCATTCTGATCTTGAATGGTGAAGGTGCTTTAGCTTGAGCCTCTTTATTGACTGCTAAAACCCCATCAACTACCACTCCCTTCACATTATAATTCTAGACCTTTCTGTCAATCATAAACACTTCTTCATACTAGGTCATTGTTTCATCCACTTGAATTGTTGATGCCAGCAGGGTGGGCTTCATGCATTGCTTGCTCTTCTTTCGCAGTGTTAGGCTTTCTTCAGCTCTTGTGCAACTTAATTGACTTTAGGAGTTCTCTTGTTCTTGTTGTACCAATAGCTCTCAGTGTCGTGTTCTGGCGATTGCAAATCGTTCACAACCTACCTGCTCCACATTTGTTCATTGTATGGCCATTTGCCTTGCATTTGTGGCACTAGGCTTCTCCCTTCTCCGGGTTGCCTCATATCCCCATCTCCTTTAGGAGTTTCTTGAGCTCTTCCTTGGACTCGAAGTTCCTCTTTCAGAACTATGAGTTCCCTTTTCTAATTCATTTGCTCATTGGATCAATTCATCATACATCCTTGTCGGGTACACTATCTCCATGTTGTGTAGCTTTGATTCCAAATCAAGGCCACTCAGCAACCACAACGTCAATGATGTCTCATCTAGTGCATTGTCGATTTGATTGGTCTTAACACCCTCATCTTGGTTGCAAGATGTACACTATTGCGCCTTTCACTTGCTTGAGATTATTGAGCTTAAACAATACATCCTCCTTGCTGAATTCGTACTAGAACATTTTCTAAACATAACCTTCAACTCATTCTGTGTCATGAAATGCCCATCGAGGTAATGATCCTACCATTCAATGGCCTGCTTGAGATTATTGAGCTTTAACAATACAATCTCCTAAGTGCTAAATTTATACTGGAACCTTTTCACACAAGCTTCAACTCATTCCATGTCATGAAATGCCCATTTGGGTAATGATCGTACTAGCCTTCTTGGTGAATGTGATGGGGAAGTACATTAAGTACCTCTATGGACAAACAATTCACGGTCCTGATCATCGCTATTCTCAAGAAATTCTGAACATGGGATCGAGGATTTTCTCTCTCGGCCCTGTCAAAGTTTTGAAACTTTACTTTTAACCTTGGTCCTCAATCTATTAGAACTTTGTCATTGCCTTGATCACTAGCGTGGTCATCGTTGTCTTCTTCTCATTCATTATTGGTGTATGTTATGGTGTCTTGTTTCAAATTTTCCTATGTCCAAATTTTGAAATAGTATCCATATAATGTCTATATTGTTGTACGTTGACATAGTTCTAAAAACTCCATCTGGACTATTTACCAATCATCTTTTCTATTAATATTTCTTCAACATAACTCAACCAACATTCCTTCCTTTATTTCTATTATGGTTTTTAATCTATCCATTGTTTTAGGGTCTTCCAATATTTTAAAGGAATATGTGCTATCAGTAAATTTAGCAATATCTTTAATTTTATATCATTTCTAAGTTAGTGAAGTATAGATGTGGGAAAGCGCTATCTTGTGGTGGCTCAGGGAAGCATGTTTTGTTAAGGTGTTGTAGTTGTTCTTCTATGTGGGTACATTTCTTAAATGAGTTTAAGGCCTCAATATGCACATTATTGTTTTGTCTCGTTGTCTTATCTAGTTCAAAGCATAGTGGTTTTTCCAGCTAATATATGTTTTCCATTGTCTATAATGTGCCCTTTTTGGTGTGAATACCAAGAGTCTTTTCCTAGTTTTTCTTAGTATAAATATCCATAGCAAACAATGTCAATGTCACCCATTTCATAAGGCTTATGCTAGGATAGAGTGGATTCTTATCCTACAGTCATTAGAAGACATGGGAGCAGGACCAATGTTTAGAAGGTTTGTGGCGATATTATTACCGAACTCTGTGGCTCAACTAGTAGTTAATGGATTAACTTCTAGACCCTTTGCTTTGAAAAGATCCATTCGGCAAGTCCTCCTTTGTCCCTCCTCTTGTTTTTAATTGTTGCAAATGCTTTGAACCGGTTGATTTTGGACAAAACTAATAGAGGTGAGGTTAAGGGAATTCAGATTCCCAATGATAGGCAAACCCTTTGCCCTCAATTTGTTGATGATATCGATATTACCTCACACAATGATGAGGGTTCTATTGGATGATATTGAATATTTGAACACATTTTGTTTCACCTTAGGCTCCTAAGTAAACAATAGTAAAACTAGTATCAATGGCACTAGGACCAATACCTCAAGTATTAAATGATCAATTTATAAAGAATACCAAAAAGGGCGCCTTTCAAGTTATTGGGGATACCTATGGGTTTTAATTCCTCGATGAAAGCTTGATGGGAATCAGTCATTGAGAAGATGAAAAGTGAAATTATTAGGTGACAAGGTCTCCAACCTTCTCTCGTAAGGAGGGAGTTTTTTTGAAACTAGCTCCTTTACCCCTATGTGATCTAATTTTTGTCATCCTAGTCAACTTCTAGATTAGGCCTACTAAACTTAACTTCTTGTTTAGAACCTTCCTTTGGGGAGGAAATGAGGACAATATAAAAATAGCCAAGGTGAAATGGGAGGTATGCACCTTTCCCAAGACTAAAGGAGGATAGGGATTATTTTATGTCTAGTTCATAATTTGGCAAGGACCTTATATTGAAATATTGAGAGATTATTTTTATATTCTTATATCATTCTTTTGTTCTTTTATGCTTTGCCATCTTGATGTAGTATTTAACATTTTGGACATCTTTTTCCATGGTAAAGTGCTCATTTCAATGTAATTCAATCAAATATAGATTGACAATATTCTTAACAAAAATGACTCTAATAACTCAGTCAAATGTGTAGTTTCTTGAATAGAGAAAAACCAACCTGCAGCTTGTGTGTACCCCCAACCTGTTACACATGCAACAGGTTGTACCCCTAACCAGTTGCACAAATCACTAAATTTTGAGTGATTTGTGCAATAGGTTGGGGTTGCACCCACCAACCTATTGCACATGCAATAGGTTGTGTGTACCCCCAAGCAACATGTTGGGGTTGCACCCACCAACCTATTGCACATGCAATAGGTTGTGTGTACTCCTAAGCAACATGTTGGGGTTGCACCCACCAACCTGTTGCATGCAGAGTTTAGGGTTTAGAGTTTAGGTAAGGGTTGTACCCACAACCTGTTGCAACGGTTGGGTGGGTACAAACCCAACCTGCTACACAAATCACCCAAATTTGGTGATTTGTATGTGCAATAGGTTGAGTGTACCCCCATCGCATAGTAGGAAGTTTGATTTATATGACTATTACCAGGCCAGATTTAAGCTATGCTGTTGGATTGGTAAGTCAGTGTGCAACCCCAACTGTGCAACCCCAACCTGTTGCACAAATCACCAAATTTTGGTGATTTGTATAACAGGTTGGGTTTGCATCCACCAACCCGTTGCATGTGCAATAGGTTGAGTGTACCCCCAACCTGTTGCATGTGCAATAGGTTGGTGGGTGTAGCCCCAACCTGTTGCACAAATCACTAAAATTTGGTGGTTTTTTCAACAAGTTAGGGTTGCACCTACAAACCTATTGCTTGTGCAATAGGTTGGGGTTGCACCCACCAACCGATTGCATATGAAATAGTTTACGATTTAGGGTTTGGAGTTTAGGTTTAGGTTTAGGGTTTAGGGTTTAGGTTGCGGTATATTTTGTTTGTTGATTTCAAGTGTGAGATTTGTTGGGCTTTTTTAGCAGTTGTTAATATATTTTTCCTGAAATTGTTATAGGTACTTACCCTAACAGAGGGTTTATGGGTGGTGTTATACGAGAAGAATGAAGTCATAGCCTTTAGACAAATACATAGTCTTGATCCTATGAATGTGTGTCATTTTCAACATTGTGGTGAGAGAAGATGTGTAGTGATAATCACCAATGTTCTAAGTCCTATAGTGCATTTAAAATATTCACATGGACACTTTGAAACATTGGGTGATATCTTACAATGTGACTTTTTTTATATGGAAGCACATAGAGCTCTTTGGGACCAAGATGAAATCGTTCCAAAGATATACTTTCAAGATATCAAGAGAGCTTTTATCGAGGGGGAAAAAGTTGAGATGTTGTCTTGCTCTGGAGAAGGGTTAGCACTTGGCATATTAAAGAGGGATGCTCTTCTTTGTATGGTGGATATCATTAAGCTAACTAGTGAAGGGGTCATTCGAAATGCAATGGATAATATGTCACATCTAGAGGTCCTTAATACTACATCTCATCTTCAAGTTCATACTATTGTCAAATGGGGGTTAGCTTTCTAAGAAAATTTCCTTCGATGTGGTGGAAGATATAGGAAAGTATTATGAGAAGAAAAGAACTACACAAATGGGCTCGAAATTAAGAAATCATGGCAGCTCTAAAGACTACCATAGCGGCATGCTTTCAGGTATTGAGGACATTATAATAAGTAATGTTGATGCAAGAGAGAGGTTGCAATTGACTCAAATATGCTCACTGGTATAGAGGACGTGATGTTGATCCAAGAGAGAGATTGCAATTGACTCAAATATGCCTTGTGTTGCAAGTGACTCGAACATGTTCACTGGTATAGAAGGTTTGTCTTGTGTTGCAAGTGACTTTAACAAGCTTACTGGGGTAGAATACTTGTCTTGTGTTGCAAGTGACTCAAGCATGCTCACTGGTATAGAAGATTTGTCTTGTGTTGACAATGACAAGATGGGACCACAACGCAAAATAAATGAAGTGATTGATGGGATAAGTGATGCAATAGCAAGAATTGATGATATTAGTGCTCATGGCCATGATGTTCTCACCGAAGTGGAGGGTCGAGATGGAAAAACATCTAACTATGAAGGAGAAATAGTTCAAACACACAATTCAAGACTTGGCATTGGCAACAAATTGACTTTAATGAACTTGTCTTACTAGATTGCCAATCCCAAGATATTATAAAGTGCCATCAAATAATTCCCAAAGCCACTCTCCATTTGAGCTTAGAGATGAAGATTCAACAAAAATTGGTTCAATGGGTAATGGACTCACAACAACTAGGAAATGCAAGATACTATTCACAAAAAGAAAGTATGTGAGTGTCAAGAGGCGATGAATCATGCTACCAATTTTGGAACCCAAGAGACATGTAATGTTATCTTAGGAGAATATAAAAAGGACTCTTATGCAAATTTGTTTTCGAAAACTTTGCATAAGAAAAGTTGATTGTGAAGCCATATGCCTTGGCATTTGGAGTAAGACAGGGCCTAATCATAGACATAACTATCTTCTTCAAGAGTTTTCTTGATTTCTTCATCAAGGTGATCAAGACTTGACAAGACACTACAAACCTAGATTGAAACCCATGGTTAATGGGACATCCATATGCCATTGAGATATCAATGGTTAATTGGACTATCACATGGTACATATTGGACCATCTGGGCAGAGGTGAAAGACAAAGTGCTTCATAGAATTCATGGAAATGCCTACAAGCTTAAATGCAAAAGAAGCACTAGAAATGCAACTACAACATTAAAGCAAACCCTTGAAGATCATGCATTACCAGAGCCTCATCTTCCCCAAACAATTCCTGATGGAGCTGTGGAATGCCAACGTCATCTTTTTTTGGGAATGACAAAGAAGGTTGTGTTAGGAATAGTCAATAAAACTTCACAAGATAGAGAAGAGAGCATGATTTCAAGGGAACCATTGTATAAAATTTGGTGTGGACAATTTTCCCATGTCAAGACACCTTCAAATCAAAGGATGTCAAAATGCAAGACATGTGATGAATTGAAAAATACCATTGAACATAGTAAATGTGAGCACAAGCGAGGAAAATATATTAGATGGCAAACAATCCATTTAAGTCATGTGCAGAGATGCTAGATTGTTGTATGCCTCTTGGAGAAAGTAATCTATTCTCCATGTCAAAAATTCCATGTGCATCACCGTTGATGGGATGGATCAGAATATAACAACATTATCAATGACCATGGTATAGATGTATCATCCCATTGGCATTGGAGGGTAAACATGGACTAAAAACACACTTGTATGGAGTATTAGTGCATGGATTTTGACTCTTTTGTGATGTATGGATTGACTGTTTGCATGAACACAGTAGTAACCAAGTGGCAACATCCATCATGAAAGCAATACAAAAGCTCAGAGATACATGTGGATGTTTACCTTGCACCTTGCGTATATAGGATGATAACTACTGGAAAGAAAACGAGAATAGATATGTATTTGGTTTATGCTCTATATTGGTTGGTTTGAAAATATTTGAAGGAGTGGAAGTTAGTTTCCTTCTTGTCGGCCATACACATGAAGACATTGATCAAATATTTAGTGTTATCTCTAGCAACTTAACGTCAAGGGAACATTGGAGGATATGACTTCTCGTATTGGGAAAAAAATCAGAAGTGGCTATCTCAGAGAGAATGGTTGATTGGACAGAATTCATAGAGTCACATTTAAAAAGAGGAGATTATGCATTAATAGGGCACACAAATCCAAACTATTTTTAGTTAAGCATGCATAATGATATTCCAGTGATGCAATGGAAGCACTACTCACTGGATAGAGATAATTTATGGAATGAGCCATCTTACTACTCCTTTAAGGAGAGGTTTTGGAAAGGAGGGGAAAGAGACCCACCAGGTGGAAGGAGGGCAATGATTTGGAGGTTTGGGGGAGGAGGAGGGAGGTTTGGAAAGAGAAGAGGAGATTTGGAGGCTCGCGAAACCAGAAGCAAGAGGAAAGCCCACGTGCAGGTTCGAAGAAGGAGGCTCGGGCATGGAGCAAGAGGAGGTTCACAAGAGGAGATCCCACATGGAGGTTCGGGAGTGCAAAGTACAATGACTATGCGCGTGATAGAAAGGTGGCAGAAACCAGAGTCTAGTCCAGTTCTGAGTGCCGTGTCATTGCGCCACGTGTCTCAGACTGCAACACTGTGCGATGACTGTGTCGACTGCATATTGCGCAATGTTGACTGCATGACACACAATGATGACTGCACGACATCCGGAGAGAGAGAGAGAGAGAGAGAGAGAGAGAGAGAGAGAGAGAGAGAGAGAGAGAGAGAGAGAGCAAAGAGAGTAGAGAGAAGATTAAGAGAAAAGGAGGAAGAGAATACAATATAATTTATATATTGTATTCTAATGTAATATATTTAAATATAAATTAAATAATATATTATATATTATACTAGAGAGAGAGAGAGAGAGAAACGTATAATGCAATATAATATATACAAGGTCATAGGATTGCTAGCAAATACTCCTTAACCCAAGAGTAAGACAACAATATAGAAGTGCAAAACCAACAAAGTACCACGCTGAAACCTGATGGTCTATAATATAATATCATGACCAAAGAGAGAGAGAGAGAGAGAGAGAGAGAGAGAGAGAGAACTATATAATACGCACAACCACACACCCACACATACACACACATACACAGACATAGAAATATATAATACAATATAATATATATATAGTATAATAGAATATATATTGCAAGCACAAAGGTACCTCCCCCTCTAGGTTCCCTCCCTCTTTGTTTCTTAGCAACAACTGCCTTTGAGCGGAACAATGTAGAGGTGGTGTTCTGCTCAAAGGCGGTTGTTGCTCCTTGACCAAGCTTTCCCTTTTTGAAAGGGGTTCCTTCAACGACTACATCAGTCTTTCAAGGTCGTCTTCCAGCACAAGCAAGCTCCCATTTTTGAGCCTTTGTTTGACACAGTTGTAGAAGGATAGATATTCATTGGCCGACTGCTTGACACCCATGTGCATGTGTGAGCTGCAAAGTTATGGAGGAAATGTAAAGTTATTGCAATGCAAGTCCATCATTTGCAAGATAGCTATGACATTATTTCCATATATATATATATATAAATCTGTGTGTGTGTGTGTGTGTGTGTGACTTTCTTATTGCTCTGCTACTATGCACCATAGGCAATTCCTCGCCGTCTAGCTTAGTTGAAGCTCAATTATGTTGAGCATGCACTAGCTACATGTGAGGGGCATTGGCAATACAGTGCAGCCCATGTCAAGGGAATACGTAGTAAGGGAAGGCTCTAGACGGCCTAGATCAATATCTGGGAGTTCAAAGAAGGTGATTGCAAAGGGAAACGCTCACAGAACCTACAAATCCTTGAAAAACACAGCAACACTCTTCGAAAATACGCACAAACTCTCAAAACTCACAAAGAAAGAGATAGAACAAGCGTGCTAGGTACAATCTCCCCCCGTAGGTGTGGTGCTCTCCTTCCACCTCCTATGTATTTATGTATATTCCCCAAAAAGCTTCCGAGCAAGAATCATACAAAAAGCTTCTAGAATAGCTGGATTTTTCTAAAAATAAATCTTTTTCTAACTTTAGTTTATACACTTAGCCAAGCCACTAATATTCCAAAATTCAAATATGTACATAGGCTTTTGTAATATCAAAAATTAGGCATAAGCCTTATTCATCCCCGCATCACTGGAGTTGCACCTACGTGCCCAAAATATGGCAGATCATGCTTGCCAAATGCCATCGCCCAATCAATTACTCTTCCCCTGGATTCACACGATCAATAGTAATGAAATATTTCAAGCATAAGATAACCTTGGAACTGATCACCACAATCAATCAACCTTTCATTATTATAGCAACGTGAAATCAATAAATCACAGATGAATGGTGCACACATGCGACACATACCATCTCATGGTGCACCTGATGCTATACATGAATAAAATTGTACGGATGGTGCACACATGCTACACATACCGTCATTGCGTAAGTGATGCACACAATGCTACACACTCATACAGCCGTCGCAACCGTATATCCAACCATGTAGGAGCACACGCGTCACTACGGAACAGCGAGCACACATGCATCAGCTGCACGTCAAAAATGCTAGATCTCACTAAAGTAAATACTGAAGGATTAAATTAATGGGATAATTCCAATTCTCGTAACATCCCTCTTGCTTGAAATCGCAATTGCCCTCAGTTGTGAGACAAAAAAGTAGTCAATAAATCAGGGTAGTGGTGAAAATATCGCTCGGGCATCCACTTAGCATCCTCAACGGGGTGGTTCTTAAATGTAAGAAGATAAATTGGATACGAGTTTCCACGTCTCGTTTGAGCGATTTGTTGATCAATGATCTGGTTTGGCTCTAAGAGCTAGGTCTCTCCTTGAAGCAACGATGCATCATTTAAAATAGGTGGAACTGGTGGGTCTCCATGGAAAGGTTTCAGGAGGTGCACATGAAAAGAATGATGAATTTTCCAATTGGGTGGTGGTAAATCGAGCCGATAGGCATTGTCATTAATGTGCTCCAAAACTTTAAAGGGACCATAGGATTTAGGGGCAAACTTAACTACAGGGTGTGTCTCAATACTCTTAAGTCTGCGCTTCTCAATATGTAACATGACTAGGTCACCTTTAGCAAATACAACTTTCTTTCTACCCTTGTTTGCATGTGCAATATACACAACATAAGCATGCTCGATATTATTTTTGACAGTAGTCAAAATGCTAGAGAAATCTTTAGTAAATCGATCAGCAACCTCTACTTGGTGCTTAAGGCAAGTCAATGGAGTAGGAATGGTCTTTCCATAGACAATTTGGAATGGAGATTTGCATGTAGCAAAGTGCTTAGTGTTGTTGTAGGCAAATTGTAGTATGTGTATAAATTTGTCCCATTTGCTTGGCTGAGCAGACACGTAAGCACGTAACATGTCACAAATAGTATTTTGTGTGACCTCGGTTTGGCCATTAGACTCGAGATGAAAAGCAGTGGAAAAATCTAACTTCGTACCAAGATTGTCAAAGAGTGCGGTCCAGAAGTTACTACAAAATTTACTATCCCGGTCTAACACGATTACTTTTGGAAGGCCATGGTGTATAAAGATGTCTTGATGAGCAAATGAGCAGCCTGAACTACGGTCAAGGTCTTCTTACAAGGAATAAAGTAAGCCTGCTTGCTAAATCTATCAATGAAAGTCCAAATCATATCAAAACCTGAGCTAGTTGTAGGAAATCCAGTAATAAAGTCCATAGAAATCTGCTCCCATGGGCCATTAGGAATTGGTAAAGGCATAAGTAAACCTTGATATTTGCCCTTGTAGCTCGACTTTTTGAAAGTTGCAACATCAACTTTAAGCTTAGGCTAGAAGAAATCTTGAATTACAATTTGATACGTAGTAGTGACGCCTCTATGTCCCATGTAGGGTGGCTGATGTACCTCTTCTAGTACCAAGCGTGAAATGGTGCAGTGATACACAAGTGCTTTTCGTAGAATAGATAGTCATTATGAATGGAATACGAGGCCATAGGGGTGCTATTAGCTTGCTTAATTTTATGCCAAATTTTTGAAAAGTCTCGATCAGTAGGATAGTCCGCCTTCATAGGCTTGAAAGGGTCTCCCTTGATGACTGAGATATTATTTATTCTAGGTCGACAACTCAGTGCATCGGCAACTACATTGTCTTTGCCTGGTTGATATTGGATCATCGGTTTAAAGCTATTAATAAAGGCAACCCATTTAATGTGCCGATCCAAGATCACCGACTGAGTAAGGAGATGTCTAAGACTCTGGTGATCAGTCTTAATGAGTAACTCAGAACCCATAAGATAGTGTTTCCAGAGTTTAAGGGCATGCACCACAGTGGCTAATTCTTTATCATATGTGGAATAGTTTAGCTCAATTGTTTTAATTTACGTGACTTGAATGCAATTGGATGGTTATCTTGCATGAGCGTAGCCCCAAAACCCTGTCCACTAGCATCAATAACCATGACAAAGAAGGGTCTCGTAAAGTTCGGCATGGTCAAAACTGGTGTGCGCGTCATTGCACCCTTAAGTCATTAAAAAGCTAAAGTGTGCTACTCACCCCAAGAGAAAGCACAAGTCTTACGTAGTAGTTCGGTCAATGGATCTGCCTTGTGTGCAAAATTTCTAACAAATCTGCAATAGAAGCTACACAGGCCTAGAAAAGATCGTAACTCATGGATATCTTTAGGTTGTGGCCAGTTTACTATCACTTCTACCTTCTTGGGATCTACTCGAATGGCTTCAACTGAAACAATGTGTCCAAGATATTCAATTTCAGGCTGGAAAAAAAGAACTTTTCTCCGGGTTGGCATACAGTTGGTTCTCATGTAAGAGAGAGAAAACAACATTCAAGTGTTTCTCATGTTCCTCCCGACTCTTGCTATAAATCATGATATCATCAAAGAAAACTACCACAAAGTCTTGATAGGGTAGGAAGATATGATTCATCATCCGACTAAATGTGGCAGGTGCATTGATCAATCCAAAAGGCATAACAAGAAATTCATAGTGACCAGTTTGGGTTCTAAAAGCAATCTTGAAAATATTGGGCTCGATCACTCGCACTTGATGATATCCTGACTTAAGGTCGATCTTGCTAAAAATTGTGGATCCTTTCAACTTGTCAAGTAGATCATCAACTCTTGGAATGGGGCATCGTTGTGATTTTATTTAAGGCATGATAATCGATGCACATTCGAAAAGTTCCATTTTTCTTCTTGATAAGGAGAACGGGTGCCCCAAATGGTGAGCTACTAGGTTAAATTAGGCCTCTAGCCAAAAGATCTTCTATTTGGGATTGAATCTCTTGCTGCTCAGTAGGATTGTGTCTATATGGTGATTTACACGGTGGTGCGCTACCTGGAATAAGGTCAATTTTATGATCCTCAGGTCTAGATTGAGGTAGGCCAGGGGGTAAGTCTTCCATAAAGCAATCGTCATATGTAGCTAGAAAAGGATCCAAAGGCTCTTGCTTAGTTTTCATAGTCTCAGGACTAGCCTCAATCTTATTAACCATAACCAGATATGTCTTCTCACATTTGCGCAAAGCTCTTTTAACTTGGGTATGTAACAATATAGGCCAAGAGGGAAGATTCTTGTCGCATTCTAGAGTCATAGTCTCAGTGCCTTGAGTCAAAGTAATGGTGCGTTCAAGATAATCAGGTTTGGCATTATGATCGACGCGCCAAGGCATCCTTAGAATGAGATCTTGCTCATGCAAAGGAGCAACTAAGAAATCACGGCTCTCAACTAATGGCCCTAAAGTCACCTCAAGATCCTTAACCATTTGTAAACAATTATAATTCGATCCTTAAAAAGCTGATTTGACTTTATATTTTGTTTTGATGGTTGCGAGCCCTAACTTTTCACTAAACGTTGTGAAATGTGTCATGATGTCATCGTAGTGAAGTCTTCACATGTCGCTTCTTCTTCCTTTGATGTCTCGTCTGCTTCTTCCATGCTCACTATCACTGGTGTTTGATGATTTGCTGCTTTCACTTTTTTCATCATCTCTGTCCTTCATACACTTCTTTGTGACTTCAATCATCTCTTTTAACACTCGATTTGTGCGTTCTTCGTTAGTTTATGCGTGTCACACATGTTCGCATCATGTACTCAAGTTCTTGCTCAAGGTCCCATGCATGATGTTTCCATGCAGCCAGTGAATCTGATGCATGCATAGGTTCCTCATCCTCAATCGATATAGGTGGCTTCCAAGTTGTCGTCACTTGGCATAGAGCATCTTCAATCTCTTGACGTTGTTGCTTCTCATGCTGATAGCGTTCTCGCCATTCTTCCTCAGTAAATGTCATCGATGTTGAACTTCTTCTTGACCAATGGTGATCATTTTCCACATCCTCATCATGATGTAGATCTTCAGGAGAACCTATCTCTAATGGAATACGCCTTCTAGACATAGTTAAGTATGTGCACGTGCAAAGAAGAAATCACTATGAAAGGAAATACACACAAACACAAGACCTATTTCAATTCAGTTTCCAAGCTTTGAAAGCGGCTATTTGTCAAATAGTATCTCTGTGGGCTCTCGAACTCACACGATTCCAACAAGTGAATTCATGTTGCAAGGTACAAAGCAAAGCTCGTGTCCGATAGCACTTGTAGACTGCCTCCTGCTCTTGTGAACACTTGCTTTTGAGATTCTCCTCTTCCAAAATCCGTTGGGTTGCTCCCTTGTTTGCGCTTTTGCCTTGAAGGATATCTTTATGACTAGGAACTTCAAAGAATAGAGCAACAAAGTGACTTGATCTAGTGGATAGTCACCAATTGTTAAGGGGACTTGAGCTAGAACAGTACTGGATGGGGGGCCTCCTGGGAAGTTTTTAAGAGCAATCTCCCAAGGCTTCCTCGCGCACAGCCAATGCCAAGGACTATGCCTTGGTCGTATGCTTGGAAGAGCTAAGGCGCAGGTGTGCCTTTACAAGCTTCGACCTGTCTACGTACGACCGACTTCTTTTGCTGTAATTTTTTTTTCTTCGCCACACGTTTTCCTGCATGCGAGCCATTTTGCGCTGTTCGCTTCTGCTATATGGTATGAACCAAAGCATTTGAAAAGTCTTCCCAAAAAATACACAATGAAACAACTTTATGAGCGTTGCTTACAAAAGAAATGCGAATGGATTCCAAATAAAGAAGGTTTGACAAAGGTGGAAATGAGTAGCATTGTTTGTAGTTATAAAAAGAAGCATGGCTATGATGTTGAAAAATGTATCACATCCCTGATCCTTGCACATATTAAACGTCATTTGGATAGGCTTGACCCATTAGGTGAAAATGCAATATTAGAATCTGATGACTCTGAAAGAGATTTAGAAGCATAGAATAATATATTGTATGCCTTGTTCTCAAAAAATGGTGTATCTTTACACCACATTCAAATATATTATTCAATCAAATGGTGTATCTATA
The DNA here is from genome assembly GCF_047967505.1 of Dipteris shenzhenensis. NCBI lineage: Eukaryota > Viridiplantae > Streptophyta > Polypodiopsida > Gleicheniales > Dipteridaceae > Dipteris > Dipteris shenzhenensis. The sequence goes on along the minus strand of NC_141609.1, from coordinate 34,542,015 downwards.
CACCACCTATATATTGAATTCAATAAACTCTTTCGATATATTGCATATTGAGTGGAGGTCCACAACATTTTTAGCTTTATTAGCCCTATTTGTATGGGTGTGATCCAACATTATAACTCCAACATTAGAATGCCGCTCCAACATTATAACTCCATTATGGGTTGCTTGATTATTTTACTCAAAATATGCTATCCTCAATTGAGTGTACCTCAACACTTAAAGGATCCCAAATCATTGTTCCCAAAGATTGATGTTGACCTTTATTCTACTTTCCAAAGAGTGATACCGGACTTTAGTATTTTGTTGTTGCCTCTTGTGATGAGGTCATCCACACCATCCAGATTGTTTTTGTATTTCTACACCTGAGAATACTAATATGTGGTGAACCATGTGGTGAAGTAGGAAGAATGTATTGAGAATAGATAAGTTGTTGCCTTAAAATTTTGTTAATCCTATATTTTCAAGCCCTTAATGCTTGCTCTTGAGACCTACTAAAATTTAAGTGATTGCTTGAGACCATATAAAGATATCTTGAGTCGGCATACCAAATGCTTAGACCCTTCTTGCATAAGAGATTAAGGTACCTTCCTATACAAAATGGGGTGGACATGCACAACATCAACTCAATTTGTCTGTAGATATTCGTGAATCAGGCCAAAGGTCTGGGGTTTAGAGACCATAAATTCCACTCGTAGATACAAGAGATACTTGACGGAATCCCTTCAAACAACAATAACAAAGAATACTTGGAGCACTAACAAAAACATGCATGAAGGCTAAGGGTGTTTATGGACTTAGCACGCTATGGGCCGGGCATGCCCAAGGATCATGGATGGGCAAGATTGCCTGCCTATGTCCAACCCATGGTTGCTCCATGGTAAGGCATAGGTACACAGTCTAAAACACCTAAAAGAGTAGCATCAACACAATCACACAACAAGGAACTTCCTTTTCAAAGAAAGCACAGCAATGTACAATTGCATGTAGATCACATATGGTACGACCCAAACAAGAAAGATGTGCTTTGCACTGGACAGACTGCTCATCCTTCTTTTACTAAATCATTAGCACTTCACATCAAATATACTGAGTTTGCAGGGTCCATTATGGAAATGCCACCTGTTTTGTGCTTATTGTCAAGCCTAATCTCTGTTCTGTTGCTGAAGTTCTTTCATGCTCATTTCTGTTGTAATTCCTCCCCTTCAATGAACCATAATTGGCATTGTTTTTTGACGTCAAAATCTGAGCACAGAAGCAAAGAGCCTTTCAACTTTGCAGGACAATATGCCAAGATTTGGCTTCACTTAACCACAAATAATTCACAGACCCTGTAAAAGAGTTTCCGAGTTTGGGGACCTGGTGAGAACATTTTTCTGCTCGCCCCACAACGAAATCTCTAGATGGAAAAACGTAGATTATGCTCCTGAGAAAGCAGAAATCAAAATGCATCACAGAAGAGTAAGGAATTGGAAATGCAACAGAATTCTTTCTTCAGGTGGACGACTTGGTTCTGGAGCATGCTAAGGATGTGGCTGCCACTAATAACACTCTCTTTTGCTCACAGCCCAAAAAGTAAGTATCTGGACATGTAAATTGTTAAGGAACTAGAGACTTTTGCTCTTTGTTGGAAAACGTGCATCTATACAATGTGCTTGGCATCCCTGCTCCATCAAGCAATCTACTAACTACTACATGCAAAAATGAAGCAAACTTTTCCACACAAAATCTGGTGGTCAGGGATTTTGGAATTGCTGCTCCATCAAGCAATCTACCACAAGCAGTGTCTCCAAACAGGGAGATGATAAAGGTCTGTAATCTGGGAGAGTGTGTGTGTGAGTGTTCTCAAATTTGAGCTCTGAAATCCATTGTCCAATTGTTTTCTTCTACTTGGCTCACTTAGCTTCTCCTCTGCAATTTTCTGTTGTGCCAATTGCTTGCTTCTCTTCTTTGCAGTTGAGCTCCATAGCCTCTATCCCATCCCAACCTCAGTACAGTTTGCTCAATTTTCCTGCCATCCAATTCATCAACAATGCCAGACCGGTTCCTCTGTTCCCCTCGCCCTTCCTATCCTCTCCATCTTCTCTTCCTCCTCTTTGCTTTCGGGTTCATTTTTGTCAACTCATCGGATAACTTCACTGTCCCTTCCACCGTGACCATAGGAGCTCTGTTGGGATTCAACAGCACCATCGGCCAAATTGCGAAACAAGCCATCCAGCTTGCTGTCGACGATGTGAACAAGGCCGAAAACTTGCTAAATGGGTCGAAACTGGTGCTTGAAATGTTCGATTCTGGTTGTATGCCTGTCCAAGGGGCTGCCGCTGGTATCCTCACCTCAATCCTCACCGACGTACTAATCGGCTTTCGTTTTCTTTTTCCTTGTAAAACTATCTATCGTTTGCCGTCGATTTTTGTATTCTCGTCCTTGATGGAACAATACTCATTCTCGAAATTAAACTTTGATTGATTCAGCTGTGGAACTTATTAACAAGGAAGTGGTCGCCATCGCGGGGCCTCAATCTTCTGCAGTTTCTCGGTTCGTTGCACACATGGGAAACTCTGCACAGTTGCCCCTTGTCTCGTTCGGAGCGACGGACCCGAGCCTCACAGAAAGCCAATACCCTTTTCTAATTCGCGTTTCGCATAGTGATGCAGTGCAGATGAACGCCGTGGCAGCCCTGATTGTAAATTACAACTGGCGGCAAGTTGTGGCATTGTATACAGACGATGACTACGGAGTTAACGGAGTTGCAGCACTAGCTGATTCACTGCAACAAATGGGGAGCGCATTAGTGGAAAAGGTAGCCTTTGTTCCATGGATGCACCAGCACCGCATCGGGAGAGAGCTAACACGTCTAACAGATTTGCAAGCTCGAATTTTCGTGGTACACACCACCCAAACTATGGGATTTCAGATTCTTAGTGAAGCATCTCGCCTGCGCATGTTGGATAAGGGGTATGTCTGGATTGTTACGGACCTCGTCGCTACGAGTTTGGGAAGGACGGACGTTCCTTCCAAATTTGTGGCGTCGATCCAGGGCATTCTTGGGACGCGCAGATACATTCCTCCTTCTTCACAGCTCAAATCTGTCTTGAATGAATGGGAAAACCGCTACCAAGCACAGTCGCAAATCGATCCAAGCCAATTGAACGCCTACGGATTGTATGCGTACGATGCCGTCTGGACAATCGCCCGGGGCATTTCTGCATATCTGCAAGAGAAGCGGGACTTCATCTTTGCGGAACCCACAGAGCTACCCATGAATTCGGGGGGCGATTCTGAGTTAGCACGCATGAAGATCTTCGCAGGGGGGTTGGTGATGAGGGAGAAGATTTTGCAGACAAGATTCAGGGGCACATCTGGATTCATAGAGTTCAACGAAGACGGTGACATTGAGGATGTAGCTTTTGAATACATCAACATGGTCGGAAACAGTCCGCGAGTGGTCGGCTACTGGTCAAATCAAACTGCTGTCTCTGCTCTTCCTTCGGATCAAATCAAGCTGGCTGTAACGTCCAATGTTACAAATTCCACTACACTACCGATAATCTGGCCGGGTGGTGGCTCGATGCCGCCAGAAGGGTGGGTGCTCCCAAGCAGACCCCTCAGAATTGGCGTGCCTAGAAAGCAAGGTTTTCGTGAGATTGTGGGAGAAACTTCTGATGCAAAGAACGGCACTTCATTCACTGGGTTTTGCATAGATGTCTTTGAGGCTGCCATCAAACACCTTCCATACCCCGTCACGTACGTTTACTATGGATTTGGTAGCAACGATTCAACACCCAGTTATGGCGAGCTGGTCCAAAACTTGGTCGATCAGGTTTGTACACCAATAGCTTTGATTTTTTCGCAATTTCTGGCCGCCATACAAATGACTGATTTTCATTTCATGAAAGAATGCATTTGCTAACATTTGCCCTCCAACGAGCTCCGAAAACTTGAAAATATGCAGACGTTGTCTCTAGAGGCTATTATGGTTTATATTTGACAAGGAAGAAGGATGCAATGCGCACACATTAAAGTGCTCTTAACTTATCAATATCAACAACGCCGTTGTCTTTTGGATTGCTCATTTAGACGCTTGATCCGAAATTGAAATGCTTCAGTATCTCACGGTTATCTGAAAAGATTGTACATACGCTTTTGCAGCTATATGATGCTCTTGTTAGAGGCATAACAGTAACGGCAGAACGCTTGAAACTGATTGAGCTTACGCAACCATTCATTGAATCTGGGATTCTGGGCTGGTGTTTGTGAATTGGTATGCAGGTATATGATGCTCTTGTTGGAGATATAACAATAACCGCAGAACGCTTGAAAGTAATTGATCTTACGCAACCATTCATCGAATCTGGACTGGTGGTACTAGCACCAGTCACAGACACGCAAGCAAACAATCCATGGGCCTTTCTTCGACCATTTACTACAACTATGTGGTGCACAACGCTGGGATTCCTTTTGTTTACAGGTTTCATTATTTGGACACTGGAGCACAAAGTAAATAAAGACTTTCGAGGAGCTGCTACTGTCGTATCGTATGTGCTTTGCCTGTTTCCCCTTGTCTCCCCATAAGCTTCTTTATTGTCTATCTGAGTGCTTCAGTTGTGAAATTTCATATGTTTAGTCATCAAGGATTCCTTTTTTTATAAAAAAGCTGAGCTTTTCCAGACAATTATTCAAACTTTATAATTTGAACAAGCATCCCTTTTACTGTACTACTGCACCGTTTAGTCAATGTGGGGTCTCTTTTGATCAGGTCCTTCAAGAGACGGCATAAGGAAGCTCGACCAAGAGGAGCATCTTAGAAGTAAGATCCACCTGTAATGCCAGCGAGTTAAAATATTGCCGGTCGCTTCCATCATGTTCTCCATGTAATATAGGGGAGCTATTGCAAGCAGATTTTCATGAGCTTGGGGTATGGACTTAAGCTGACTATTTGAACTGCAATAAACCAATTACCTTCTTTCCACTCCTGCACTCTTGTCACCTTTACTCTTGCTCTCTCGTCACATGCAATCTTTGGAAAAGCCCTTGCAGCACTGGACTGGTATCACAGGCTGACCTTGGGCTTGCTGTTTCCGATAGCGGCTTCATTCCCATTTTGCAAGCGGCTCTACAGCTTGAAATAGGGCACCTTTTGCAAGGTGTAGCAACATTGCTCATGCAGGTGAGAAAGTTAATGTGGAGCAGACAAGACAATAGGAGATAGTAAGCCCCTCCAAAATGACTGCAAGAGTCTCCACCACAGAATCCAATTGAACGCACATGTCTTTTATTGGCTTAGTTAATAGCAAAGCTTGCCACTATGGATACCCCACAGGACCAGCCAGCTGCTGACTTTCCGTCATGATTATGCTCTTATGGCTTGTTGAAGAGTCTCCCTGGCTCTAATGCCAGGTTGGTAAATCAATCTGAAAATGGGACTTGCTTGAAAGGTCATGCCAAAACCACACTAACACAGCGGAAAATGAATCGACCACGTGATCACATTTAAGATCTAGGTCCTATTCAATGTGCATTGTGCACACATGTAGAGGAACGAATTCCACACGCAGATCTATCTGAAGTAGACAGAAAGGTATGGCAACCAATATGTGAATAGAAATGCCCACTGAAAGAATCAAAACAATCACACTCACAACATACACTATGTGGACAGCAGGATGTTGCTCCACTGGTGCTGGACCTGAGTCCACGAACGGTTGCCCAGTCTTCTACTCATTCCTTCTGCCGTGTGCCTCTCAAAGGAGGTCTTCTATGTCTTACGTAGGAGCCCCGAAATGCCTTATCAGCTCCTTATCTGCACCTCTGTATTTTGCTCACTGGATGAGCTCTACACACATGCTAAGGTCTGCTGCTGGTGGTGGTGCCTCTGCTGCACCCTGTTTCTGCCCGTGTCTCCACCCTCTCAAGTGCCAGGTTGCACTGTTGGAGGCTGGAACTGTGGCTAGATTCTCTGCCTTGCTGCTGCCTTTCACTGCCCTCTCTAATGCCTGCTGTGCACTTCTGAGGAGCTGTTTTGCAGCCTGCAAAGGGCTAGACTGAATGCTTGTCTTCCCCCAATGGGGGACTCATATAGGGCACAATGGCCCCCAGAAATGGCTGACCCAATTAGGGTTTGGCCGACTGAGTTGGCTGGCTGGCAGACCCAGCCTGTAGACTGGCCAACCAGCCCTAGGTTGGGCCTATAAGACCCCCCACCTATTCAATATTCAGGCTCGGCTTTGCCCCAGCTCCACTGCCCACATTTGGCTGTGTCTGCCTATATGCAGGCCTTTGTGCAGCCCTCCATGACCCTTCATTGGGGCCATAGCATGGCTGCAACCCTGCCCCATAACAATGCCCATGTGTGACCCATGGATGGCCAACACCTTGGCTGTCCCATGAAGGACAGATTTCTCCTCAATAAGAACAAGTACGTGCTGCCCACATGACAGCCTCTACTCAATCCTTATTCCCCCTATCACTCACCCTATCTGCTCCCTGGGAAGAGTGCCCAGGAACACGTCGAAGGCATCCCCATGTCTGGTCCAAACACACTTTTAACTCCAGCAATCTGCTCTCTCATGGCATGGTCCTGATGACTGGAAATTGCTCCTTGCATTGTCCACTCTGCACCTGAGCCATACTAGTTGCCCTCCAATTATCTAACATGAATATCTCCATCCAAAAGCTTTGGCTGTGTTCACATCATTGCTCTGGTATGAGCAATCCTCAGGTTTGGATCCGAAGTCTTCGAAGGTACCATCCATACTCTCCTCCTATGGCTTCCCATCTCTGACATGAAGTCTTCTACTGAATCTACTACTGAATCTCCATCATTCTACAACCGGATCTCTTTGGCGTGGTGTCTTTAACAACTAATCTTGTCATCTTTGCGGCCTTCAAGAAGTCCATGCCATCAGCTCTCTCAGTCATCAAACAAGAGGCATCACATGCCTCTGCTATGAAGCTGCCTCCAAAAATGGTGGGATGCTTTGGAGTGTTAGGTTGGCCTAGAGTTCTCAGCAAGGAGAAGAGAGGTTAAAAGACCAACTAGACAAGCAGATCACGAGGACTGGAAACTAAACTTACTAACTTATACATTGACTACCATCCACAATAATCTGGATAGAAGAAATACATTCGTTACCTGAAACCTTTATGATGTGGCTTTGCGGTGCCATATCATTTGGCTTGTGAGGGCAATCACAAGCCATATGACCTCGTTGCATGCACTTGTAACAAAGGTTGCCCTTTGGATCCTTCAGCCTTGTGTTTTATGAATGAGGATTGAGCAACAAACGGGGAAGATAAAGCAGTGGGTCCTTTGACACTTTCCTACAGAAATGTTCATTCATGGTTGATGATTGAGCAACAGACATGAATAATAAAGCAGTGGGTCCTTTGAAGCCTTGCTCTCTTTTCTATGAAGATATCATGCGGCAGCTCACCTTTTTTTCTCCTTTGAAACCGTGATAGTGTTGTGTACACCTTTGCATACCATATGGCATCTTTGAGGGAATTCACCTGGTTCTTAACGATATCCATTTGACAGTCCAAGGATAAATATATTACAATGTTGCGTTGAAGGAATGTTGCCCATTGTGGCGCCCATTGTGGCTACTATGTTCGTGTATTCTTAGACATACATGTTGAAAGCTCTCAGTAATTTTGAAAGCATTCCACAAAAAAGTTTCCTTGAAACTCAGCCCAAGCCTTGGGCTTCAGAGTTGGGTCTATCCACTGAGTAAAGCCTTCCCCTCCAAGTGGAATTGCACCGGGAAGGTGCCAATCCTCCAGAAATTTATGGATATATATAACACATGTGTCTATATACTCCTTTTGTTTATCCTTCTTTTCCATAAAGTACAGCTCTACCTAGAAAGTGGGCGAGTGAAAAGGAAAAGAAGTAGAATGCTGATCTTTGAGGGCTTGTATGATTAAGGGCCACACATGTTGGCAAAAAGGATGATTGCCTGCACGCTGCCAAAGCTTCAATTTGCTCTACGGCATGCTTTGAGGCTATAGTAAACCCAGTATAGCTGCTTATGCGTGGGCAGTGATGATGACATAAGCATTGCTTTGCTTGCTAGGTATGTCTACCTTTTGTTTTTCAAAATTTTTTTGTTAGAATTCCGGACTTCAGAACAAAAAACTGAATTTGTACAATTGGATATATTCCAGTCTTACAAAGGTATATAATAAACCAATGGAAACTTACACAAGATTCAGGGTCCAAGCAACAGCGCCTGTGATAGACTGAGATGTCATGATGCTGCCTAGCTCCATTAGCTAATACTGAAGAAACCAATCTCTACAATGATCGATAGCCAAATAAAGAGTGTCAAGCCTCCGAAGCCTCGGCCCCCTCTCCCACCAGAATGCTATATTCAGCAGGACTCGACTCAACTTAAACCAGCCATCAGTCTATACTCTCTTTATCCCTGAAGTTTATGTACTTAGACTCGACTCAACTTAGACCAGCCATCAGTCTATACTCTCTTTATCCCTTGTAATCACTCTCCCCTTAAACTTAATAATAAATTTTTTGCTCTCTAGGACTTTCTCTGACCCTATCCCATGTTTGTATGGCGTTCCTTCTTAATTTGATTCGAGTCCTGACTTATTTATGTAGTCAGCTATACGGATTCCTTGGGAAATTTGAGCAAAGAAAGTCCTTGTAATTATTCTCCCTTAAAATAAAATAGAAAAATTGGCTCTCTCCTCCTTTTCAGGACTTCCTATTGCCCTATAAGGAACCTGTTCAAGGTTTTTGGATATATATCCTTCCGTCCTGTTGGTGGGTTCTTTGACATAAGTACGGGGAAAAGCGTTTTTTATGGAAGTCAGGGAGAGTGCCAAATCAGTGAATATGTGTAATTCCTGTTTTTTGCAAAATTGGTAATCGGATGCTGTGGTCTGTGCAGGTTCACTTTTTCGACTCTGTTCTTTTCACACAGTAAGCATCTTAACCATTCCACACTTGGGAGTTACGGCTTATGGAAAGAGAGAGTGTTGGGTGAATTAACTGATCAGCACTTCATTTGATATGCAGGAGAGGATCCCCGAAGTTGCCTTGGTCGAATTGCTTTGATTGTGTGGCTATTTGTTGTGTTGATAATCAATTCAAGCTATACAGCAAGTCTCACATCAATCCTAACAGTTGAGCAGCTTACTCTTGGCATACAAGGACTTGACAGCTTACTCCAGACAAATCTTCCCATTGGCTTTCAAACAGGATCGTTTGTTCAAAAATATCTAACTGATTTAGGTGTAAGCTCAGAAAGACTGAAGAATCTGAGCTCACGGGAAATGTATAAAACAGCACTCGACATGGGCCCACATCACGGGGGAGTGGCTGCAATTGTCGATGAGCTTCCCTACATTCAGATGTTCCTATTTTATCACTGCGAAAATTATTCAATCGCCGGTCAAGAATTCACAAAAAGTGGCTGGGGGTTTGTAAGTAGCGAATCGTTACTAACCTGTCCGATAATTCTGAGAAGTTTAATATTTATTGTTGGAATCGAAGAAAATGAAAGGTATTACCGGTGGCGAGGCGTGGGGATGACGTGTATGCGTGTATTTAAATTCTTGACCCCGGAAGAAGATTCTTTTCTTGGTACTGAGATCGTAAATGAGACTTTAAGATCACTTCCTCGAGAACCTTGAAAGAAAACAAACCTAGAAGAAGTGAGAATTCTATTTGCAGAAGAACGAATGAACGAAAGAGGATAGCAGCTTGGAGTAGCATTGGAATACTCATTTTGTAATGATAGCTCTTCTTTTCAATGTTTGCAGTAACATGGCTGTCGTGACTGTAATGAGCTGTCCTTGCATTTGGAGCAGGGCTTCCCTCGAGGATCACAGATTACAGCCGACGTGTCGGAAGCGATCCTGAATATGTCACGGAGCGGGGAGCTACAGAGGATTCAGAAGAAATGGATCAACGACAGTTCGTGCGGGAGCAACCAGGGGGCGGAGGCATTTCGATTGGATTTGAAGAGCTTCTGGGGGCTCTTCTTGGTAATGGGGATGTTATCGATAGTGTGTCTGTTGGTGTATATGGGGAGGTTGGTGTGGGAATTCAGGCAGATTGCGGCGTCAACAGGGCGTGGGAAGACGTGCAGGGAGTTCCTCAAGTTCGTAGCAAAGACAGAGAACCATGACAGGAAGAAGTCCGAGGAGAAGAACAAGAAGCATAAGGAGAACAAGTAGAGGAACAACAAAACGTAACTACCCAATACCCATTTCTCAAATCTTTCTGTAATCAATTCTTCTTCTTCCAATTAACATTCGAATGCTTCTTCATCTCTTCCTCCAGCTGCTTTCAAAACAGGCCCTTGTCAAATTCCATTCCGAAGCAACCGCGCATGAAATCAGCAGCAAATTCAGATACATCCTCCAGGAGAAGAAGAAGAAGAAGATTACCACTCCAAAACTTCGTCTGTTTCAGAAGAAACCTTTATGCACCAGTTCCAATCCGAGCTTTGCAGCAGCAAACACGTCTATCTTCTTCAGGAAGAACATTGTTTCCAACTCACTCGACGATTCTTCGTGTGCTACTTAATTTCTGAGTAGTGAATGAGTAGTCCAGAGTCTTCATGAGAACAAACAAGTAGTCTGTCTACAAGCATCTCACTACTGAAATAAGTTTCATCCTTTCTCAACCTCTCCCACTCGAAAAGCATCAACAACATTTGTATAATCTTTTTTACGAGTCAAAACAACATCTCGGTGATTCTCTTCCCAAAGAACATTTATTAATATCTTCCAAAAGAAACATTTGTGCACCCAGAAGCAGCAGCTTTGCAGCAAAGACATATTCTGAAAGGAAGACAAGAAGAAGAAGAAAATTGTTCCCCAACTCTCTTGTGACAATTCATCCTGTGCTACCTCATTTCTGAATAGTGAATACAACTCCTATGAGAACAAATAAGTAGTCAAGAGTCCTATTAGCAAATTACTACTGAAACAAATTTCGTCCTCTCACTCTCGAAAAGCATCAACAACATTTGGAGACATTTTTTACAAATCAAAAGTCTGGAAACAACATCTCGGTGATCTTTTCCAAAAGAAACATTTGCTGCATCCATTTCAATCCCAGGTAGCAGCTTTTGCAACAAACACAGACATCCTGAAAGAAAGAACAGAAGAGCAAGATTGTTCCCCAATTCACTTACGGCAGCTGCATCCATTTCAATCCCAGATAGCAGCTTTTGCAACAAACACAGACATCCTGAAAAGAAAGAACAGTAGAGGAAGATTGTTCCCCAATTCACTTACGGCAGTTCTTCCTATGCTTCTTCATTTCTGCCATCTGTGAATCCAATACACTGCTTCCAATAACATACTAATCATCAATCAGGTTGATGAACCGTGAGAACTAGTCTACAATTGCTCACCAATATGGTATTGAATAGGGAAAACCTTTTATGGCATCAAGAAGTTAGTTTAATTCTCTTTCACCCTCTCACATTCTAAAAGCAGCAACCCAAGTCTTTCAAAATTCCCCCTCCTTGCCAGATTGTTGCCCTCCCTTTATGCAAAATTTAATAGGGTAAGATGCTTCTCATATGAACAAATCAATCAAAATTACTATGAGAAGTAACATGGACGCCTCTCTCTCTCTCTCTCTCTCTCTCTCTCTCTCTCTCTCTCTCGTGCACGTGCGCACTCGCACACACAAACACACGCACACGCACGCGTCGACTCCAAGATAAGGTTGCTCTTCAGCAAGAGTTGTAAGTATATAATGCATTGGCCATCTATTAAGATTATAGTATGGCTTCAAGGTCATCTTCATCCCTTGCTAAAAGGTTAGGTCTTCTCTTACTAGGATTAGGTAGAGTGACTCCATAGATATTTTATAGTTCTTGTAAAAGTTCATACTTTTATGCTAGTTGAGAAAGATAAAAACATAATAATCGAAAAAGAAAACAAGAAAAGGGGTGAAATGGAGTGCTACAATTGGAAAGGAATTCATGTGTGTGTTTAAACGTGTGTGTGTGTGTGCATGTGTGCGTGTGCGCATTTTAAGTCTATGATTGTATTGAATGCTTTCTTTCTAATGAAATAATTGATATTTGTTATAAAACGGAACAGAGAACACTCTTCAGCATATGCTCCTTGAGTTACTTCAAGGTTGGGACCCACTACTTGCATACATCCAAACAATGTGCGCATGGGTATACACATGTGTCATAAGTCCCAATTGCTCGTTATCATAGTTCAATAGAAATCCAAGACATGGTTGAAGTGAAAGAACATTCTTGATACAATATATGGTTGATCATCAAGTATCCAATACTTAAGTTACTGGTTTGAGGTCATTGAGCATTTGCATACTCTATTGGCTTCCTCAAAGTAACCACAATCTTCTTTAGTAGTTATAGGGATTGCCTAGCATCGAGAAGGTCACCTTCACAACAATTGAGGCTCAAACTTCTCATAAAGCAATCTGAGCTTACATAGACCCGCCTTTCAAATCTCTTTAATCCCTTATAATTCTAGCTTCAATTTAATATAAGTATGTATGACCAAGTTATGTTTGTTTTCATGTTCTACCCATGAACCCTCTAGATAGGTCTAGAGGATGTGCACAATGCATGTGTGCTAGCCAAATTGCTTGGCTCACACCATTTCATCTCTTGTACTCGACATTTTTAGTGTGATTCAAAGAATCACAAAGGGACTATTTATGTCAAATGTCAAGCTTTATTCATCATATCTATAACAGCTAGAACCCATTCCAATTGAGGAAATGCATTTGTAGTAACAAAAGCATGCCGAGGTGATTATGAGCGGCCTCCATTTCCTTCGATATAATGCTCAATTCCTGTTGTATTAAACACTCAATTTAGACTATAGATCAATATCCACATTTTCAAACTAAAATTCACTATGTGACACCTATAGGTACCATATGTCTCCTATTCCAATCCTTCATTAGTCTCCTTGTAGCATCATTTAGTTGATAAGCATTCCATCCTCCAACTTTTCTTGCTTGAGGACAACTAATAACAACATGGAGGATATATTATTTGACTCTTTTGAACTTGAAAGCCCTCGAATAAGTCCATAAGGCTCTAGCTCTTATCAAAAACCCAATTCTTTTGTAGCTTTTCTAGCACATGCAAACACTTGTGTCACGCTACCATCCGCCAAACACTTCTTACCTAAGGACAAATCATAAAGAGGATGATGATATCTTCTTTGACTCTTTCGACTTTCCTATCTTTGAAACTCTCAAATTAGTATGTAAGGCCTGATGTAAGATCATCCAAAAGAGTGTAGACTGTTAAATAACATGGATCATTTTAGATCCAAAACCCATTCTGGACATGGTACTAGAAATAAAATCCTAGTGAGCGATATCAAAGGCTTTTGCAACATCCACTTGCATAATCAAAACATCCTATGAAGTATATTTTGCATATTCTATTGCAATCAGGGCATTGGAAATGTTGTCATTGATCTGACTCCGAAGTACAAACCTGAATGCAATCCATGATGCAAAATCCCCTTAACTCTCTACACAATCATCTTAGCAAGGAGCTTATAAATGATAGGCATCAGAGTGATTGGTCTCCAATCAGAGTGAGTTTCACACACATTTCTTGGGGACCAATTTCACCATGCCATGCTTCCAAGCACGAGGAAGGTGCTGCTTTTGCCAGGCCAAATTAATCATTTTCAAAATAATATCTTTCAACTCAGCCTAGAAAGCCACAAAAAATGCCAAATGTGCTAAAGCACCATCAAGTTCAGTGTGGCTGAAAAGGGCTTTTCAAGATCTATAGCAACATCAGAAGACATGATCGGAGTGACACAATCCTGAACACACACACACACACAGAGTCCATGTGTGTGTGTTTGTGCGCATGCCCACACATGCACCAATGTAAGAGTGTGTGTCCGTGCATGCATGCATGTGTGTGTTTGTGTGTGTGTGTGTGTGTATTTGTGCGCATGCCCACACATGCACCAATGTAAGAGTGTGTGTCCGTGCATGCATGCATGTGTGCATGTGTGTGTGTGTGTGTGTGTGTGTGTGTGGGTGTGTGTGTGTGTGTGTGTGTGTGTGTGTGTGTGTGTGTGTGTGTGTGTGTGTTTGTGAACATGGGCATTGTGATGAAAAATTTCAAGATGAGGAATAGAAAAAGTCAATTTTAATAACATGATTAAAAAATCCAACTCTAAAAAGATGAATGTGGCCAATCAACTTATAAAATGAAACAACCGAGCGTAGAAGCAAAATGGCAGGGTAGAAGGAAAACCTTATGACAAAGTCATCGATCATCCACATGCTTTGGTGGCTTACTCAAAGTAGTCATAGCCTTCTCTAGCCTCCACTAGGTACTACTGAGATTGCAACTTCTTTAAAGCATTTTGAGCTCAACTAGACCCACTGCTTATCCAATGTTACATGGCTTATTCATTAAATAAAGTAGGTCCTAATGGCCAACACATAAATTGAATTGCTTTGTAAGAGGATAATGACTGTACCCCCTCATTGCATAGATATTGCTGGTGGTGTATGTAGACTTCGTATCGAGAGCGGCAGAGCAGAGCGACTACCCCATGGAGAGGTGCATATGCACATTGTGTGACATGCAGGAGGTTGAGACAGAGGAGCACTTCATCTTCACGTGTCCTATTTACTATGAGATCTGAGGGCGTTTCTACTACCTCTTCAAAGACAGCTATGGGATTTTGGCTCGATTCCTCTCCTACCCAGACCAGTGATGTTTAGCGGGTTTCATTCATGAGGTACTCAGACACCGTGAGAGGATACTTTGAGCATGGAGATAGGAGTAGACTTTTTCCTTGGCTGATCCCTCTCAGAGCTCTATCATGGAGTTTTTTCAGTCATATCACAACATGGACCCACATGAGACGAGGCCTTGACATGACCAGGACCTAGAGCTTGTGACCCGCCAGTTCAAACAGAGGGTTGACACACAGATCACACTTGGGGACATCCCCTACCTGTTTAGAGTAGGATACACATGGTATAGGGAGGGCAAGGGAGTGCATGGATTTGGTGGCATAGTAGTTTTATACATATCATCTCTCATAGGGATGATCCTTGTGGAGAGAAGCAACCCACATGCCAGATTAATCTAGATCAGGATCGAAAGCACCTGCTCTCCATATATTTTTATTGCAATTTGCTACTTTCTTTTGAAGACACCACATGTTGCTAGGGAGCTTCAAGAGGATGGAGAGATATTTCAATACACCATCCTATACCAGGATATCATGGATTCTTCAAGTCGCAAGGAGTTCCTCCTTCTTGGAGACTTCAACGCTAGGACCACCAACCACCAGGTGCCAATCATTTATCTTTAGCATGACTTGATTATGTTTCTTGACATCGATATACATGAGGTAGCTTTCTCACACAAGTATCTAAAGATCGTCAATCCCCAATCATCTCATATGGGCATGCTTTTATTGATATGGGGAGGATGCATGATTTGATCATACACAATGGTCTATAGAGATGGCCATTCTCTGGTGGGTACTGCGAAGCTGTCTCAGATCGAAACGCTAACCTTTGCTAAAGTGTAGCATCTGACGACTCCCACTACAAATGCAATGTCCGGTCTAGTAGCTATCATAGCATACATAAGACTCCCAACCGATGATGCATAAGGAACCTTGGCCATCATGGCTAGATCCTCATCTAATTTGGGACTATCTATCTGACTCATTTTCACATATGGAGGCAATGGAGTACTTAATGCCTTCCCCCCCTCGATATTGAAACACTGCAACACCTTTGCAACATACTTCTTCTGTGAAAGACAAAGAAGTTTCCTATACCGATAATGTGTGATGCGCATACCAAGAGTATGACCTACAGGTCCCAAATCCTTCATGTCAAAGGACTCAGGCAACTTGGCCTTCAATGCATCTAGCTCATAAGTGTTCTTGCTAGCCAATAGCATATCATCCACATTAAAATGCCAAGAGTATCAGGCTATCCTCCTTAGCCCTTTTAGTGTAGAGGCAGTGATGAATCTCACTTCTTTTGAAACCATGGGACCGAATGAAAGCATCAAACTTTTGATACCATTCTCTAGGCGCTTGCTTAAGGCTATAGAGACTCTTTTTTAGCTTTCAAAACAAATTCTCTTTGCCCTTTTCTTCAAAGCCTTTCGACTGTACCATGTAAATTTCCTCATGCAAATCCCCATGCAAGAAAGTTTTCTTGGCATCCATCTGCATAAGCTCCATATCCTCTGTTGCCCACAAGTCCAAGTACACATCTAAGTGAGGTCATCTTCACAGTTGGAGGAGAAGATCTCATCAAAGTCCACACCCTTCTTTTTCTTTAACCCTTTAACAACCAAATGGGTCTTGTACTTAGGCATATCATCACCTGTGACCATCTTGTAGACCCATTTACATGGCAATGCTTTCTTTCCATGTGGTAGAGAAACTAAGTCCCAAGTCTTTAATTTCACGAGTGAATTCATCTTTGATTGCATAGCACACTCCCACTTGTGTTGATCCTCCCGCATCTTACCCTCTCTATAGCAAGAAGGCTCCCCATAATCAGTAAGCATCACATAGTCTACCCTTGGAACAAATCTCTCAAGCGATCCAAACACTCTAGATGATCTTATCAAGGGCATTTCAGCTTGATGTCCCACCTGCATATTAGCCACATTTGGCTCATCATTTCCACAATAGATGATCCATCATCTGCCCTTGATTGTGTACCTGTGGGATTATCGGGTGGCACCATTTTCTATAGATTTGGTACATGGACAGCTTGCTGTCTATTTGCTGTCTATCAACATGTGCAGGTGGATTCACATCCTGAAAAGTGATTCTCCTCATTTCCACATCCCTCATGGGTGTCTTATGCATCTTCTTCTCATTGAAGACACATCATGGCTTCATATGATCTTATTTGCTTCTAGATCCCAGAGACGATAGCCCATCTCTCCACTTTCACCATAACCCAAAAAGATGCATTTTCCAGACTTAGGATCTAGCTTCTTCCGAACCTCTATTGAAATATGTGCATATGTCTCACACCCAAATATATGCAAATGAGAGTAAGAGGGCTTCCATGCCTCTTCAGAAATACCACCATCCAAACTCTTAATAGGTAGTCTATCGATCACATGCACTGCAGTCTTTATTGCCTCTACCCAAAAACCACCAGAAAGACTTGCATTGGAAAGCATACATTGCAACTGTTCCTGAATAGTGCGGTTCATCTATTTTGCAATTGGATTTTGTTCTGGAGTACAAGGAGACATGAGCTCCCTCTTGATCCCACGTGTATCATAGAAATGCTAAAAGTCATGAGCAAGATACTCTATACCATTATCAGTCCATAGGCATTTATTTTAAGTGTTCTACCTAACTGATTTTTAAGCCAGCCATTTCTAAAATACCTGGAACACATCACTCTTTCGAGCTATAGCAAAGCCCATACTTTCCTAGTTGCATCATCAATGAATGTCACATAGTATTTAGTCTCGCCTAATGACCGTGTAGGCATGGGACCGCATACGTCTGAATGCACCAAATCAAGAATTTCAAGCTCTTTCTTTTTCCTTCTTTTATGGGATGATTTAGTCTACTTCCCATAGAGACAATGCTCACAAAATTCAAAGTTATAAAAACTTAAATGCGGTACATAACCCAAATGACATAAGAGTTTCATTCCATTCTGGCTCATATACCCCAACCGGCAATGCCATAAAGAAGTACTTGGTTGCTTGGTTATTGCAACAGCATGATCAGACACCCCTGATACATGTAAGGGATACAATGTCCCACACTTGACACCTCTTGCTATAAGCATAGAGCCCTTTTAAATTTTCCAACTTTGAAAACCAAAGGTGGTTTGAAAACCAGCATCATCTAGTTGACCCGCTGAAATAAGACTCTTGGTCAGCTTAGGCACATGTCTCACATTTTTCAAAACAAATGCAGACCCATTTGCAAAAGAAAACTTTATGTCACCTGCTCCCACTATGTCACATGCATAGTTATGTCCAAGATGCACACAACTTGTCTTTCCACTATTATAAGTGGAGAATCATTCCCTATGGGGAGTAACATGGAATGAAGCACCAAAATCCAAAATCCAATCCTAGGATTATGAATCATCTGAAGTGGTAAGGAAGTCTATAGGTAGACTAGACATGAAGAGAATGTCATTGTCACTATTATCAATGAGACTACATTGATCTTCTCAATCTTCACTTTTCCTTTGTCCTCCCTTGGACTCTCTTTCTTCTTATTTTCACCCCAATTTGCATTCTTTTTCTTATCCTTTTTCTCTCTTTTCATCTTGTAGCAATCCTTTTTCATGTGGCCCTTCTTGCCACAATAGTAACACTTCAATGCTCTATGCCCTGGATTTACTATGAGACTTTCCCATTTCTTGGGACTTCCCCCTAAACTGTGATCTACCCCTTTGTGCATTTAAGGCTGCATCTTGCTTGTTGCCATCCATAGATTTTTGTCTCATCTTCTTGGCCAACAAGCTACCCACTCCACCAAGTGCAGAGTTACTGATAGCTATACAGAAGGTATCCCATGAGGATGGCAATGAACATAAGAGGAATATTACCTTAGTCTCGGCATTAAAACTCATCTTTGAGCATGAAGCTGTCTGAAAATAATATTGAATTCATACAAGTGAGAAGCAGTGGAGACCCCTTCCTTCATCTGTAGCTCAAACAACCTCTTCATGAGGTAAACTTTATTAGAGGCAGTTTCCTTCTCATAAGTGGCACATAATTTCTTCCACAAATCTTTCGTAGTTTTCTCATTTAATACTATGAAATAGACTAACTCTACAAGATGAAGTCTAATAGTAGACTTTGTAAAATGCATCCAACTCATTCTAATCATCCTCAGACATATCTACAAGCTTAGCCTCAATCCCTGACAAGGGTTTAATCTACTTCTTTTGAATAAGCACATCCTTTATTTGTTCTTTCCCACAAAGAAAAGTTTGTCCCATCAAACTTTTTAATGCTAAAAAAATCCTTTTTAGACATAGAAGAGGATGCCATGATGCAAATGAACAAAATCCCAAATGTTAGTACCTACAAGAGAGAAATCACACCAAGAGGATGCCATGATGCAAATGAAACAAAATCCCAAATGTTAGTCCCTGCATGAGAGAAATTGCACCAAATATAAGGTGCACTCAAATGTGTATGCCAAAATGGAAGGTAATATCACCAAACCTCAAAGGCTCAAAGCATAAAAATGCATCTGACTCATGTGCATATACTCTACATCCATATGAGCAAATATGGCCCAAAAGAAAATGCCAACTACAATGGCAAAACAATGGCAATCCCAATGCCAATAAGTGCCAAAATGCCTCAAGCATAAATGTTGTCCATGAGCATATGCATCAATGTTGTCCTCAAGCATAAAACATCAATAAAGCATCCCACAAGGAAATCTAGGCCTATCAATGCATCCAATAAGAATCGTAATGCATCCAAATGGCATGTAAAGCATCCACTACAACCCAATGCAAACCACAAATGAGTGCATACAGCTCAGACTACAACTAGAGTGATCTGCATAAGGTATATCCAAAGAATCACAACCTTATAGCAATGACCGCTAGTGAAAATAGAGCCTCGAATGCCTCAAAGTAGGGGCATCACTGCATGATCAAACTCAGCAATAAAATTTGCAAATATCTCTCTTCTTCCACAACTCGAAAATCTCATCCAAGAATGGAGTAAGAGTCAGTCAACCCTTGCATTTACTTGCAAAAATGAACCTTAGGAAACTTAACCTTAGCCAAAATGCCACGTGGCATTTGTGTAGAAATTTCAAGAAATCTACAACAACAGAGAAGAAGAAGGTCGACTCAAAGAATACTTCACCAAATCGCTCAAGAATTTGCAGATAACAGTTAGGGCCCGTCCCCATTCCACCAAAATAGACAAATCCAAAAATGGTGGCCTGTGCGAGCGGGTCTAAACCACGGGCATCCAGATGTAGGAAGAGCTTAAAGAGACAAAACTTCTCCAAATCTCCATAGAATCGGAAGTAGCTTCACAGGTAGAAGTTCCAGACCACTCCAAATCCACCAGGAGTGTCGGAACTACAAATAGTGGTCTCTATGAGCCGGCCCATCACACGAGCGTCGAAATATACAAGAGGATCAGAAACTCAATACAGATTGTTTTCTTGCTCCCAACTTAATTAGTTGTTGCTGGCTACTCATGCTGCTGCCCTCCAAGTGCAACTTGTTGCTTATAGCAGTAGAATCTCTCCAAAACGCAACTCGTTTTTTGTCTTTTGAAGGCCTAAAAACAGCAAACCACAAGTTGGAATCATGCTGTAGCAAGTCGTTTTTGCTTCCCAAGGGATAATAGATCACCTCCCGCTCTTGAATCAAGCCACAAACTATTTGGAAAGGAGGGGCAGCTTGTATTATACACAGCAAATAGCAAAAACGACCTAGTATATGTCAAAATACACCTCCCACGGGCAACCCATGGGTAGTAGGAGACTCCACGTAGCAACTACAGGCAAAGATAACCCTTCTTGGGCTAGAAACAAGCTCTAGGAAGCAAGCAATGGGCTAAAAATCACTGCTGCATCAAGAAAAACGAGATTCCTTCCTCCGTTGCAAAGCCACAAGCGAGTAGAAGCTCTCCCACAAGCTAAAGCAAAGGGTGGCAAGAGGGCAAGGCTCTGATTCCAATTGAGAGTGCTCTCAACGGAAGCGGAATGGAAGAGGGTGAGACTGAGGGAGAGCCACACAAGTTTTTGGTGGGTGTAGAACACCCTAATCTTCTATGTCATCCATATATATATATATGTGTGTGTGTTTGAGTATTGTACATAAATGGTGTTAAGGCAAAGTGGCCTTTAACCCCCACAGATGGTTTGTAGATCATCGGGATACAAAAGGATAGATTGCCACCATTTCAATATAGCCTTTAGGCTCCATCCATTCTGCTTGCATGTCACGAGGTGAACCAAGACATCAAAGGGGATCTCTTACATCTCTATACATTCAAGAACTAGTTAGAACCTACTGAGTTTTTTATGAAACTTAGCTTTTACAGAGATCATTTCTTATAAATCCCAGAGGATGGGTTCATTGAACTACCATGCTACACCCACATTCATCTCCCACATGCATTTAGGATCACGGTTGGTCAGTTTCAAGTATCTTCACATATGCTACGGGTTGAGACAGGATGATCAGAAGGCATCCCATGCAAGAGATAGGCTTGCACTTTATGTAATATGCAAGAGACTGAGACTGAGGATCACTCTGTTTTCAGATGCCCTATATACTATGAGATTTGTGGATGAGACCATTGCCTTTCTAGTCCTAGCTTCGGCCCAGTCAAACGATGGGTGGCTATTTTCCTCCTTGAGGCAAAGAGACATAGAGATCAACTCATATAAGTACAAAGGAAAGCACATGAGGGACCAGCCAAGCCTAGTCAAAACAATGTGAAGGGTCTTTTCTCCAGTGGCCCAAGCCAGGAACAGTAGGGAATCTGACGCAAAAGAGAGCATACGACATGACTCACCAGATCTAACTCTAATTGCACACTCACATGAGGGCTGCATACACACCTCTCTTTTTGACATGGGGAGATGGACCATTGGATTTCACGATACCACTTGTCAGTAAGAGAGCAGAGGACATGACTCACTAGATTTGACTCTACTTGCACACTCACATGAGGGCCGTATACACATCCTCTCTTTTTGACATGGCGAGACAAACCACTCTATTTCGCGATAGCACTTGTCAGTAAGTGGGCCATGTCATGGATACTATAGAGGAGGAGGACGGATGGACTAGACACAGACCGAGCGATAACAATGTTCTATCAATGATTTTCTCTCTCTATGCTAGCCTTCGCCAGATCCAGAGCCACTATCAGACAAGCTCCCTTATCTCTCCTCAGTTGTCATGTCATGTTGGTCCAGCACACAGCATACACAAGTCCAACCATGCAAGGACCGGTGACAAATTGACCTGATGACTCAGGATTCCCTTTGGTGTTTACTCCCCCTTTGTGGGTTTCATAGCCATAGCACGATGTACTACTTTTATTTATAGGGGTGCCTATTTTAGTAGCCCCACCCTTAGGTTTGATTGTATGTGGCTTCTTTTAAGTCTCATAGACTTGGGTCTTTGTAGATGTTAATAAACTCTTTCTCTCTCTCTCTCTCTCTCTCTCTCTCTCTCTCTCTCTCTCTCTCTCTCTCTCTCTCTCTCTCTCTCTCTCTCTCGATCTCGATCTCAATCTCAATATCCATCCATCCATCCATCTCTCTCTCTCTATATATATGTGTGTGTGTGTGTGTGTGTGCGCATGTGCACACGCTTGTGCGCCCCCCCTCCCCACACACATGCACACAAGCACACGCACACGCATATATGTATACATATATGTATATGAATGTGTATGTGCATATGGATGTGTAAATGTATATGTATTGTATATGTATATGTGCACGTGTGTGCATGCGTGTGTGTGTGTGCGTGCGTGCATGCACATGTGTAGTATATATCATCTCCTTGAAAGAAGGCATATTTAATCACATCTACTGATTCATATTTCTTTTATTTCTTTAATAAAAGGGATACCTAAATATAACAAATCCCATAATTGTGTACTCAATCCAGTTTGTGTTTGACATCGTTCTCACTCTCTCCAGCAAGTAAGCAAAGGGTTGCAAGGCACATATCTTAGGAATAGGTAAGCTTGTTGCTCATTGAAGACCCTTATTGCTAAGAAAGGGTATTAGGAAGACAACATAGGAATGTAAGGCTTAGGAGGAGCTTCTCTATAAGATTATGGATTGTTTTTTTTTTCTAAAGATCATGGATTGTTTCTTAGGTGCTTGATCATCATTGCAAGGAACTATGCGGACCTTTTTATTTGCAAATAAAATTGATGCAAATAGATAGTTATAAAATTCACAAAGCTACATCCATATTAGGTGCCATGATATCTAGCTTCATTGAGGTTTGGTGGTCTATTGAAAACAAATCACAAGACAGAGTTAGTCCTCTTATTTGTTTGTTCTAGGCAAAAAAAGTTTTGTGTATTATGTCTTAAAAGACACGAAGTATACACTTGAAGTTTTGATTACATATGGTTCAAGTAGTACATTTGTAAAACTAAAAATATACGAGAGAAAGAAAATGGAGACCATACATCACCTTTAGACAAAGGGCCTATTGATTTAGCTTTGAAGTCCTTGATCAATTCCTTACCATCTCGATACATAGCCCTTTTTCCTTCATTTCTAGCCACCTTCACCTTTGCAAACTTTGAGGCTTTGCTCTTCAGTTTTTTTGTATTATGTCTTAAAAGACACAAAGTATACACTTGAAGTTTTGATTACACATGGTAAGTAGTACATTTGAAAAGCAAAAAATATACAAGAGGAAGAAAATGGAGACCATACATCAGTTTTAGACCAAGTATCTATTGATTTAGCTTTGAAGTCCTTGATCAATTCCTTGCCATCTCAGTAACTAGCCCATTTTTCTTCATTTCTAACCGCTTCACCTTTGCAAGCTCTGAGGCTTTGCTCTTCAGCTAAGTTCTTCTGAGTTCCTCTACAATCCACACTAGAAGTCCTTTCAACTTATTGGATTGTCTAAGAATCCATGTTCTTTCCTCTCTTGTGAAAAATTTGAGAATCCCATGAGATCCATTCTGTCTAGTGTTAGGCAGGGTTGGTGCTACAGTTACAACATAGGAAAGATGCTACTCTAATTTTTTGCATTGCAAAACAAAAAATGATAGTCAACAGGGACCCCCCCATTCTTGCGATGCTAATGGCACCCAAACATAGAATTTGTTGGGAGGGAAATTTTTATATTATCTTTTAAGGAATGAAATTGATTTTTAGTTTGAAGTTATCTAAGCAAACTTCAAAGATTTATGATCAATTCTTTGTCTGTGAAAAAACTAGTCTAGAGCAACAACCTAGTAGAACTTTGGCTAAAGATGCACGTCGGCCAAAGGGAGACCTTCCATGGCTCATTCTGAGTAAGACTAGCTTGTTTGACACTCTAGAATTACGTCTAACCCCCTAGGCTGGACGATGGAGTTCACTCCAAAGGGGGACCTTCTACAATCTGAGTAAGACCAGCTTGTTTGATACTCTAAAATTGCATCAAATCCCCTAGGCTAAGCGATGGAGTTCAACCCAATAGCTAGGAGTGGGAGCACAAGAGGAGCAAAAGTACTTTGAGTTAGTTCGATGTATTTTTGATGTCACAGTTCGATCAGGTTGATTTAATGTCTCCTTTTCATTGGTTCTAAGATGCTTACTTGGCTGATGATTTTGTTTAACAAGAGCATGAAATTGTACTCCTCTCATGTCCATGTGTTTGGAAATAGTTGGAGCTCAATAGGGTCTACGTCATTTCTATGGTTATTTGTATATTCCCCATGAGAAAAAGGTGGAGAAACAAATGTATTTCTACAATTATAAACAACAATATAGTGTGTAGATGGAGTCTAATAGCTCTCTTTTTCACTTTTGAATAAACCCAATACATCTCAATTAAATAAAATCTTGTGGATTTATATGACTGATGATTCAATTTGTTAAAAAGGCATCGATGTGGTTGTAGAATGCGTGGGAAAATTGGTGTTAGTACACATGGCTAGGGTGTACATTCCTAAATAAGAAAATATAAACAATATCCAAAAGACGATAGAAAAAAGACATTCTTATGAGCTAACACTTAGAAGTGCCTCTGTATTACGATTCAAGATATTAAGTTCGTTCTCCTTGCTTTTTCTTTTTGCTCTACCACTAAAGAGGATTTTGGCCAAGCCCAGGCCATTAACCCAAGCGGAGGCCATTAACCCAAGCCGGTAATCACATGGATCATTGGCTACTTTGTTAACGGCTGCTTCAACACCTAGTTCAGATGTCGATCAACAACTCCACACATTCCTCGCATATCTCCATCCCTCACCACGAGGTAGAATTTCTCAGGCTCTAATACCAAATGAAAAACAAAAATCAATTTTTTGTACAACCAAAGAAACTTCACGAGTGATTGCAGCTGATTATCCTCCTAGCCAACATCTACAGAACCATATTCACGTTACAACACAACAACTCGATTTTGGTTCACGTGGTTTCTTTCTGCAAACCCCTGATTTCCTCAATGAGTCCAAAATGCCACATGTTGAATTCCTAAGGCCTTTCTTTGATGCCCTTTTACCCCTTCTTACGATATTTTAAATCATTTGCCGCTAGGCCCAATTTGCAAGTGGGATCACATGTGCCTTTGGCCTTTAGACTCATCTAATTACTGCAAATCACCTTCACTGATGACCTTGACATTAAAACCCTTTGACCATATACATTAAGAGCGATACAAACTCTTTTCAATTGTCGATCCTCTAAAGGGAAATGTGCACTGACCTTCCGTGGTCATGTTATCTCAACTTAAGCATAACAAATGGATGTGTGGAAGATGAGGTTGGTGACAAGAACAAAGCCAAACATAATACATGGCATGGTACCCTCCCTTCTAAGTTTCCACCATTATCAGGACCATGGAGATGATGCTTGGAGCTTAAGATCCTTCTTGTGTCTAGGTTGTGGCTAAATTAGCCTCTGTCTTTGCTACTCTAATCCAAATTAGAAAAAAGAGCAAAGGATTGATGTTTTAGTGCTCATGGTGGACTTGCTAGAGCATTTTGTCACCATACACTATCTAGGTCCCAACGGATGTTGTGGATCTCCCATCAAGATTGAAAGGAGGCGAGCCATGGAGATGTGTTAATCACACTTAGACTAGCTTACAACAGAACACTTGAGTTATGCTCACTATCTACTTTTTTATTTCAAGCCATGGAAATCACCAACTTTAAAGCAGATTCAGGCCTTGATATACGGCTAAACGCTCCTCACGAGCACCCAAGAAAATTGGCTCAATGCCAAGGACCAAATGATGACAACAAGGATGGTGCCACTAAGAAAGGCGGCCAAGTTGGCCTCACAACCTGTCACCAAGCCTAACTAAGACCATTGGTTCACAGACCACGAAAGCTAGGAGTTTGCTTGGATTAGCATATTACTATAAAAGACAGATTCGAGTATCCAAAGACGACTTGCAGTGTTTGAAGGCTTGTCTGACTGCCGCAATCTAGACAGAGGAGTGTACCCAAACAACTTATAGGGTACTTCAAGCTTTGACCGATGTAAAACATACACTCGGAAAGACGCCAACGATACGCGGCCAAGAGAGAAGAAGACCTAGGCTAAGGCAGGAGGAGTCAGCAAAATCCGGCTATGAAAGTAGGAATAGAATCGAAGCTAAGGATAGACAATCGACAGTGATAAGTGGGAGTCGCACAGGCCACCCAACAACAAAGAGCTCAAGGATGAAGAAGATCTAGCCACGTACATGACGATGCGCAACTGCATTAGGAAAAATCAGAGCTCATTTTGGGACCCTAAGAGAAATTGCTAGATGTCTTTCTTTTTTGCTTCAAAAATGAATAATATCAAAAAGCAAACTCACAAAGTACGTGTTCTAGGTAGACGTGCATTCAATGAGGATATCTGAGCTAGTTTATCATATCTGATGTAGGGTACAGAATTTGGTGTTTTTGCACGTCCGGAGCGGGCCAAAACTTCCAAAATGACTTTGAAACGTTGAAAACGGACAGTCGGAGGCCCGAAAAAAGGCCAAAAAAACCAACTGCGCAGAATAATGTGATTTGACAGGTCCCCAACTTGTCAAATTGCATTGTTCTACACAGTTGGTTTTTCGGGCCTTCGGCTATCTGTTTGCAGCATTTCAAAAGTAGATCCAAAGGTTTTGTCCCGCTTTGCGGCCGCGCCGATGAGGTCAAAAACGCCAAATTCATGCACCCTATGTCAGATATAATGAAGGAGCTTAGGTATGCTCATTGAATGCAAACTTGACGATCTTTCTTTTTTTCTCCTTTTTTGATTTTTTCCAAAGTTACATTGGCCCTCCATTGATTGGCAGAGGGCTATTTTCCTTCTAGGCTAAAAGGCCCCAAAATGAGCTTTGATTTTTCCTAATGACTACAACACTAACATTAGGAGCGAAGTAGTCTTGAGCTTGATCTGAGATGTCCTGAGGGACTTGACATGGAAGAGTCTTCGAGGCGGTGGTATGACGAATCTGAGTGTTAGTCCACAGAAAGTTAGGATTTTTAGCCATCCAACGAGTCCATCCATGGATCGAGCCACGAGCACATTCATCAACATAAAAGACATGAATCGAGTCCTAAGGATATACGTGCCTCGAAGCCTTAAATTATGAAAAAGAAGGCTTGCCCATGCTACAACGGTAAGAGCAAGGATCAAGCTACACCAACCGAACCACATGCTACAAGTTTTGCTCTATATTGGAGGACAAGCAATAACCTGTAATAGCTCGACCTCGTAGTGCCGCAGTAAAAAGTCGAACGCACGGCGATCATGTTCACTCATAGGTTCTAGCATGGAGTAGGTGGGCACCTGGCCCCAGTTCGTTGTCGAGCCACTAAAACCTGAGCGGTGAGTCCTATCTGGACCAGAACAATGCCACCACAACCCAAAAGTCCACTTGTACAACCAAATAGTCCCAAACTTGCCAAACCCTCAATTGGAGCAATAAGATCAATTTTTTTAACTTCAACTGTTGGTCGCACTGTTCATAGAGCCAAAACGGGGAGACCAAGACGAAGGCCACTCAAATCGGTAGATTTTGAACCAGCAGATGTGGTGCCGAAGCGACGACTATTAAGGAAAAGGCAACACAAGCAATCAAAGTGAAATTCTAGGACGTAAGGAAGCAAATGACGAGGATTCTTATAGCCATCTATAGAGATTTATGCGATTATGTAACATCAATGGTGCACCAACCAAGGAGTAGTATTACTTCCCTTATACCTTGACAAAGATAGCACATTGATGGTTTAACCGATTTCCAATTGCTTACTCCACAGACTGAAAAAAGATGTCCAAGGCTTTCCTTAGAAGGCTTAGACGAGAGATTAACGAGGATGCCCAAAGTAGGAAAAGAATGAGTCTATTGAAGCATGTGTGTTACCCTCATCATCAGCTAAAAAAACCACTGTGGATGACAAGTCAATGTACACTTGGTTAATCACAGGTTGCACCTAGGTGGATGTCTGATCCCCCAAAGATTGCCAACCCGACCAGAACGAGGAGAGTCATGAAGAAGATGCTTCATCCAAGAAAGACAAGATGAAGTCCAAGCTCTTGTAGGAACTAGGTATTTAAGGCAAGCCTGATCCAAATGAGAAGTGGTGCAACAATTGTTCTCAGTAAAGACATACTAAGGATAGCCTTAGACCAAGCATCGCAACACCTGTACCAAGATTGGACATGATGAGTCCGAGTGTTAGGACAAAAAAAACCGCATTGTGGATGTCCACCAAGTGACACAAGACACCAAAAGCCGAAAGATGAACACCCACAGAGGCCTAAGCAAGGATGCTGAGATTCATCCATTCTCATGTTTTCTATCCGAGTATGTCACGTTGAAGAAGAGCATAAATAACATTTCCTAATCATACGTTGCAAAAGCACCATTGGCTTATGAAGACAAGGTTGCAATTGACTAGCTCATTGTATTCTAAAGGAACTTCGACCAACAACTATAGACAATAAGCGACAACGGCCAAGCACACTGTAAGTTCGACCCACATCTTTTCATGATTCACCATCGGTTGGTGACTAGAGAAGTACCTTGGTCAGGTGCCTTGGCCTTCAAAGGACGACCTGGGCTCTCACTTCTTACTCTCATGGACAAACCAAGATCATTGGCCTTGGATGTAGAGAACTAGTCCACCTGTCCACCGATCCTCCATCTTGTCAAGCAGGTTCCCGACCCCACACCTCCTTCCAAGCCGACCCTATCTACTTCTAAGACAATCCCTCCTATCACCAAGCCATTCGCTCGTCTCTAAGCATGCCCTACTTGTCCCCGAGCCTGTCAAGCTAGTGCCAACTACCAAAGAGCCAACCAAGCCAATCCCCCTATGTCTGAGCCAAGTAAACCTCCCTCCAAAACTAAATTTATTTTTAACCCTTCATCATCGTGGTCTGTGCCTCTTCCTAGCTCCCCCCACTTCCTATGCCCCTACTTGCTACCAAAGAAAGCAATGTTGCGACTCCCTCGCCTATCAAGGAGAATATTGTTGTTTCAGCCCTCCAACTGAAGAGATTGCAGAGGAGCCTCACACCCCTCCGGATAACAACCAAGAGCCCAACAAGAATACCTATGCAACTGCAGAGTAGACCACAGAGGAGCCAACAGATGAAACCCTAGCCGAGCAAACCAAGCACAAGGGAGAGCAACCAAACAAAGTAGTCACCGAGCAAGGTTGCAAGGACATTGGAAAGGATACCAGATAGCAATCGGTTGTGGAAGCATCAACAGATCGTAAATGCAAGAAAGTGGTGTTCGAAGCCCACCTTGAGACTAGAACCCAATGAGCAACTGCAGGCCCTAGCTATTGTGCCTGATGTGAAAGGCAAGAAAATCCTCATTGAGTTGCCCGAGCTACCAGGCACAAGTCTGAAAGCTGCAGAGCTGAGCATTTATGGAGCTGAGCCCAAGACCAAGCAACTAGGTGACTCAAAACCTTGTTGGTTCCCTAATCCTCACGCAGTAGTATGGTTGCTTTCGCCATCTCGAAAAGTTCTTGCAGGAGAGGACATAGATCAACTATACTATTTCGACGGTGACTCCCTCCTAATGTCATCACGGCCAATTGGGGCCAGCTTCGTGAAGGGACTACTGCTTGCACCCTCCGACATGTAGTGAAGAACTTGGTTCCATCACTTACAATAAGTTGCGATAGTCCCTAGCATAAGCAAGTGGGTCCAACTTGTCCCCTACGTGCACTAATAAACCACTTCACTAGACAGAGCCCGTAGACGATTTACCACCTAAAATTTCCATTTATGATAAGGCCTGTCATAATTAAATTGATCGAGCAGTGAAGGATAAGGCCCAGCGAGACTAACATTCAGGGTTGAGCACCGAGCCATCATTGACAAAATCCAAGATTGGCCCAACCCACGATGGACACACTACCTGTATAGTAATTTCGAGCAACCTACAAGCGGGTTGAGAAGTTAACGGGCTTGGCAATAACAAAGGCCAATACTTACTAGATGTATGCAAAAGTCCTGGGGACAAGTGGATGAAGCCCACTTCCCAGTTCAAAAGATACAGGTACAAGTTCAAGGAGCTACGTATAGTTGATCTAAAGGTTGACCCAATCACTAAACAGTGGTCCAAAGGCTACCTCCAACATCCCGAGCGGGGACTTAGTTCACTTTACCCTTGGTCACCAGCACCAACACCTGGGCCCCCAGACTTCTTACGCAGGTTGACCTTGCCAAGTTCTTGGAGGTGCCTTGACCTTCTATAGCTCCAACTCTTCAAAGGCCCCTATTGTCCCTACAGCAGCGGGGCGGCCCCAGACTCCTAGGTGGCGCAAAATACATTCTGAGCCTCGCCATTGAGAGCCAATGATTTGGCCTCCGAGTTTTGGGCAGAGATTGACCTATGCAAGCTTGCAATCCTGAGGATTCCGATTCTAGTGAAGCCGAGGTGAAATGTTGGCCTCGAGTTACCCGGCCAACACTAGTTACGCCTGAGCACCCCAGCACCAATAATCCAAGTAATGTCACCGAGGAACCAATCGGAGCAATCTTGAGCACCCAGGACAAGCAAGCAAAGGCCACACATGTGGCCAATCTGTGGTAGCGTTTTACAAGATTCAAGGACCTAGCTTGGAAGCGGTTCTTGGAGCCGTCATCTAGAGTCCTAGGTCATTTAGGTGTTGAGTTTGATGTAGATTCATGTTGAATGGGCTTTTACTCACCCTCCTTTTGGTTTCATAATTCAGACTGAGTGGATCCAGGTTGGCTCACAGAGAGTGTGGTGCCTCAAGCCAAGGCAAGCGTCTGTGTCTCAAGTCATGAGTAGACTGCAGCTACAGATATTTGTACTAGATTCAGGCCTTTTTGTAATACAAGTATTAGTTTGGCATCTTGTTGTCCATTGAATTCTTGTAATGACTTGTATTTCCTTTATGCATGCTCCTCTACCCGTCTTCATACAATTTCGCCCACGCAACACAAACTCCGTGTTAGTTCTCAATGTCTAACTTCTACACCCAAGTAGGTCCCTCACACCAAGCAACCCCGGGAGTGTAAGGGAAAGCATCTTCCACCCAAGCACTAGCACTGTTTGCATTCGAGCACTAGGTTAACTAGTCAACTAAGGGGTGAGAGGAAATGACCGTCAACATTCTAATTGTCCCTCATTAACAAGGCTGCATACAACAAGTCTCTCCCTTAATGAGAAGAGGGTGGCTACTGCGAGCTGAAGAAGGGGGGCCAGAGTCCCTCATGGCTGACTTATGTAGGGGCTACAAGGGCTGCACTTGGAAGCTGAACAGCTAAGAATATGCTAGAAGCTGCTAAAGCTCTTGATGGATAGAATGGTCATTTAGTATGCTGAAACACTTCAATGGTCAGACTGGTTGGCCTGGTTAGCTTGTCAAAGGTCGCATTGACCCAATTGGTCAAAAAGCCAACACTGGAATAAATCAACACGTTAACTTTTTGACCAAAAACTCACCTCTGCATTGGACTTCATTTGTCGTCTACTACATTTGTAAATGCTACTGCTGCTCCTGCTGTATCACAGCTGCATACTCTTGGTGATGCGGCTCCACATCTATTTGCGCATAGTCCAAATCTGCAAGTGCATGATCCAGATCTTCAAGTGGCTATGGCTATACTGCATCCTGGCCATATGGCAGCCCTAGATCTATGGTAAGTTGCAGACAAAGGGACACAACATTATACATGCCCTTGGCAGAATAGTTGCGATTTGAGATACATAATCATTAATTGCATGTCCCAAAATTTGGCTGGGGGGCGGGCACGGTGGGGGGGGGGGGGGCATGCTGCTAATGTGTGGGACAAGGTCTTGGGGCCCAACATATTGGATAGGCTGTGGATACCGCAATAGGCTCACCAACTGAGGCTGTGAGAAAAAGAAGCCTAGCCAGGCTAGGGCTCACAATAATTGCACGTGGTCAGACTGAATGGGACATCTGCCTTCAAACTTACTTTGTAGGGCAAGATTGATCTGGTTCTCTCTTTTCTTTGCCTATGTTTGACTTCATACGTCAGGAAGGCCAAGTAATCTGTACCTTTCCTCATCTACAGCCACAGGGAACCTTTTTTTCCCCATCACACAATCATCCACATTTATTTAAGCAATCCTGTTCCATGCTAGTAATTTAATCATTTTGCTAAATTTGCATCAGAGCAGCCTTCAGACTTCCTTTTAACTATTATGGCTAAGTCTGACTGCCCCACTCCCACAAAACCACTTTCATCCTTCCCTGTTTCTGTTAAGAAGCCTTGTAACGCAGGCACCGGCCCCCAATCTAGTATACAGAATCCAAGTGCCTTATATAAAATTACAGCAAATACAAACTTCAAGATCTCATAAAAAAATTATCCAACATAATTCTAACAGAAAGCATTACCAGACATAATCATAAACATGAACAAGCTTACAGGACTGACGTCAGCCCCCCTTGGAGAGAATCTTTTCTTCGCAAAAGTTTACAAAATTTATGCTATCCAAAGAGAGGAAGTTTTTGGACAGGAGAATTGCAACAAGAGCACCGAGTCCATGCAACAATATTGACAAAAAGACCCAAAATTGATACCTTCTCCATGCAGAAACAGAGAGAATTTGTCAATGTACATATGCTCCAGAGGAGAGGTCCGAGTATTCGAAAGTGATTCTTCCTTCAAATGTGGCATAGCTTCATAATCATTATACTGCAAATTCCAGTGTGACATGGAAATCCTTCTAGAACCATTCAAAAACTCCCCACAACCGTAATTTACCAAGGTCTCCTTCTGGGGCTACTGTTCCCTCCATCTCCACATCAAAATCAACTCCAGGCATTCCACATTTAGGATTAATTTTCCTGAATGGCTTATTTATGTGCAAGTTACAGTAAGAAAATATTGTCTAAGGAATGACTAACGTTTAGGAATCAGTTGTCATCTGCAGTCATATGGCCAATGTATCTGATCTTTGGGCAGATTAGGATCGTTTTCAATTTGCAAATACAAGGCAAAAGAAGAAACATACAAATCAAGAGCATCACTACAGCAGCACCGTGAAAAGATGATGAGCAAAAGTGCTAGGAAAATCAAAGAATGCAAGACGAACACAAATTAAGAGGCTTTAATGTGATGCCCAAGACTTTGAGATGGCACTCAATAGGGAAACTGATAGCTCTCATAAGGGAAGGCTGAGTTAATTTGGTTCTTATCGAATGTACATTGTGATGCCTGTAAGAAACCCATCACTGATATTTTTTAGCGCTATGATGCGGAGTCTCTTGGGAACTTTTATCAGCTGATTGCGAATACTGGAAATGAGAGCAACTTGTCAATGCATCCAGTAATTCTGAAAACAAGAAATACCAAATCTGTCATGGAGGAACATTTAAGTCTACAGTCGAAGTTAGGTAAAGCTATTTTGAGTGGAACATGTGGGGACCTCTCAAACATGTGGCTGCTGACAAAAAAACAGCAAGATTTATTTATTTATTTTGTCTCTAAGATACCCACAAAGGAAATCAAATCTATGAGGAACAGGGTGATCATCAGATAGACAAATCAAATGAACTCAAAAGAAATTTTTCCTTTTCAATAATTTGAAATGCATATAATATATTTTATTCTTTACAGATTTACTTCCTTAGACATGAATAGTAAAAGAATTCCGCTGTTTTTATTTTCAATTTCTCTTTCACAGATTGATCATGCCAATTTTGCATTGCAAGGATTAGACTTTAGGGGTATTGGAAAAAGACAATGTCCACTGGAGCAAAAGAAGTACTAATTAAGAGTCTTCTAGATGATTAAACAGGAGGTATTTTGTGGTGGCTTGGATCATACACAAAAGTAACATTTAATAGCAAGGGATTAGAGTATACCATATGGTCGCTTTAAACAAACCAAACTGTCCAGCTTTTCGAATCAGACTTCATAAGGAAGGCAAATCACTAGGAGAGAAAAAAAGAAAGAAAGAAAGATATATTAACGTCCGCAGGAGGCCTCGCAGGCCTATGGGACAAAATACAAAGTACACCAAAAAGGTAAAACTCATACAAGCCTCAATGGGCTGGGGCAAAGGGCGTGCTAGAGGCGCACACACACACACACACACACAGACGTAGTAGTAAAAATGGGATGCGTCTTATTTGTTAACGAATAGAGAGTTGCAGACTACTGCAAGAACATCAATTAATATAGCTAAGGCAATGTCGAGAGAGTTTTAGTGGGACAAAGAAATTTGCAGTTCTGTCCATTCTTATGAGAAAATTCAAAGAGGCAAACTATGAATGTGGAAATCAGCCCTGTGAAATTTTCTTAAAGACTTAGAAAAGAACGCCAACCAATCTACGGAGGGGAAGAGGTACAGCCAAACAACATCAACAGTCTTGTATATGATATACCTTTGGGATGGGCCACGTCTATCTCAGCTTGTAAGTTATCATCATTATCAAGTACAGAAAGGATCTTTTTACATTTCACGCCTAGGGAATATCCACACAAATTTGAAGGAATCAATAGGAAACTTCATAAGAAGATGTGATATAAACACAAGCATTCTCATGTTCCTTTATGAAAAATGAAACGGTTGTTAAGAGATACATAGCTGAGTCATGGTAAATTGGTATTCCTACTTCATTTTGCATATATATATATATATATATATATATCCAGGAACATGCCCAAACTCATCTTCTAAAAACACAACATAGTGCAGTTTCAATCTCATGACAGTCACTCATAAGGTTCAAAACCATAAGCTCCATCACGCATAAGAGGGACTAGCTACTATGACATCCCCACTGACGTCTTCAACGCCCAACAATGGGTGTAGACCGTAGTATAAACATATGCTCTCACAAATACAAATCACCCACCACCACATACTTGAGCATCCATTTATACAAAGCCTTCGTACTGAGTTTTTGTCGGCACTCTAGAGGTGAAGGGAAGACTCATCCATGACGAAGGCTAGCACTAAAGGAGAAGGCTAATCATAGTCCAAAATCTCTTCACTCAAGCTATAACTGCTTGTAAAGACTACATGATTTTATTTTAGTCTCTCCCATACGAGCATCTAAATCTACTTCATTATCCTGATGTACTTTATAAACGTTTGATTCCTATGTTGATTTATGTTCATGAAACACAGTATGAAAGCCAAAAAGACAACCTTATTGCATTTTGTAGAAAGAAAAAGAATCACTCATATGACTTGTTATTTACATTATATGTGGGTCTCCGGCCTAATGGATTTGATGATATTGTGAATGTCTTTCAAACTGTTGAATTTGATACATTGCAAGGGTGGTCATAGCAAATGCTTTACATGAGAAGTTACCATGGCTTGTATTGGTTGTCCAATGCACATGCAATAGATTTACTGCAGACTTAATGCAATTCACAAAGCAATTGCTGAAGGCCATATATTAAAGATTGTTGATCCCCACAAACCATTTTTCCTAGAAACCAATGTGAGTGATTATGTGATAGAAAGGGTTCTACTTCAAGAGGGAAGGCCAATAGCATTTGAAAGCTAGAAGCCTTCTCCCTCTCAAAGAAATCAGCCAACTCACGAACAAAAATTTTATGCAGTGATACATGTTTTAAAAGCAAAGAGACATTATCTTTGTGGTTTTATGCGGATGTTGATCACAATACTCTGAAATATTATTGTAAACAACCAAACTAATTAGGCCACTAAGTTAGGTGGCAAATTTCATGCAAGATTTCAATTTGATATTCGGTACCAAGGTAGAAAGGATAATTTAGTTATTGATGCATGGTCATGCATCATGCATAATATGAGTTTTGCAGCATTAGAGAGTGCATTAATGACTTGAGTAAAAGAGTATTTGCCTTTGGCCCAAGGCTATTGAGATTAAATCCAGCATTGTAGATGACCTAGCATCTACAAACGACCATAGTTGTGCAAGATATACTCCCTAGATGATGGTATGCTTACAAGAAAGTGGCAAGAAATGCAAGAAACTCAAGGGAAGGCATCATGGACATTGGTAAGATTGAAACTGCTAGTCAAGAGTGATGAGGAAAAGGAGTTCTGAGGATGAAGCTTGACTCTGATGGAACAGCCCGACTTCTCCACCCTTCCCATCTTTCTTCCCTTTACCACCTTCCAGAACATCTGTTGGATGAGACTACCCAAGTGGATACCCATCATGAAGAGAATCCTTTGTCCTCCTCTTGCTAACCTGATTTTCCACCCTGATAAGACTTCACCTATCTCAAGATTTGAGAGCTTGA
The DNA here is from genome assembly GCF_047967505.1 of Dipteris shenzhenensis. Taxonomy (NCBI): domain Eukaryota; kingdom Viridiplantae; phylum Streptophyta; class Polypodiopsida; order Gleicheniales; family Dipteridaceae; genus Dipteris; species Dipteris shenzhenensis. The sequence goes on along the minus strand of NC_141609.1, from coordinate 34,505,588 downwards.
GGTCTTTGAGAAAATCATTGGATTCCCCTCCTCTTTTCAACAAAAACCTTCAAGATCATGGAGTCCTGCAAAAGAATGTGGAACAGCAAATGTGAGAAGTGCAGCGGTAATGAACAAAAATGGAGAGAGAGAGAGAGAGAGCACACCTCACACACACCACACTGAGAGGGAGAGAAAGAAACACGAGATTGCAAGTGATCTCTAGCAAAAGCCCTTCTACACCTAGGGGAAAACTTTTGCACAACAGGCTGCTCAAGAGATCCACAAGACTGCTCAAGTACCTCAACCACGAGATGCACACTGGTGTGGAAGAACTGCTCCACAACCCTGCTCTAGGAGATGAGAAATGAGGGCTGAGGGGGCCTGCCCCTCCCTGGTCGGTCAGGAAGAGAGGGACCCGGCCAGCCGGCTAGTGGGCTGACCCACCAGGCCTCCTGGACAACCCTCCTCCTAGCACACAAGGGGCTGCACAAGCCCTATAAGAAGGGCACCCCTCTCTGCCTAAGGAGCCAACTCAGCGACCCCCTCTGCCATCTATAAGGGCTGACTTCCTGCCCCAATTGGGCTGCTCCACCTGGCCAACTCCACCTTCCCTCCACAAGGGCTGCACACGAGCCACGCAGGGGCTGATCCCCTGCCTATGAGCAGTCTATAGATGGGCGAGTTGTCATTTATTGTGACAACATGAGCAGTATACACTTGGCAAATAACCCAATCTATCGTGCTAGAACAAAGCACATTGAGGTGCATTACCACTATGTACGGGGGAAGGTTCTAGTAGGTTTTATTGACCTAGTTTATGTCAGCACAAAGGATCAGGTAGCTGACATATTCACGAAGGCATTGGGTGTAGAGAAGCTACGCAAGTTTAGAGACCTGCTTGGTGTGCAGGAATTGGAATTGAGCTCGAGGGAGAGTGTTGAGATATCGAGCTCCACTCACATGAGGCCGTGGATATATTGAATGCATTGTGTGTGTATGTGCGCACGCGTGTGCACATGCATGCATGTGTATGTCTACATGCACACCTGTATTGGTGTGTGTACACACACACATCCTCTGTGCGGCCGTGTGTGTGTACACACACTTGTTTTTGAGTTCTTCTATCGGGCTCTCTTTCGGAGTTCTTTGCTAGTGTGTGGGAGACTTCCCATATTGTAAATTTATGAGGATATAAATACAATGGATTTTACCAAAAGAAGTGTGTACACACACACACACACACATACACACACATAGATAGAGAGAAACATCGTATTCAAAAGTTTTGGACTTGTATAAAGTCCAATTCCAAAAATGGACTAAATACAAGTCCAATGTGTTTGGATATCATAGATTGGACAAACGTAGACACAAACACAATGAAACAAATACAATTGCCCTCATGGAAGTTTTTGGTAAGCCGGCAATTTTCTAATGATAAATATTTAGCTCCCATGAACTCCCCTTAAGATATAGTCGTCACTTTAGAGTGAATGGACAATTTGTGTTTAGCCTCTAGATCAGTAGTCAATCATTCCAAGATAGGCCACTACCCATTTCTCCCTGAAGATCAGCCCATCCTAGCTCAAAAAGGATGCACCATACTTCTTGAGGGTAAGTTTTCACTTTGCTAGACATTCACATGGGCTTTGAAGTTCCATGAAGGATAGATGAAATTGTTTCCTTGATAAATTCAAGGATAACCTAAGCAAATGGAGATGTTTCCATGCCAACCTTGCAGGGAGGAACTTCGTGTTAAATCATAGTATCGATCCCCTCCCCCACTAGATTGACCAAGTTCACTATGCTTTGTAGATCCTTCCTTTGGGGCCACCCCCATAGGAGGAAGATTTCTCAAGTTAAGAGGTCCTCCTGTACAAAACCTAACATTGAACAAGAGCCACAGGTGCTTGAAATTCACTTACACTATTTCCTTCATGGATCATTAAAGCCGTAATTAATCCAGACTATATTTCAGCACAACTATTACTCGAAAACTTTAGTACTGATAGCCTCTTAGAGCCCCTAAGTGGATGGAAGAGCTATTCAATGCTTTCCACTCTTGGCAATTACAGCAACCACTCTAGCAGTAGAGAGGTATTTCTTTTGTCCACGGATGCGGAAAGATATACATCAATTTGTTACTGAATACCTTACGTCTCAGAAAGTGAAGTATGATAGACGGAAGGCACCTGGCCTACTTATGCCTCTTCCTGGGCCTCACGCACCGTGGGAAAGTATTACAATGGACTTCATTTTTTATTTACCAAGATCAAAGTTAGGGAATGATGGGATTTGGACTATCATTAATAGATTCAGCAAGCAAGCTCATTTCATTCCGGTTCGCAAAACCATAAAGGCAGATCATATGGCTAAGCTCTTCATGGCACAGATCTTTAAGCACCATGATATGCCTAAGTCCATTGTCAGTGATCGAGATCCCAGAATAACCAGTCTATTCTGGAGAGCTTTATTTGATAATATGGAGACGAATCTGAATTTTTCTTCTTCTTTCCATCCCCAGACAGATGGTCAAAGTGAAGTAGCAAATTCTACAGCATTGGATATGTTGAAATGCTACGTGGGTGACCAAGGTTCAGACTGGGAAAGGTATCTACCATTGGTAGAGTTTGCTTACAATAATACAGTACACAGCTCTACAGGGAAAGCCCCCTTTGAGGTCATCTATGGGAAGGTGATTCTACCACCTATCTTGAGGACCAAAGACAAAATATTTGCAGCTGACCAGTTTGTGAGAGACCTCTAGACAGCTTACAGCCAAGTCCGGACAGCAATTGAAAGGTCTCAAGAGAAGCATAAAAGAGCTGCAGATAAGCATAGAAGACAATTAGATCTCAAAGAATGAGATTGGGTACTTTTAGAGTTCGAGAAAGCTAGACTCCGCAAGTTTAAAGGCAAATAGAAAGTGTATGCAAAGTTATCTCCCAGGTACTATGGCCCTTTCAAGATTACAGAAAGAATAAATGAGGTTGCATACAGGTGAGCATTGCCACAGCATTGGAGGATTCACAATGAAACCATGTGAGTCTTCTAAAGAAATTTAAAGGGCAAGAGCCTACAGAAGCAATATCAGAGGATCCACCAAAAGTGGATGCTGGAGGAGGTCCTTCAGCCAGAGCAGATTGTGTACCATACCGTACGCAAAGGCCCTCAGGGCAAAGAATTTTACAGGTACCTCGTAAAATTCAAGAATTATACGGGTTTGGATGCCAAGTGGATGGATGAAGACATGTTGTCCGATCATCCACAGCTTTTGGACGTTTACAAGGAAGCTTTTCAATTGAGGTCAACTGAATAGAAGCCGAGGGGATGTCACCACAATGTAAATATCCTAACTCAAAGTACAGTTGACCATTTATTTGATCATAAATAAAGAGTTTTCCATCTAGATTAATTATGGTCAAAATAGTTTTTCTATTGGTCAAAGAATTGACTACGGTCAAAGATACTTGACTTCAGTCAAGTAAGCCTGATCTTGGTCAGGAAGACTTGGTTTATACTAAGAAGGTTAACTCCGGTTAACCAAGATGTGCCAACTTCGGTTGGAGAGACTTGACTATAATTAAGGCGCCTCGACCCTTGGTCAAAGCCCCTTAATTATGATCAAGAGCGTTGACTCCGGTCAACTAGAGAATAAATATATGTTTTTTATTTGTTATGTGTGCACATGTGTTCAGTGGGGACGCCCACCGTGACTAGAATTAGTCCACAGTGTGTTATTTTCATGCAGAGCGCTAACAATTAATGGGTGCCATGGTGGTGTGCTTTCATTAATTGTTACAGGTACTAGGAAGAGTTATTTTCCTAAGCGCTACGAGAGCCTAACAAGCATCTAGGAGGTGGTTCGCGTGAGTTGCCCTTAATGGCATGTAATAGGACTTAGTCTAGATTTTAGACAAGTGGCATGTTGCCAATTTGAAATGAGCTTGAAGCTCTTGTAATATGGATTCACGTTGGATTTTGTATAAGCAACTCTACGTTGAGCTGTGTACTCACTTTCTCTCAAGAAATAAAATACCTTCGGGGGGGTCCAGCACAACATGTTGTCCTGGGTCCTAGCTGTCTGGAGAGAGAGAGAGAGAGAGAGAGAGAGAGAGAGAGAGAGCTTATGAGAGTGTTTCTGCAGTAATTTATAAGCGGGAGGTTTCAATCCATGATGTACTGAAAGGAGGGGAGCCTATCCATTTGGATACCGTGGCTATCAAACCATGTGGACACTCGCGCATACCATGTTGTATCAAAGCCTCTCTCTGCCAAGCGTCGGGATGACTCCAATGCCAATCTCAGTAATCTCCACTGAGGTAGGGCCCAAACTGTGTGGAGAAACGTCACAGTCTGGAAGAGGGCGTTCACCTGGAGCAATGCCATGGCGAACTCTACCTATATGATCTGATGGGGAATTAAAGGCTTACTCCAAATCATCCTGGATCCCATGATCACCTGTAGCCTCTCAAATCCCTTCCAGTCAGTAGTAGCTGAAAGGTCACTCCCCCAAAAAGGTGTTGCATACATGAGAGTGTCAAAGAGCCAGCCCTTCGTCAGTGGATCCTGGAAATGCACCGGGAAGCATTGTCTCTCTAAACGGGCCAGGGCCCCCTTCTCTCATATGAGTCACGCTCTAGCGGCATGGGTCATCCTGAAGCCTGATCCCGTGAATACCGCCCCTAGGTACATGTAAGACTACAGTATCTCCACTGGCTCCCCACGGTATGTGAAACTATGTTGACGTCAATGTTGATGAAGCACTACTTGGGATGTGTTGAAGATCATAACCTTGGTTTTCCCAAGGTTGACTGTCAGGTCCCTCTCTCTACAGAACATCTCCAAGGGGGCAACCCTGCTTCACCCCTATGGTGCTCTCAAACCAATTTGATAACCCCCCAGAAACACGCACTCGCCTCTGACAAACTCGTATAGACTCATCACTCCCAAGATCATGACCTCTGCGAGATGCAGCCCCTATAGTCGGCCTGATCAAGCGAGAGCAGGGGACTGTGTCAACAGCCTTTCGAAAGACAAAGCAAGTATAGACCTTATGGCGTCTCAACTTCGCCTCCTCGATGATGGCTCTCAAGGTAAAAATATGGTCCAGTGTGGAGTGCTGTCTCCAAAAGCCTACTTGCCCAAGAGCCCAATGTCCATGATCCTCTGTATAACTACTAATTGCCCTCTCCAACATCGATCCATAAATCTTAGCCAAAGTGTGACCAATCATGAGTGCGGTAGTTCCTAGTATCCATAGGGTCCCCTACCTTATGTATCGGTACAATGGTCGTAGTGCTCCAAGTAGATGGGAACCCGTGACATACTGCATGGTTGAACAACTGCGCTAGAACCAGGCCAAGACCTTATGTCCATGTGCAAAGTGCTCTGTACGTAGCCCCTCATGGTTTGGTGCTCTCCAGTTGTGCAGACGAAGGAGGGCATTCCTCACGTTCTACGCAGTGAACAAGTGACAAGTAGTGGGTCTGGGCATAGAGGACATATCTGGTGGCATTTGACCTGGGAAGTCGTATAAGGAGCATGCATATTTGTGCCAAATCTCTAGGTCCATGATGGGAATCAGCCGCTTCCCCTCTGATAGGAGTCCCTAGCCAATAGTCGGGTCTCCTCCTCGAAAACATCAGACCACCTCATCAACCCTGCGAGTGAGAAAAGTCCGCTTCTTACGTCGTGTCATCCGACGTGAGATGCGATGCGCCTTAGATGATGTCAAGTGTCCGAGGGCCTGAGAGAGAGAGTGAGTGAGTGAGTGAGAGAGAGAGAGAATAAATCCATCACAACCCAACCTAACCCCAAAAAAAAAATGTAAAATGTAAAAGAAGAAGAAAGAAACAACAACTAATGTTCTAACACAAGGGAACAAAGACAAACCAACATACATATAAAAAACAAATGAAACACTGACACATACACAAGGAGACAATTATTATCATTATTTTTTTAATTAGTTCATTTTTTGTTTTAATAATAATAATAGATAATACGATAAGGTAGTGGGAAGAAAAATATTAAAAACAAATATAAATATACAAATATAAACCTATACAGGTCAGATGAAAGAACTAAACTAAGAACTAAAAAGAAAATCGGCTATGAAGCTCCCCACTTTGGATTTTGATTCTACGGTCAAGGATTCTAAGGGTACCCAAAGCCAAAATTCCGAAGATATAATGACTACAACAAAGGACAGAGCGGAATTTCTTCATTACTTTTCTTGTATTATAGAGAGGCATTCATGCATCTTGATTCTATTTCGGTTTCTTCTCTTTTCAAGAGCACTACCTGTCTGTTGCTAATCTAGCAGAAGCTGGTCCTTTGTTCAGAGAAGGCCTTTAATCTTTGTGGCAGCTTTGAGTAAAGGCCCATTTCAAATGGAAGACTTGGACAAAGATTAAAAGAGAATTCTTCTTATCCAACAATGAAAAAGATTTGGTTCTAAGCAGGATTTCTCTCTGTTGTTGGAAGGGAGCATTCAATGGAAAGGGGGAAGCTTTTTAATTTGAAGGTTTAAAGTGGATAGGAAGCCCACATCTTCTTCCTATCCACACCCCTTAAGTTGATGCCAGTGACAGAATCTGGGTGCTAAACCATAGACGGAAAAGGGCCAATAATTCCCTTTGTTGGAAGAATAGATTCTGTAGGATGGCAGAAGAAACATTCTTGAAAAATGTCCACTCTACTATGGCTCATTCTTCAGGGATGGCATATGCAGAAAATGCCCTACTCACAAGGAGGACATCTTTCATCTCTTATTTTATCCTAGGAAAGTTGGAAAGCACTTCAGATCCAAACAGCAGAATCCACTAGTTGGGTTCCTATCTTGCTTGGAATGTTGCTAAAGCAAAAAGTTATCACTAGACTTACCTAAGAGCCCATGCCTTACAGTTTATCTTGAATACTGAAATGTTTTTTCTGCAATGGATGGACAGTAACACGAAGCACTGAAACATCTTATACACAGTCTAAAATCCTCAGCTCTCCCATTTGGAATGTGGTCAAAGAATTCACTAGCATTCAATGCAGCTGGAATGTTGATTCTGGAATTACAGCAGGCTCCTTCTCAAGTTCAGCAGCTTATGGACAGACAAGTTCTAGGTTCTGGTTTCTGGTGTTACGAGTTTTTAGGTTCCGGATTCCAACAAGAGAGTTCTGTTTTCCGGGATTCGCATTCCAGCGAGAGGGTTCCAGGTTCTCAAAAGTGTGTTCTGGGTTCCAGGCTTTGGGTTCATGGGTTCCGAGGTTCCTAAGTGTTAAATTTGACTAAAAGGATGGCATGTTCCCTTATTACAACGTCAAGTAGCATAACTAATGATAAATCCTCATCAATGATACATTGGAGGTGCACATAAATGTAACTAGACCTAGAATATACTCTAAAGCATTCTATTGTCGGACTCCTTGCCATCGAACATGCTCCTTTCATTGCAGGCCCGGGGGTGACAGCATGCCCTCTTGATGGAGACCGCCTTCCAAGAGTATGTTGGCAGCAGCAGTCTCTCACTCTTTGTTGGGCAGCTCCTAGGCCATGACCTCTACAAATGCTATAGCCACTAGCATGCGTATAGGAAGCCTTGGGGATATCTAGTTCTCTGGTATGCCACACCAAGAACTTCAACAATCAATCTTTGACCATTCTATTCAGTTGTAAGGTCATAACAAGCCAAATCTTGGCTCACACATACTAGATATACTTAAGTACCTTAAAGCAGTTAATGGTCTTCTAAAGACCTTTGTCAACCTATTCATCCAATGTCATGCCACATTCTAACCAAAATGCAACATTCCTTCCCTCTTCGAGAACCAGTATCCTCAATGATAAAGTTGGGGAATGCTCTTCATATCTGTTTAACGGATTCCTAGACAGCCTTTGATAGAGGAAGCGTAGTTGCCAGGGAATGCTGTTCCCTCCATATGGAACTGCCGGAACTTCCTTCTGCTCAAGATGAATATTGGGAATACCTGGGGAATGTCAAGCATACGGAACAGCCAAGGGACGTCTAGGGAATGCCTAGGGAATGTGTAACTAAATGACAGTTTTAAGCTTTGTAGGAGCCAAGGAGTTCTCCTTTCTTGTGTCCAATGCTAATTGGTTGCCTTTTGAGGCCTTTTCTTAGTTGCCTTATTGTTATATGCCATTTGGCAATCCATCATCATTATTTTTATTTGTATTCTCTTAATTCGTTCATCCTCAACTCCTTCATTGTTGATGATGTGGCATTTCCATTCCATTCCCATCTCCTTGGAGTCTCGTTCTTGTTCGGGAGGAATTTGGCCTTCTAAACAAAACTCATTCCGGGCAATATGAGACGGAGTCGATGCTTCATGTTTCTTGGTTGAAGCAATTTTTGCAACCAAGTAACTCTCTAATTGAGCCTTCATGGCATCGACTCCCTCTCATATTGCCCGGAATGAGTTTTGTTTAGAAGGCCAAACTCCTCCCGAACAAGAACGGGACAACGAGTCTCACATCATCCTCTATCTCGTCAATTAGAGAGTTACTTGGTAGCAAAAATTGCTTCAAACAAGAAACATGAAATATTGGATGCACCTTGTAATCCTGTGGTAAATGCCAACTTATAGGCCACCTTGCCTGTTGGTTTCAAAATCAACCATGGCTCACAATATTGAGGTGATAACTTAACACATTGTTATATTCTTAAGGAGTTGGTGTGTGCAGGAACTCTACTCTGCAAAAAAACTCTCCTTAAACTCTCTAAAGATCTATTTTTATATGTTTTTACTATATCCATGCCTTGGCAGCTATTTACTTTCACAAGAGCTAACATTTCTTGCGTTTGGATTACACAATCCCCTGGTTTCTGTACTTATGGGGCATTTCAATAGTACTTAGATTAGTTGATGTATAACCATAATTCAGTTCACATACACTCATCCTCATAGATGAATGTTTTATTTGATTATTTGCAAATTCTAGTAATTTCAACCGCTTGTTCGATGTACTTTGCCTTGATGAAACATATTTTTTCAGCATATCTGTAGGAGTTCGGTTGACTCTCTCAATTCGACCATCCATCTCAAAATGATTTTCACCACTCATTCCAAGATAGTTGTGTGTGCATCGAACACTGTAGTCTAAAAATGACTAGTCAATCTTGAATTTCTATTCGACGCTGGATTTAGGTAACCCATGCAAACAAAATATGTTACTTATAAACAATTGTGCTACTTGTGGAGCAACAATTGATTGCTTGGGTGGAATGAAGTGAGTCATCTTGGTATTACTTTCAAACACAAGAATGGAATCATATTCTTCTTGTGTCCTTTGCAGATCAACTATGGGACCCATGGAGATGCTCTCACATCTGTCTATTGCTCCACCTTATTTATTTGATACGGAAAACAGTGTCACATATTCATAAATATAAGTTTTTCAGCTTTGTCTCAAAATAAATCACTCTTTATAAGCTCGTATGTCTTCTTGGCGCTTGGATACTCGGTGCATGGGCTGTCATGGCATTGTTGAATGATCTTCTGCATGTATTACCATCTCGTTGTTGCTTCTTTTAATTTAAAAACATAAAAGAGTGATTTTTATTTATAGGTAAAACTTTTGGCTCACTTATACAGCTGGACAGCCAATAGAGACGAACTTATGTCCAAGTACAGACGAAAATAGATGTTGAATTTATGTGCATGACTTTCTTTTGAGAGAAAACACTGACATATTTGGACCTCCACTTCGATCAATGAATAGCAAGACTACACTAATAAGTAATGTAAGAAAGAGAAATGTTTTGAAGCACAATATGCGAATCTCATCTAGGAGATATTGCTAACAAAAAAGAAATCTAATCAATAGCTACAAAAGTTCAAGTTGCAACTTTTTATACGTACTCTCAGCAAGATCAAATTTTGTAAGATCTGTAACCATCCTCTGCAGATGTCATGCCTTCATCCCAATCCCCCAACTGCTTGCCCCCAAAGATTAGCTCTTTAATGCCTACATGACTGTTGCATACAGTAATAAATTAAATCTCTCTCTCTCTCTCTCTCTCTCTCTCTCTCTCTCTCTCTCTCTCTCTCTCTCTATGGAGTCAGTTAGAAATGCTGACACACCAGATTCTAGTATATACACTTTCATAAGAGTAGCATATATCGAATCTTACAAATTGAAATTTGTTATTAGAACAAGTGAAAGAACAACGGAAAAAATAGAGTTTTAACTCTCTCTCTCTCTGAGGAGTCAGTCAGAAATGGTGACACACCAGATTCTAGTATATATACTTTCATAAGTATAGCATATATCGAATCTTACAAATTAAAATTTGTTATTAGAACAAGTGAAAGAACAACGGAAAAGATAGAGTTTGTAACAGACTTTAGACAAAAAAGAGAAAAATAAAAAATAAAAGTAAGTTAGTAAGCAGAGCTATGCTTATGTTCTCATTAGTACCCAAGCATAATCTGCCATTTGGGTTTCGAAAGATTTTGAAATGCCTTGGGTGAATCCAGTGCCTGCTAAGCTTTGCAGTCCCAACCTTTGATGCAAAAAGGAAGAAACAAAGCAGAAAAGAAGCTTAAGAAATGCGATGAGAGAGAAAGAGAGAGAAAGAAAGAAAGAAAGAAAGTTTATTAAATTCTTCGGTAGGCCGATGGATCTATGAGACTGTGAAAATCTTAGTACAAGCGAGTTGTGAGGGTGGAGCTACTAAACAAGCATCCACACCAATGCATAATGCAAAAAAATGCAGAATGGTAGTACCAAGTACTAAGTACAACATAGTCATGTCGGTGGTTGACTACATACCAGTCACATCATCATCATCAAGACATGCAAAAAGGAAGAAACAAAGCAGAAAATAAGCTTAAGAAATGCGATGAGAGAGAAAGAGAGAGAAAGAGAGAGAAAGAAAGAAAGAAAGAAAGTTTATTAAATTCTTCGGTAGGCCGATGGATCTATGAGACTGTGAAAATCTTAGTACAAGCGAGCTGTGAGGGTGGAGCTACTAAACAAGCATCCACACCAATGCATAATGCAAAAAAATGCAACATGGTAGTACCAAGTACTAAGTACAACATAGTCATGTCGGTGGTCGACTACATACCAGTCACATCATCATCATCAAGACATCAGGGGTGGATGAGGCACTGGAAGCATGAAATCAACGATAGAGTGTTATCGACCATTCGAGGGTGCGGCCCTGTGACGTCAACTGGTCATAGCTCTGTTAGAACTTAGCCCTAGTATGAGTCTTGTGGGTCAGGTCAACTCTAAGAGTTGACTTCTTTGGTCAACCATATGGTTGACCTCGGGACCATATAGGCCACCCTTTGCATTTTCCTCTTATCCATTTGAGCAGTACTACGTTTTGCTCCAGCTTGTTGTTTGCTTCTCGCGCTCCACTCTAGTTTCATTGCTTCATGTACCCAACAGTGGTATCAGAGCAGGTTCTCTTGCTCCTACCCACCTTCCCTCGTGCTCTCCCATTGCTCGAAGACGAGCATTTTTCGAGCGAAATCTTCCGAGCGTCCATCTTCCTTCTCCCTTTTTGTGCATCTAAAGGCCCCTCCTGATGTGGAACTGTAGTATCTCGGGCTGAAGCAACATCCACCTCTGGAGTCTGGAAGACATCTGTCTGAACAGGATCAAAGGTCTCCTCCTGAGGTAAGGGAGCGGCTCTGATAGCTCTCCACCGTAGTACTAGGTGTGCCACGGGCATTGGGCGCTCTGCTGTCCCTGGTGCTCCTGAGGTGCGTGAAGCGGGGCACCCTGCTGCTCCAGGGTGCTGGGGAGGTGCAGTCGGGGTAGTAAGTGAAGGAGCCGCACCAGAAGACCTCTTGGGTCTTTTTCTCTTCCTTGGGCAGTCTCTAGCAAAGTATCCAAGGGTCCTACAAATCCTGCACTGGTCCTGTCTACATGAAATCTCGACTCTCTGTCGAAAGAGAGAGTTGTCTAGACATTGAAGCATGATGTGGTCATCTGAGATGTTAGGATCAGAGACAATGACCCTAACACGAGGAACTCCATCTGCACTGACTGCATCTGCCGAGGAAGAAGGGTGGCGATCTTAGTGACCACTCCGAATGTGGCTTTGATAGTAGCAAGCAGTCGATAGTAGACCTGAGGAAGACTAGGAAATCTAATGAATAGTGATGTGACTTGCCAGTCCTCCTCGACCGGATCGAAGCCTAAGGTGTAGGGTAAAAGAAAGATCCTCCTCGAACCCAAAGCCAGGGGATTAGCTTTGAGAACAAGGGCTATGGACTCGTGGGAGTCGAAAATCACTTGGAAGAATCCACGTCCCAGGAGTCGAATATCCCTAAGGTGTGGGGCGAGATCTCCTGGTAACGCCGCCAGCATCCAGTCTCTAGCCTGTGATCTGGAGGGTGTGACCCAAAGATGCGGGCGAACAGTGATGTAGAGCCCTCGAACTCCACATCTTTCTTGAGCTGCTGCAACTCGTCTTTTGAAAAAATGACGATTCTCGTGGCCGGTGGAAGTGGACGGAGATTGGCTGAATGGGGATCCATTCGCCAATCGAAGTGAAAAGGCCGATTCCAACACTGAGAAAGCTCCGTCCATGAAACTACTGCCCAAGACGCCCTCGAACACGGGCGCAGCAAGAAGGAGAAAGGAGAGGGTAGGAGAGCGGGGAAGGTAAGGAGATAGAAAGGGGGTGGGGGAGGGGGAGGTTGCAGGCGGAGAGGGAGAGTGTGGGCAGGGGAGAGGAGAAGAGGGTGGGGGATAGGAGGGAGGGAGGGGGCGGGTTAGGAGGGAGGGAAGGGTCTGGCGGGGAGGGAAAGGGAAGGCAGGGGAGAGGAAAGGAGGGGGCGGAGAGGAAGAGAAAGAGGGAGGAGGGGAGAGCCGGGGAAGGGTGGGAGAGCGGGGGAGAGCGGAGGAGGGGGCGGGGGAGGGGGGGAGAGCAAGGGAGGGGCAGCGGGGGGGGAGAGGGAGGGCGGGGGAGGAGAAGGGGATGGGGGAGGGGGCGGGGTAGGGGCAGCGGAGGGGGAGAGGGAGGGCGGGGGAGGGGGAAGGGGTAGGGGCAGCGGGGGGGGGGGGGAGAGGGAGAGCGGGGGAGGGGCGGGTTAGGGGCTGTGTGTGTGTGGGGGGGGGGGGGGGGGGGGCGGGGGGAGGGCAGGGGAGAGGGAGAGCGAGGAAGGGGGCGGGGGAGGAGAAAGGGGAGAGAGGGAGGAGGGAGGGGGGGGAGGAGAGGGAGAGAAGCAGCGAGGGGAGGGAGAGGGGGGGCAGCGAGGGAGAGGGAGAGGGAGGGGGCTGGCTGAGAGAGGGGGACGAGGGGGGGCAGGTCCTCACGGGGAGAGGAGCAGCTCGGAGTGTAGCTGCGTGCTCTGAGTCCTATCCGGTGCCTCATTTCATCGCCAGTACTTGCCATTTTGCTCTAGCTCAGTCCGATGCCTCATTTCATCGCCGGAAACCTGTTTTTTTAGCAGAAAACAGTCCAGCGATTGTTTTTTGACTTTTTGAGATCAGATTTCAATGTTTTTTGAAATTTCTGAGCTGCTCCCATACAAACGACCTTGTCCCGCACCATTTCAGCCGGGAAAAATTTGTCAATACAATTGTAGAGACGCCCGTATGGCCATATGGACAGGTGCGCGATGCTGCTAGGAATCCATAAGGCTTGTCAAAAGTTGATTTCGAGCATTTTTGAATAGTTTTTTGAGGTTTTTGCTCAGATCTGGACTCTTTTCAGTCATTTAGGCCTTCCTCTACGTGCTCCAACCTGTTGTAGCACCATTTGAACGGGATTCTCTCCCTCTTGACTTAGATCTTGCCTGGTACAGTTGGATTTAAAGCTTTTCATCCTCTTTTATGTCAGGCTTGCACACATTGCAATGACATTGAGGTGATTTTGCTCTAGCGATTGGGGCTTTTGTGTCACATTTGCAGATTTGCAGTGACATTTGCTCCTTTTGGTCACATTTTGGGGCTTTTGCAATATTTGCCCTATTTTGACTTCATTTCCACTCCGACACTAGGGATTTTGGATCTACTGCTGACAGATTGCGGGATATTTTTAGATTTGCAGGTTATTTGTCACATTTGCTTTATTTCAGCAAAATTTAGGGATTTTGGTCATGTGCCACAAATTTGACAGTTTTGCCTTCCAGAAATTGGGAGTTTTGTCAATTTTGTTGGAATGGTACTGGAGCTAACTCATTGTAGTAGAATTTCTTGAATAACTCCTTAGATAATATGTTAACACCTGATCCTCCATCAATCAGGACATCTAGTATTCGTTGCCATTTGTATTTAACATTAATTGTGGGAACTCTGTAATCCACCTCTTCTATGGTTGATGTATAGATATCTGGAGACTCCTCTTCATCTTCTTCTATCACAGTCATAGGTCCCTTGGGTTGGTTCTCTCCTTCCAAACCTTGAAAAAATTATTCCTTGAATGCTGGTACAAGATTTAATAGTTGGTCCAATGTGATTTGCACTTTGGAGTGTAATAGCTCTTTGAAGTAATTATCAGCCTGCTCTATGCCTTTTGCATTTTAGATGGTCTTCTTCCTCTGAAGTAGAGTGTCGCTATGCACTTTAGAGATATCTTCTTCCTCATCATGATGTAGTTGCTCTTTGCTATACTGCATTCTAGTTGTTGGATGGTATCCGATTGGATTCCGACTGGAATTTTACTATCTGCCTGAGGAGGATATGTTGTCGTGGTCACGCTCTGGCTTTCATTTGGCGCATCAAATATGTCTTGTGCTTTATTGCCATCCTCTTGTTTTTCTGTAATTCTTTGCCACACATCTTTCTGCTTGTAGTCAGAATGCCACACATCTTTTTGCTTGCAGTTGGAATGCTATCTTGATGTAGCCGGAATTGATTTGGCTTTGCCTTTTTTGTGTAATTGTGCCTCTTTTGCCTCCTTGGCTTGAGTAATTTTTAGTACTTGTTCTAGAGCTTGGTTTCTCAGTTTTGCTTGCTCAACCCAATCAATTGGTTTGATTGTATTTTTTGGGGTTCCTCCGCCTCCTGCTAGGGTTTTTTCTCCCTTTGACCTTGTGATTACCATTGTCTCTACAGTTAGTTGCCTTAGATTCTTTTACCCAGCTATGCTACTCCCAGATGTGCAATTACTTTGTACTCCAGGATATAATGTGTTTTGCTTAGTAATTCTTAGAATTATTGTTATAATTTAGCAGTGACCAATGTAATGTAATAAGTAGGTTAGGGGCACTTATCCCTCACTTAGAGGTTTTTCCCCCTAACCACTGTTAGTTCACTAACTACAGTTAGTGAAGGATCAGGTTTTGTCACTTAGACAAAACCTATCACTCTATTCAGTTGTAACACACTCATCCAATTACAACTATCGTTTTCAGCTCTCTCCCTCTCCTACTCCTGCTCTCACACTTTGCTCTCTCCCTACTCTCACATTTGGTATCAAAGCAGGTTGACCCTGCTCCCTGCTCCTTGTCCAAAAGCTTCAGCCCGCTCCTTGTCCATACATTGTACGGAATGCTTCTGTACAACCTTCGTCAGGAGTCCGTACATTTCTGCACCTGCTCCGTACAGCTACTTCCTTAGCTCCCGTCCGTACTGCACCAGCGTCGTACTGCCGTACGTCGTACAATTGACAGCAGCGCCGTACGCCGTACAGAGTCTCAAGTCTCGCCCATACTGTACTTTATGCATCGCCGTTCAGCCGCCGTACAATCTGCGTCGACTGATTCCGTACCAACCCGTAATGTACCTGCACCGTACATGTCTGTACCAGCTCTCCGTCCGTACTGTTGTCCTTGCTTGCCTTCCGTACAAGACGTACGGACTGTTCCGTACAGTCTTCATACCTTCCGGACATTCAGCATACAGCTTGGCCGTACATTCCATACTGTTTTGCCATACAACCTGCAGCACACAGCTCGTCCGTACAGTACCGCCATCCGTACCTCTGTCGTACAGTCACCGTACATGCCGTACATCCATACGTCAGATGTACTGTTAGTTTTATACTAACAGTTCCGTACATTTGCATTTGGCCTTCTGAGCAGGTTTCATTCTTGCAGGCATTCTTGCAGTTGGTCGTCTGGTAGACATTTCTTTATAGATAGCCATTGTTTGACGTAGTTCTTGTAGAAAATTTGGGACATTTTGTATTTGCGGGCAGACATTGCAAACACTTTGCAAGTGTTGAAGAAATTTGGAGCTGCACTTGGAGCAAGCATTGCAGACAAATCTGTAGATCTGGTCTGAAATTTGGGGCTTTTGCTCAGAAATTACAGATTTGGGGCTTTTAGTAAATTTGCCCCTTTCTGGTTCCAATTTCAAGCCACAAATTGGGACTTTTGTGTTGGGAGAGCAATTTTGCAGGTTTCAGTTTACACTACCTTTCTGTGAGTGTTTTGAAGCACTTTTGACAAGTTTTGGGAGAGATTGGATGCTCTGGTAGATTTCTGACAAAGACATTACAGAGATTTGAGTTGCATTTTTAGCCAGTGTTTGGCTGTGTTTTTTTGGGATTTGTGCACTCCATTCCCAGCAAGGGAATTCAGATTTGCATTTGCTGTATTTTCTTTCTCAAACATGGCCCAACAAAATCAGAATGATTTCGGTTTCAGTGGTCTCTCACAAGAGGATAAGCTGGATGGTACCAACTACTCCCTCTGGAGTTTTATGGTACGCAATATTCTGATTTCTCGTAATTTATGGGACTATGTAAATGGGGATGAGTTCTGGCCAGCAAATGTGGCACCTAATACCCCTCCCCAACAAGGAGGCAGAGGTCGTGCACAGGGTACAGTTGCAGCACAAGTTATTGGTGCCGTTATACCTACCACTCCAAAGCAAAAGAGATGGGATTCACGTGATGCTTTAGCTTTGTCGTGTATTTCTCTTTCAGTGAAAAAATTCATCATTCCGCATATCCGGTCGTGTAAGACCTCAAAGGCAGCATGGGATATTTTGGAGAGCATGTATGCAGCTCGGAATGATGCCAGGGTGTCTTTTTTGAAAAGAGGATTGTCTCATACACATATGGAAGAGGGCGACTCCATGTCAGTGCACCTCACAAAGCTACAGGATTTACGAGAGCAGTTGCTGAATATTGATGAGATCATTCCTAATTCAGAGATGATTACCACTACTCTGAATTCTCTTCCTGAGTCTTATCTCAGCTTTCATACCTCGCTGAATTTGTCGTTGAGGGGAGGTGCAAATCCTCTCACTTTTCACGAGTTGATAGGACTTCTGTTGCAAGAAGAGCAGACCAGGAAAAACATGGCTTCACGAGCAGGTGAACATGCCATGCTTTCAAAATTCAAGCCTAAAGTAAAGTGACAGGCAAAGACTTCAGCAAATCAGCCTTCCAGTGGTTCAGGACAGCCTTCTCAAAAGGCTAAGGGTGATGCAGGTAAGCCCAAGAAGAAGGGAATATGTCATTACTACAAAAAGCCAGGTCACTACATTGGAGAATGCAAGAAAAGGCTTGCAAAAGAAAAGAAAAACAGCTCCAGTATGGCTGTCTCAGATTCAGCTCCTCATGCATCTGACAATGAGCAAGCTACAGCCAACTTTGTGGAGCACGACTATGCCTTCTTGTCTTGCATTTCAGACTCTCAGTTGGCTGCTCGGGATAGTACAGCCACTTGTAATGATGACACTTATGCTTTTCTAACACGCAGTTATGATTCTTCCAAGGATGCATCAGCTTTCAGTGTCAATGAGACACAAAATACATGGTATTTTGACAGCGGTGCCTCAAAGCATATCACTTCCAGGAAGTATCTCTTCACATCTCTGCATCCACCACCTGTTGATAAAAAGGTCACATGTGCCAACAACTCCTCCTATTCAGTCCGTGGTACAGGAGAAGTTGAACTTACAGCCATTGATGGCTCAACATTCAAAATTTCTGATGTCTTGTATGTGCCTGGTATCACAAAAAATCTACTTTCAGTGTCCACTCTTAACAGAGCTGATTTCAGGTCATTTTTGAAGACGACAAGTGTGCAGTCCATGACAGAGAGCATGACTATGCCTTGACATTGTCTGGCACTTTGTTACGTGGTCTTTTTCAGCTTGACATGTATGAGAAAAGACCAGCACATGCTCTTGCAATTTCCACTCCTACTGCTGCTATGCAAAATGTGGAGTTATGGCATGCCAGATATGGACACATGCATTATGGCAGCTTGATGACGCTTCAAAAACATGCCATGGTTAATGCATTGCCTCCTCTTAAAACACCTCCTCCACATGCCTGTGAAGGGTGCATTCTTGGTAAAATGCACAGATCTCCTTTTAAGAAGGATGGATCAGTAAAAGCTGTTCAAAAATTACAGCTTATCCATAGTGATGTCTGTGGTCCCATGAGGACTCCATCATTGGGTGGTCATCTTTACTTTGTCACTTTTATAGATGACTACTCCAACTACACTTGGGTTTATGGGCTAAAACGCAAATCAGAAGTGTTTATGGTTTTCAAACACTTTCCAGCCATAGTTGAGAATGAATCCGGACTCAAGATACAGACATTACACACAGATAGAGGAGGGGAGTACTTATCTGATAATCTGGTGGCTTTACACTTGAAATATGAGTCAAGGATTCCCTAACTGCCTCAAACACCTCTTTACTCTCTGTCATCCATTTCAGAGGCTTAGATTTTACCACCTGCTGAAGAGGATACAAAATCTGAGATAACATATGAATAAATCTCGACAGATACTTCACCTTCTGAAGAAAGGTATGCAACTGCTTGGTATTCTCAGGAGAGGACAGCATAACTAAAGCTTTTACTTTACCTGGATCTGGCTCAATCCCATTCTCAGATACAATATGTCCCAATATTTTAATACTAGTCTGAGCTAGCTGAGTCTTCTTAGGATTTAATTGACCACCATTATTATCAAACTCATAGAATACCTGATCCAGCTTGCCACAGTGCTCCCTTCTTCAAAGGCTTGTAATCAACACAGACTCTCCATTTGTCCACACCTTTTGGCACTATGACCATAGGACTTATCCAATCAGAGTGAACTACAGAATAAATTAATCCTGCCTTGAGAAGCTTATCTACCTCTTCCTTTAGCACATCTCTCTGTTCCGGGCTTTTAATCTTCTTATTTTCTGAACAACAGGTTTGGCACCTTCCTTCAACTCAATCCTCAGAGGCTTCCCTTTAAATCCCCTGATCTCCTCATAAGACGTGATAAACAAATTGGGGTATTTCTACCAACATCTTCAAATATTCTTCTTTTCTCCTCAACATTGAGATCAGGATTCAATGATTGCTCAATCAACACCTAGGTTGATTCTTGAGAGCATTTGGGCTGCATTGAATCCTCGATAACCTCAAACCTATTCACCTCTTCCACACTGAACCCTGCTGACCCCACAAAATCTACATGTGAATCCTTATCTACCAAATCCACCAATGCTATTGTTCCTTCATCACTTTCTGAAGTCACCGAGCTCTCATCGTCACTACTGGTTTCACTTCCCTCTTCCTCTTCACTTGCTGAATCTGAAACTTCAGCCCTGCTTACCATATCAAAATTCAATTTCTTCCCATTCGTATGTACAGAAAAGATTCCTCCTTGCCAATTCTGAATTGCACCTACCTTCCTCAACCACGGCCTTCCAAGAATCAAAGGATAGGCTCCCAACCCCGCACGCATCACATGACAATCCACTCGACATGAAACACTGAATGCCTCAACCTCCAGGCCAGGTACTATCCCTAAAGTCTTCACCTTGGAGTGGTTTGCCATTTTGATGCGATAACTAGAGGAGCGGGATATCTTCAGTCCTAATCTCTCTACACAAGCCTGGGTAATCACACAAATCTGTGCACCCCCATCTATATAGGCCTCTCCAAAACTCTTTCCTTTATGCAGGCTTCTAAAGCAAGTAAAAGATCTGGCAACTATGAGACAGACATCAGGTAAATTGTACCTTTATGAGAGTTCTTCTTTGTTGGATTTACAGCCCGCCTCCATTCTTTTTTAAGCTTTGGACATAGACCAATCATTTGGGCAAATGTAATGTCCGGTTTCCTCGCTGAAAGATCTTCCACCAAATCATAATCTCCCTGCTCCTTCCCCATGGGATAATCTGCAGTTCTATACTTCCTTCTGGGCTTCCTGCTCTTCTTCTTTTGGTAGGTCATCATCTCCTCAAACTGCTTCCCCTTCTTTGCACTCGGACCAACCTCCTCTTCTCTATCTCTTCCCTAATGGCATGACATCTTTAACTTCCTCCAACTCCAACAAATGTAACTGCCTCACCTTTCCCTTTCTCTTCTGCAGTGGCTTTATGGATTCCAGAGGTACTAGGCTGACCTGCATCTTTTACTTCTACACTATGATCATTCACCCTATTATTTAACCTTGTTGGCAATGGATAAACATCACCTCCAACACGAGGAGGCTTATCACACCGTGTGCTGTAATGTCCCCACTCTCCACAATTAAAGCACTGGACACAAGGTGCAAATGACCCTTGACCTCGTCCTGCCTGCCACGGGCCTGAATTATTTGAAGAAGGCACGCTGTCTCTACCATAACCACCCGATGATCTACCTCTTCCCCTACCATTCATCAAATTCAAACTCAAACTCTTCATAAGTTCCGACATTTCATGAATTTCTTCTTTTATATTCTCCTCCTTCCTGACTTCAGGCTTCTGTATTTCTGGCTTCACATGAGAGAGAATTTTAGGCACATGCTCAACCATTGGCATCTCCTGCATCATTTGTGACAATCTTATCTACTTCCTCTCCTTCTCTTTTGCTACCCTGAGAGCATCCTCATAAGTGACCAGCTCTTTACATTCAATCTTTATCCTAATCTCCGGCTTCAAACCAGCAACAAACCTATCCTTTTTTATGACTCTGGGAGGAACTTCAGGTAATAAGGCCACCTGCCATTTATTCCACAACACAGTGAACTTACCGACATACTCATCCACTAGCTGAGTCAGCTGTTGCTGCAATAAACATAGCTCTCTCCAAATGCCATCAGGACCTCTAACACACATAAACCTGTCCAAGAAAGCTGTCCTCACCTCTGGATAAGTCGGGTTTCTGTGAGCACCCTGATCATCACGCATCCTTGCAGAGAAAGTCTGCAGCCAAGTTCTCGCTTCTCCCAACAGACAAAAGGATAGAATCTGAAGGACTTCTGGAGCATTCATGTCTTTAATAAGAGCTGTGAACTCCAAGCACTCTAAAAACCTCTCTGGGTCTTCATTGGGCAACCCGTCAAATCAAGGAAATTCATGAGCCATCTCTCCTCTTGACTAACTTATCTTAAACATGCTCCCAACCAAAAATACCACCCAACCTCTTCTGGGAAGAAAACAAAGTGATCACTCTACTGAAGAAAACTTACCCTGCATCTGACTGGCATTCTTCTTCCTAAAAGCAATCACTTTCAAAGCCTTTTGAACCTTAGCACGGAGACGTATCACCAGAAGTTCAACATCAAGTCATCTATCTCTCGTGTGTCCACACTCCCCACACAACTCACAATGAATCACTCTCATGCGAGGCTTTGTCTTCATTGTTTCAATCCCTAACCACACAGAAATTCAAGCAACATTCCCCAACCAATCTTCTGGGCCATTTTGTCTTGAGTACCCAATCTCAATTCAAAACTCCTCCTGTCCCCAGCAGGATCGCCAAAAAGATGATAAGGAAAAAAAAGGAAAGACAACCAAGAATTATGTACTTCACCACATCAAATAGCTGAGACTTCATAGGGATCAGCTGCAATGTGGGCTCGTACGTGATGAGCTTATGAACCAGGTTCCAGAGCAGGTGTCTTTGTATTAGGCACCGAGACAAACCCCCCACAAAAACTGACTGAACATGGATCACACAGACTCAAAGAGAGCCAGAAGACTACACAGCCCAAAACAAAGAAACTTAGAACTGAACCTCCCCCCAAAACTCAGAGAACACTCAGCCTCAGAATACTATGCACCCACAGCCCCCACTCCTAAGCTTCCATCAAGGACAACAGCACGTAACTCTCCCCAAAGCTGCAGTGCCACCTCCTCTCCTTCTCTATCAATACCCAAGAATCTCCCACGATCAAATCAGCATAAGATCACAACCACGTCAAAGAAGCTTCCAAATCCTTTAGGATAGCTTCACTTCCCTCACAAAGCAGAAGATCAGTGATCGACGAACATCTGCAGCAAGCATCAATCTCACGTTCTTCCACGAAGAGTGCCCAGCTCCTTTAGGACAACCATCATCGATGAAAGGTCACATTCCATTTTGCCTTAGCCTGCAATTCCTTCATCCTTCTATCTCTTTGCATACGGAGTTCATGAAGTCTCTGTCGCTGAGGATACTCCATGCTGCATAGTAGCTCTACCACCCCCTCTTCTCTGTCTTCACAAGAACCACAGCCTCTCTTTCTTTGTTGCTCACAATGCATGCTCTCTGTCACTCGAGATATTCTGCCCAAGCCTCCATGGTAGTAGCGACGCTTCCCCACAAAAACTGAGAACCCACCGTGCTTTATGTTTATCCGTCGCTCAAAGTCCTTTCTCAAGCCCGCATCATCTACTACAGCCAAGTCTTTACAAGACTTCAGTAAGCGCTGACTGTACCACATAGCTCGTCATCACGGAGCACTTGGAATCCATCTATGCCAAGCATGCAGTTGAAATTCCTCATCCCGTCACGTACGTAGACCTTTACACAGCCTTTCGCCTCGTAGATCCTTCCAGCGTAAAACAGAATCAGCTCCCAGCCGCCATCTTCACGTAGCTCCAGCTCACAGTCCAAAAGCTCCGCTTCATCCTTTCACGTAGCCACCTTGCATGTGCAGGATGCCTTCCCAATCAGTCCAGCCACCTCAGCCTAATTTTCCACCTCATCAGTGACATTTTACCTCTCCCATTTAAAAAATGCAAATATCCCCCCAAGGCACACTAAATGCACATTTTGGACCTTTAGTCACACAATTCCCACACACATTAGCATGCACATTAAAGCTTGCATGCACCCCTGTACACACACATGAAAAGCCCCTTGACGTGGGCACCAAAACATGTCAAATTCCCATAGCATGCAAGTGCACATTGACTCAAAAAAATAAAATAAAGAAACCCTTCATGACTTGATTTACATGACCCCAAAAACATTTCACTTGACCACACACTAGACACCCTTGCTTTGGAAGTCTGGTACAACCACATTGCATTCAATCATTTCCCATGAAGTCCCTGCAAAACATACTTTATTGTCTCAAAAAACTATACATTAGTCCATCACGCTTGTGAAAGAAAAATCCACAAATGCCAAAAGCCCATACCTACCCTAGATGTGTACAACTATGTGCCTACCCACAGCTATATACAGTGCTCAAAACTTGATACAGACTTTGTCCTATCAACGTTAGCCCCGATCCTAGCAAAGCTATTCAAGGACACTATTTGCCTTGGCTTCCCCCGCACTTGGACACTCAACACCATCACCCCCATCCACAAGGCAGGAGATCCCATGGACCCGGGTAACTACAGGACTATCATGATTGGACATGTGATGTCCAAGATCTATGCAGCTGTATTGGATGCGTCGGTCAGCCTGTTCTGAGAGATGAGAGGGCTCAGAGCAGAGGGTCAAGCCGGTTTCAGGCGAGACCATGGGACTATGGATCACATACTCACACTCAGGAGTGTCATTGAGGAGGCCAGATCACGAAAGGAGAGGGTATATTGCTGCTTTGTGAATTTCTGCAAAGCCTTTGACACAATACCTCGAGCTCGTCTCATCACACACCTACAGACACTCGGATTTGATCATGAGATCGTATGGGCAGTCATGGCACTGTATGAGAGAGTCTCAGGCCAAGTTTGGACAGGCGCAGGGTGGACAGATGACATCTTGAGTACCATAGGGGTCAAACAGGGTTGTCCCTTATCACCGACCCTGTTTGGCCTCTACATCGATGAGCTTGAGACTTTCATGGGGGCGTTCGGAGGGACCTGTTGCTCACTTGCCAAGATCATCATGAGGATTCTTCTTTATGCTGATGACGTGGCACTCTTGTCGTCCACACCCAAGGGGCTCCAGCAACACCTGGATGCACTGCAGGCTTTTTGTTTATCCCATGATTTGGAGCTCAACCTTGGCAAGACCAAAGTCATGATCTTTCGAGCAAACATGCAACGGAAGCAGTTTACTTTTACTTTCGGTGGGTCACCAATTGAGATCGTATCCTCATACACTTACTTGGGGGTCATCTCCGATCTTCACGATGAGACCAACGATGCAGGCCAGACTGAGCAGGGGATATACCTCACTGGCTCGGCTAGAGAGACAATGCTTCCACTCCCACTTCCACCGTGCACACTAGCATCATCACTCGTCTCCCTTTGCTGCCAACCTCATGGAGGAATCGAGAGCCAACCCTGGCAACCTCTGTCTCCCTGATGTGCAGTCCCCATATGAGCTAACCCGGTGTAGATATGTGATGGTATGAAAGGCTGCATCTAGCTGGAGTAGAGAAGCACCAAACTCGGTCTAAAAGATGTGACGTGGTACAGACGGTTTCCCCCGGATCATCCGTGAGAGCACGAGGATCTGCGGGCGCTCCACCCGTTTCCACTCTATCTTTGACATGTCAGGCCCCCAACAAGGGCTGCCATACATAACGGCTGGTCGGACCAAGGAGTCGAAGAGAAGAGCCTTGGTCCGAGGGTCCACTCACAAATGGTTTGTGAGACTAGGGTTCCACATTGATAGGATACCTCCTTTTAAGTACAGTTTAGATGCCCCTCCGGTACTCCCACCCACCATCCCGATTGGGCCACACACCAACCAGGTCATTCGAGAGGATCTCCTGCAGCTACACACCTTTAGGACCTGGTTGGAGCCGAGGGAGCTTCCAGTGAAGCTAAGTTTCTACAGAGATTACTGTCTTCGTATTTCGGAGGAGGGATTCATCACACCATTGGGGTACACTGAGCTTCAAATGCCTCACTCACTACGGATCTCCATCTAACAGTTTCGGGTATCATCACACCGCCTCCGCATAGAGAGCGGCAGAGCAGAGGAGATTCCTAGGGAGCATCGCTTATGCATATTGTGCTACTATCAGGAGATTTTGTGCGACTATCAGGACGTTGAGTCGGAGGAGCATTTTATTTTCAGGTGCCCAGTGTACTACGAGATGCGAGGTCACTACCACTGCCTCCTCAAGGACAGCTCCGGGCTCCTTTTCAGATTCCTCGCCTACCCAGATCAGAGATGCCTCGCGGTCTTCATTCACGAGGGGGTCCGACACAGAGAGTACTTACTCAGGCGACGGGGCTTGGCCACATCATCAGACACCTTTCAGAGCAGGATCACAGAGTTCTTCCCATCGAGTGACATTAATCGTCTAGTCTCTAGCCGCAGACGTGACAGAGACCCCGACCCGACGACTGCAGCACGACACACGAGACATCGAGGAGACACACAGGTCACTCTGGGGGACCTCCCGTCATTGTTTAGACCCTGGATACGTCCCACGGGAGTCACGGTGGCTCTGGTCTTGTGTCGAGCCTCGTCTAGGAGACTGAGATGCACCGCACCCCTTGACGGGCGCTAGCGTCTCATCACCGGCTATGCACCAGCCAAGGCAACATGACATACGAAGGATTCCGCTCCGCTCCAGTCCTTTTCTTTTCATTGTTACATCCAAATGTATTTGATTATGTATGATCAGACTTAGGATTCAGCACGGGTGATGATGCTCATTTCAGTAGCTCCACCCTTACTGTGATTTGTATCAGGTTTTCTTTCAGTCTCATAGACCCATCGGTCTTCCGAAGACTCTAATAAAATTTCTTTCTTTCTTTCTTTCTATCTCCTGAAACAAAACAACACCCTCGATTAGTGAGTCACCTGCATGCAAAAATTTCTTTAAACGAGAAATATGAAACACTAGGTGCACCTTACAACCCTGTGGTAATTCTAATTTATAGGCCACCTTGCCTATTCTTTTTACAATTAACCACGGCCCACAATATCGGGGTGATAACTTAGCACACTCTTCTACAGTCAAAGACTTAGAGTGCGAAAGGAACTTTGAGAAAAACTTTTTCTCCTTCCTTAAATTCTCTAACGGATCTGTTTTCATCCGCATACGCCTTGGCTCTATCCATAGCTTGGCGGATGTTAGCTCTCGCAAGTGCTAGCATCTCTCGCATCTGAACCACAAAGTTCGCGGCACTACGCACTTTCTGAGATACTCCAACTGTAGTTGGATTTGCTAGTCTATAACCATAGTTCAGCTCAAACGGACTGAAGCATGTAGAGAAATGTTTTCTATCATTGTAGGCAAATTCTAACAGTGGCAACCACTTGTCCCATGTATGTTGCCTCAATGACACATATGCTCTAAGCATATCCTCTAAAATTTTGTTGATTCTTTCTGTTTGACCATCCGTTTCTGGATGATTCCCATTACTCATTCCCAACTCAGTCCTTAGTGTCTCAAACACTGCAATCCAAAATTGACTGGTAAATTTGACATCCCTGTCTGACACAATGGATTTGGGTAATCCATGCAAACGAAATATATGTTTAATAAACAAATCTGCCACTTGCGGGGCACTAACAGACTCTCTAGTTGGAATGAAGTGAGCCATCTTGATAAGACGATCAACTACCACAAGAATAGAATCATATCCACCTTGTATCGTAAGCAGACCTACAATAAAATCCATGGAAATGCTCTCCCACCTACCTAGTGGTATTTCCAAAGGTTGTAAAAGTCCGAGTAGCTTCACCCGCTCTGCCTTCCTTACCTGACACGAAAAACGTGTTACATATTCATGAATATGTTTTTTCATTTTTAACCAAAAGAAATCTCGATTCACGAGATCATACGTTTTCTCGACTCCTGGATGTCCCGCACATGGGCTATCATGGCATTGTTGAATGACTCTCTGCCTAAGATCATTCTGATTAGGTACTACTACCTTGCCATTTCTTTTAAGCATACCATCTCTTATGGTATATCTTGCATAAGTTTGGCCTTTCTGGATGCCAGGTCACCCTTTTTCCCAGATTTGAATACATGAGCTTTAGGCAAAAGGCTCTGGAAGAACTCATCCACCTTTTGAGTTTCTCTAATCTCGGTCTTTAGAGCACTCTCTAATACCGTGAAACTCATATTATGCATAATGCGTGACAACGCATCAACAACTTTATTATCCTTCCCTCTTCGGTACCGAATCGTCAAGTAAAACTCTTGCATGAGTTCTGCCCACCTAGCTTGGCGGCCTCTCAAGTCAGCTTGTTTACAGAAATGTTTCAAAGTATCATGATCAACATCAACATAAAACTCTGATCCATATAAATAATGTCTCCATGTTTTCAGAGCATGAATAATAGCATACAACTGTAGTTCATCAGTTCGCCAATTTCGTTGAGAGGGAAAAAGCTTCTTGCTTTCAAAGGCTACCGGCCTTCCTTCTTGGAGGAGATTTGCTCCTACCGCAATGCCACTTGCATCAATTTCAAGGAAAAACGGTTTCTGGGGATTAACTATTTTTAACACCGGTCCTGAGACCACAGCTTGTTTTATGGTGTTAAAACTCTCCTGTTGATTCTGTCTCCACATAAAAGATACTTTATCTGAGGTCAGATCAGTCAATGGCGATACTATTTTGGAATATCCTTTCATATGTCTTCGATAAAATTAGACAAATCCCAAGAATGATCGCAAAAAAGCAGTCAAACTCTGAGGGATAGGCCGAGCCAGTATCGCAGCCACTTTCTTTGGATCCAATTTTACCCCCTCATTAGTAATAATGAATCCTAAATATTCAAGTCTTACCATACACAGTACAATTTTCTTTTTATTTACATAAAGACTGGCATTCCTAAAAGTATTGAACACTATTCTTAAGTGTTCGTGATGCTCAGCAATACTTTTGCTGAACACAAGAATATCGTCAATAAAATGTACTACAAACTTTTCGATATACGGACGTAGTAAATCATTCATAAGCATGACGAATGTAGCTGGAGCATTGGTAAGTCCAAACGGCATTACCAAAAACTCATAATGTCCAAACTTGCTTCTAAAAGCGGTTTTATGCACATCCTCTGCTCTAATACGGATCTGATGGTAGCCACATTTAAGATCTATCTTACTGAAAATTACGGCCCCATGTAACGCATCTAGCAAATCATCGATCCGAGCCATCAGATACCTGTGCTTCATAGTGATATTATTCAATGCTCTATAATCTATACAGAGGCGAAAAGTATCATCTTTCTTTTTTTTTAATATCACTGGCAAAGCAAAAGGTGAGAAACTGGATTGAATCTGCCCCAGCTTGAGGTATTCTTCTAGTTACCTCCGCTTCTTCGGTAAAACTTAACCTATAGGGAGGTCTATTTATAGGTTTTGCCCTCGGGATTAGTTCAATCTTATGCTGAACATTCCGCTCTGGAGGTAACTCATCCCTAAAACAATCAGAGAACTCCTCTGGTATTTGATCAGCCAACTTGACCATCTCTCCATTTTGGGTAACATCAGTGCTAGCCGAAGGACCATCAATCGGCTCTACCGATGCTGGACAAAGAAATAAAAACTCTTCTTGAGCTTTTCAAACTTCCATTACGGAAACCAACGGTCCTTGAGGTATATCTTTTTCACCTCGTAAGACATACAGCACATCATTCATCTTGAATTGATAAATGTGCTTTTTCCAATCTATGGCTAGATTCTTCCTAGAATGCCAAGCCTTACCCACGGCTATGTCTGCAAGCTTTGTCATTTCAAAATCAAGCTTCTCAGCATAGTCCTGAATTCGAAGTTCCAACCGGGTAACCCTTTGGTCTCATACTTCAATTGAACTTCCATCTGCCATTCTGACTGTATATGCATAGTCAGATGGGCTAGTCTTTAATTTCAGCCTCTTTACAAGCTTGGAATTAATTACATTGTGCGTTGACGTTGAGTCAAACAACACAATGACATCATGATTGGCTACTTGCCCTTTCATCTTAATTAACTCCGTATCGTTAAAGGCTGTATACCCCGTTGCTGCAGGCTTTGACAGGACATTATTAGGTGCACTAGTTACTGGCATAGTAACAGACACACATAACAAAACAGGTACTGACCTTTGAGAAGATCCTGCTAGCTGAATCTGCATCTGTTCTGCTCTGAGACTTCGCTCCATTTCCACGTCGCATTCTGAGATCACCATCTCAGCCATCCGACGATCCTTGTTTCGTGGACAATCTTTCCACTGATGAGGCTGAAGGCATCCAAAACACAATCCTTCTCTCCTCGCTTTTTCTCTTTGCTCCGGGTTCAAAGAAGACTTCAACCAAGCCCGGGCTGCCATTGGTGTTACTTTTCTTTTCATTCCAATGGTGGTACTTGGTTTAGAGTCTCAACTAGCTTCGCCTGCTTGGCTTGACCACTAGGCTATGAGACACTCCCTTTGCTAATCCACTTCTTCTTAAATCCAGTTTTCTTCGAGTACTCATACTGAGTCCCAACCTGCACAAACCCACTTGGTCTGTTCCCTTTGGCATCCTCATAGTTCAGGGCTATGGCAATTGCTTCATCTAGCGTGTTCGCATACTTAGCCCGAACTTCCATCTTGATCCGATCGTTCAATCCAAAGATTAAATCTTTTACCTGGATTGACTGAGGTAAGGTTCATAAACTTTCATTACACTTTCTCTGAACTTATCAATGTACTCTGCCACTGATAAATTTCTTTGACGAAGGTTTCAATATTGATCCCAAGCTCGAGATGCTTCGTCAGGAGGTAAGAAGTGTTTTCTAAATTCTTTTTTAAACCCCTCCCAAGTAGTGGATGCCGATCCGCAGCCTCATTAAATATATGGGTGGCCTCGCGGATTTTCTTCATATCATTCCTGATTTCACAAATGGCGAAGGCCTCGTCCCATTTGTGTAACCAGGTCTATATGATATCGGAACGACGGTCAAACATCCGACCAAAATACTTTTCTGGCCTATAATTGGTAATATTAGGCACCTTAACCCTCCTAGGCTCGATCATATGAACACTGGATTCAGGCTCCATTCGAGCTTTACCCTTCTCTTCACGAGATGGTCTAGTAGACATACTATGAACCATTTTCCTGAGCTCGGATTGCCCTACATTTGCTTGTAACTGTTGCACTAAAATCTATTGCAAGGCATCCTCCAATAATGCAATTCTACCAGATAGTGTATGGCCTGCTAGGCGCAACACCTGCGGGGTCGGCCGGACTCCCGATTCTACGGGATCCACCCTAGAAGCTTCTTCTTCTACTTCCATTTAGGTCGATGGGGGTGTTTTTTTTTTTTAAATAATAAATAGAACACCGCCTAAAACTGTATTTACCAACTGCTTTTTCAATCTCATAACCACACAACGTGTCTAAACAGGCGTAACCATGAACTGAAAATAGCTGAGAACCAAGATGAATATATTTTCCCTATACTAGGGAAATATTTGCAATCTCAAATAACTCAAACACCGAGGGCAAATAAACTAGCATATACCCCAACAAAACTTTAAAGGCATAGAAAGCTCCTTGGTCATATTTCTGCTGCATGAAGAGATCAACTAGTCCCTGTAAGCCACGAACATGCGGGACTGTCTACTCCTTTCCACGAGCTCACGCACCAACAAAACAAAGTACTTCGACCAAGTGCAGTGCCTCTCCAAATCCTAGTTACATTCTTAATCCCACCAAATGTGAGCAGGCCCACGAGACTAGCCTCTTCTCACAATCTTGACCCTTGTTCAGCGACTAAGCCCAACCAAGCTCCCTCAAAATTTGTTCACAGCAAATGCACGTAACTCTGCGGTGACTCTGCGGGCTACAAGACTCAATAGCCAAGCCCACAACTAGCAAAGCCATTTGACTATTGTAACGCACGAACTTTGCGAAGTAATTGACCCACGATTCGAACACCAACAACCATATGATGTTCTGCTCCAGCCTTTGGTATTACCCAAAGCTCCGCCATCCAGTCACGACGCCATCTAATAGACTGTGTGCTCCCGCGATCTTGCCTAATGACCGCCGTCAACCCATAGGTCACATCGATTGAG
This sequence comes from Dipteris shenzhenensis, assembly GCF_047967505.1. Lineage (NCBI taxonomy): Eukaryota > Viridiplantae > Streptophyta > Polypodiopsida > Gleicheniales > Dipteridaceae > Dipteris > Dipteris shenzhenensis. The sequence goes on along the minus strand of NC_141609.1, from coordinate 34,474,549 downwards.
TTACTAGACAGAATTATATGAACTGCTCACAGACTCTCTAATTGCAAATCTAGCCTATGCTCACAAGCTCCTGCAATCTCGTCTTCCACGCCTTCAAATCAATGAAGAAAGATAACACCAAGTCCCTAGAATCTCAATTCATCGTCAGTCTGTCAACTCAACGTGCAGCTCCAAACCACGACAATCATCAAACACTGTGCTCTGATACCAAAATATAACGATCACTATCTTTAACTCGCTTCACATCATCAGTTTAACAGTCTATCACGGGGCAGGCACACAGAATTTCCTCCCAACCAACCTCGGTGGTAGCAAAACTCAGAATAGTCCACAACGTGAAGGCTCATGCTTGCAAATTCCACCGAGCCCCAAATCCCTAGATGGATCTAGTATGCCACATGTCTACATTTGAGGGCATCTCCTCAATGCATCATTTACCCCTCTCTTGGGATATCATTAAAATCATTTGCCCCTTGGCACATTTAATGCATTTAGACTCCTTAGCCTTAGATCCACCTAGTCTTGTGCCATGTCACCCTCACCAAGGACCTTGACCTTGATTCCTTTTTTATCATTTACGTGAAGCCCAAACAAATATAATACAAACATTAATCCTTTAAAGGAAAATGTCATACATAGCTTTGAATTCCATTTGGAGTTGGACCTACACTCGTAATGGACATTAAAATAAATACACTTTACTCTCATCTTGTAAATGAAGCCTAAGAAAAGCATTGACTATTCAAATTATCCTTAGCAAAAATTTCAACCTCATCCACAAGGTTGGAAAACTTCACATAACAGTGACTCCCACCAATGTCATAGTGCCCAAATGTGAGTGCAGTCCAAATGCTCAACCCTATGCAAAAGCATGTCCGCATATCTATTAGTGTTTATTTACATAAAGGACTTCATAGCATATTTCTATAAGCACTCTGAAGGCGAGAGGCACACTCAGCTACGATGAAGCCCAGCATTTAAGGGGGAGGAAGATGTGCTCTGCTAATACAAAGATGGCGAGCATTCGCATCACAACTTCAAAGGCTGAAGAGGGGTGCTCAAATTGGGCTAGAACTACAACTCCAAACATAGCTCGCTCAATTTCAGAAGTGGCTGAACACCCAATTTAAGAAATAAGGGATAAAAGATGCTTGTAGTCTTAGAAGGGTGGTTTCCTTCTCGAAGTCGGCCAAGTCCGTCTAGTTGAAGTCCTCCATTGACCAAGTTGATCAAAGTCGAAGCTTTGACTGTTTGACTAAAAAAACAACACATTCACTTGTCAACCAAAAACCAAATTTGCATATTCCTAGGTCCTAGCGAATTTTTCACGTTTATGGCTTTTGCTAGAGTATGCTTAAGTCCAAAACTCGTATCTTAAGCTCGAGTTTAATCCCTCCCTACTCTTGGATGAATATAGACCATATAGCATGGAACAACAAACAAACGATAGAAAAGTATTAGTAAAATCTAGAGACATTGTAGGTCATACATGTGTCACACTTAGAAGGGGGAGTGTGTGTGTGTGTGTGTGTGTGTGTGAGAGAGAGAGAGAGAGAGAGAAAGAGAGAGAGAGAGAGACACACACACACACACAGAGACATTCTCTGTGTGTGTGTTTGTGTTTTTTCTTTTTGGGGGGTGGGGGGGGAGGGGGGAGGAGAGAGAGGCTTTATTAAAAGTCTTCAAAAGACCAAAGGGTCTCTGAGACTAAAAGAAACCTCATATAATGATCTGAGGGGTGGAGCTGCTAAGCAAGCATCAACACCCATCATCAATACAAAAAAATGAAAGTCCATGATCATGATCATAACGGCACCAATACATAAAGAAGCTCTCTGAGGCGAGACATCAATCCTGAGAGGGGGTGTCACGATGAGAGGCTGTTGTGGACCGTGGTAAGGGCCATTGTCACTTCTGTGGGTCAAGTCTCCAGTCTAGTGAGCATGGAGGGATGGTCCCCCACTATGATTTGTCCATGCTACCTAGCTAAAAAACTCAATGATCATGCTCTAAGAGGAGTCTGGCTATGTACTTGATCTCACCTAGGCCCTATGCCACCAGTGCCATGCAAGAGGACAAGGCCAACCAAGGAAGCCTACGTTGCCCTGTGCTGCAGGAGCTATACTGTCTAATGCGATAGAGATGTCACTCCTGATAACCTGAAACGCTACATCAACTTGTAGCGAGGATGCTCCGAACTCAGCCAGGACTATGTGATGTGGAAACCTAAAAGACCAAAGGGTCTATGAGACTGAAAAAAACCATATACAGAGATGAATGGTGTCTATGTGGGCGTCTACACCCAAGGCAAGTGCACCAAACATAGTGCAAAGTGTAAAGTGTCTAAGCCCAAGGGGGGGGGAAGGAAGCAGTGGTGTGGCGCTAATTTGACGACCCTCTGAATCTTGGCAAAGGAGTCAAGTCCACGGGAGGCTTCGATGATGTACGAGAGCATAAAACCCCATAAAACCCGTGATAGAGCACTCGTGACAATCAATATGTGTGGTCCGCTATGGTCTCCTAGCTATGGTCCTGCACCGGTCAATGTCACTGTCACACCTAACGATCGTGCCTCTAGTCAAGTGAACATGGAGGAAAGATCTCCAGGTCTGATCTACATTGACACAAGGATAGGTCTATCGTATCTCTCGCTCTATGCACTAGCTATGCCATCTCCTTGGATCATGCCATTTGACTAATAAACTCAGCGAACACACTCTGAGTGGAATCTGGCAGGACACCCTGATCGACGCTGGACTTGGAGCTTTCTTTGTATCAAAATAGTGTGGGTGTTTCCTTCTCTAGACCCACGTCTAGAAGGAAAGAGATTTGTGTGAAGCCAATTGAGTGGTGGGAGACATATGGCTACTCCACTCCTCGAGTGCGGAAGTTGGCTCTCCGGATTTTATCTCAGGTGAGAGCTGAGACATACATCTTTGGCATTTGCTATTCCTAGTTTGGTAAACTGTAAATATAGATGATGATTATCTTGATTCTCACTCCTTTAATCTCGATTTGTAAATGCCAATCGGGATTTGGAACCAAAAAAAATGTGCAGCAGGAGCATGCGAGAGGAATTGGAGCTCCTACTCTTTGATCCATACGAAAATAAGGAACAAGTTAAGCACAAGGCAACTCGAGCGCTTAGTATACTGCCGTGCAAACTTGAGGCTTATAAGAAAGCTTAAAAACTTGGTAGGTCAAATGCAGGTAACATTGGTAGCTTGAGTCTATTGTAACATGTTCTATCATCTATGATTTCGATTCTAAATATATCTAGGAAATTGAAATCACAACAATGAACATTGAACATACGCTTCTAAATGTTATTGCAGGTGGATCCTACACGCATTGACATGACCAAGTTGCCTACTTATGCGAGAGTTGAAGCTGATGAGGAGGAGATATATCCACAGCTACATAGAGAGCTAGAGACCATAGATAGACGAGTCACTCGTTCATGTCGTAGATCAGCCATTGCTATTCCAGCACAGAGGGACACAAGTGAGGGCAGGGGCAGAGGCAGAGGCAAAGGCAGAGTCAGAGGCAGGAGTGGTGGAAGAGGAGCACGAGGTCGTGGTTGTGCCATCCGACGTGGCCATGGGAGAGCCATGGCTGTGGCCAGTACCTCGTCAGATACACCTATGTGGTCTGCCTTGGACGAGGAGGAGGAGGAGGAGGTGCTTGAGGAGCCACAGTATGATAGTGAGGGTAACACTATCACTGATGGTGACTTTGGATCCAGTAGCTTTACTGCAGAATTTAGACACAACAGCACTAAACATTTGTGCCATGGAAAGGCCCCATTTGAAGCAATGTACAACTGCAGAATGAGATCACCCTCGCAATCGCTGATATGCTGTTACAATCAGCAAAGAATGACTATTTCTCTTGTGCTGCTGACATATAACGTATCCATAACATGTACAAAGGAAAAGCCAATGCCATATGGGTACACAATTGTTTGGTTCATTCTATGTCTTATTAAGCATTGAAAATCAGCATATCAGCAAAAGATCAGCAATCTGCTCACAAGAGTTGATAATCCACCTGACATTCAAAGACACTTTGCTCCAAGAAGCGACGAGCTTGGAATTTGGAAAAAGGCAAACAAGAGCAGGAACACAAATCATCAGAAAGAATCGGAGGCATACTCTGAGCTCACAGCAGCGAGAGAATTTATAAAGACATCCAAGGCAAGCGGATCGGCAGTTCCAAGGTCCACCCTACAGGGAAAAGCCAATCTTCAGCATAAATAAAGCCACGATTCATGAATAAAACTTGAATGACAATAACTACACTCATCCTAAAAGGTGTAGAAAATAGCCCAAACCAGATTCTTCCCCAATTATCTTGGAACTCCAACAGTCCAATATTATGAAAGTATGCAGATAAAACTTCGTCCTCTGCTTTCTCAGTATAGCTGAAGCCCTGATTGATTGGAGTCTTTGAGATCTGAAATATCCAGCATCATATTTATATATTACATGTCATAACTCTGACAATATGTCCACATATTTGCAATGAAACCGGTTTTCTATTTTTTGAAACAATTCCTACGTTTGGATATAAGAAGTGTTTTATGTGCTGCAGCCTGCTCTGTAGGATTGCGTTGTGCTCTCAAGCTTTGAACTTTGTAGTGTTTTAATGTTTGCAAGTAGCATATAAATGTTGCTTTCCACTTTATGCAAAGTTTGTGCTGTTAGGTGTCAGAAATTACAGGTGACTGATCCTGATTCTTGGAGTTGGAATTGAGCTGAGGTGCTTTCCACTTTATGCAAAGTTTGATGCCTTTAGGTATCAGAAATTACAGGTGACTAATCCTGATTCTTGGAGTTGGAATTGAGCTAAGGTGCATGAAACCATCCAATTTAGGACCCAGGCATATGTATAATTTGAGTCGACGTGTATTTTTCCTTCCTGTGCACCAGGCCCTGGGACAACTTCGAAATGAAGCAAGTTTGGAAAATGTTCCAGACATTTGGAAACATTTCCAAATGCCTGGAAACTATGCCCACATTATCATGTAAAATAAACTTGATGTTTCAAAAGCAGCAACAGGAGATTCTAGACAAAGAGCCATTACCTCAAAAATTTATAAAAGCATTTGATGCATAACAACAAATGATTAGTCTTAACGTATGATACAGTAATTAAATTGCTGATTGAGGCAGTGTAATCATCTGGGATACTGTAGAAAAGGGGGTAGGGGCAGATTTGGAAAAAGGGGGATAGACAAGCAGAAGGGGAGAGAGATAGGGGAAGAAGGGAGGAGAAGGGGTAGGAGAGAGAGAATGAGGTAGGAAAGAGAGGGAGAGATTGAGAGGGAGTAGGGAAGAGAGAGAGAGAGAGAGTGAGTGAGCATAGGCAGGAAGGAAGAAGGGAGAGTAGATAGGATTAGATGTCAACATCAAAAAGTACATAGTAGGTGGTGGATGGAGAATTATATAGTCCCTCCACATTTCCCACCTAAAGGACCTCTAACTTGGCCCCTTTTTCCCATTCATTACAGCCATCCCTTCCCATAGAATTTTGCCCTCAAAATTTCACAGCATGGCTGTCCAAAAGTGCAGCAGACAGCAACTAGTAATCAATCCGGTAGGAGTTAGGGGTGGTCCTGGACAATGCTTTCTGGCTGCCATGAATTTTCATCCTCAGGGAGTCCCCGCCACTTGACAAGATACTCTACGTAGGCTTTGTTCCGGAGTACATGGTCTCTGAAACCCATGATGCGCTCCAGGACATAGAGGATGTGGCCCTCTTCATCCATAAGCGGCAACTCTGGGAGAACATGGACATGCTGTCCAACATGTGGTTTCAGCAAAGACACATGGAAAACATCATCGATCTTGGAGGTACTGGGTAGCTCCAACTGATATGCTACCTCTCCAACCTTGCGGATGATCCTTGCTGATTCTAAGTAGCCTCATCACTGTCATGCAATATCTCACGAGGGGCACACTTCGTTGGCATGGTGACTGGCCCTAGAGAGAGGAGCTCGAATGTAGGCAAGGAGAAATGGAAAGCAAAACCCTGCGTATGAGCACCTGAGATAGTGCGTGGAAACACGAAAATGTCGATGGAGAGGCTTAGAAGAAAGGTCGTCGAAGAAGCTTCAAAACGGGGCTTGAATGAGCCAAAATAGGGCTGTGGAGAGCCCCTAAAGAGGCTGGAAAATTCTGAGTTTTTGCCTCTCTTTTTTTCCTTTTCTAGGGGGGGGGGGGGGGGGGGGGGGGAGGGGTCCCTAAGTCACCTAGGACACCTAACCTAAAGACTGGTAAGACAATTAGGACACTGACTTAGCGTAACCCAACCCAACCTACTAATTGAACCTAGTTAGGTTAACATAACTGACCAACTAACCTAACCTAGCTAACTAGACCTAACTCCCACCCCACTAACTAAACCTAACCAACCTCACTTGACCTATTGACTAAACCCTAGTTAGGAACCTTAGACCTTAGTCTAAGGTTGGCATCAAAAGTGGCATCGTGGTGGTGGCGCACAAGCGCGGACAGCGGTGCATGGTCTAGGATTGCGATGGGCTTGGCACAGACAACGGCTGACAGAATTACTACTGGCTGATGGGATGCCGGCTGAGGATACCACAGATGACGGGCTATTGAGGACTTGGCATAGACAACGAGTGGCGAGGGAGCTACTGGCTGACGGCTAACCGGAGCTACCGACTGACAGGATGCCTTCTAACGAGCTGAGGATACCACGGCTGACGGGCTGCACCTCTGCTAATCGAGACGTGTGACAAGCAGTTAGGTGAATCTGTTGGCCTAGCGCTTGTCGCTTGGGTCGAATCTAAAAGATCTTGCTGGAGAGTCACTTGTTGTTGGTGTATCTATCGATGGAGCTAGTTTGATCGTCTACTAGCTGGTTTGTCTGCAAGGAGCCTTACATTGGCGGTAATCATTGTGAATGCATGCGCTGGTCATCCTCCACTGTTGCTTGGTGTTGGTTGTCTGCGTCAGGTTGTAAATGTGAGTTCTACAAGCCTTGAAAGCTCGTGTAGTTCTGTTGTACACTGTTGGCGATAGCATAGCAGCTATAGTGAAGGGTGAAAAGGGTGGAAGCAAAGGTGCCAAATTCGGAGCTCTAATACCAATGTAGAAAAGGGGGTAGGGGCAGATTTGGAAAAAGGGGGATAGACTAGCAAAAGGGGAGAGAGATAGGGGAAGAAGGGAGGAGAAGGGGTAGGAGAGAGAGAATGAGGAAGGAAAGAGAGGGAGAGATTGAAAGGGAGTAGGGAATAGAGAGAGAGTGAGTGAGCGTAGGCAGGAAGGAGGAAGGGAGAGTAGATAGGACTAGATGTCACATCAAAAAGTACATAGTAGGTGGCGGATGGAGACTTATATAGTCCGTCCACATTTCCCACCTAAAGGAACTCTAACTTGGCCCCTTTTTCCCCTTCATTACAAATACCAAAAGTAAAATATGTGTCTCATGTAAACAGGCAAAGTACCACAAGATTTTATGATGCCCAACCTACTATAAGATCCAAGGGACAGCTCACCACCTCATTTTGAGATGGCCTTGAACTCATGCCTTGCTTCTCCATGCATATAGACCAGCGGTGCCTTGTTCTATTCCTACAGGACATACGTTGACAAGAGATCAATTACTGAGAGCTGAGGCTTACCACCTCTTTCGTCAAGATGAGGGGCAGTCATATGAGGAATATCAATGCAAAAGGGGAGACCCTAAGATAAAGCCGAGATAAACCACGGCACATACCAATCCATTAGTCATACATGTGGCTGAGATCTCCTTGCTTATGGGATCTTCAGACCCGACTATAGGTGTCCGACCAGCTACATCTAGAGATTGGCGGCAGCTAGACATCTGAGGCCTCATAGTAGATAGGGGACTTGGACAGCCAGTGACACGTTACCAATGTCCTATGTAGAGATAAACAAGCTACACAGGCCACATATCCTCCCCCTAGCTCAGAGAAGCTGCACTCTATGATACTTGACAAGGACAGAGGTTAAGGAGCAGATGCCCAAAAAGTGATTCTCCTTAAAAATTAATGGTGATTACAATTTACTAGATATTGATCTATCTATACTTTATTACATCTCAATGTATTATGGCAATGGTATGTGAGGGACCGCTCTTGATTGGTTAGTCCTAGACAAGGGCCCATTGACACATTTGCTTAGTGAGGCAGAGTCTATGAGACTGATAGGACGGACGGAGACCCTGACCTGTACCAGTTGGAACTGTAATGCAACCTTATGGTCAGAGCCCGGGAGCTTCTCAAAGTCATACATAGGTCGAGAGATTGTCTTATTAGAGCCCAGAGTACCCACGACCACTGGCCTATGAGTACACATCGGAGTCAGCCTATCGGGACAAGACAAGAGAAACAAGAGAGGAATAAGGATCGGGCAATGTCACACTCTATACCAATCATCTCTCAATAGTATGATCACTAAGGAGTGTCGTGACCCACACACCAGATTCCTTTGGGCCCAGATTAGGAGCACAACCTTGCGTGATACCTTCATTGCAATCTGCTACTTTCCCCCAGAGACCTCACACTTTGCTAAGGAGCTCCAAAAGGAGGGGCTGTATGTTTGCCCTATATCTAAAAGTCATGGACTTCTCATACAGAAGTTCTCCTACTTGGTGACTTGAACGCCAAGACTGCAGACCGCCAAGTGCCGATCATTGATTTCCAACACAGCTCCATTCTATTGCCTGACATGCATTGAGGTAGGCATCTCCCAAGTTTTTGCAAACCGACAATCCCCAGTCACCTTATATGGGCATACCTTCATAGACATGGAAAAAATGCATGATCTGAATATCTGTAATGGTCTCGAGAGATGGCCTTCGTCAAGTGGGCTTACATGTTTCCCACATGGAGGAGAGTCTAGTGCACTGACTACCTCATGGGATCCCCTGCCTTCGCCTCTCACATCACAAACTTCTCCATCCCACCACCCCCACCTAGAATTGAAGATACCTATCTTTTTTTTTTGGCTTAACCATCTCACTCCCGCCACCGAGCACATCCCACCCCACACCTGGAATTGACCATCTCACTCCCACCACCCCCACCTAGAATTGACCATACCTATCTTTTTTATCTTTTTTTTTTTGCTTAACCATCTCACTCCCACCACTGAGCACATCCCACCCCACATACACCACTTATCAGGGGATTCACTTTGATCACAAACTAGCCCCGCCTATGCTGCCCGCCTCTCTCCTATGCATGTTGATCTCAATGATAACCAACTCCTTCCATGATGCTGCCCTCCAGTGAAACCGGCCTTCGGAATCTCCAAAGGGCGGTGAACTATTATTAACCGCCAAAAACCATGATTACAATCACTTAGAGAATCATTACAGCCAACCAAATAAATAACACAAACCAAAATCAAGAGCTAGATTGCCCCTTTCCTACACCAGACATTAAAATGGCCCTAAACTCACCACCCCTTTCGGTACTTCTTTATCATTTATTCAGAAGGCATCCAAATACAAGAAAAGCATTGTCGTGCATCAGCTACTTCGTCCTATTATGCATGAGTTTCAATCTCAAAAAGGCATCCCAGTCCAATGCAATATCCCATGGCAGTCTTTCTTCCAATTCTGCTTGATAGTTCTAACCTGGCAGCTCCGATACCCTTCAAGAGAGTACTTGCAGGAGAGAATATAGCAGGCCTCCGAAGAGGAAATATATAACTGAATGTATGAATGCCCAAAAGGGCTGGCTACAACTGTATGAAGGGATGAAACCCTCACTACAAAACTGCACAAGAATAGACACTGTAGAGAGGAGGTGAATCCTCACTGATGCCCCCTTTAGGCCAAGGGCTACGCTGCTGGTCTGTTGCTGGGGCTCTTGGCTGGCTTTGCTGAGCACTAGAAGGCCCAAGACTGGATGATGAATGAGGAACCAAGGGGCTGCTTTTTATAGGCCCCCTTGGGCCTAGGAAATAGCCGACTGGAGGGCTGCCTGCACCGACTGCAGCAGTCCTGCACCAACCTGCTGCTAGCACCCCAAACTGCTGACGTGGCACCCAACCAATCCACGTGGCAGTCCTGATGCCATCGCCACCATGTGGCAGCTCTTGCACTGCCTATGATTGCTCTTGCGCTTGCTATGTCTGCTCCTACGCCTGCTCCTGTCTACTGTCTGCATGGTAATCCAGCATGTCCAAAGGCTGTGGATGCCCGTGACATCCCCTTCTGCTGAAACTCAAACTAGGGGCATGGTAATCCAGCATGTCCAAAGGCTGTGGATGCCCGTGACATCCCCTTCTGCTGAAACTCAAACTAGGGTAGGGAAAGACCACCTTGTACGCTGCAAAAAGGTTTGGATAAATCCTCTTCCACCCATGGTGCTTCAAGGGAGCCCCTATGCTTGAACTTGACTGCATACAAGCATTGTCAACTGCTTGTCCCTCTTTTGAACCAATGAAGTAAAATCTACTCAGGTTCAACAACCTCAGCCTCATCAACTACTTCAGGCTGCTCCATAACTGGTATTGTGGTAAGTGCCAGACCCACATACGGTTTGAGCCATGCACATGAGATACTGGATGCATGGTCCATGTCAAAGGTAATTGCAACTTCAAGGCCACTTCATTCACAACTTTGATGATTGGAAAGGGTCAAAAACTCCAATTAGAAAGCTTCGGGCACTTCCTTCCAATCTGCTCGAGATGCTTTTTCACGATCCGAAGAGAGACCCTTTGCCTTGTAACTCGCATTACACCTGTGCTTGTTGGCTTGCATTCGGTAGGTCTCTTGGGCTACGGCAATGTGATCCTTTACTGACTCCATGATCTACTCATAGGTCTCTCTGATACGATCGGCTTTGTATACCTTCTTGAATGTCCTAGTGAGAAGGGACTTGAATTTCTTGCCGAAAGCTACTTCATAGGGAGTCCGACCCATGCTGGAAGAATGGGTGCCGTTCAAGATCCCTTGAACTAGGGGAAGATACCGTTCCCAACGGGACTGAGCATCTGAACATAGCACTTCCGAATGTCGAATGATAACTAGTTGTAGACTTATGTCTCACCATCTGATTGCGGATGAAAACTGCTCGAGAAACTAAGTTTGGTACCAAAGTTGTCGAACGGGGCTCTCCAAAAATGCCTGGTGATTTTAGTATCTCTGCAAGATACAATGATACGGCGCCACACATCGGATACCACCATCTGAGAAAAAGACCAGTTGTGTCATGTGCGTAGATGGTACCCTTGCATGGAATAAGCATGTCAAACTTGGTAAACCTATACACAATGGTCAAGTGGAAGGTCTGTACCAAAATCCATGCTAATCTTCTAAAAAGGCTGATCCAAAATCTCAAGGGGCTAGAGTAATCCTGGTAGCTTCCCGTGGGATAGCTTCAGTTGCTGGCACACCTAGCAATGAGATACATACCAATGAACATCACTGCATAAATGAGGCCAACTAGAACTCACTAACTGATTCTGCTAGTGGGAATTGTTAGAAGTGACGCATGTAATCACTAACTAGTAATTGGTAGTGCCATCATGGTGGCCGATTTCCACCATCATTATTATAAGTGTCCATGTCCCAATTAAGCCTATTGAATGCCAGCACAGTGGCCAATTTTCTCCAGCGTGAAAATCAATTGAGCATATAAAATTCCCAGTTACAATCTATGCATTCAATCTCACACGATAGTGCCAGCACAATGGCCAATTTACACCATCATTACTATAAGTGTCCACATTGCAAGTGCATGGAGCTCAAGTCTTTTATTTAAAGGTGATCAACAGAACCTTGTCCTTTGAAGAACGACCACCCGTCAAGTATAGCATAGTCGCTTGGGCATTCGTCTAGCATGACTTTGTACCACGGTGTCTAGAAATGTGGATGTGTATGGTACTTGCGCATCTCTTCTATAGAAGACTCCTATACTATGGAAATAGAGGTGACCATTCCTCGTCTGCTAAGGGCATTTGCCACAACATTATCTGATCCGGGCTAATATTCGATCATGCCGCCAAACTGCCAAAAAGTATGGCTCCATCTGGTCTGACGATCGGACGGCTGAGCGGTGGGCCCATTGCAAGGCCTAATGATCTGTGCGAACTATGAAATCCTGACCATGGAGAAATCCTTCCATGTCTTGAGGGCATGCATGATTGCACATAACTCCTTGTCATAGACTGAGTATCTGGCCTCTGCTGGAATCAATTTGTGTCCCTCAAATGCAACTAGATGACCGTTCTGCTCCATAACTGCTCCAATGGCAGAGCTAGCGCTCCCGGTCTTCCTTCTCTTCTCGAGCGGTACGTTCTCAGAGCGCCCTAGCCTCCTGAGCCTCGCGGTCCTGGAGTTCCTTGACTTACCAAGCCTCCTGATCACATTCTTCTTTTGCTTCCCAAGTTGCCCTCTCGGCTTCTCGATCCTCCCGATCGCGTTCTTATTTTGCCTCCCAAGCTAGCCTCTCACACTCTCTAGCGGCCTGCTCACGATCTTTCCACATTTCCTGAAGCTAGGTCTTGCGAGTGAAGAGAGCCTCGGACTGTTGTTGCTGCATCTGCATCCTAGCCTGCAACATGGCTATCATGGCAGACGTGGAAGTATCTGCTGGGTTCGGTGTTTGTGGGAGGTTGGAACCTGATCCCTCCTCTCCTCCTGTTTTGGACAGATCACTAGCACTCATGGTGTCCGTTCTGGATCTTGTCTGGACCATAAACAGTGGGGGCTGTCCCTAAACTGACCCTCCCTATCTCAGGAAAGAAAATTGCAGCTCCGATACCAATGTCGCAGGAGATAGACTGACTCACTCTCTCTCCTGCTCAACAATAATTGAACTAATAGATGATGCACTCAATACACAAGTGATGCTGTGGATGTGAGTGACAAAATCAGAGGGAGAGAATATAGCGGGCCTCCAAAGAGGACATATATAATTGAATGTATGAATGCCCAAAGGGCTGAATTCAACTGTATGAAGGGATGAAACCCTCACTACGACACTATACTAGAAGACAATGTAGAGAGGAGGTGAATCCTCACTGATGATCACTTTAGGCCAAGGGTTTAGACCAATGGCTACCCTGCTGGTCTGCTGCTGGGGCTCTTGGCTGCCTTTGCTGAGCACTAGAAGGCCCAAGGTTGGATGATGAATGAGGGACCAAAGGGCTGCCTTTATAGGCCCCCTTGGGACTGGGAAATAGCTGACTGGAGGGCTGCCTGCACTGACTGCAGCAGTCTGCTGCACCAACCTGCTGCTGGTACCCCGACCTGCTGACGTGGCACCCCAACCAGTCCACATGGCAGTGCTGATGCCATCACTGCCACATGGCAGCTCCTGCACCTGCTGCAAGTGCTCCTGTCTGCTGCCTGCGTAGCAGTCCACGTGGTTGCCTGTCGCTGGTGCTAAACTGGCTGCCTGCGTGGCAGTCCAGCATGTCCATGGGCTGTGGATGCCCATGACATCATCTGAGCTGTATGGACTGTGCGGACACAATATGAGCAGGTATCATGCAGAGTTAGAAGAGCAACTAGGTGGACAGAGGAGATCATGAGCACAATTGAGTAAACAAGGGTGTCCTCTATCAGCCTCCCTCCTCCTCGCAAGGGCTTCAATCCTCCAGACGTTGACTCAAGCTCTGAATCAAGGTCGTCCTTCAGCAAGGTCCTTGCCTTTAGGCTCCACTTCTTGTGAACTTCCAATCAGGGCTCTGATACCAAACAGAGGGTACCTGTAGCAGAAGACTGCCAGATAGCCCAGGAATTCACACAGAAGTGCTCAACTATGGAATCCAAAACTTCTTTACTTTACGTACTTAACATGCATGTGTGCAAGCCCAAGAGAGAGATAGAACCAACATAAGATATATTTCCATCCACAAAAGGACACAATACAAAAGAGTCCAGGTCCCACGAAACCGTTGGTCCTCTGTCCTTACCAAAAGTTGTCCTATTACCACCTTAGCACTTCTAGATCCCTGAGCCCACGTGCTCCTTGCCGAGCTTCTGTACAGTTTAATCAACTTGCCTTGATCCCTGTACCTTGCTGCCCTAACTGTCAGCTACGTGTGCAGCCCCCTCCAAGCTATGTCTACAGCTATTTAGCCTCCTCTAGACCTCCTGGATGTAGACCAATAAGAGCTGATCTGCTGCTCCAATCTGCTGGTTGCTTGCTGCTCCAGTGGATGTGGAATGAACCCTAGGGAACCCCTTTTATAGGGGCTGGTAGCCCCCAAACCAACTGACCCAGTAGGGGTCTTATTGACTGATGCAGCAGCCTGCAGCCGACCACTGAGTCTGTGAAAACCGACTGGTGGGGGCCAGAACAGGCCATACTCATGCCGTACTTCCTCCTGGACATGCCACATGGCATCGTGGCATTTTCTGGTAGAGATCCATGTCCTGCAACCTTGTTTGCAGGCACCTCCTTGCAGCCAGGTACTTGGCAGCCTGTGTGCTGCCCATGTGGCAGCCCCATGTGCATTCCTTTTCTTGCTGTGAGCTTGCTGCCCACATTGGCAGCCAAATCACTTCTAGGTTCACCCCCCTCATGCTCTCCTCGTATGGGGGCTTACAGATAGAGAGGTGACCATAAATCTCCAACACAAACCACTTGGAAAATAGCTTTTTTAGAAGCATGCACAAGCTCTTTGATTTGACCAAAGAGGACATTCCCATAAGGGGAAGTCATGGAGCAGTAATGATCAGTCCAACTCCAAAATCCTATTACAGTGTTGATCTTGAGAGAAGGTGTTGAAGAGCCATCTCAACACCCTTTGTGAATATCTATGTTAAGAATACAATAAGTACTCTTAAGGACATACAGGTCTGAACAGACCCTTAGCCACATTGTATGTGGAGGTGTGTAGTGTAAATACAACTTCTATTTTGCCACCATCCCACCAACAAAAGCAACTATACTTGGACCACAAATTCTCCAGATAGAAAACCTGACTAAACATGCAGGATTACCCTAAATGTTCATACTTATCACTGAATATCGGCAACATTCAAAATTTTATAAGGTTTTCGAACATTTGGTCCTTCCCCTATGCACATAACTTATTCTCGCATTCCGCTGCCCAAAAAAGGAGTAAAAACATTAAAACTTAAACCTGCTCAAAGAAAACATCCTAGAAAATGTACTTTGGCCAAACGTTTGGATCAAGAACGAAACAATTCTTCTCGAAACTATGAAGGAGCAGTCTACAGCACAATTCACAGTGTCTTCGTAAATTCTGGCTGCAAATCAGACGACCTAAGAGTTCATTTAGACAACCACTGAGCACAAAAGCACGAGAAAAGCACCTGCAAATTCATCGAGTTGAATCCTCCAAGTCGGCCCAGCAGATACCAGGACCGAATAACCTGCATTCAACAGTCAAGTGTGAATAATCAAGGTCAACAATCTCTACAGGTCTGCTCAAAGTCAAATTTTCCCCATCCACAACAAAATCGTTAAAAAGGTGGCAAATGTGCTTTGTCCAGTAAGGTTTATATAGGACGGCATAATACAATGTGGCACAAATGATGGCTGCAAACCAATAAAACGCATATCAACGCAAAACTGAGTGTATGCGCAGGAAACTATCAACAAGGAGTACTTACACTACCGATAATTTCTATAGCCTTGTCAGTAGGGGAGCTGTAGAGCTCCATCCAAATATACGAACTGGCAGAATCAAAGCTGCAGTTTCAGAAGCTCTGCAATTCAGCTTAGCCGGAGATACCTTCAGATGTTCATTGAGTGACAAACATTTTCGAGAGCATAAGGTAAAATGTTTGAAAGTTTTAAAGAGTTTACGGCATTGCAAAAGGACGTACTCTCTAAAAGTCACCTTCGTAGGAACAGCAGAACCAGTCTTAGCCTGCAGAATGTCTCGACCCTTTCTCCGTACCCTCTCCTCAACCTGCAAGAGAGACTTAGGTCCTTCATCAAAATTTTCCTACGTTTGAAGAACAAATTAACTTTAGAGTTGCGAACGACAATAGAGAGTCGACACAATCGTATGTGCCAATGAAGAAGAGGATGATGGATTTTGCAACGATACGCGTTTCCGCATCTCCTCCGGATTGCCCATGCTGTCCCCGATGATTTCGCGGAGCTCCTTATCATTCTTGCAAGCCGACTCCAGAATCCTGCCCCAAGCTTGTCCACTCAGACCTTGCAAGCTGCTCAATGCCTTACCCCCTTCCTCAAAAAACGAAACAAAACTCACACTCCCTGTTATAAAACCAGCCGAAAAAACATGGATATATGGTTCATCCTCCCGCAAGAGATGATTTCTCAAAATGTGATCCGTTCCTCTACAATCACCTACATTGCCCACTCTGGGTACTTGTCCTTGCTTGCTTCTCGGCGTCTCTTCTCTTCGTGAGCCCTCTGTAATCGTCTTTCTCTGGCGCCCTGACCCGACCCTTTGACTGCAGCCTCCCTGTGAACGTTGGCCTGTGCAAAAACCACTCTACGCGAGCCTCTGCGGCTTCTGAAGCGACCGAAACAAGCAGCGGACGACTTCCCGAGGGAAAATTCAAATGCTAAATGCTGGGCGAAATCAGGCGGGAGGACGCAATCGTGCAGACCACCAACGCCATTCGCAGATTTGATGTGGCGATTACGGGCAGAGATTGAACAAGGTAAAGGCGACTGCATGCTGGCTAGAGGAGGATAAGCGATGTCTCGCACATCGATGGGTACGACGTCCTGAGTTCAAGCGGAAGGGAAGGCAAAAGGAGCCATGGTTTGAGCAAATTCTTTGCTCGCCATAGCTCAAATCATTCTTGCTCTTTGATTCTTCTGCTTGATTTTGTCTAAGATGAGCTCAAAATACGGCATCTGCTCAATCAAAATCCGAGCTTTCTTTGCTTGCGAGAGAGAAGAGAGTGGAACTTAGAGCTTGAAAACTTTTTGTTACAGTATCAGTCACAAGATCTCACTGCACATGTGGCACGTCTACGTGTCAAGAATGCATTGGGGAATGCACCCCGGATGCCGTCGGAACGAGCTCGGCACATCGTGCTCGGCACTTTCCTTTCCGGTAAGGCCGACCACCGCCCCATTCCCCCACATGGAGGACCGTGGTGTACTGTGGTGTGGTGGAGGGAGGCTGGCAATGTTGATGAGTGATGTGGCATGGTGAGCAAGGCACGATGCGGGCAGGTGGTAAGGTGGCAGCGGGTGATGTGGCACAACATGATTGCCGAGCGATGGCGGCAACGTGGTGCAATGTGTCAAAGGCCAATATGCCAGAAATAGAGACTGCACTTTCAGATTCTGAATGTGTCTTGATCAGACATCTCAAATTTTGGAGGCAGGAGTGGTCACATTGTCTGTCCCATGCAGTTGGCACAAGCCCCACTGCTTCGGGTCGCCGAATGGATCTAACGAAATTGGACTAACTCATTCAAGCACCAGGCCACTGCCACCACCTCCTCCCTTGTATCTGTGAACTAAACAAATTGCCCACTCCCACACCCTGGCCCTTATCAAACACCCCCCAGAACACCGCACAACTTTGGCACATGAAATTGGAGTACACAACACCTAGGCCCTTTACACATGGCCGAGGGATGGGCAAGGGGACAAGCTTATGGCACTCCTCGTTTTGCTCCACAAATCCCCCCCCCCCCCCCCCCGGTCGAGGCGGCCTTGCTTGGGTGCTTGGTGTGTACCCACCCCTAGTCAAAATATCATTTGGCCAAGGCGATCAATTCATGTAATGGAGTCTTAAGTACTTGCTTTAGTAACGTTTATGATTTTAATATTTTAAGTTTTTCAAAATGTTACGTCTCCTATATATGGAATTCAGGATTCAAATAATCTAATGTGTCATGTCTTGAGTTTATCTTCTGCACTTTTATCAACATGAACTGGTTTACAAATTTACAAACTTTTTACTTCAAATAATCTTATGTTTCAAGATATGTGCTTTTGAGGAGTTATTTATTTCTTGAGTTGTACTTTTGTCTTTTTTCAATTTGATTAACACCAACTGGTTTGCACATTTTGTTCTTTATGCTATATAATGTTAAAGACCTAATAGCCAAGATTTACACTCAAGGACTCTGGCCATTAACTCGTATTCCCATGTTTCATCCACCATGCATCTGTCTCCAATTATAGAATTCAACTTCCTCCCCTTAGCTCGAATGCAAAATACCTTCCAAATTTTTGAAAGAGCACGCATGAGCTCATAGCATGCAACTTTGTTATGTGACTTTGAGGGCAACTAATGATTCCCTCTTATAAACCACATCGTGCATGTCACATTACCTCAAGAATTGCCTTAATTTTAGTATGGATACAAAAGTTATGCTCTCTCAAATATCATCACTATGGGGCCCTCTATTAGAAAACAAATGGGTGTCTGCGCACTCTATAACTATCCATCACCTTCCCTCTTGTCCATGCTATTGCCCCACTTCCCCAACCTTGCTTTCAGTATGCTTATATGCTAATATAGAAAGCAAAGACCAAATCTAAAAGGTGCCAACGCGTTGATTTGATTCGCCCATGTAGGCCTCGAAGGTACTATTAGGCAAGGCCTTTCATGGAGGACACTCTTGGCAATCGAGTCTATGTGGTATTGCATGGCGTTTCTATTGGTGATGACCATTTGAGGCTTCTGGCTCCTACATCTACACAGCATTAGCACAAGTATGGGCACCCTTTTGCTGACCTGCCAGGTCGAGCTCTCTATGAGTGTCACCCGTGAGCAATCGAGTCTCCATGTCCTTTTGTTAAGGCTATATGCCTATAGGCATGAGCAGCTGCTCGTAGTTTAGCTTAGGAAGTCTGTCCATAGTTTGTAAGGCCAACAAACCAAGTACGGGTGAGGCCAATGGTTGATTCAATTATCTGTGTCCATTGTCGAGCTCAAGAGATTGATTAATAAACGGTTCATTTCATGTTTAAAGATTGCCTATCATTTGCATGAGAGGGAGAGGTTGATTTACTGTTGCGCAGAGTGAAAGAGTTCGTTATTTTATGTGGTGTTTTCGTATCGCTTGTGAAGAGTTCTTTAAAGTTTGCATTCACAACGTGATCTAGGTTGAAGGTGTGATAATCTTGTATTGCTCTAAAGTCCTTCAATTTCAAAGTGACTCTTGAAAGCATTAGTTTTGGGATTTGGCATGTTTTTCTTGATTTCATGTTAGAGGAGAAAGGGGACCTATTCATCCATGGGGCCCAAAGATAACCCAAATTTCAAGAACTCATATTTTCGTACATGCGGAATACAAATATAAGAGGTAGTTGCCATGGAGTCATGCTTAAGCTTTGACTATCAAAGTGGCAATTTGGTCTTCTCTTATAAATTGCCAATGGCCATTCTACGAACATAAGTAAGAATAAAACATAGGCTCAGCCCGACTAGGCTTGTTGCCTCTAATACAAATCAAACCATATGCTCATAAATAACAATCACAAAAGAAGCACATGCTCACAACAAGAGCATCTCAAAAAAGATGTTCACAAAGAACCAGTAGCTCACAAAGAGCTTGAAAATCTCAAACTGTTCGCAAATAACATAATAACCGACTGCTCACAAAGAGCGCGCATTCATCAGAAGGCCCAATCTTGATCTTTGAGAAAAATATCTTCAGCTAGCATAGATTTTTATTGGTTATCATCAACTGCAAGTGCTTTATCTTTCCCTTGCTTCAATATTTCATCCCACTGTTTGGTATAGCAAAATCACTACTACACACAGATCTGATTGCGACATTTAAGTACCGATGTTTAGTGCGCGCGGGGCGCTAATCATCGGTATTGGAAGCACACCTTGTGAAGCATCGCTATATAGCGACTTTAGGCAAACATCGCTATATAGCAACGATTTCTAAAGTCGCTATATAGTGACGTTTCTCATAATTGTAAGTGTCGCTATATAGTGAGACTGAGATACTTTTTTATAGCGACGTTTTACAGAGAGCTTTTTTTCTTATATCGACCTTAAGTTAGTTTTCTCCAATGGCAATTTTTTTTTAAATTTTCATACATGTTTGATCTTTTGAGAGAATAAAAGTATGAGAGCATGTACATCAAGCCTTTGAAGCTCATATATTCATGTCCAAGTTTGAGATGAAAAAAATCAATGAAGAGCATTTACATCAACGGTTTCATCTTGAGCCAAGTCTAACGCGCCAAACAAGTCTATCTCTAACTCTATACCGTGTTGATCTCTTATATCATCATTGTACTCAAGCATCGTACGTTCACCTAAAAGTACTTGATCATCTTCTTTAATAAAGTGTGGTGATTCTTGATGATCGTTGTCTTCTTCCTCAATATCGTGATCTCCATCTTCCTCCCGTGCGATGTCATTATGCGCATCTTCCTCTTGGCTCATATTGTGATCTTCATCTTCTTCGCTAGATTCATCTGAATCAATTGGATCTGGCATTGGTAGTGGCATCTCCATATCCACATCTCTATCTTCAAAATTTTGCTTACTTCATGGTGCAACTTGGATCACGTACCACCATCTTGGATCAGAACGATCCGGATGAAAAACCACCTATATTGAAGATGGGTGCCAAATGTCGTCAATTATATATATGAAATTATGCTTAAGTACATGTATCAATGGATCTTTAGAAATGAAAGCTTCGATTAATTAAATCATTAGTATGCACCTGCTCACAGTGCTCGGAAAGAACAAAAAAAACACTTTCATCGGTCCAAAGTTTGGTGGAGTCTATTGCAAAGAAACCGCTACTATCTTTTCTCACTGTCACATGGGGACCGTTGTAAATAGTTCTAAACCATTTTACATCAAGAATGAAAATACTAAATCGTCCGAAATCAACTTCATAGATTTCGCGTATGGTTCCACAATAATCGAAGTGTGAGGAGAGAAGATTGGTATCCGAAGCACTTGCACGGCTATCTTGTGTGAAGTTAGCCATGACTCTGCAATCATACGTGACTCGCTTTGAATCGATGCGTTCCATGCGAAAATATCGTCCATATGACCATAATGCACTATACTTTTTGTACTATAAAAGAGCATCATTAAAACAATGAAGATGCATCTATTTTATAGCGTGGTGGTGGTGGTGGATCAAGCTGACCTCCACATGCGAGATGGTTCAGCGAAAGGTATCGAGCATGACCATAAACATTTTTCCTCATATGTTTGGAGTATCGTGCAAGCGATTTCAAACATATGTTTGGAGTATCGTGCAAGCGATTTTAAACCTGGTCCATAAACAAATAGCATGGTACCCACTTGTAACAAGTCCTGCATGCATGCATGAATATGTTAGTATAAGACATGCATGCGAAAGAGAGTCATAAAAGCATAATTCTATATTATACATGTAGAGACAACCACGTACATGTGCACTCTCCATATCCTGGGTAGTCATGCATGGCCCACATCAAGATACCCCTGACCAAAATATCATTGGTATGTCTAGGAGCTTTGGAAATATCAAAGACCCGCACTCCTCTCCATAATATCTGTAACTCCTCTATCAAAGGTGCCATGTACACGTCCATATTTTTTGCCTTGTACTTCCCTAGCACAAGTAGTGCAAGCATGAGGTGTCCCTTTTTTATTGTTAGCCATGAGGTGTCTAGGAGCTCTGGAAATATCAAAGACTCGCACTCCTCTCCGTAATATCTGTAACTCCTCTATCAAAGGTGCCATGTACACGTCCATATTTTTTGCCTTGTACTTCCCTAGCATAAGTAGTGCAAGCATGAGGTGTCCCTTTTTTATTGTTAGCCATGGTGGGATATTGTAATTCACCACAACTATGGGCCATGTCGACCAAGATGTCGAGCGTAACCCGAAAGGATTCACGCCATCCATGGCGAGCCCAAGATGTAAGTTGCGTGGCTCCCTCACAAAGTCCGGCCACTATGTGCTTCCAAGCTGCACAATCTGCGGAAATCCTCAATGTGCCATCAGTGGACCGATGAGATGTATGCCACGTCATCAACTCCACTATGGATTTGCATCGGAACATGTGCTGTATTCTTGTAATGATGGGAAAGTGTCTCAAGACCTTTATTGGTATCTACTCACCCTGCAAGCATGGATGGTATCATAATCCATACCCACCATTGTTAGCATCTTTTTCACTTCATCTCTTGATGCAGGCATGGTATTTGGTGTAGGCAACATCTTCTGGAGCAACCTATCACAATTCAAACATACATAGGCTTAGAATAATGATGATTCGGTACACTAATCCATACATAATGATTCTCAAAACAAACAATATCCAAATAATGAGTCAAATTAATGCAAGAGCTAACCTCATTAAGGCCAAGACACTTGTATCCGACCACCCATACTTTACTTGCAGATTTAAGATTGAGAGACAAGCACGTAGTTTAGACATCCTGGCACCCTCGTACAACTGTGTTGATTGCAACTCTCGCATTTTGACCTTAGACTCTAACATCACGTGTACATGGGATGTAGTGCCCCTAAAAATAGAATCCATCATGTCGATCATACCCTCGTCATCATCCGGGAGACTATAGTCTTGCTCAAAGTGTAAAGGTATATGCTATACTCGTCAGCCTCCTCATCCTATTTTAAGATTTTGTGTAAATATAAGATCTTGTCTCAAGGTGATATCCAATATTAACCACGAACTTAAATAGCTTTGACTTACCGATAATCCATCAACACATGCAACACCAACGGTGGGTACTGGTTCGGGCTCCTCCCCATACATCCGCAAGTGGCACATGATAATACGACGTTGATGTACTCGCTTACAATGAGTGCAATGATAATACAACCTCTCCGTAAGCCACTTTGTGCTCTCGGGCGTTGGCGCATCATCTAACAAGCTTCCACTCGTCCCTTCCATCTGCACACTTATAAAATCACAACATAAGTTGTATATTAACAGTAATAAAATAGCATCTGTGAGCTTCTTTTTTAACTTTAAATAATAAGTGTCCTAAAGCGTCACTATATAGTGACGTTTTGCTCTGTTTTGTCACTATATAGCAACGATTTGCTATGTTCCATCACTATATAGTGACGCTTTTAAATATAAGCATCGCTATATAGTGACTGACAAGCATCATTATATAGCGACGATGTAGGCTAAAACCCGAAACCTCGCGATGCGGTGCTTTCTTTAGCAATCTCTATTCTAAGAAAAGCAATCTCTTCTCCCACCTATATCCGATGACCTCGCTTTCCTCCTCTCTATTCTCCACTCCTCACCACTACTCACCCCTCTCCTAACACTTGTGCTCCCTCTCCACCCTTCTCCCTCTTTGCTTGTATGAAAAGAAGTTTTTCAAGAAGGTGAGTCTCTTTGAGCAATGTAGGTTCGTTTTTTGAGAGATTTCGTTTTGTGAGTATTGAAGCATGTTTCTCACTGTATTGCTAAGGCTATGTGCTAGTTTTCATGCTTGATTTTCAAGGGTTAAAGACAAAAAACGAGATTTTGTGAAAGGAAGAAGACTCACCTCTTCTAGTTTTTTTTGTATTTCTCTTCCTCCTCTTTCTCCTTGTCTCCTCAATCCAATCCCTTTGAGAAGTTACTTCTTTAAACTCCTCCTTCCTCTAACTAGTTATTTGAAAAATTATATGTTTCCTCTCTTTTGTAGGGCCAGTCCACAAAACACTGAGTGGGACTATTCCAGGTAAGAAAGTGCTTCCTCTTTTTTCCTTTTGTTATTTTTGTTATTTGCATTGGCCTGCAGCTAAGCTGTAGTGATGGGCGTAGGAACCCTCTCTTCCCCTCTCTTCCCTCTTCTTTCCGTCTTTTCTCCTCTTCCTTTTCTTCTTTTTCCCCTCTTTCAATCTCTTTTCCCCTCTTCTTTTTCCCCCTCTTTCAATCTCTTTTTCCCTCCTTTCCTTCTCTTCTTTTTTCTCTTTCAATCTCTTTTTCCCTCCTTTCCTTCTCTTCTTTTTTCCCTCTTTCAATCTCTTTTCCCCTCTTCCTTCTCTTATGTTTATGCTCTCTCTTTTTCTTTTATGCTTATATGCTTATGCATAAGCATAAGCATATGCTTTGTTTCCTTTCCCTCTTCTTCCTCTTATGCATGAGCATAAGCATATGTCTCCTTCTCTTATGCTCATATGTCTCATTCTCTTATGCTCATGCATAAGCATAAGCATAAGCATGAGCATATGTCTCCTTCGCTTATGCTTATGCTTATGCATGAGCATATGTCTCCCTCTTTCAATCTCTTTTCCTCTTTTCCTCTCTCTTTCCCCTCCTCTTTCCTCTCTTTCAATCTCTTTTTCTCTCTTTTTCTTTTATGCTTAAGCTTTCTCTCTTTTTCTTTTATGCTTATATGCTCATGCATAAGCATATGCATATGCTTTGTTTCCTTTCCCTGTTCTTCCTCTTATGCATAAGCATAAGCATATGTCTCCTTCTCTTATGCTCATGCTTATGCATGAGCATATGTCTCCCTCTTTCAATCTCTTTTCCTCTTTTCCTCTCTCTTTCCCCTCCTCTTTCCCCTCTTTCAATCTCTTTTTCTCTCTTTTTCTTTTATGCTTAAGCTTTCTCTCTTTTTCTTTTATGCTTATATGCTCATGCATAAGCATATGCATATGCTTTGTTTCCTTTCCCTGTTCTTCCTCTTATGCATAAGCATAAGCATATGTCTCCTTCTCTTATGCTCATGCATAAGCATAAGCACAAGCATATGTCTCTTTCTCTTATGCTCATGCATAAGCATAAGCATGAGCATATGTCTCCTTCTCTTATGCTCATGCATAAGCATAAGCATGACCATATGTCTCCTTCTCTTATGCTTATGCTTATGCATAAGCATATGTCTCCCTCTTTCAATCTCTTTTCCTCTTTTCCTCTCTCTTTTCCCCCCTCTTTTATCTCTTTCAATCTCTTTTTTTCTCTTTTTCTTTTATGCTTAAGCTTTCTCTCTTTTTCTTTTATGCTTATATGCTCATGCATAAGCATAAGCATATGCTTTGTTTCCTTGCTCTATTCTTCCTCTTATGCATAAGCATAAGCATATGTCTCCTTCTCTTATGCTCATGCATAAGCATGAGCATATGTCTCCTTCTCTTATGCTCATGCATAAGCATAAGCATGAGCATAAGCATGAGCATATGTCTCCTTCTCTTATGCTTATGCTTATGCATGAGCATATGTCTCCCTCTTTCACTCTCTTTTTCTCTTTTTCTCTCTCTTTCCCCCCTCTTTCCTCTCTTTCAATCTCTTTTTCTCTCTTTTTCTTTTATGCTTAAGCTTTCTCTCTTTTTCTTTTATGCTTATATGCTCATGCATAAGCATGAGCATATGTCTCCTTCTCCTTCTCCTCTTTTCCTCCTTTCCTCTCTCTTTCCCCCTTTCATTCTCCTTTCCTCCTTTCCTTTCATGCATAAGCATAAGCATATGTCTCCTTCTCTTATGCTCATGCATAAGCATAAGCATAAGCATGAGCACATGTCTCATTCTCCTTTCCTTTTTTCAATCTCTTTTTCCCCTCTTCCTCCTTTCCTTCTCTCATGAGCATGTCTCATTTTCCTCTTTTCCTCTCTCTTTCTCCCCCTCTTCCCCCTCTTTCGATCTCTTTTCATAAGCATATGTATTTGCCTATGCTTAAGCTTTCTCTCTTTTTGTTAATGCTCATATGCTCATGCATAAGCATAAGCATAAGCATGAGCATGAGCATGAGCATGAGCATGAGCATAAGCTTTCTCCCCCTCTTCCCCCTCTTTCGATCATAAGCATATGTATTTGCCTATGCCTATGCCTATGCCTATGCCTATGCTTATGTTTGTTTTTTGTTTTTGTGTATATATCTACGTTAGACATGGGATCACATCGCACGTCCGACGAGTACGGACAGCCTCGCAGGAGAAGACATCACGATCTCTATGCTCTAAAGGACTTTGATTCCTCTTAGGCGACACCTTAGGGGCCTACCCCTGCGACTACCCCTAGCCCAACTCCTCTCGAACGTAGCACTGCGACTACCCCTCGGGGAACTCCTTTGTTAGCAGCCCATGGCTTTGTCGGGAGTCCCGACGAGTTTGTAGCACAGATGACTGATGAGGAGATAGTGAGATTCTTCTCTCTGCTATCTCAGAGAACCTCAGCAATTCCCTATCCTACACCGACGGTTGGACCTACTGCCCAGCTGTCCCCTCGTGCCCCTTCGACCGAGGGGTCATCACATGCACATGCCTATCATAAGGGAAGGAAGAGTAGGAGGGGCCGCTTATGTTGTGTTGACTCGGGAGATGTAAACGAGTCAGCACACTCACATCCCTACATGTCTCCACTTGGTCCCAAGACATAGTATCAGTCAGGTCCCTTGCCCTCTCCTACTTCCATTGCTACTCCTCGCTCTGGAAGTGCTCGCACAGCTTCCACTCGCTCTGACTCTGCCACTACCATGAGTCCTCCTTACCTAGTCGAGGACCTCTCCTATCAAATCATGGCTGTCGAAGAGATAATAGAAGATAGAAAGGGCAAAGCAGTGATGGCCACCATGAGGCAGTTGATGAGCCACCACTTCAAGAGTGGCATTGCTACTGATTGGCGGTATCAAGATGACCAAAAGAAGCAGGCGGTCATCGATGAATTAAAACAAAAATACCCTAATCCGCCAAATTGGGAGTTCAATGAGAATTATATGTGAGAGCGCATGGGTTTGGTCTTGAAGCATCGTAGATCAATCTTGTGTACTTCCATCGCAAAGGGGATGGCTAAACCTAGCTGGGCAGACAAAGCTGATTGGAAGTTCTTCAAGAAGCAGAATAGGGACCATCCCAAAATGTTCGAGGGTCAGAGGAGGGCTGCGAGGAGACAGCTGGATACCATAGGTACTTCGCACTTTGGTGCAGGCAGACAGTTGACATTCAAGGCAATCGTGGTAAGTTTACTTCTCATTTAATGTATTGTTCTATATTGTTTTACTACATATTACATGCACTTTATCTAACTCTCGTAAATTGGATCCATAGCAAGCTGCGATGGGTCGTCTTCCTACAAATGCAGAGACGCGACACGCATTTCACATAGGAACAAAGCCGTGGTTTATTGAGCAGGAGGCAATGGGAGCAACGGTCAATTGGGATGAGGTGGCTGCTCGCACAATATAAGTCTACTCCTACTTGTAATCTCACTTTTTAAATTGTTTTATTCTTTAAGTTCCAATCTAATTTTCAATTAATATGGTTTCACTCTTAGGGTCAAAGCTCGAGCATCCCATCACCGGAGGCGAGCGATCACGAGGGCCAGGGATCAGGCGCACCTGACGAGGGTCAGGGAATAGGCACAGCTCATGAAGACCAAGGATCGGGCCAGCAAGACGAGGACAAGGAGGAGGAGGACGACGATTTGAATGAGTAGTAGTAGTAGTTTGCATATACTTCGCCATGTATATCATTTTGTATATCGGCTTGTTTGAGCGATTTTGTATCACCCTTTTTGAAAGGGTAATTTTGTAACAAACAATGTTGTATATCTTCGACATGTATATGCTTTTGTTGCTCGATCATTTCATTTGAGCGATTTTGTATCACCCTTTTTGCAAGGGAAATTTTGTAATAAAAAACTTTTTTTTGTAATTATTTAAAAAAAAACATTAGTGGGGCAAAACAGGGCTTGCTATGGCCCTGTTTAGCCCTACTAATGCTTTTTTTAAAGTTCTGTTAATCGTCGCTATATAGTGACGGTTATCAGTGTCGCTATATAGCGACGTTTACCAATGTCGCTATATAGTGATGTTTATTAGCATCGCTATATAGCGATCGTTCTTTTTCGATGCTTATAACGACGTTTACGCTTGTTTAAAAAAATAGTGTAAAAAGCGTCGGTATTTTCATCGAAAAAGGGCCTATGCATTGTAGTGAATCTTTCTATGTGTCCTTTTTCACAATAGTTGCATTTGTGTGTATCTCGACCTTGCTTCTTCTTTCTATCAGTAACTACAAACACTCTAGGGTCATAGATGCTCATATTGGTATGTTTCTCCTCACTAAGCAGAACCCCTACACAATCCATAAAACTCATATCGTTCGACATCATCTAACCTCAGGATCCTCACTGTTTCTTCAAATTGATCACATGATAAGCTCTTCAACAAGATCACCTTTCTATCTTCATCCTCAACCTTTGCTCCAAGTTTGTTTAGTTGCCTGACCAATGCTTGCATTCTATTTAGAAACACACCCAAGTTCTCTCCCTTGAGCATCTTCAAATTGAAGAGGTCTTATTTCAAGTTTGCTTTTGAGTTATTCATGCAGACCCTAAAAAGAGTCTCCAACGTTTGCCAGCTCTTTGCTGCTGCTGACACTTTCATATCAAGGTGATGAAAGACTCTGGACCGAGAGCATGTCCCATGTATCCAATCCTTCTCATTCTTTGTCTCCCATGCACTCCTCTCTGCTTCTAAGGCGAATCCCTTGGGCTTTTTCTCAGTCCCAACAACGACTCCCCAAAGCTCTTTTTGCATGAATAATAGCATTGGCTAGCTGCCATGACAAAAAATTCTAACTAGTGAAGGTAGTCAAAGCCATGCCACATCCACCAGACTTCTCTTTATGCGACATCCATCTCGCAAATATAATGGATTTAATCAAGCACGAAAGCACACCTCTGCCAATATATCAAGTGATGACTTCGGGATTCTCTTTGACTTCAGTTTCCTCACCTTTTTTGGAGTAGTGATCACGTTCAGACTCGAGTACTTAGACATGTATAAGGCTTCCCAAGACTGTTCTCCGCTTTGATACCATTGAAGGACTTTAGAGCAGTATAAGATTATCTCACCTTCAACCTAGATCACATTGTGAATGCAAACTGCAAAAAACTCTTCACATGTGATATTAAAACACCTCATAAAATGACAAACTCTTTAACTTTGCGCAACAGTAAATCAAACTCTCCCTCTCATGCAAATGATAGGCAACCTCTGAGCATGAAATGAACCATTTATTAATCAATCTCTTGAGCTCGACATTGGACACAGATAATTGAATCAGCTATTGGCCTCACACGTATTTTGATTGTTGGCCTTCCAATCTATGGATAGACTTCCTAAGCTAAACTATGAGTAGCCTCGACAAAAGGATATAGAGACTCAATTGCTCACGGGCCACTCTCATAGAGAGCTCACGACCTCGCAGGTCGGCAAAAGGGTGCCCATACTCATGCTCATGCGTAGATGTAGGATCCAGAAGCCTCGAATGATCATCGTCAATAAAAATGCCATGCAATACCATGTAGACTCGATTGCCAAGTGGCCTTGCTGAATAGTACCTTCTAGGCCTACATGGGCCAATCAAATCAACCCTGCTAGCAACTATCTCCCATGAGGGTGAACCACACTAACTGGTAACAGAAACAAGACTTGGCTACTTGTTCTCTTTCTTCTTTGCTTTCATGTCTAGCATTGCACCTCTTTCAATAAGAATCACTACTTGCTTGCTATAGAAGGTTTGCAAGTCTATAATGTCAAGCAAATAAGTTTGCTCCTATTTTAAATTGACCACGGATCATCTTTACCACACTAGTAAGTGAGCAGGGCACAAGACCTTGACGCCACATAAATGAGTCAAATTAGAAGCACGAATATTTGTTTGACCCAAAAACTCATGTAGCAAGCACTCTAATTGGATAATTTAGTGAGAAATATATTCTCTGAAATTTCTTAAGTTTAAGTTTGTATTGTGTGGTTCTAAGACAATTTAATGAATAAGTGTTCATGATTTACAAATAGATGAGGATGTGGTGAGATTAAAAGGCATTTTTTACTCTTTAAGAAAGCTAGTGAAAAGTGAGAAAATTCACCGAATTATCTTGATCAATTAATATTAGTGAGAGAAAAAGAGACAAAAGATGATTCACACCATCGTACTATCAACTATATTATAGTACTTTCCATTTCATGAATTTGCATCATGAGATAGTTTATAGAACTTAAATTTTAAAGTTTCATGATATTAATACAATTTAATCCAATTAAGTCTATTTATTTTCTAAAAATTTTCAAATATTATGAACTTTATATTTCTTTGAATAAAACTGTTAAACCTTGCAAATGTTTTAGCCTTTCATTACTATGAGGTCATATAGAATTGCCTTCTTCTAGAAATATATGGTGGGCTATCCCTTACAAAATTAACTTTCAAAAGTTTTATTGAATTTGCAAGTGATTATAACATTCTTATGGTGGTTGATAGTGGATGAGCAGCTTTTATTGCTTCAGGTAGTAATGCTTAGGCTAGGAAAACCAAAATTCAAGGCAATAGCTCAAATTTAATCCATCATACTCACATTGGAATGATCGAGGGAATAACTTCAAAAAAAGGATACCTAGATACATTAGATTCTAGCTCTAGTGCTTTGCAAATCGGGTGTTTCTACCTTTCCAAAGAAAGGGGTTTTGTGAACTTATTGGTGAGTATGGGAGCTTTACACGAACAAGTATATCATGGATGGGGTAATTCATTGATGAATGCTTTAAGTAAAATTAATGATGGATGATTTGTTTATTCATTTTTTAAATATATTATATAGTTTTCAGATGCTCTAGTTCATGCCTGATGTGAAACTAGATTAGGCATGCCCATGGCAAGCGAGGGGCAAAAGAGGGAAGGACAATTGAGAGAGGAAAGGATTAGGAAGGATGGTTAAAGATTGAACTAGATATGGATGAGATACCATAAATCACATTTGCTAGGATTGGGCAAGTACTCACAATAAGCAAAGTTACATAATATTGCAAGCAACAAATTAATCTTGGATAGTAAACGTTGTTCTCGGCATAATGTGCTAAGCGAGAACTACTCTTGCACATATGCTACAGCCAAAGGATGCAGAGCATGGATGGGAATATGCATCATCTGAAGTGGTAAGCAACTCTGCAGATAAACTAGACATGAAGAGAACGTCATTGTCACTATCCTGTGTGACTGCATTGATCTCCTCGATCTTCACTTTTCCTTTGTCCTCCCTTGGACTCTCTTCCTTTTGATTTGCACCCCAATTTGCATTCTTTTTCTTATCCTTTTGCTCTCTTTTCAGCTTGTAGCAATCCTTTTTCATATGACCCTTCTTGCCACTCAATGTTCTGTGCCTTGGATTTGCTACGAGACTTCCCTCTTTCTTGGGACTTCCCCCTGAACTGTGATCTGCCCCTTTGCACATTTAAGGCTGCATCCTGCTTGTTGCCATCCAGTTGGATGCTTGGGAGTCCCTTGTAGCAGAGATGGAGGAAAATAGTTATAGCCCTGTTTCCTTCATTACTGCCATCGAGGTACTTTTCCCAGAGACTCACAGCAATTATTGTCGCACTCCAAAGTCAAAGTTTGAGTTGACCATTTTACTGATCATAATCAATGAGTTCTTCATTTATTTAATTATGTCCAAAAAGTTATATTCATTTGGTCAAAGTATTGACTTCAGTTAAAGATACTTAACTCCAATAAGTAAGCCTAAACTTGGCTTAGGCCAAGATGGTTTCACTACGGTTAACCAAAGAACCAAAGCGTAGACTTCAGTCAACAAGACTTGGCTATGCCAAGAGGGTTAAATTCAATTAACCAAGATGTGCCAACCTCAGTCGGAGAGACTTGGCCATCATTAAGGCGCTTTGATTGATGGTTAAACCCCGTAATTACGATCAAGAGGGTTGACCTCGGTCGACTAAAGAAATTGTTTTATGTTTATGTGCACATGTTTGCTTGGTATGGACCCCCACACAAACTAGGACTAGTCTAGAATTCTCCGTTATATGTCATTAGCTTTATTCTTTCTTATCTCCTTTCCCAGCACTCCGTAGCACCTTCAACGTAGTGTTGTGTCATAGGTTCACGCATCACGCAGTATAGTGCAGTCGACATAGTGTTGTGTCATAGGTCTATGCATAACCCACTTTAGGCTTCTCACATCCGTGTCCTTAGGCCTTCGGTAACACCTTTGGAAGAGAGCGTACCTCCCTGCATGCAAAAGTGCTAATGGGCTCACAACCAAG
Source organism: Dipteris shenzhenensis (assembly GCF_047967505.1). Classification (NCBI taxonomy): domain Eukaryota; kingdom Viridiplantae; phylum Streptophyta; class Polypodiopsida; order Gleicheniales; family Dipteridaceae; genus Dipteris; species Dipteris shenzhenensis. The sequence continues at coordinate 34,442,616 of NC_141609.1, read as the reverse complement.
TTTTATGGGAAGCTCTTGACTTGGTGGCAATGGCAAATTATGCAGTGGCCCAAGGGCAACTTTTGGAGGATTTTGTATCACCTTTTACACAAGGGAAATTTTGTAACAAAAAACATTCTTCTGTTTACAATTACTTAAAAAAAACATTAGTGGGGCAAAATAGGGCTTGATGTGGCCCTTTTTAGCCTCACTAATGTTTTTTTAAAGCTTTTGTTAATCGTCGCTTTAAAGCGACGTTTACCAATGTCGCTATATAGTGATGTTCACTAGTGTTGCTATATAGCCATGTTTATTAGTGTCACTATATAGCGACGCTTATATAGCGCCCGTTCTTTTCTGATGCTAATAGCGACGTAAATACCAACCTTTGCGCCCATCAAAAAAAAACTTTTTAGTGTAAAAAAGGTCAGTATTTCTGTCGAAAAAGGGCCTGTGCCTTGTAGTGCATGTAATAAATCAATGTCTACTTTACTATGCACCCAGCTAAGCGTATGTACAATTGATTCAACTTTTGTGAGGGCTTCGCCCTCAGTTGCAGTAGTAGCCTCAAAATCTACATGCAATCTTGCATTCTCTTTTCACACTATACCCTTCCACTCATGTAGTACACCTTCTTCCTCCATGCTGAACTTCCATTGATCCTGCGAATGTACAAGCTTCCATTTTGCTATAGATGTGCCTACATCACGTTCATGCTTGATACACACGCTATCCAAGCTAGCCGAGCACAGATTCATGTCTCTATGTTGGGCAAAGTCCCAATCCACATCTGTTCCATGAGTAGATGCAGCGAATGCCCATGCCAACACCTCGGCCAACACTATACCAACTTCATTGTTCGCGATTGTTTTCGAATTGTAAATTCGACCAACACCAAACTTTCCCAAAACCTTCAAAACATCAAAACCATCCTTTTTGAACACTATCTGTGATATATATTCCAAAATATTTCATATACAAAATTGGAGCGTCATAGTTCCCTTGCTTACCTCTCGTGGTTTGAGCATATTGAACATCCTTAAGGGGACCACTGGGGTCAGCAGACCCCCAAGTTTTGGGGTGGTGATGTGAAACCCTACTCTTTCTGGGACATCTATGTTGGCTAAGATGTGCATCCAATTCTGCATGAATTCTAGCTCGGGGAGAGGTGCATGCCAGAAGTCGTCAGACTCCTCATCCTCTTCCTTGTCATAGGGTTGGAATAGCTTCATGGAGGTGGTTTGGGCAATGGTGTCAGACTCCGCAGCAGCAAAGAGGTGTCCTGACAATGGGTGGGCCTTGTCGGAATGCAGGTCCACTCTCATGGTTTGCTCCTTGTGCTGCAAATAGATATTATCATTATGTCGGTCATGCACAAGTCCGAACATTCGTAAGAAGGGTCTGCCTAGGATAGCTAGCTTCATATCCAAGCTGTCGTGTGAAGTCCATGACCACGAACCTAATAGGGTACGTGAATCCAAACACCTTAATGTTTATGCCAGTCATCAGTACTCCTAGAGGTTCAGCAGTTCCTCCATCGGCTAGCTTTGCTTGTAAGAAAATAATACAACGTCTGTGCTCAACAGATAACAGGATCTCATACGCAAGAGAGAAAACAAGATAGTATGGAGAATAAAAAATTTGATTACTTTAGAATTGATACAATAGATGGCGCTGCCTCCCAGTCGTGCGCTCCTGTGAAAGAAGCTTCGATGGCGTGCTGGAAACAGTAGAAGACGGAGGCTGAATGCTAAGGAATCAAGGTTGCTGTAGCCAATGATGAAATGGGCTTCCCGGGCTTGCTCTTATATAGCCACCAGTCATAGTCGGTTAGGCTCAATTGGTTGGCCGACCCAGTCAGGTGGATAGTGGCTAGCTTTCGATCACGATCCCAAGCCCAGTAACAGTCACCGCGTCCAGCAGGCAGGAGGGCTCCAGTGAATGGAACTCGGTCTCAGAGATCGTTCCTGCAAACACTACACTGGAGTTGAGAGGCCAGGGAATCCAATTCCGTGCATCAGTCCCCTCCTGTAACGATGCATTGGCCACCTTACAATATGGCTTGAATGCTACCCTGAATCCGGTACTAGGCTCCACTACTTTCTCAAAATACATGTCTCTATCTGTGTCTTAGTAACTAAAATCAAGCATCGCTTGCTCAAGATAGCAAAAGGCAAAGGAGTCAACTATGTGGGGACTGTCATTCGCATCAAACATTGACCAAGTCACAAAAATTTAGAATAGTAAGCAAAAGGGTAGAAGAGTGGGGCCACATCTATGCTTTTTTTTTTGAAGCAAGGAAGTCTTGGTGACCAACCTTCAACCAGCAAGCTAAGCATAATTGAAGATTTGTTTATTAAATTACCACTAAAAGAGCCACTGAATAAGCCAAGGTCAAGATGAGCATCAATAAGAAAAAGGACTCATAGAAATGGATTGAAGAAAAGTATAGGCCTTTGACTAAAGGCCAGAAAAAATGAGAGAGCCTCCAATGAAGACAACTACACCCACCCTCAAACCAAAGCCAACACCACATGAGAAGGGGAAGGTTTAGTTGGCCTAGAGGATGAAGAGAAGGAAGAGTAAGAAACTAAGAGCTCTAGATTGATAGAGATACAAAGGGCACTGATCAAAGCATACCCCTTCCAAGTGTCTATGCCCCCGATTCCACGGCTAAATACTGAACATTACATACAAGAAGCAATAAAGTACGATCAAGACTTCAAATATGCCAAGCCTACATGTGTTGTGTTATACGGTGTAGAACTTTGTCTCAACCAAGGTGGATAACTAGACTTGCAAACTTGGGTCGATGAGAATGACCTACTAAAAGCACAAATCATTTCCTTTGGAAGTTGATTAGAAGGAGGAATAGGTGAAAACAAAGTGGTCCCTAGAGGAGAAAGCAAAGTAGCCCTGGAGGAGAAAGCAAAGGCAGTTTGGGAGGCAAACAAATCCAAGCACAAGCTAACTCACTTTGCAAAATGAGGTGAGATGATTGAAAAGATAGAACAGATGAACAAAGAAGTAGGCACAATGAAGGATCATAGTCACTAGGTCAACAAAGAAAATATTTTATTAGAAACCCCAAGTGGGGATCTTGGAAGCTCCAGTCACAATAGTTGAGGACAAGGTAAGGATGTCAAAATTCCACTCGATTGTAGTGGAGGCCTTAGAAATCAAATAGCTCTCAGATCCCTGTAGAAAGACGAAGGGAGATCTCGAGCAAAGGACCTAGCAGCCAAATGATGCTTCCATGCATGACATCTTGGAGAGAGGGGCCAAGGGATTGTACAGAGCAACAAGCACCACAAACCCTCTGTATGCCTATGGCGGTCGGTGGGGGGTTGTTAGACATGAGGTAAATGGTCTAGCAAGCGAAATTAATCATTGCAAAGGAAAGGGATTTAAGATGATAGACCTGACTCAAACTGAGCCACAACAAACAATCTATATAATTTGGTGTTAACATAGATCACAGTTGACCCCATCCCATATAAACTCTCTAGCCATCTACAAGGTCACTCAAAATGGTGTTGCCATCCGATATTCTATGGAAAAATAGGATCATCTCCAAATTCACATTGAAGTCCCATTAACATCACTCCTATAAGATTGAAAATATCAGTCCTATAAGATTGAAAACAAAATAAACAACATCAAGCGAGTTAAGATAAAATGATTATTGTGTAACTACATTAAGGAGTGACAGTAGAGACTCCAATAAAAAAACATTTAGTGAAAAGAAATCAATCAAGAAGTGATTTCATGAGGGAACACATTGACCAATGCTTCTTGTAATGGGTTCTTTAGAGAAAATAGAAGGCATTGGTCCTTTTTTGACCTGCTAAGGGTCTATGGAAACCAAAGGTTTTCTTTTTCTTTTGTTTAAGCTAAACATGTTCAAAAAGTAGGCTAGTGTTTAATTTTTTGTTCATCAATAATGGTTCTTTCTTCAACTACTCTTCCTATTATTAATGGGCCATAGTGGTTTTCTCACCTTATTTAACCTTCCCTTGGGAAGGTCTTAGTGGAGGAAATTGGAGGAAAATAAAAAAACTGAACGTTGTTAATATTTTTGGGGTCTTCATAAGACGTCCCATTGAATGTTGCACTCGTGGTGGCACTTTATTATCGTGCATCTTTTGCATGCAATCAATGGGTTTTGTTGGCACTTCTTCAATAGTTCATAGGTTGATATGCATCACTTCTCTTGAAATTTTGGTTTCTAGAAGCTCTTAAATAAGGAACAATCTCTAGCTTCCAAGTCCACAACATAACATACTCCAATGTGAGCTGCACGGTCAATGCAAAATAATTACTATTTGGTAGAGTTGTCTTCGACACCATATCATAAAAAATGAGAATTTGATGTTACTTACTTCTAGCAATATGCCATAAAGACAGTCGCACATCATCAAAATTTATAGATGGCAACCATGTACAAACATTTGTTATGGTCTTTTTATTATCAATAAATATTGCTGAAAGGAGAGAATCAAGCATATGCACTCGGCTTTGTACTGATAGAGATAATTGTGTTATGGCGACACTGCATCAAAAGATAAATAAACATTGGCTTCTTAGATTCAAGGGTTTCATTGAAGTATGAAGACATGAGAGTGTTTGTATCCAACCTTAGAATGACCATCATCACTTTGTCATTCACCTCTTCTTTAGGATTAGAGAGGATTAGAATATCCTCTGCACCTAGTACAAAATATCAAGGTGTTTGTCCAACGACAAAAAACACATTGAATGAGCTCCCCATTCTCACCAATGCATCCATGTTTGCATAATTCATCTCTTTGATAGCCTCTCTCATGTCCTTGTCTCTCCTTATCTCCTCCTCCTCAAGTCCTACTAAATCCTGATGCCCGGTCTCTTTCCTTAACCATCACTAGGTCCTTGACTAGCCAAAATTTGAGCATTTAGAAGATATGTAGTAGGAACTCAAGAAGAAACAAGTGCTCCTAGACATGTGTCATTCAATCTTTTAGAAAATCTGATTTTGGAGCACTTGTTATGTCCACCACTTCATTGATGCTCTCACGAAGCATCAATAAGTCTTTCTAAAGCTGTGAGTTTACAAACCTAGGTTGCTCCTCCTCCTCTTCCACCTATAAACAAACGATAAAGTTCATTAATTTTATCTTTTTTTATTCATTATCCTTAAAAGGCTTTAGAAAAAATTTTAAATTATATTTAAATAGTATTTATAACAATATTAAAAACAAAGAAGAGATTAAGGTTTCATACCTATACAAGCTTTTATGATCTTTTTGTGTAACATTGTGATGCATCAACAACAGTGAGTCATCATTACTATCCCCTTCATCACAATCTACATCCTCATCATCCCAATTCTCTTTACCATCATCATCCCCACTCCCTGTATCCTTATCATGGCTCTCATCATCCTCAATAGGGTCAAAATTAAGGTTCTCTATGGCTTGTTCTCCCATCCTAGTTGTTGTAAAAATTCCATCATACTAAGCAAAAAACCACCACTTTTGGATGGACCTGAAGAGCAAAGAAGTTTGTGATGATGGTATTTAGGAGTGGCCTACTCGCACCTGCTTTGTGTTGCCTCTTACAATACTTTGTAAATTGTAGGCCAAGCTGACTAGTCTTCATGAGCATTATGAATGATTCAAAAGTATCTTTTATCTTTTCTCATTGCATACACACTAGTGTATATTCTAAGCTCATTGCCATACTGGTTTGTAAAATAAGTAGTGTGGTATGCATATTCCCACTTTAGTAATTGTGGTATGCAATATTCTATCAAGGAATTGCAAGATATCTATGGGTGCTATTTCATCAATGATAAAGCACTGAGGCTTGCTCCACGTTGTGTCATCACTTAAGAAGTCGTAACATGCAACTCCCTTAAATTCCACCTACTTTCTTGATTCAAAAATTATCTCTTATATGAGTTGGAAGCTGTGGTGCTTTTTTCTTGTTATCCTCATTCTATGCTCATTAATGAGCTTCTCTACATATACCTGCACCTGTTGTGTGGAATATCCTTTTTCATCATTGTAGTAATTGCTCTCGATCCATCTTCTTGCACCTTGACCCACTTGTGTGCCCATTCCTCCTCCCTAGGTGTCATCTGCTTCACAAAATATAATGCTTGTGTAGTCCCGGTATCCTTCCCGGTATCCTTCCCTTACCACCATGAAGCTTGTCATTACCTTAGCTCTTTCTTGCTTTGCCCTTGGTACAACTGCACTTAAGCATGTGTATAAGAATGAGCTTTTTAGCTTCTTCCTTGGTGGCAATTGTTTAGAGAGTACTTATAGAACCATATGTATTCCATAATGTTCAAGCCTTCATTAGCATCTCTGATGTCAATGTAATCTTGCATAAGGCAATAGAATCATGATTGAGCCTTTTTGACTCAATCAAATATTTATACTCTCAATAATTGCAGATGCATATCATTGCGGTATAAACATGAAACTAAGGAACCCATTTGAAGGCCTCTTGGGTAATTCTTCTACTTCTCTACCAAGCCTGTTACACGCATATGTGAAATTTGACCATCGATAGGCTCAAATAGGCAATGCATTAAAAAATCTATCTTTTTTTGCCTTAGTAGATGTCCATCTACATCCGCACTAGATGTACCCATACCTAAAATTCTTATTCCAAGAAATTTGGTGAGGACTTGAAAATCTCTACTTCTCAAAGAAATAGATTCATCCATAGCCATTATACTCATGAGGTATAAAGAGAGTTGAACAGAGAAATATAAAGGCCTATTATCCCCATAGATTTGGCATTCATAGGATATAACAAGTGATCCTAGATATACCCCGAATCATCTTCAGTAACTTCCTCATTAAGACAAAGATTGAGCATTTTCATTGATGTCACTTTTGTCTTTGTTGTTGTGCACATCCTCATCTTTTTCTTGAATTTCCCTTTGTACTTTGATGTTGATAAGAGAAGTCTTTTTCAAGTACTTGTAATGGGAGTGCTTGCAACTGGTATACTGGCTCTATAAATACTAGCCTTTTTCATTCAATGATACAGTTTATTTTGGAGGGTCTGCACCATGACCGCATTGGACCTTCCTTCCTATTCTTCTATCCTCTTCAATTGATGTGCAAGCAAGACTTTTGGCTCTTCATGTTCTTGAGTGGCAACATCCATGTTTTCAAGTCCTTCATTTAATACTACATGTACTATCTCATTTAATACTGCATTTTCATGTCCTTTAGATATTTGTGCTTTCTCTCTTTGAAGTCAAGGTGTTTGTGTTGCTTTTGCATATGTTACCTCCTTTGGAGTTCCATCAACTCCAGCTACATTTTGTGCTTCCTCAAAGTACTCAACCATGATTTTTGTTTGCATTCTAGTTGACTTTGCCTCTGGATATTGTTTCAATGCATTTTGTAGATCTGGAAACTATGATAGTTCAAGAGGTGGCATGGAAAAGTGTTTAGCATCTTTTGTTGATAGTATAAAACGTTCACCAACAAATTTTGGATCCTTTGATTTGGTGAAGATGTGCACACAAAATACTATTCAACTATCGTTCCTATTACAATGCCATAATATGTATCTTTCTTTGCAAATGTTGCATCCTGTGGCTCCTCCTTTTCTTTAAGATCTTTGCTCGACACCATGTAGAATAGTTTGCCTTTCCAACAAATATATTTTTCCTTACAAATCTAGTCACATTAGAGATGAATGTTATAAGATATCATTTAAAAATAAAATATAGATATAAAATTTTTTTCATTGTTTTAATTTATTAAAGCTCTAGATTTACGTTGCTTCATGACTCTCCTTAAATAAAAGAATTCATCAAAGGCCGTGTTGTGCTCCAACCTACTGCTTGTGCAATAGGTTGGTGAACAAACCAACCTATCACTCAAATCTTATTATTTCTTGAATTTTGATTGACATAGGCCTAGGCATGACCCTAGATCCAAGCCCTTTAGGCCATATTAATGTAAGTGCTGCTAAGCCCTTTGGCTTCCCGCCTTATACCATGGTCAGATGGTATTATGATTCAGAGGCAAACTTACTGGCTTTTGATCACAATAACGATAATGACTATAGGAAATCCATGTCTTGGATAGAACGGGTTCGTTTTTATCACAATGAGTTCGTTACAAAACTCAAAGAGGATCGTTCTTTGATCACTCCAGAGTTCCACTTGTCTTTGTTGAATGAGACTAGGATTTCCGCAATAATTAAAGATCCGTCAAGGCCAAGTGACAGCTTCAGATCATGGGATGGGATGTTTTAAATTGATTAATGAGTGGAGGTGCGTCTGTGTCCTCCATTTCCAAAAGAATTACACAATAGGCTATTTCCAGGGATACAAAACAAGTTCCTATAGGACCCACTTGTAGATCCAACTCTTCATCCTTGGAATTCCTTCTAAAACTTTTTGGACTAAGGGATTTGCAAATTCTTTGCAACCTAAACTTGAAAGTGCTATCAGCTCATGTTGGAGCATTGCTCCATGGGGATCGATGCCCATGCCTCCCCAATGAATGCGCAATTGGCAACCATAAATCCATATGATAAATTGAAACAAAATTGTTGCTTAAATAAGCAAAAACTCTTCATATGAGGAAGAGGTTATGTTGTGCTACAATAGGTTGGTGCAACGCAACCTTATTTCTCAAATCTTTAAAAATTTTAGATTATTGTAAAAAGTGTATGGCTTTTTCAAAACATGCTACCATGTTTGGACTTTTGAAATCAATTTCATTATTAAAAATTAAGGTTTAGGGTATAAGGTTTTTTGAACTCTAGACCCTTATGATTAATTTGAAACACAACTTGTTTCTCAAATCATCAAATTTCTCTCTTTATTTGAGAAAGAGTATGAGAAATATTCCAACCTGTTGCTTGAGCAAGTTTGTGTGCAACAGGACTTAGTACTCAAAGTATATATGTATTACAATTTTGGCAAGAATTGATGGTATTTCGAAACTTGTTGCAAGATTGACTTTTGTTTCTATTCCATTGCTAATCTATTTTCCAACACATGAATTCACTCTAAAAGATTATTTAGATGTGGTGTTCTATGGGATCAGTGAAGTGGTGGATTTTGGACAAATATTTGAGAATTAATCCCATGAGCACATTCCATTTTCAACCTTGTGGTAAAAGAAGATGTGTGGTGACAATAACCAATGTTGAAGTACAATTAAAATTTCAACATGGAGACTTTGAAATATTGGGTGATTTGTTACAATGTGAGATTATCAATATGAAAGCATAGAGAATCCTTTGGGGTTGAGATGAGATCATTCCAAAGACTTACCTTCATGAATTAAACAAACTTTTTTTGAGGGAGAAAGATAGAAATCTTGTTTAAGAGAAGTATTAGCAAGAATCTCAAGGGCTATGTTCAAAACATAATGTGTATGATGGAGGTAATTAAGTTAACATGTGAAGGCATTATTCAAAGTGGAAAAGATAGTAGTTCACACTTATATGTTCATAATACTATCATGTCGGTGGAATCTTTCTTGAAATTAACTTTGCCTAATGCAATTCCCTTCAATGTGATGGAAGAAACCTGAATGTATTATTAAAAGAAAATAACAACACAAAAGGACTACATGTTGCAAAGAGCAACAAAATGAGGTGGTCTCAAGTACTACGAGCACGTATTGTTTATGAATTATAAGGTTGATGTTGGCATTTAAAATATTGTTTGTATTGAAAGTGAGTTGAACATTCTTATTAGTATTTTGTTGAGAATGACAATATGAGATCATGAAGGAAAAGGTTGGTGGGATAAGGGATACAAGAGCAAGGATTGATTCAATATTAGTGGCATTGGATCCGGGGGTGGTCACCATGCAAAAATCCCTCAAAGGCATCACTAATAAATATGTAAGTGTAGCACATGGGTTCAATAGTAGGAGTTTTTTAAACCCCATTTTTTCACATTTTTTACATACAGAAGGGTATCATATAAATGGGGTATTCTTAGATCTTGCTTCCTTCGAATACTCTCACTAGAGTGCTCTTTTCCAACATAGGGCAAGTGCTAGGTATGATTCTACATCATTACACACGATTGCATATAATTTTACTGAAGCAAAGAAAGATCATGATAGTTGGACAATGCACGACTAATAGATCATTAAAAATTATCATAGGGTTTACTCCTACCATCATTGGGTATACTATGGCCATGCGCAAACAATGGAATGGTAAAAATGATAATAGGGTAATCATCATGAACGTAAAAGAGCAAGTTGGAATAGATTGTGCCACAAAGAATTGAGTTATCCTATTTTGTGATGCTAGAATACATACTAAATTGGGAGGATTACCCTGTCTCATCAACATCTACAGCAAATGACCTTGTGAAACTTACTCTCTCACATCTTTTGATGTTGTAAGAAGCATCGGTCAATGTGTTCCTTCATGAAATCACTTCTTGCTTAATTTCTTTTCATTGAATATTTTTTTTGGGAGTCTCTATTATCACTACTAAATGCGGTTACACAATCATCATTTTATCTTAACTCGCTTGATGTTGCTTGTTTTGTTTTCAATATAATAGGGCTGATGTTGCTGGGACTTTGATGTGAATTTATTTGGAGATGATCCTATTTTTCCATAGAATATGCAAAAAAATAGATTGTGCCACAAAGAATTGGGCTATCCTATTTTCTGATGCTAGAATATCTACTCAATTAGGAGGATTACCCTGTCTCATGAACAAAATCTAATCTACAGCAAATGACCTTATGAAACTCACTCTCTCACATCTTTTGATGTTGTTGCTCTTGCAAAATTATTCAACATGAGGAAGCATGCTACCTAGAATTAGACCAAATAATGCTCCTTATGTAGCTCACTCATTCAAATTGCAACAACAATGATGTAGAGGAAATCATGTTTTTCCTTCTTGTTCTATGGCAAATGAACATGATAAATCACTTTGCATAGAATTAGACAAAGCTATGCTCCTTGTCTAGTTTTCTCATTTGAATTGCAAAAAACAATGATGTAGAGGAAATCACCTAAATTTGCCTTCCATTAATGCCGTGGCATTATAGCAAGTCAATGTATCTACCAAAAGCATTACCACATGTGCTCTTTCTTTCATCATTGTAAATATTACTTCTTTTAGGAATTTTCAAAACAATCATGATCATTGAATATACATTTTCTCCCTATGATGTGAATTGACAAGAAGTTTTATGGATGGGTTTTTGTACTGATTGATAACAAGTAAACCATCAAACGCTCTAGTAAAATGAAGCTAGACTCAAGAGTAGTAGTGTAGGAGAATGAAAAAGGTGGGTTTAAGGCAAGTGTATGGATCCAACTAGAAATAAATACTCAACATATGGGAAATGTATGTTAAATCATCCTCCCTCCATCCTCCTTGATCTAAATTGTGTCCATGGGTGAATAATCCTCAAACTTCACCAAGTAACGCCTAGTGCCAAAACTTGCATAGGTTGAGAATCTTATCCTAATTTCAATTTAATCTATGCCATGCAGTGGTAACTTCGTTTTCAAATTTGGTGGGCAAGAAGTGGCTTTAAAGATGCTATCAAAATTTAAAGCAATTGTAGCTTGAATGAAGAGACCTTTTGATTAGCCTTCTCCTTTAGTGCTAGCCTTTGTCATGGCTGAGTCTGCCCTTCACCTCCAGAGTGCTGAGAGAAATTATGTATGAAGACTTTGTATAAATGGATGCTCAAGTATGTGTGGGTGTGTGGATTTGTATGCATGAGAGCATATGTTTATACTATGGTCTACACCCACTGTTGGGCATTGATGATGTCAGTGGGGATGTCATAGTAGCTAGTCCCCGCTATGCGTGATGGAGTTTATGGTTTTCAATATTATGAATGATTATCATGAGATTGAAAAAACACTATGTTGTGTTTTTAGAGGATGAGTTTGGGCATAATCCTGGACTCATCTAGGTATATGCTATCATAATTTAACCCATATCTTTGGGTGTTTTCCTTGTTGCTTTAGGGTTTCTCTTCAAACTTTACTAGTATTTGTGAGATGGAGATGCGATATTTGGAGGTGAGCTGCTAGGAATGATATCTTTTTAATGGTCTTGTAGCCTTTTAAGCAGAAGTTGAAATATTTGTACTTTTTGAAAAGTCTTAATTTGCTGTTGGTTTCCTTTTGTTTTTTAGAGTAGAGAGTTAAGTCTAACATGGCATGCATTGAATCACATTCGATGCGATGACATTCAAAGTAATACTTTTGTCCTTATAGACCAAGCCGTTAGCCCCACATCATATAGTTCTAGCTGTGTTTGGAGCATCTCCATTACAACTTGATGTAGCATTCTAGGACATCACGTACCTCTATTGAGTCAGAGACTACGGCTTTGCTTTAGGCCAACATATACTACCAAGGCTATCCCTATCAGCCTCCATGACATTAGCAACAGCAGAGGGGGATTAGAGGCACACACATACAAGTGGTTTGAGAGTATTCAGATGGACAGATTATCCCCTTCCAGTAAAGCATTGATGTCTGGACCCTCCGACTCACTAACCATGAGGTTAACCAAGTTATTCGAGAGGATCTCCTATAGCTACACACATTCGGGACCTGGATGGCACCCATCGAGCTTCCTGTGAAGCTTAGCTTCTATAGGGACCATTTCCTATAGATCTCAAAGGAGGGCTTCACCAGGCTATACACGGATCCATCTTGAGGATCTCGATCAGACAGTTCTGTATTTCATCACATCAACTCCGTATTGAGAGTGGATGGGGTAAGGGCATACCTAGGGAGGGCATCCGTACTGTGCAATAAACTATGCAGCATACAATGCACATATACCGTGCAACCAACAATGCATAGAGACTATGCAATCAACAATGCATGCAGACTATGCAATCCAATAATACATATAGACCATGCCTCAAACAATGCATAATGATTTGTATAGCTGCAGATAACAAATCCATTTACTACAATAATACCATATCCAAGTGTCTAGAACACTCATCATAGAGGTTCTGTAGTAGAAATACTGTCTGCAAGCAGTACCTTGGGTGATCATAGAATGTCACCAAGTAATCTCTAGATATCAAAGCCCGTCTATACCAACAAGCGAGTGGAGGTGCAATGGCAATGCTCTAGACCTACGCTGTACTCAACGTGAAGGAGCTATGACCAAAGTCAAATGTAGCTGAAAAGTCTTGAGATAAAGCTACAAGTTGCAACAATTGAGATGAATTTGCTAGTTCACCCTCCTCCAACCACTTTGCATGCAAAGGTGAATAATTGTGAAATTTCACCACGTAGCGACGTTTAACTTTACCTCTTACTTTCCTATCCTTACGTGCCAAGATCTGCTCTAGAACTAGAATCTCATCCAGCTCCTCAACCTCTAGCTATACCTCATAAGCATATCCTCTAGAACTTGCCATTTCACTTCAGCTTGTAAGCTACCTTGCTGATTCTTTTTGTAACCTAGAAAGGTCCATAGTATCGTAGACTCAACTTGGGGAAAAACCCATCCTTACCCTTGCGATTTTTGAGCCTTCCCCTAGCAAAACCCAATCAGCCTCTGCAAACTCAAGGGCCCAATGGTGGCTTTTGCTTCTCTTGAGTCTTTTGGAGAGTTAACTTGACTTTCTTATAAGTTTCATCCATATTCTCCACATACTCGTCAGCTTCAAATATCTTATCTTTTGTATGCAAAATAGAAGGAACTTTTTTTCTCCCTTCCACAATCCAAAATGGAGCCTTACTGGTAGAAGTATGCACTGTGTTGTTGTAAGAAAATTCTACCAATGGCAATTACTTCTCCCATTGTGTCTTATGCTTAGACACATAGCATTTTGAAAGATCAAGAATCGTATCATTAGCCTTTTTTGACCTGTGGATGAAAAGAAGATATAAAATTCAAAGTGGTACCCATATTTTCAAAGAGACCTCTCCAAAATAGACTCGTCATGCGCGGATCTCTATCATTGACGATAGACTGAGGCATGCCATGATACTTGAAGATGTTTTGCATGAACAAATTTGCCATATGATCCACACTGATCTTCTTCCTCACCAGAATGAAATGTCCCTCCTTGCTAAACCTGCAAATTATAGTCCATATACCGTCATTCCCTGTAGGTGTCCTAGGAAGATAAAAAATGACATCCATGGCAATACTCCCCTAGGGTCTATCCAAAATAGGCAATGGGTGTAACAAACCAGGAGTTTCCTGCTTGTCATACTTGACTTTTTGGCAGATGATGCATTTATAGATATATTCCTCTACATCCTATCGCAAGGTAGGCCAATAAAAGAAATGCTCTACTGCCTTCACCATGGCATCAATACCCCTAAGCCCTGCATATGGTGGAACATGACTTTCTTCCAAGACTTAAGGTCGCAACTTCTTTGTCACACAAAGACGACCATGCCTCAAAAGAAAATCATTCTTAAGAGAGTGGTGATCACGCCGCTGACCTTGAGACAAGTCCTCATAAATCTATAGAAAATCTTCATTGCATCGAATTCATTATGATATGTAATCGTAACTGCTGAAACGTGGGGTTTCCTAAATAATGCATGAGCCACTACATTCTTCTTTGTACAATTTGAAAATGGAGCACGGATAAGGCATTGGCCCACTGCATATGCTTCTCAGACAATTTAGCCTGAGTGAGGAAATATCGCAAAGATTGAGGATCTGTTTGCACCATAAAATCAACCCCAAGCAGGTAATGTTTCCACGTGGAAAGAGCATGTATTATAGCCAACAACTCTTTCTCATAGACTTGCAAATTTTTCTCGGCATCTTGCAACACTCTACTCTCATAAGCAATGATATGACCTCCCTGCATGAGAACTGTACCAAGTTGTTCCCACATGCATCACATTAACCACAAAAGCTTTCCTAAGATTAAAAAAAACCAACACCGGATCCGAAGTAGCTTTTCTTTCAGCTTTTCAAAAGTTGTGTTTTCCTTTTCAGTCCATGCAAAGGACTTTGTCTTCTTCTGCAAAGCATGCAGAGGTGAAGAAGTTTAAGCAAAGTGACATAATGAACCTTATGTAGTACATGAGCATAAGCCCAAGAAACCCCTTTTGAGCACATATATGGGATTATATTTTGGAAATTCTTGCATATATAGGAACCATGGTATTTCTTTAGGAAACATGGTTTTTACAAGCTCCATATTACCTTGTGAAGATACACGAAATTACTAATGGAGCGTGGGAATCAAAGCATAATAATATGTCTCCATGCGAGTTATTTGGCATTCACATTGTTTGCATTGTTCAGTACTGCTCCCAAGTATGAATGGGGGAGACATAAAAGGTGAGATTTCTCCATTGTGCAAGCACAAGATGTTGATAACATTAAGAAAGGCAGTTGAGAGTGTCTTCTCATGAAGGCCTCATCTACCTCAGCTTTGAGAGAAATGCCTCACCATTGCCACCTCCTACTACTACAGTGTTACCTACTTCTACGTTAGCTCCACTGTGCCTTTAGTTTTTCTCCCTCTATATTAGTTCCATTTCCATCTCATCCAATCAATTGCACACCCACTTGTTCAATACGAGTTTATACACCCCTAACACTATATTAGGGAGTTTTGGAATTTCCAAATAGTTTGGGAATTCCCAAAAGGTAAATATTTGGCCACATGGTCAAATCTCAAGCCCTTACTTGAAAGTGTAATCCGCCCTAAGCACTATATTTAGGAATCCCTACAAGTCCCACTTTCAAATAAGGGGTTAAAATTTTAGCCACTTGGTCAAATCTTCAACTCTATTTAAAATTGGAACTTGGGAAACTCCCAAATTCTGTACGCTTATGAGGCAGTCTAGTGCAACTTCGGTGGAGATGCACTGCACACAACCCAAAATCCTGCGCATATGGCCTTGGAGGAGCTCAAACATCGATAACCTTCACCGAAATGCTTCGAGGGAACTTTTGAGAGATCAGGGAAGCTGGATGGGACGATGTATCCCATCTGGAAGGTCATCTAGTGGAAAGTGGTGGAAGATCATGACGTGGGTGCCTAGGCAGACATCAAGGACTCGACAGGAAAGATTACAGTGCCTAAAACTTCTTATACATCGCTGCGAGGTTTGGTACAAATCGACTAGGCTTTACGGATTGATATGCAATGAAAGCTTCCATTGACGTGTTGATACTGTGATCAGGGAATCAAATTTGGACAGTCTCGAGAACTTACAATTTTGGAATAGTGCTCTCTCTAAATTGCTGTGTTTTCTGTGTTTCCTTTGAGTGCTAGCCTTTGTTATGCGGTTTTCAACCTGCACTTAAGACAGATTATCGAATCCCATCCAGTAAGACTGAACTTTAAGACGGATCTGCCTGTAATTGCTTTAGTGGGCTGGATTGTCAATCAGGCTATAGCATCTGCTGTACTTCAAGTGAGTATGGTACCAAATGCTGTAAATATGTCCTGCCAAAGATGACCGTGAATTTTGTACCCCTATCATTGACAAGCTTGTGAGGGAGCCTTGGGGTGATCTATTAATTGCCAGGCAACCAGAGATGCTGAATACTGCATTTTGGTGGTATGTGTGGCAATGACCACAAGCACGATCCCCATCCCCATCCCCATCCCCTGTAGAAGGTGACATCCATGGCGATGCCTATTGAAGGGGAAATGGCTTCGAGAGACCAGCCAGACGTTTGTTATCTATTTTGTCATGTGGACATGTTTGACCACATATTCTCAATCAAAACTTGGCTTGAATTGGTCACAAGGTTTGTGAAACCCAAATGCTTTCCCTTGGATCTTCAATATTCCATATGTGGTGTTTGGGACCGAGTAAAATTAGTCCCGACTGTGCTCATTCCATGACAGCCAATTAGGTGTAACCTTTCACCGATGTATGTGTGTTAACGCATTTTGATTCACATAGGAGGGGGCTGAAACCCTAGTTTGTGCATGAAGCCTCAATGGCTTCTCTTGCACTGCTCACCCTTAGAATTCGGGTTTTGATATCAGACTTGGATTCACTGTGAGCAGCTTGTTGCTGCATTTTAGACTTGAGCGTGTGCTTCTATTCATTTGGAAGAGAGCATTGTAGCCAATGATTGGGATTTTTATCCTGCTTCATGCGTTGGGTGTAAGTGATGAAACTACAGAGCACATCGGATGTTGGTTCTTCCCCACCCTCAGCTCATCTGACACCACCTCTCCTATACATGACCGTGCCTCCGAGGTGTAATATTGCGCGGATGACGACGATGAGTATTCTCCTCTTCCAAAAGCTGACGAGCTTTGCCACAAGATCATATTTTTGCAAATTTTTTTGGCTCCCGAATTTGTTTGCAGGGAACGATTGCTTGCTGACAGATGCTTTTCGAGGCTTTTCGCTAATCCTCAATTGAATGTCAAACCAGGTCATTACGAAGGAGTCTTTGATTTCCGCTTAGGTACTCCTCGATTTTGCCTTGGAAGTTTACAAACTCTCTCTCTCTCTCTCTCTCTCTGTGCTGTTGTTTTTATGAAGTTTGGCGACTTAGTAGCTCCGAAATAGCCGACAAACAGCAAGTTCAGATAACATAAACTGATAGTCAGCACTGACCTTGCTCTCATCTTGGCAGTACTTAGATCGCCTTTTAGGATGAATATTTGCTTTGTGATTGCCCTCCAATACGTTGGGCATCTCTCCTTGTTCCGGCTATGTGTAAGGCCTATGAATCTCAATCGGAAGTTGTTTTGCCATGTAAACTTTTCCATGTAAACGTTGGGCATCTCTCCTTGTTCCGGCCATGTGTAAGGCCTATGAATCTCAATCGGAAGTTGTTTTGCCATGTAAACTTTTCATCTCGAGTTCCATCCCTGTGGTCACCTTGTAAAATCATTGTAGGCTTCTCCGAGATGTCAGTTTGGATATGAATTTTTGAGGATCTGATATATGTTTTGTATTTGGAAATTGGCGCTTGTATGATCTTCCGTTAAGGCTCCCTACTATATGTGTTCAAGCGATTATTTCGTTTGAGCAATCGGAGCTTCCTGTTGCTATGTTTGATGCCGTGTAGTGTTTATTGGACAGTATGTAATGTTGCATATTTACTTCATACTTTTGTTGGATAGAGTGATGATCTGAGCAAAGTGGCAGACATGCTGGGTATAAAGCAGCAACATCACGGACTTTGCTCATCTATCATCGCTATAGGTTTTTTTGAATCATCTTGCAAAGCAGTTTCACCAACAGAGTCATGATGCGGAGAGAGCCATGTTTGTGGTTCTTTTCCCAAATTTGCAGTGCCTCTTCAGAGCGACGGAATCATGATGCGGAGAGAGCCATGCTTGTGGTTCTTTTCCCAAATTTGCAGTGCCTTTTCAGAGCGACGGAATTGCGTCAGTGGATCGACGAATGGTTGATCAATTAGTTTTTGTGGATCGTTTCACAAAGCCGTTTCAGCGCAGTAGAATCACGATGCGGAGAGAGCCATGTTTGCGATTTTTAAGCCGAAATTTGCAATCCCTATTCCGAGCAACATAATTGCGACCGTAAAGAAGATTGGATCGACAAATTGTTCATCATTGATTCTGTTATCAAATCGACTCTCACAATCATGGAGATTGTGCAGAATGAGTGCAAAAACTCTTCTTCAAACGCAAAACACATCAATTTGTTTCTGTGCAATAGTTGGGTGTTGAAGAAGATGGAGTTCAAGTGGAGGTAGACGTGTTGGGCCTCATTCTTCCTAAATCTACATCCGCGAGGAGCGTGATATTATCCAATGATCAACCGCACTATTGAATTGGTTAGACATGTTCTAAAAGCTAGAGAGATTCTAAAAGCTAGTCTCTCGGATGCATGATGGGGTTGATGATATGTGAGACTAAAAAATTTGTGCTATATACCCACCTTCGGTACTGATGAATTGGGTGGAGAGGTCATCAACTCCCTCCTATGTATGATGGGGTTGATGGTGTGTCCCTGGTGGGTGGCATTCATGATGCTAAAAATTGCACTTTTGCGTTTCCACATAGCAAGTTTGATGCATTTTTCCAAATGCATTGATTATATATTATATTATATTATATATACATATTAGATAGATAGATAGATATACATACATACATACATACATAGGCGGGGAGGGAGAGAGAGAGAGAGAGAGAGAGAGGAAATAAGAGAGAAAGAGAGAGGGGAGAAAGAGATAGATAGATAGATAGATAGAGAGATAGAGATAGAGATAGAGATAGAGATAGAGATAGAGATAGAGAGAGAGAGAGAGATAGATAGATAGAGATAGATAGATAGATAGATAGATAGAGAGAGAGAGAGAGAGAGAGAGAGAGAGAGAGAGAGAGAGACCCGACAGAATGGGTCTTTAACCTATCATAGACTTTGTGTGTGTGTGGGGGGGGGGCAGAGAGAGAGAGAGAGAATGGGTCTTTAACCTATCGTAGACTTTATGTGTGTGTGTGCATGTGGGGGGGGAGAGAGAGAGAGAGAGAGAGAGAGAGAGAGAGTATATTGTGTAAATGGAACCCAAACAAAAAATTACAAAGTACCACAACCTCTAAAAAACTAATGGAAATTGGTTAGCACATAAATTCAACGAACACATCAAGGTCTTAATGCCCTTTCCAATAAAACTGAGAATCGTTATTTCCACTGGTCAGAAAAAATATATAAATACAATCACCTCTAGCCAAAATCCTTAAAAAGGCAAAGACATCATACCACCAGGACTAAGAAGAAATTTGACTAGTCCTGAACTTCCTATATAGGATTAGAACCTTGGGCAGTGAATATGTTTTGTATATGTATGTTCATCAACTTTGTCGTTGATAAGTGATCCACCTTAAATGTTTTGTGGGTTCCATTTGCATATATTATTGAGAGAGAGAGAGAGAGAGAGAGAGAGAGAGAGAGATGCTAGTGTACATCCCACCTTACGACCCAACGGATCGGGTCTCCAACTTGTCATAGACCGGGTCATGCTACTCGTTTTCTCTATTGCACATGATCGGAATGGTGAGCTTGCTAAGCTGAAAACTCAACTCTAATGAGAACCTGTGGTGATACTAACATGTTCTAATTGAGTATGCCTAATTTCTATGTTTAGGGAAATTTGACAATGAGTTGGTTATACATTTAATGTAGAGATTCTAAGATTTTTAAGCCATTGTTGGTAGCTTGTTTTATGCAAAAAACTTTACTTGAGGTGAGTGATTTCTTGCCACTTTAATCGATTGCATTAATTATAGTTTGCTATTCACAGGCAACAAGTTGGAAAAGTAGGGGAGAGGAGTAAGGAAGGGGGAGAGGTGAAGCTAGGCCCCTTCTCCAATAGGTTGGGGGGCATGGGGGATATGTTGGTAGGGAGGCAGTGTAGGGGGGGCATCGGGGTAGAGGGGGAGGTGTGGGCACACATGTAGGGACGAAGCATGGGGCATGATGTAGGTAGAGAGGGGCAAGTCCTTTTGCATTTTTCAACTTTCTTTGCCTTTAGATACTGAACCAACATGGCTATGGGTCGTCCTTCCTCTTCCTTTATCTTTTGTAGTTCTTGCGCACTCAATGGTTGTGTTGCTTCTTCGTTTTTCTCTTCAATTGCAACATCTGCTTCTATTTCTCTCTCAAAGAGTTTGCGTGTAGACCCTTGATGTGAGGCTCCTTGTCTAGGCTATTTCTGAACCAAAATAGCATCTCTCTAATCTTGCTTGTTCCCTCTCTGCTTCGGACTGAATTCATGTTCTATCTTGCATGGAGATCTCTTAAAGTATTGAACCATAAAACATCAGATTGTGAACACTTCACACTCACGAAAATAGCTAAATGATGATTTCTTTGGCTTCATCATGATTCCCACTACCATGCTAGAAGTTATATCTTTCTTAGAGAAGCTTTCATTCCATGGCTCTTGATTTTGCTCGATATCTTTCCTCGACATCATAAGATGTAGCTTAGTTTTTCTTTGAAGGAGAAACCAAACTTTTCTTCCCATGTGTATGTGAGTTCACTTCCCAAAGTTAACAGGGGCATACTCTTCCCCATTGAAATCTAAGATGATGCCAAAGACAAATGCTCTTATCTCTTCACAGTGATTCATAATAATTGAAAATCCTACATGAAAAAATAATGAAGATTTTAGATAGATACAATGTATCAACAACTACAATTACAAAAATACCTATATATTAAATGTGTTACAAGGTTGGATATAGCAACAGATGAGGGAAATAGCCCAAAAGGCTTTACAAGACTCAAATATGTCAACAACTGTAATAAAAATAGCCAATAAGGATTTAGAATGAAGATATGTAAAGTGTAAAATGAAAGACAATGCATTTTGCCCATCATGCAATTGTAATGTGTCCACACAATTGCAATTGTAATGTGTCCACACAATTGCAATGTAATGTGCCGAATGATACAATTGCATGTGCCCTCTCATAAAACTGCAATCTCTGTAATGTACCCATTGTTACAATTGCATGTTCCACTCAACAATATATTTGAAAACTCTGCAGTCAATGGTCGAGGAAATAGCCTTGAATGCTTTACAAGAAGGCTCATATCTGTACATAAATTGAAAAAAGATAGCCGATTAGGCTTTACAATGACGGCATGGAAAATGCAAAATTAATTAAAGTACAATCATTAACAATTGCAATGTGCCTAGTGAAACTCTGCTCATTGATCCATCAACAATTTGTCAACTGAAACTGTGCTCATAGGGTTATCTTATGACTGTGAAATTGCGTGTTAGCAAAGGACTAACTCTAATTAGGAACTAGTCGAGAATTTTTGAGCATGGATTTAATTGATTAATCACTTCAAACATAAGCAACATATTGGAGCCACAACCTCCTTGGCGTAGACTAAAGCTACACAAAGAAAAGTACCTTCTTGAGTACAAGCTCCATCTTTCTTTCGAATGCATCCCACATTTGATGTGATACCCCATTGCTACCGGTGGGACGCCAATCATCATGATCCCGATAGTGTAGATGCTCCTCGCAATTGGCCACTAATCAATACAAACTCCAAGATCAAATGGACAAGCCAAGAAACGCTCATCAGATCCTTGGACAAACGCATCAATTATGCAAGGAAGTTATGACCAAACACTCAAGGAGATTGTAGAATATAGTGAAGCTTTAGTAGTAATCATGGAGGTGTCCCTCACCATTGATGACCATTTACCGAACCCTCCATGATAGTCTAGCATTCAATATCTTTTTGATTGTGAATTTGGTCAAGAAATGCCTCGATGAGCTTCAACCATCACTATTGTCCTTTCATGTGGAAAAACCCATTTTCAAACTTTGGTCCACCCACTCATTAGCATACATACATCTTTTTCAATGCTTCTTGTGTGTATACCGACCAATCCTCGAAAGGTTCCGAGTTATTGTCATCCCAAGAATCTAGAAGTTAAATATCCATTTTCACAAGATGTTGAAACTCAGTTAATGGAGCTGTATATCTTACCTATGGGTGAGAGAGACATTTTCCAAGTAGCTGCTGACATCAAGTAGAAATTGTGTGATGAATAGATTGCTAAATAGAAGGATCAAGGGTTTAGAAGGGGGTTGTAGGGTTCGAAAAGGGGACATGGTTGAGAGAGCTATCCAGGAGTTTCAGGGTTCAGAGGGGGTTGTAGGGTTTAGGAGGAGTCCAGGGTTGAGGAGTAGAGAGCTTGTCTCCTTCACGACTTTGAGGGGTAAGGGTTGAGGAGGGAGAACAAGGGAGGAGGGAGGAGGGAGGAGGAAGAAGGAGGGAGGAGGAGAAGGGAGGGGGGAGGAGGAGGGAAGAGGAGGAGGAGGAGGAGGAGGAGGGATGAGGAGAAGGAGAGAGGAGAAGGAGGGAGTACAAGGGTAGGGAGTGCAAGGGTAAGGGCATACTAGAACACGATAGTGTAAGAGAGCATGGACGCAGTGGAAATCAATCACATGAACACACTAGTGAGCTTGATTCGAACACTGAACCCCAAAGAGTGCGAGCTTCATTCCATTTGGAGATACTTATACATGTTGGTCTCTATACAATCCATGACTACCTCTGTGGTGGGACCTCTTTTGGATGAGACCTTTTGCTCAAGAGTTCCTCCACTTTTACGGGGGACCTTTGAGTCTCTACACAAAGTGGGGGGAGCTTTTGGATCTCTACCTTTTGGGTCTCTACACAAAGTGGGGGAACCTTTGAAAGTGTAGCCTTTCAATCTCTCTCTAGATTTAGTCTTTCTCTTTCTAGATCCTAGTTTCTCAAGCATGATTGGATCTTTTCTAGAGAGGATTTTGGCTATCCTCATGCTTTAAGATTCATCATACCATCTTTCAAGCTCAAGATATTACAAGCACGGCTTTTGCCGCTACTCTACACACACAATGATCTCATCATCGCTGCTCTTCTGGTCCTTGTTGCCACAAGGTTAACAACTCCTCCAGACCGATTTGATTACCCATCCTCGGGTTATGGTTGAGTTTGCAGACGATGATGTGTTGCGGTTAATTTACCCAATGAGTATGGTAAAAATGGCATCGGTGATATATGGATCGAGCTTATTGTCGATCTTTTCCTTGTAATCCACAAACATAGTAGATTGTTTGCTCAGTTTTTAAGAAGCCAGTGTCAACCATTTCTTAAAACAAACACACATACAGCCCTTGAAGAGATATGGCTCTTTAAAAGATGCGACTTGTTGTTTGAGCATCTATGTGTTGATTTGGGTTGAAACTGACCTTTTTTCTTAATGGTCATCTCCTCTATACCCCAATTGTGGAGTACTTTTTGCACTTTTTAGCCAAGGTCTCTCCAATAAAATTGGGTAGGCATGCTGCATAGCGATCACAATAAAACTAATTGTATAATAAATGTTGTCTATCGAGATGACCACACTTGTAGCATATCCTTAGGATCAACTGGTTGTTGATTTGCCATATGCACTCCAAATGGCGATGGTTTATATGACTTGAACTTCAGTCTTTGGGAAATATCTTTAGAAATGATGTTCAATCCTAATCCTCCATCCACTATTAAACTTGGTATAGTCTGCTTCTTAATCTTAATAGTGATGACTAGAACTTATTTGTCCACAACTGGCATATCAATCACAGGCATGGTGGCTAAGGTTTGCACTTCCTTGGGTTGCTTGGTGGATGCCTTGATCTATTGCGAGCAAAGCAATCATGATAGTATGGAGCTATTTGCATTAGCTCTACAAAGGTTAGACTGGCTTGCATATTCTTGAACACTTCCCATGCTCGAGCTAGCTCTGTGCTGCTTTCCTATGTCATAACGGATTCTGCTTCTTTGAAGCCAGATCTCAAAGATTCTTCTTGCTCGGTAATAGAATGCTCGAATTGCTTGCACATTTCAACTATTAGCGCTTTTCCTTTCAACTTCCTTGCAATCTTTGCTTCTATACCTTCCAATTTTTGTCCTTACCTGAAGTGTCAGTGTCTAACCCCTTTGACCGAGTAATTACTTGAGCATCAATTTTTTCTAGCAATTCATCTACAACTACTTGGCATTCTAGACCTATATGTTTCCTTTCCATGCTATTCTTTAAGAATTTTAAGTGTTTCGCCCAGATTGGACAATCAGAATGCAAATGATTTTCTCCACAATAGAAACACTTATTTTAGATGAATCACTCTTATCTTTACCATTCTTACCACGGTCCTTCTCTCAAAATGCAAAGTTTTGTCGCTCGGTGCTCAGTTATCAGCTATGATAGGTAGTTTGCTGACACTTGTCTATTTTGCCATTAAACCAACACTTTGAGTCATCGTGGCAAAACTTGGTATAGGTATTGCAATACTTAGTCTTGCATTCCTCTTCCACATGTCCACCTCTAGAACACTTGTTACACCACTTCTCATTGTTACTTGGATTACCTCGAATGCCTTATTCTTTTAAAGCCTTTGTCAGCTCGATTATCCTTCTCCACTGGAGTCTCTTTAGTGTCACTCTCAACCTCCTTCTTCTTCACTTTGTTTTTCAAACCCTCGCTTTTTTCCAAAGAAATAGCTTGGTTTAGCAGGTCCTCATAGGTTCTGGTAGGTTCTGGTCAGATTGACTATCTCTGGCTTATGCAAATCAACCTGAGTACAACCTGTGATTAACAAGGCTCGCATAGACTTGTCATCTAAAATTGTACTCAACTGACTAACAATAGCTCTCATACTAAGCACAAATTCTTGGTTGGACCCGCCTTTATTCTGCTTTAGTTCACGCAACTTTTCTTCATTAATTTCCTGTCGAAACCTGTGTAAAAAGGTTTTTGACATGGCATAACAATCGGGAAAATACCCAATTAGAAATTGATTGAACCACCTTTGAGCATTCTTGATTAAGGTACATGGAGAATAGTCTGTATACTCTTCATCTATGGTTGCGCCATTGATATGATAGATACATAGGAAACTCTACAAGTGACTGTAAGGATCTTCATCATCTGTGCCTTTAAAATTTTGGAACTTTACCTTGATATCGGAGTTTGACTTGAACTTCTCTACCCCAAAACTTGAGTAGGTGGGTCTACCACTTGAAAGAACTGACGCACTCGCTCCCCACCCATCACCTTCCTAATTGTGAGGGTGCTGTAGACCCCTAACTCGATTGCTACTATCCTTAGGCCTCAAGGGTACAACTAGATGTATACCCATGGGCCGAGTAGGCTTTTTGTATGTTGTGAGAGGAACTTGAGTAGACTACCTAAATTTCTCTTTATTGACATTTGGTCCATGGTGGTGTCTGTCTCCATAGGAAGAATGCATGTCTTTATGATGATGGATTCTTTATCAATCTACTGTAGCCGATCTTCTGGCTTCATACCTTTCTTGGGCCTTCACTTGCCAATCTTCTGGTACACCTCGGCCTGACACCATTGTTCTGACCTTCTGGCTCTACATAGTAGTCAACTTCCGCCCCTAGGATAGTGTAGCTGAGTCTCTCTTCTCGCACTTGTCAATCCTATTAGATAGTTGCCCCTGCTAGCCTCCTTCGAGCATTGAACTCTGGTTTCAAGATTGCTCCTCGCATAGTTGGATGTAGCCACTACATCTGATTTAGATATTCTTCACGTCTAGCCATGTATCTTCTTCTTCTCTCCGAGCATGTGTCAGCCATTGCTCACTTCAAAAAGTAATTGAAGAACTATTTGAGTACTTTCTGTGTTCCACACCTTGGTCTTCAAGGACTGTAGTAACCCACGATTCCCAACAATTGCTTTGCTTCATCATGGGTAGTCGTGAACTCTCCTTTTCCCCACTAACACTAAGCTTACCGACTCAATTCTCTAAATTTCCTACCTTGATAGCTTGTCAACTCACAAATCACTTGACCTCTCCCTAGCAAGATCGCTAAAATGTTGATGTTCATGTTCACTCATCCCACTAACTCAAAGCGCTCATGTGAGTTTGTTAACGAGGTTTAGAACTTTGCATTTTATGTTTGGATTGAACGGGTTTCAAGGCAAAGGATTGATGTTTCCGCTTGAATCTCTCACCACACTCAAAGTATTCTCAATGCGTGTTTTTAAAGGAACACACACACACACACACACACACACACACACACACACTCTCTCTCTCTCTCTCTCATTTCGTATTACAAATTTAAGGAAAAGATGATCAGAGACATTCAGTATGTAGATAGACATGGAAAACAGCAAATCAAATTCCATTTACTTTATAAAAACATTCACTTGATACATTCTCTAGTCTGGAAGATGATCCTTCTCTCATACATCGTGCAAATTACATAATTTCAATTACAATCGATCTCCAAAAGTTACACTCTAATGATTGTACCCTTTTGGATCATACATACTTTCCCCCCTTATCCGAGTGGTCATTTTCCTATGTTAACACTTGGCACATCCGAGTGGCTAGAATTCTTGGAACAAAATTTTTGACTAGAACCCATAAGAGCTTGATCAGATTTTCACTGTATCGCATCCCTGAACTATAGTTAACCCCCTTTTTGGTGCAACATCTCACCAATCCAGGACCATGTTGAAAAATAAATGGCAGGGCTTGTGCAGTACCAAAGATTCCATTTACTTTCAAACATGGCTGTCAACTACAGTATAGGATTTGAATACAATTCAAAAATGTGCCAAATAACAATAGTCATGACATTCTAATTACTTTAAAATTTTTGTGGGACATAGTAACTAATCCACAGTAATGTGTGCAGTACTAGACTAGGACTTTTCTGTAGGCTGTTCCTCTATTTTAGACTTCTTAGGAACACAAGGCTCCTCCTCCAGAATTTCAAATTCAAATACGACACCAATTGAATGATACATCTATGGATTGTCTCTGTGCGTTTGTCACCATCAACAGTCTCATAGATTCATCAATCGGGGAAAGATGATCAAAACTGCCAGTAATTTTTTGAATTAAATCATCTAAATTTTGAGGAATGACAACATCCATTCCTATGTCTTGTTTGGGAATTGGCTCATGCTCAACAGGATCAGAAATACAGAAACCTTTGCTCAAGGTTTTTGTCTTCCATGGGTAGATTTATTGGAATTTCTAATTGCTCCAGATCTACTCTTTGTCCTATAATATCTCGCAAATCAATTTTTTTGTTAGAAAAATCAGGTGATAGAAGAGTTTAGAAAGGAAACCTTTACCTTGGTCGAAGAAGTTTCTGTTTCCCCAAGGCCTAGTGGGTTGTCTCCCTCCATCAATGAGTCTGTCATCCCAGAACTTTCCAGGATAGGGACGTTGGACAAGCTGTCTCCCAGAACTCTCCAGGATAGGGACCTTGGATCTCAAGTGATAGACTTCTTTTTGCAATTCCTCCACCTGTTTTCTCAACAAGAAGTTTGCCATGGCTTCCTTTTGATAGTCCTAGACCTACATTGGTTGTTTTTTTTGGATTTGGGACCATAAACCTATCATGTACTCTGAGACTTGCACTTCCAGACTTTCCACCTCTACATCTAGCATGAAGGTGCCCATTATTTCAGCCTCCTCATCTACCGTGGTCTTTAGTTGTTCTTCCAGCGCTTTTAATGTTGAAAGTGCTCCTTTAGCATAATATTTTCCACCTACAAACTTTTGTTTTCCTGTGCCAACTAGTTTATTTCCTCCCCCACATGTATGGTTATGTCTCGGACCAAGTTTGTAGCCTCTGCTCCATGGCCTCCTTCTCTGCTAGTTGTTCTTTATATCGCAAGACATATTGTTCCATGCTTGGCTTTTGTTCATCATATTGTTCCATCAAGCGCAAATCCTCTTTTAGGCTTTCTATCTGATATCCCAAAACGTCATTATCCTGTTTCAGAATTTTCCATCCATCATACACTGACTCCATTTGGATGCTCCTGTGTTCTTCCTGTTGATGGAATTTTTCCAAAAATTCTAGTGCCTTCCTTGCCCCATTGTACGTAATATAAGTATGTTATGGGGGTTCATCTTTCGATTTGTCTCATGTCTTTCTTCCATTGGAGATGAAGATTCCTTTGCCTATGTCTCTACAGCTTCCTTGGCTCCATTTGTTGTGTTGGGGTCTCTTGTACTGTGTCAGTCTTTGGTGTCTATGGTTCTATTTGCATCTGGTCTCCTTGGTGTGGTTTTCACTCAAAGAATATTCCTCTTGATCTTTGGCTTTTCCCCTTGATTCTCCTGAACCTGAATTACATCTAGTGGTGCATTTAATCCTTTGTTCTTGTTTTCCGGGTGCTCCTAAATCTCCTCTATTGTATACCCTTCCTTCAATAAAGCATTAGACAACTACTTGATCTCAAATTCCTGCAAAAGCTTCATTTTAATCTCTAACTCTTCTTCGAAGGATTTTGGGATACATTGCTGAGGTCTAGGGACATTGGGGATTTGGATAAAAAGACCAAACATAATTGATTGAAGTTGCTTCTCTTCTTATCTTTGTTTGTGATCTCTCCCATGATCCTATCTCTGAAAAATTGTGCCCAATTTACTTTGTGACCTGCTGTCTCGGCATAGTGCATCAGTGCATAGTCGTTGGGTGAGAAATAATCATATTCGTCAGCAATAGAACCCTTTAAAACCATAGGCACTGCTCCTTCCTCATGATTCACCTTGTGCATTTTTCACTAGAAAATATCCCTTCGAGTGGACTCGAGGGCTGGATTCCTTCATCATGATCTCATTTGTGTACCTTTTTGGTGGCTTTGGTGGGGCTTTAGGATCCCATGGCAACTGGAAAAACCTGGAAATCAATTCTGATGTGATTGGTAGATTTGGCGTGAAACTACCCCTTGTGCTCTGAAGGTGGTAGTTTGTAGACATGTTCTTCTGCTTCCATGTTCATCGCCCACATCCACCATGGGAGCTTATGAATACGGATGCAGTTGCATATTACACAACCAGATTGTGTTTTGCATGATGCCATCATCCAAATTGAATTTAAAATTTGTAAAACGCTTGATGTCACCAATGCTTGAAGTACATATACGTTAAAAGTAACTCAACACATATTCTATATGTCTACCTGCTTCTGCTTATTAGCATCTACATCACGACGTTCTAGACAAGAACACCGTCACCATACCATGCAAACTATTCTCATTGAGAGTGCTTAAGGGTGGCTAGCATCTGCAGTGTGACAAAAACTCAGCACTCATTGCCACCAAGGCCTCAACTGGGCACTAGACCTGCACCACACACAGTGAAGTAGACCTTGCTGTGTCGTGAAACCTCCTAAAAGAAAGTAGAATATTGCCAAGAAGCCAGAGAGAGAGAGAGAGAGAGAGAGAGAGAGAGAGAGGGGAGAGGTCCAAAGAGCAAAGAGAGGGGGGAGGAAGGAGAGAGAGAGAGAGAGAGAGAGAGAGAGAGAGAGAGAGAGGACAAAGAGAGAGCGAGAGAGAGAGGAGAGCGAGGAGAGGACAAAGAGAGAGTGAGAGAGAGAGAGAGAGGGGGGGGGGGGGGGG
The DNA here is from genome assembly GCF_047967505.1 of Dipteris shenzhenensis. Classification (NCBI taxonomy): domain Eukaryota; kingdom Viridiplantae; phylum Streptophyta; class Polypodiopsida; order Gleicheniales; family Dipteridaceae; genus Dipteris; species Dipteris shenzhenensis. The sequence continues at coordinate 34,412,765 of NC_141609.1, read as the reverse complement.
TCAAGAGAGCAAAGAGAAAAGGGGGGGGGAGGTCCAGAGAACAAAGAGAGAGAGAGAGAGAGAGAGAGAGAGAGAGAGAGAGAGAATATAATAGAATATATATATAATATAAGATATATGTATTATAATATATCATATTATATTATAATCTAGAGTATAATATATAAATATATACAATATATTTTATATTGTATAATATGATATATTAATGTAATATGTGTGTGTGTGTGTGTGTGTGTGTTATATGTAATGAGTAACCTGACCCGTCTACGACAGGCTAGAGACATACCGCAAATCAACAAATAGGAGACTCACCACAAATCAACAAACACACACACTGGCAAATATTTGTATTTATATTTATTTTAAATACATGTATCTCTTATATTTAGATATATCTTATATATACATTTAGAAAGGAGGAAATGCATAAAAGAGTATTATATATATATATATATATATATATAACTATATCTTTATATATATGAGCGAGAGAGAGAGAGAGAGAGAGACACACACACACACACACACATGGTGTGTCACACTCTCTCTTTGGTGAAGAAGTTTGGCTTTTTAATTATTGTACCAACACACACACACACACAAATATTCGATACCTTCTGGTTGTATGTTTGTATATGTTTTTCACAAATTTTCTTCAATTCCTCAAAGTTTGAAATTTGTAAATGGAACCTTAAATTTGATTTATGATCACAACTTTGAGACCCGACGGAGCGGGTCTGTAGCCCGTCGTAGACGGGTCAGGTTACTTGTCATTATAATCTTAGTGTTGGAAGGAAAAAATTTGTAGGTCACAAAAACCTGCACTTTTTAAAAAAAATTAAAAACCTGCACTTTTTTTTTGCAAACATAGTTATAAATTGTGTGAAATTGTATCTCGAATTTTGTGAGCTTGGAGGTTTTTAAATTCTCCAGAAAATGTTTTCTGATACTGCATATCAACAAAATCTATCACCAATTTGGAAAACGAATTCTGTTGCGCCATCTTCGTAATCACCACCAGAATGCTCGAAGGACACCATAGAAAATAAATCTGTTCTTCATCATCACTACCAGAATGTTTTGACTTCAAATCTGAGGCAGCACCACTATTGCGCAGAAGCAAAGAGCCCTTCCAACTTCGCAGGACAAGACTATATGCCAAGATTGCTTCACTCGACCCACTAATTAATTATTCAGTCTGAAAAAGTTGCAGCAGTGAGTTTTTCGAATTGGCGGACCTGGTGAGAACATTTTTCTCATCACCCAACAACAAAATCTCTACGTAGATTATGCTTCCGAGAAAGCATGTGTATTAAATGCAACCAGCTTTTACCATCACAAAGAGTAAGGAAGTGATCAAGCAAAATGCATCACAAAGAGTAAGGAATTGGTAATGCTGGAAATATAGAAAGCTGTACCTTGCAAGAACGAGTAAAGAATCAGAGGTTTTTACTCTGCTTGGGGCATCACTGCACTATCAAGCGATCTTCTACCACATGCATTTTTACTCTGCTTGGGGCATCACTGCACTATCAAGCAATCTTCTACCACATGCATTACTTGCCAAAATGATCCTCATAGATGATCACAAGAAAAGAAGACAATCACCGATCACTCTGTTCTTCCGTGATTTTGGAATTGCTGCTCCCTCAAGCAATCTTCCATAAGTAGCGTACACAAATGGGGAGCTCTAGCAAGGCGATAGCTTCCGAATCTATAATGGCGGCAAACGACTTGCTTGAGATCTGTGGAAAGGTCACGCCGCTTGCAATGTTTTGGGCAAGTTCATCATCATCAGAAAGGTCTGTTAAGGTCTGGCAAGATCAATGTCTGCAATATAATTTTAGGCAAGTTCTTCATCATCAGAAAGGTCTGTTAAGGTCTGGCAAGATCAATGTCTGCAATGTTCTTGGGCGTATACAAATGGAGAGCTCTTGCAAGTTGCGAGATAACAGCTTCATAAAAGCAACAACAACTTTGCTTCAGATCTGTGCCATGTGGGAAGGTCAAGACTCATCTCCATGTTTGCTTCTTGAGGTCATGTCAAGGTCCAGTTTTAGTTCATCAGAAAGGTGACAAGGTCTGCTCAAAGATGGATTGACAAAGGTCATAATCAGTGATGCCGCATCTGCCAGTTTGTGTGTTTCCAAATTTGAGATCTGCTTCTTTTTGCAATTGATTGCCCGATTGCTTAGCTCTCCAGTACTCACCACGTCCTGTCATTTGCCCAATTCTCCAGCCTTCCAATTCTCAACAATGCCAGACCGCCACCTTTGTTCCCCTCGCCCTTCCCAATCCCTTCGCCGCTGCTCTCTCCCTCTTCACTTCCTCCTCGTTGCTGTCGGATTCATTTTAGTGAACTCATCGGATAACTTTACCGTCCCTTCGACCGTGAAGATAGGAGCTCTGTTGGGATTCAATAGCACCATTGGCCAGCTTGCGCAACAGGCCATCCAGCTTGCTATCGATGATGTGAACGAGGCAGGAAACATCCTAAATGGATCAAAACTGGTGCTTGAAATGTTCGATTCTGGGTGTATGCCTGTCCAAGGGGCAGCTGCTGGTATTCTCTTCTTAATCCTCACCGCGCATTAACTTGCTTCGTTTCGTTCTTTCTTCGGAAAGTATCTATAGTTTTCCGTCAATTTCTATACTCTCTTCCTTGATGGTACAATACTGATTTGAGTGTTTCGATCAAAACGAAACTTTGATTGATTCAGCTGTGGAGCTTACAAAGAAGGAGGTGGTCGCCGTCGTGGGGCCTCAATCTTCTGTAGTTTCGCAGTTCATTGCACACATGGGAAGCTCTGCACAGGTGCCGTTTGTCTCGTTCGGAGCGACGGATCCGAGCCTCGCAGAAATGCAGTACCCTTATCTAATTCGCGTTGCCCATAGCGATGCCATGCAAATGGAAGCCGTGGCAGCCCTGATTGCAAATTACAACTGGCGGCAAGTTGTGGCCTTGTATATTGACGATGACTACGGAGCTAATGGAGTTGCCGCACTGGCTGATTCACTGCAACGAAGGGGGAGCGCGCTAGTGGAAAAGGTAGCCTTTGTTCCATGGATGCACAAGCAGGGCATCGGCAGAGAGCTAACACGGCTAATAGATATCCAAGCTCGAATTTTCGTGGTACACACGACGCAAGCTTTGGGATTTCAAATTCTAAGCGAGGCATATTACCTGCGCATGTTGGAGAAGGGCTCTGTCTGGATTGTTACGGACCTCATCTCGACCAGTTTGGGAAGGAAGGACCTTCATTCCAAAATTGTGGCGTCGACCCAGGGCATACTTGGGACGCGCAGATATATTCCTCCTTCTTCGCAGCTGAAATCTGTCTTGAACGAATGGGAGAAGCGCTACCACGCTCAGTCGCAAATCGATCCAAGCCAACTGAACGCCTACGGATTGTGTGCGTACGACGCCGTCTGGACAATCGCCCGAGCCATTTCGGCTTATCTACAAGAGGAGCGGGACTTGAGCTTTGTCGAACCCACTAAGCTACCCAGCATGTCCGGGGGCGATTCGGAGCTAGCACGCATGAAGATCTTCGCAGGGGGGGCAGTGATGAGGAAGAAGATCTTGCAGACAAGATTCAATGGAACATCTGGATTCATACAATTCAACAAAGACGGAGACATTGAGAATGCGGCTTTTGAATACATCAACATGGTGGGAAACAGTCCGCGAGTGGTGGGCTACTGGGCAAATCAAACTGCTGTCTCAGCTGTTCCTCGGGAAGATGCGCCACAAACTCCGCAGCAAATCAAACTGACTGTAATTTCCAATGTTCCAAATGCCACGAAACTACAGATAATTTGGCCTGGTGGTAGCACCGTGCCTCCAGAAGGGTGGATACTCCCCAAGAGACCCCTTAGAATTGGCGTTCCTATAAAGCAAGGTTATCGTGAGCTTGTAGGAGAAACTTACGATACAAACAATGGCACTTCCTATACTGGGTTTTGCATAGATGTCTTTGATGCTGCTATCAAGCACCTTACATATCCCGTCACGTACACCTACTATGGATTTGGTGGCAACGCTACAACACCCAATTATGACGAGCTGGTCAACAAATTGGTCGATCAGGTTTGTAGATTTTCTTTCTGTGCATAGCGGTGGCCTCCCACCAAACGTCTGATTTTCATCAAATTCATAAAAGGTGCATGTGCTTATGTTTGCTACATAGCCATCAATTGAGTTCCGTGTCTAGAGCTATAATGGTGTATACTTGATGAAATGCACCCTCACGGGGTTCACCAAATTTGACTATCACATGAGTTCACCAGAGAATTTTTTAAATGCTCTCCTTAATAGAAATATATTTACAGGGGGTATCATAAAAACATTTTGAAAAAAATGGTAAACATTTATATAGTAAAAGGGCGTTTTTCACTCAAAAATTCACAGAGAAGGGATTTATAAATAATCCTTGAATGCATATGATATATATATATAGGGATTACCCATGGTGACGCCCCAAAGAATGCACCCATATCTTTTGGACTGCTCATTTAGAGCTTGATCTGAAAAGATTACGATTTGAAATGCTTGAGCATTTTCACGATTGTCTGAAAAAGATTGTAAATTGGTATATGATGCTCTTGTTGGAAACATAACGATAACAGTAGAAAAATTGATCTTACGAATCTGGGCTGGTGTTTGTAAATTGGTATGCAGGTATATGATGCTCTTGTTGGAGATATAACAATAACTGCACAACGCTTGAAAATAATTGATCTCACGCAACCATTCATTGAATCTGGGCTGGTGGTACTAGTCTCACTAAAGAACAAGCGAGCAAATAATCCATGGGCCTTTCTACGACCATTTACAGCAACCATGTGGTCCACAATGCTGGGACTCCTTTTGTTCACTGGTTTCATCATATGGACACTGGAGCATAAAGTAAATGAAGACTTTCGAGGGTCTGCAACAGAACAAGCTGCTACTGTCCTCTCGTATGTGTTTTGCTTGTTTCCCTTGTCCTTTAAAGAATGATTGTCGATGTGATTGCTTCAGTTGTAATTTGTCCACAGAAAAGCTGAGCTTTATTCAAACCTTACAATTTGAACGAGCATCCTTCATGATTTATACCTATAATTACTGTACTACTGCACTATTAGCACTATGGCATCTCTTTTGATTGCATAGCCCTGCACTACCTTCCTGTTAGAGTTCATCTCCTGTCTCCCTGAGTGAGGGCCTTGGTTGTGGGTCTGCCCGCCCATGTGAGGGAGTGCCAGGGCCATTGTTGTGGGTCTGCCCGCCTAGGCGAGGTCGAGGGGAGTCCCGCGCAAGCTGTCCTGATGGAGGGGGGGATCTGGAGAGGTGCTGTAATGTCATGCACCCTCCCCCATGCCCGGTTTCTGGGCCGTACCCTACGCTGGCCTGTCATGGGGGTTCATGGAGATTCACGGGGGGTACGGGCCTGTTCTGCCCACCCTGGGGCCCTGTTATGGCCCTGATTAGGGCTGCCACCAGGCTGCCTACATGGCGCCTAGGTGGCACCTCAGTTAGGGGGCCAGTTGGGCCCCCACCCCCTACATTGCCACCGACCAGCCAGTTGGCCTGGCCCTCCATGGGTTGGCCTATCTGGTCGGCCAGTTCAGCGCAGGGGGGCAGGCCTATATATAGGGCTCCTCTCCCCCCAATTTCATCATCTCAGTGCACAGTTGGGCAGTCACTAGTGGAGGGTTTTTCTCCAGCAGTTGAGGAGGTTTTTCCCGAGATCCTGTGCCAGTCTCTCTTGTTCTCTGGTTTTCTCTTGTGAGTGTTTGCTGTTTTCTCTCCGTCGTTGCTCACCGCTACACTTCTCACATAGTATCAGAGCCTAAGGCTGGCCAAAAGACCTGAGCTATGGAAAGGAGATTCAGCAAGCTTGGGAAGCTATTTGTAGTGGAAATAGAGAAGGTACGGGCTGCTGTTGATAAACAAAGAAGGATAGCTACTTTGAAGGGTGTTTTCAGATCGAAGGGGTAGTTTGTGTGAAGGCCGGTTGCTCGGAGGTTGAAGGAAGCATTTTTTTTCCAGCCTTCTCTCCTTGCTTCCTTCTTTCTACCTTCGTTGCTCTTCCTCTATCCCCCTTCCAGATCTTCCCCGTCTCTCTCAATTCTATCCCATGGCTTCTCTACAAGAATTGGCAGAAAACAAGGTGAAGATTACTGTTTTACCCATGTTCCCTGTTGACCGATAACTAGACGGGAACAACTATGGCGTGTGACGTGTTATGATGGAGTCAGTATTGCAGTCTTATGACATGGCAGACTTCATCCTGGTAGGAGTCACAAGGCCAGATCCCCTTGATGGAGTTTGGGCACTCTGGATCAGCAGACGACCATTAATCTGGCCCAGATTTGGGACCGTGTCAATGCAAGGGTCCGATCGTTCATTTTCTTGAACTGTACTCCTCATGTCATTAACCATGTAAAGCACATGTCAGCATCAAAGAGTATCTGGGAGCATTTGGCTTACCTCTATAACCGGACTACTCCAATGAAGGTCTCCCTTGAGGTTCAGATGCGGATATTAGATCCTGCTAAGTCATCTTCTATGAGGGAACATATCAATAAGTTTCAGGAATTCCAACAGGAGATACTGCAGGCAGGAAAGGAGATCTAATCTGAAGATATGGCCATTACTTTGTTGTCCCATCTCACTTCCCACTACTCTTCTTTTTATTCTTCCTTGATTATGAGTGGTAGGATGAGTACTCTCACCTGGGAGGAATTAGTGCCTATGGTGCTGGATCAAGAGGACCGGTTTACCCATGGCGGTGGCTCCGATGCTCTGGCAGCCCCGCAGTCGGGCAAATTTCAAGGACGTTGTTCCCTAATACGAGGACTGTAGCTGAGAAAGAGGCATTGAAGGCAGAAAGGTTGTGTAATTATTGCGAGAAAGGACATTACTGGAGGCAGTGCCTACACCGGCGGGCTAACAACAAAGGCTCTGGAGGCTCTGGTTCCTCCAGAGGGTCAGGATCTTCCTCTGCTGCTATCACTCCCACTTTTGTGCATATTGAAATGCTTGATTCTCTTGCATCCTCTGTTGGAGAGGGGGTTCTGTCTCTCCAAGCCATAGACGTCTGGACATGGATCATTGATAGCGGGGCATCCCGGAGTATGAGTCCTTCTGCAGCTGGGTTGAAGGATTTTGTGATCTCCGGCGGTGAGTCTATATTGCTGATAGCTCAACCATCAAAGTCCGTGGTGAAGGCAACCTCGAATCATTCCCAATGGAAAAGGAGGGATGCACTCTAGAGTTCTATTCGTTCCCTATCTTGGATTCAATCTATTGTCTGTCTATGAGACTTGCTGCCTTGGAACCACAGTATTGTTTGATGAAATCTTTGTGGAAGTTCGAGATAAGGCTACCGGTCAGGTGGTACACACTGGTACAGCTAGTCATGGCATTTTCACCTTGTCAGCACTCTCCATGATCATGTCATCTCGTCAAGGAGATCTCTGGCATTTTTCGGTTTGGTCACTTGGATGTTGATGCTCTCCGGTGTGCTGCTCGAGAACAAATGGTCCTCGGACTACCGGATGTGGGCAACAAGCATGGACAGTGCCAGTCATGTATTCAAGGCAAGCACACCAAGATGCATTCCCGAAGCAGGCTTCATGGCGGGCTTCCCTCCCGATATAGTTGGTCCATGTTGATCTCTGTGGACCCATGTCTGTTGTCAGTCTTGGTGGGGCTCTCTACTTCATGCTACTAGTCGATGACTTTGGTTGGTTTATATGGATATACTTCTTGGCTCTAAAATTGTTGGCATATTCTCGCTTCCGGGAATGGTGTGCCTTAGTTGAGAATGAATCTAACTTTCATGCAAGCTCTTCGGTCGGACAAAGGTGGTGAATTCTGTTCTCATCCATTTGAGTAGTTTTGTGTGACGAAAGGCATTCGACGGGAGTTTGCCAACACCGGCACGGCTTCTGAAGCAAGCATTGTTGAACGCAAGAATCGTACCGTGGTAGAGATGTCTCGGTCCATGCTTACTCACCGGGAAGTTCCTTGGTTCCTTTGGGCTGCCACGGCAGTTCATATCCTGAATCGTTCTTCGACGTCTGTTGTCCCCAAGGTCACTCCTTTTGAAGCCTATTTCGGCAAGAATCCTGATGTTCCTATTTCCACATATTTGGATGTGATGCCTTTGTCCACATTCCCAAGAAGCAGAGGGGGAAGTTAGATGTAAAGTCTACTCAGACGATCTTTGTCGGATACAATTCCCAATGTACAAGTTATCGATTGTATGACCCTTCCAAGAAGGAGATTATTCTCAGCAGGGATGTTATTTTTGATAAGCAGCTTTCATCTTCCGTCATTGATCATACCCCACCGCTTCTTCCGCTCCAACAGTTCTTGAATATTCTCTCGAGAGTGACTCTGACAGTGATCCAGATGATTCCCCACATCTCCAGGGCGTAGGGGATAGTTCCGGGTCAAGTTCTCAAAAGGTACCTCGTTGGTTGATTGAGACTCTTCGTGATTTAGGTGTCACTGATATTCCTTCCTCATGGCTTCGGGAGGAGGATGGACCCTGGTGATCCCATCGCAATAAGGAAAAGGTTCTAGAGGTAGTTATGTCTTGTATCCTCAAAGACACAGAGCCTTCGAATGTCCAGGAAGCCCTCTCTCAGCCCCACTGGAAGCAGGCCATGGAACTGGAGTTGGATTCCATTGAGCGGAGTGGCACTTGGGAGTTAGCACCCCGCCCGCAACGGCGTTCCGTTATTGGTGTCAAATGGGTTTACAAGACCAAGTATTCCTCTGATGGCACTGTGGATAAGCACAAAGCCCGAGTTGTGGCTAAAGGATACTCTCAGCGCCCTGGGATTGATTATGATGACACGTCCCGCCTTCGAACTCGAGCAATCCAAACACATTTTCTCCCACCGCCAGGATGGCCACTCTTCGTACAATACTAGCACTTGCAGCTCATGAGCAATGGCCCATCTATTAGATGGATGTTAAATCTGCATTTCTCAATGGTGATTTGAAGGAAGAGATCTATGTGGAGCAACCATCTGGGTTTTCCAAGTCTGAGGGAATGGTTTACAGGCTACGGAAAGCTTTGTATGGAGTTAAGCAGGCTCCTCAAGCTTGGAATCATAAGATTGATGAGTTCTTTGTTCACAAGCACTTCCACCGATCCCGGGCTGATCCCAACCTGTACATTTACTGTCAAGGAAGATTTCTTTCCCTCATCATTCTGTATGTCAATGATCTGTTCATTATAGGAAGTCATACCACCCATATTGCCGAGACTAAGGCAGCTCTTTCTCAGGCCTTTGAGATGACAGATCTCGGTCTTCTACACTTCTTGGGTCTGGAGATTTCACAGGGACCGGAGGGTTACTTTGTGTCATAGAAATGTTATACTCAGGAGCTTTTGGAGGCTTTTCATATGTCCGACTGTCTTGCTATTTCCTCAGCCATGGACGCCAGTACCAAATTGACCAAGTATGATCCCAGTGATCCAGTGGAGGCAAGCACATACTGTCAGTTGATTGAATCTCTGATTTGGCTCCTCCATACCATACTAGATCTATGCTACTCTGTTGGTCTTCTTAGCTACTTCATGCAGACACCTAAGAAGACTCATTGGGGCGCTGGTTTGTGAATCCTTCGTGATCTTCAAGGGTCTCGCAATCGAGGGTTGTTCTATCAGTCCAGACAGCATTCCAGGATCTAGCTTTTAGGTTGGAGTGACTCCGACTGAGGAGGAAGGCCAAAAAGCAATAAAGCAGTAGATAGTTAGCATATTGATGAGCCTTCGGCTCTCACACGTAGTGTGTTGGGCATCGTGGGTCTATGCTTGGTTTAAGGAAGGAGATTACGTGATTTTTAGTAACTTGAGTTTAAGGGGGAGAGAACGTGCATTTAGGATGAGCACAAGAGCGGTCTGCTTTGTGAATATTTGTCATCTTGCAATTCTGTTTTTTTTTAAAATGTAATCGAATGTTCTGGACTGTGCAGGTTCACTTTCTCGACTCTATTCTTCGCTCACAGTAAGCATCTTAAACATTTCACACTTTCAGTTATGCTTTATGGAAAGAGTGTTGGGTGAATTAACTGATCCGCACTTAATATGATTTGCAGAAGAGGATACACGAAGCTTCCTCGGTCGCTTTGTTTTGATTGTTTGGCTATTTGTCATTTTGATAATCACTTCAAGCTATACAGCGAGTCTCACATCAATCCTAACAGTTGAGCAGCTCACTCCTGGCATTCAAGGACTTGAAAGCTTACTCCAGACTGATCTGCCCATCGGCTATCAGACGGGGTCATTTGTTCAAAAATATCTAACTGATCTAGGTGTAAGCCCAGAAAGACTGAAGAATCTGAGTTCACAGGAATTGTATCAAAAGGCACTCGACCTGGGGCCAGATGACGGGGGAGTGGCGGCAATTGTCGAAGAGCTTCCCTACGTGCAGTTGTTCCTATCTCATAACTGCCAAAATTACACAATCGCCGGGCAAGAATTCACAAAAAGTGGCTGGGGATTTGTAAGTAGCAAATCTTTACTAAGCTGTACAATAATTCTTGGGAAATTTGATATTTATTGTTGGAATCGAAGAAAATGGAAGGGGCGGGATTTCTTAGAAGGAACGAATGAGGATAGCACCGTGGACTAGCATTATTATCATACTCATTTTGTAATGATAGCTCTTTCTTTTGGCTTGCAACATGGCTGTCGCTGACTGTAATGGGTTGTCCTTGCATCTGGAGCAGGCCTTCCCACGAGGGTCACAGATTACAGCCGACATATCCGAAGCGATCCTGTACATGTCACAGAGCGGGGAGCTACAGCAGATTCGGGAGTACTGGTTCAAAGAGAATTTGTGCCAGACTGGGAGCACCCAGGTGGCGGAGGCAAGCCGATTGGATTTGAAGAGCTTCTGGGGTCTATTCTTGATAACGGGGGCGGTATCGATACTGTGTGTGATGCTATATGTGGTGAAGTTGGTGTGGGAATTCAGGGATGAGGAGGGGAGGTCAGCAAGGGGTTGTTCGGGGCAGATCTTAGAATTCCTCAAGTTCGCAGCAAAGGCAGAAGGAGAAGTCGAACCAAGAGGAGAAGAAGCGGAATGAACAACAAAAACGTCGAAGAGGAGGAGGAGAAGAAGAAGAATGAACGAACACAAAGACGTACTACGCAAAATTCTCGTTTCGCAAATCTTTCTGTACCCATTGCTTCTTCTTCTTCTTCTTCTTCTTCCAACTACCATTCGGATGCTTCTTCACGGTCCGAGGTCCGCCGCAATTTAATCTCAGCCTTTCATTTAGTTTGTATCTACGTCTTCCTCCCTAATACAAGTCGGCTTTATTTTATTTATTTATTATTTAAAAAAAAAAACACTCTCCGCCCTCCCCAATTTAAATCAACCACCAACCACCACTTCAACATTCCACGCACGAAAATCTTCACCACACATTACCTCCAATTAACTCTTACCAATACGAAAATGCTCCGTAATAAATACAAATGAAAAGTAGAATTCCAAAGTATATTTAAATCGGTTAACCTGCTGCTCCAGCAGGTAAGGTAAAATTAAGACAACAGCCAAAATGGCAGATCCCACCAAAACCAAAAATAACTATATCAACCAAAAATTCCGTCGAAACACGACGGAAACTACATCCAAAAGTTTACTTCTCTGCAGATTCCTCCACCACATGCGGACTGCCATAAAAGTTACACACACAGTTCTTGAATGATCCTGCCACATTATACTTTGCAGAACCAGAACGACCACACAACCTATCAATAGACGAATCAAACCCATCCGGGCAACAACGAACCATCTCACGAAGGAAGTTGTCATCTTCATGCAAAGCCACCTCGAAATCATCAACATCCTTGAAACTCTTAACATCAACACCAAGAGGAAGAGCTCCAACAGAAACACCAACGGAACCACAAGCTGAACGACCGTTGGAAACATCTGACAGACCACCTGAGCATAGACTTGATCCACCACCAGATCCAAAAGAACCACCACCAGAAGAAAGACCCGCACCACCAGATCCAAAAGAACCTCCACTAGAAGAAAGACCCACACCACCAGAGCCAAATGAACCGCCACCAGAAGAAACACGACAACCGCTAGAAGATGGAAACGCCGCACCACTAGCACAAGCGTCGTTGCTAACCAATTCACCCAAACCACAACCAACCTCAAGATCAATAGATTCATTCGAAACAAATTTAGCCACAAAACCTCCAGAATCCCTCAATAGACCACCGTTAGCACCACAATCAAGAACTCCATCGTAGCATTGTATTTTTCGAAAGATGAAACACAACGATGACCCAAAAATTTCGTTGAAACCTCAACAGGAACCCCTGCAAAAGACAAACGACTGAAAGCAGTAGACCGCAGAGACTTATTGTTGAACTTGCCCTTGACCCCAGCACCCACAATATCCAACATATAGCACACCAAACCTTTCAAAGTCTTAATCCCCACCCGATTACGATTATACCAAATTTGCAAGGAAAACAAACACAAATTCAGTAATACACATACACAAAACATAAAAAAACAATGTGAATTCAAAACACACATGCCACGAAACGTGGATTGTCGATAGGCTGGAGGAAAGCATACAACAAGTTATCATCACCATCCACAACAGGTGGCATGTGCCACATCAAACAATCAAAAGTGAAAACAAAATCACGCTCATAACTTTTCACAGGCTTCCGAAGATGCTCCGCCTTAAATCTCTTCACACTCATTACATGATTCTTCGTAAGCCTCTCATTGAACCTAACCAAACAAAACAAACGCATTAAACACAACACACAAAATCACAAACAAAGAAATACAGAAATCAATCACTTACTCTACAAACTCTCCAAAAGCATCTCGTCCTCGAACAAATTCGCCCGCTATATCCCATGCAACTCACTACCACCTCTGACAGTGAAATGAAGCAACAAAAAGAAAGCGAACCACTTTTGAAGCCCCCTCGGATGAAAAGCAAAAAAATCAGGATCACCTAGAACCAGCATCTCATCTTTCAAACCAACTATCTCACTCTTCTTAGTTGCCTTCAACCCATCCATCCTAACTGACCGATTCATAGCACTGGTCAAAGAACTCCTAGCCTTCGAAAATAAAGGATTCTTAAAAATGTCGAATGGAACTTCTACAATCCCAGTGCTGGCCACACAAAGCTCCTGAAACCTATGCAGAATCCTACTGAAGGACTTAAACAAAGCAAGCAAAGTTGCCGGCGGGTAAAACCCACCATCACCCCTCTTCTTGCACACCTGCAGAATGAACTTGCTCAACATATCCAAAAATGCCCTCAAATCTAACTCCTCAATAGGCACAGACAATCGAAACCCTCCACACGACGCCAAGAATCAAACCTACCATGAGCCCAATTATCCTTGTCACTACTCCTATTCTCACCGCCCTCCTCAATCTCTCTCTCCAAATCTGGATCCAAAGGAAGAAACCCGCTAACACAACCTACAGAAACTGCACCAACATCCTTGGTACCTACAAAACAATAGAAATAAACGTAAAAAACAAGAACACTAGCAAGAATACCACAACTAGCACATGTAGCCAAACTCTCACCTCCAGAGTCACAAAAATCCTGAGAAACCCAGCACATGCAAACCCGTCCGAAACAGATCCACAACCAGCGCGAACAGGATCTTCATCCTCATGCAAACAAACTACCAAATCCCCAACAACATTGTCTCCAACATCCGCAAAAGCAACAACATCACCTTTCATGGAATCGGAAACCATCAGCACCTCAACATCCTGACTAATACCCAACCAAAAAGAGGGAAACAGAATCCATTACAAGCACTAGAACCAAACAAGTAAACAAATCAGCTGCACTCAAACGCAAGAAAAACAACTAAAACACAAAGAAAACACAACGAAAACACAAAACGTCACTGCCTCCGTGCCTTCAACACGATCTCCCTCTACGCTCTCCTCCCAAACACCTTTGCCTCTGTGCCTTCAACATGATCAACATCCACGCCTTCAACACGATCTGCCTCCGCCCTCTCCTCCCAAACACATCTCCCTCCACGCTTCTCCTTCGAAACAAATCCAGTACTGCCTAACAAAACACATGCACTCCACATAAAAAACATTTCATAATACCCACCAAGCTATGACAAAATTTAATGTGCAGTTGTATGTTTGGCTGGTCTCTTACCTTTTACTTGGAAAGCTAACCTTTTGTATGCCTATTCCTTGGAATGCTAGGGCGCTGCCTTTTGTTACAAATGTCCTTTATAATGCCGTTCTTCGCCTCCTATATGGAAGGCTAGGTAATTGACTTTCAAAATTATTGTCCTTCCTAATGACTCCTATATGGTAGACCAACACTTCTGTCTTCAACATTTCATGGTGTCCCCCTTGCCTTTATACTATGTAATGTGCAATTATGAATCTGGATGGGTCTCTTTCTCCTAGGTAAAGCAATAACAAGCCGGGGTATGTAGGCATTACGTGTCTATCCATTTAAAACTTTGTTGTTCTAACAACTAGTTTTTTCTGGATGGTGGTAGGTAAGTAGACCTCGACCATGGAGTATTGGACACCTGAAAGATTCAACTTTGATTACTTGATGTACTTGCAAGCGTTACATACTTTTGGAATATAATATAGTGATCACTTTTTATAATCTTTTAAGAGCTTCGAATGCCATGTTCTTGGGGTATTTTTGTCTACACACACACACACACACACACACACACATGTATACTTCCCCAACTATGAATTATTCTTTTATGTACCCCCCATGAAATCCCCCCTTTACACTATCTTTTTAACCCCCCCCCACACCAACCACACTAATCCTCCCATACCTCCTCTAATCCCTTCTCAACCCATGTACTCATTCACTCCTTACTCCACTTGTGACTTAAACTTTTTGTTGAAATAAAAAGAAATTTATCTAAGAATCCATATGGGTGTTTATGTTCCTAGGTAAAGCGATAACAAGCCGAGGAAAACATGCATTACCTGTCTACCCAAATGTAATTATGATGTTCTAACACCTAGTTTGTTTGGATGGTGGTAGGTAAGTGGACCCTAACCTTGGAGCTTGGAATGCCTGAAGATTCGACATCTTTTTTAAATATTGTGTTTCTCAAACTCAAATTTATTAAAAATTCTTAAATTTGGTTGAAATTTTTGCAAACTCTAGTTGTTGCATTTTTCAACTTAGATGCCTCAAACATTTTCCCCTTTTTTTTGCTTTTTATCCAATTGGCAAAATTCATTATATTGCTCAATTATTGATGGGACTTTTTAATCTAAACATGCACAAACGTACACACATGCACTCTCTCTCTCTCTCTCTCTCACACACACACACACACACACACACACACGAACATATGACCAACCCCCCCTAAACTACCCCCTGCTCCTCTACATCCCTCCCCATCCATAACCCTCTTGAGCGTTTTGTTTTAATGTTCTTCCTTCTACTATCGCAATCTCTTGGTGGTTAGCCACGAAAGGCCTCTTTTTATTGTCATAGTCATCCTCCCCTTCACGTTCTCTAGCCTCTAATTCACTATGCCATTGCCAAATCTCTCCTCTCTCAATTGTTCGGCTCCCTTGCTTGCCAGGTTTACTCATTGCCTTTCTCCTTCTTACATGCTCTTGGATACTAAAATATCTCCAGTTTTAGTTTGTTCCCTCTTCGTTGGTTCTTTCTAGGATACCAGGGAAGATTAGAGCGGATTTGGTAATCGGCCTTACTACTTACCTCCTCTTTGTACTTTTGTCGTCTTTGTACTTTTGTCGGGACTTCTTCATACTCAACGGCATCTCCCTCGATCAACCTACTCATGGCAACCCTTTTGAGCTCAAGGGTTCACTGGCCGCCTCTTTTCCCTCACGTACCCCCCCCTCTATCTCTTTGCTTTTCCATTCAACTCTTGCTTCTATAAGGTTTAGTTTAGATGCTCCTTCCTTTGTTTTACAAGTCTCTTTTAGCACATGTGTAGCCCACACATTTTTCCACGCTTCCACACAGTTTCCCTTTTACAATCCTTTGGGTTTACATCTCATTTTCCCACGTTCATGTTATAGTCCTACTCTACCTCTAGCTCTTTGTGGGCTATATGAACTTTGTCTCTACTCAATAATGAGTCGCGAGAGCCCTTATTCTTGCAAGTAAGTCCCATCTTTTGAAGTCCATAGCAAAGGCATCTTCATCAGCACCCCTTGCTTTCGCTCACGTACCCACTGAGTGACTTTTGTATAGCCACCAATTTTCTCTTTCTCTTGGCCTAGCATCTTGGGTTGTCACCACTTACGCTCACCTTATATGCTCTCAAAGCCTCCTTTGTACCTTCATGGCAAGCCTTGTACTTGTCACCTCAGCCCGCATGTAGTTTGTAGAAACTTTGCCTTACTTCCCTTCATCAACCCCTATCGTATATCCACTTGCCATTGGTCTTGGTATCTCTTGTTGTGACTCATGGCAGCCTTTTGGTTTGTTGCCACCTTCCCTTGTATAGTTTGTCATCACCTCATCCCTTGAGGTTCAGATGACTTTTTTACTTTTCCTTAATTACTTCCTCCCCATATTTTCTAATATCCCCCCCCCTTTTTTAACCTTAAAATTTACTTATTTTTTCCCTTTTTCTTCACTTAGATTATTAGGCAGGTAGCATTGTGGGATGAAATCAAAATCTAGCCTATCATTGAGCCACGTGTCATGCTCCATAAATACTCGGGGGGGCACTATGTAAAAACCCCATATAGCACATGAGATCAAGGGGTATTAAAAAAAACCACTACCCACGGATTTTTATAACCTATAGTCATCCCTTCTGTAAATTTTAAGATGATTAAAGTATCCTTATGTATAAAAATTTTCACTTTTTGAATTAAAAACCCCCTTATGTATGTATATTTTTTGCAACTCCATAAAAATATAAAACCCCTTCTGTTAATCGCACATGCTATCTTACATATATCTTAGTGCCCCCTCGAGCATAAATAGCTAAGAGTCCTTAATCAAGCATAATCTTTTTTAGTAATTCTACAACTACCACCCTTCGCAAATGGAGAACTTAATCACCTCTACACACTGATGGACTACCTTGGTAACTCCAAAATGGTGATCTTCCTCATAGGTGTGTTCTTGCTTTGCCACTTTTTGCATCCCACATGGCTGCCCTTGTTTTATCTTCTCTTGATATTGCTCCTCAATCCCTTCTCCTAGCTTGTCATGTGAATATGAAATGAAACCCATACCAATGTTTCTTCCATCTCTTCTGAAAGAGAAACATCCCTTATATTCATAATATCTCAAATCACTCCAATGCATACGGGCAGTTGCCTCCATGGTGTAGGTCCAAGCTTCATAAATCACCTTGAATTGTGTGCGCACAAAACTCCTTTGAAAATGGTATCTCCTTGGAACTCACAGATAGCAGCTCGAGCAAGTGTATTGGCCACACTATTCTTGGACCTTGGGATGTGATGTAATTTGATCTCTCGGAATTCTTGGTAGAGTTGCGTGGCATGTTGATGATGTGGGACCAAGGACTCGCTTTGTACCTTCCAATCACCACTGACTTGTCGGAACACCAGCTGAGAATCCCCCTACACTTTGAGTTGGGTGATTTGATGGTCCTTAGCTTTCTACAAACCAAAGATAAGGGCCGAATATTCAGCTTGATTACATGTGTTGGTGGCCACAGGACTGCTATACCGGAATTCCACCCCGTTGGGAGAAAGTAAAGATACTTCGGCTCCGGCTGCTTTTGTTGTGGGCTTGTAGGCATCGTCAAAGTGCATCACCCATGCTGACATCATATAAGGACTAAAACATGGACATCCCAAGTCTCTCGGTAATCAAGAATGGGAAGTATTAGGGATGAGGGGAAGCCAACACTTCGGCGAGGCGTTCAGGACCAAACAAGCTTACAATCCTTTGTTGATGATTTATTTTATGCCCAAATAAGATCACAACATGCAACTCAACGTGTGGTATAAATGGTTGATTTGGTAGAAAAGGATCTGGGGCCGGAACATTTCAACCATAAAGATGCATATTATTATATGGGATAAAATCCTAATTGCTTGGCATAGTCATAATAATAAATTTTGGGATTCCCAGCTTCCTTAACCTTCTTCTTGTGGACTTTCCTCTTTCTTACTTTTAATGGTGCAGCACTAGAAGAATAACTGGAATCCAGCATCTTTGTTGACAAGCCTTGGGAGCATCAATCATAGGATCGGCACTCTCCATCCATCATCGTCACCTAGGAGGAAGTGACCCAAATGCACCAAATAATAATTAAATAGCACTAGTTTGTGAACTGGGATTAAACAATAGATCCTTAAGATGAATCCCCAATCCTCAAGGAGTTCCCACCCATCGACGAACCTTACTTCTCGTACCACCTCAGAAGATGCCAGAACTATGACTGTTGTGTAGCTTGGAGAATTAAAGTCAAAATCTTGCCAATGGATGTTCAGAATTTACATCCCATGATAAGAGCTCCCACCCGTCGTTTGAATCAGCAAGTTGGTGGATCACATGGTGCTACAAGTCAATTGGGAGCTCTAGGAATAATCTTTCCAAGTACTCACGATGGCTACTGGATCAAGGCTTCGAAGGAAGTCCTCAAAAGTGTTAAACTCGAACATGCACGCTGCTTGGCTTTTGTAGAACTCGAGAAAATGAAAACTTCTCCTTTTTACAACATTTTGAAATTCATCTCCTATCGAAGGTTATGGCCTCTCCAATCTTCACAATTATGACAATAAATTGCTAACTTTGCCTATAATTTCATCATAATTCAATTGGCTTGGAGGTGGCTTAATAATTTTGTAAAAAGACAAAACATGGGTTCAAATCCCATGTGAAGCACTTAGTGCCACATCATCGCACACACAATGCCATGTCTTTTTTATTTTTTAAAATTTTTTTGGGATTGCTACGTCATGAAGTGAGAGATTGCCACATCATTAGCACTAGGTCTGCTGCCATGTCATCAACTATCATTGCAGTGCCACATCAGTAGCGGCGACAAGGGGGGGTGCCTGAGACGGAGGGAGACCAACGACGGCGCATGATGCATGACAGAAGGCGTGGAGGCACGGAGAATGAAGAGCGGCACAACGACTATGGGGAAGAACCGAGGTGGACAAGGGAGGCTATGTGGGAGGTGTGCCAAAGGTGGAGGAGGGGAGGGAGAGTAGGAGATGAGAGAGGGAAGTGAGGGAGTGCAAGCGAGAGGAGAGAGAAAAAATCTTAATTTTTTAGAGAGTGAAAAAGTCAAATTTTGTTTAGAGAGAGGAGAAAGATTGAGAGGGGAGAGAGAGTAGAGAGTAGAGAGTAGAGAGGGAATAGAGAGAGAGAGAGAGAGAGAGTGAGAGAGAGAGAGAGAGAGCGTGGAGAGAGAGAAAGTGGGAGGAGTGAGGAGAGGGGGTTGGGGAGAGATGCTAAAAATGGAGGGAAAAGACTGACTATGGAGAGGGGAAAGAAAGAGAGAGTGAGAGGGGAAGGAGGAGGGATAAATTTTCAAAAGGAGCTCAAAAGAAGGCAGGAAGGATCTTTTTATAAGAGCAACAATGAAGTTATCAAGAGGGACACAATCTTCGTAAGTGGAGATTGTATCCCAGTAGCCACACCAAATTTGTTGTATGACTTTGTGCTCCATCATTCAACGCTTGTCAAAGGCCTTCAACGCCCATCAATGGGAGAGGGAGAGAAGAAGAGGGATGAAGCGGCAACATGGGACGACTAAAATGGAAAGAGGAGAAGAGGATGTGGGAGTGGCAACATGAGTAGAGGGAAAATAGGAAGGAGGAGGAGGGAGAAGGGGAAGGGTATGAACATCAATAAGAGGTGAGTGTGGAGAACAAAGGAGGGAGGAGGCATGATGGTATTGACAATAAGGGGAGAGAGTCATGGAAAATATGGGGATATATTAGAGTATGGTGGCTATACAAGAAGGAGCCTGTCACATCAAAGGAATAGCCCCTCCTTTTATAACAAAGAAGAGGGGGCTATCTCCCATAAATGCATCCTCCCACATGCATGGTGTGGAGAGGGAATCTTCCATGTGGGTGGAAGGTGGTGCGCACCCTCAATTGCAATCGACAAATTGAGGGATGCATTTTCCACATACTTCAAGCCCCATATCTCTAGTGTAGAATGCACTCGATTTTCCCCTCTTATTTGAATACTCACATCGGTGGGTTGGCACAAATAACACTTGCCACCTCAACCTACTTTTTCTTTATGAAAATATTATCCCTTGGACTATTCCACATGGGCCTAGCCCACATAGATGAGAAAGTCTAAGATGCCCTGCCACCTCTACCAATTAAATACAATATGTCCCCTTGGGCCATATATCACTTAATGTTTCATGGAACCGCCTAGGTAGAGGGGTGGCACATGGAGATTCCATGCCATCTCACCATACTATATTCTTGCCACTCTGTATTATATTCTACTAATGCCACACACACATATTCACATCTACTTATTACATTTACAATGGAATTTCTTTTGGCGGTAACTGTGTGTGTGTTACTTATTTTATTAATGCATATACTTCTCCATATACCCACACACTTAACTTGGCAAAACTCAACTTCCCTAACAACCACAATGTACCTATGGCCATGCCATCAAGTGTTTCAGCGTACATGTGCAAATGAGGCTTAGCCACTTAGATGTTGGCAACTCTTTCCAATAGCTATTCTAGTCCTTTTTATTTCAAGCATCCAAGGTGTATAGCTCAGCCTTTATCCCAAAAATGACAACAACACAAGAATTCTATCATTTCCAATAAACATGGATGAAAACTTTTTGGCAATTTGTTCCAATAGATGTTCTAGTGCTTTTTATTTCAAGCATCCAAGGTGTATAGCTCAGCCTTTATCCCAAAAATGACAACAACACAAGAATTCTATCATTTCCAATAATCATGGCTAAAAACTTGCTAGAATATTCTGGTACATATTATCAAAAAATATAAAATAAGTACTATAGAGGTGCATCTATTGAATTATCCAAATAGAATTTGAAGGTTCCAAGTGAAAATATCTTCTATAACATGCTTGAGAAACAACAGATAGACCATGACTATTGGCTTCACTACCCAATCCCGGTTGTTATCCCTATCCATCTCAATCTCCCATGAAAGATTGAAGGAGTTTAAGAGAGTGTCTACTATTCTGCCCATTCTTGGGGTTATCATTTGTCAAACAAAAAAATCATATATATACAAATGCTCAAGGGGAAGGTACTGATTTAGAGGTTAATCTCATTTTTCTTTTCTATAGTAAGACAATGTCAAACAATTGTATATGCTCATATGGCCACTATTTACTTATTTTTCCAAAAAATATTCCCACTCATTAACATAAAAATCACGAATAAAGAATGGGAACCCTGTTAGGGTCCTATTTTATCTATCCCAAGTTTATCATATCCCAATCCAACATTATAAATCATAATGTATGCTCCTCTGATGTTCTAAGCAAACACATTACTTTGTTAGTGAACTTAATATCTTGAGAGCATTCGAAACACATCAAAATCTCATAAGCATAACCAGCTTTCCAAATAGCCAAGCATATAAAGAGTACACAGGTTAAGGTATTAAATGGGCCATGCTATATAGAGGAACTGATAAACATTGCGATCGATAATCCATAAGAATTTGATGCGTCATTTGCAATGCTGAGCTTGTGTGCCATTCTTCTTATCTTGGGGCTGTAGCTTGCTAGCTTCAAACATTCCTGTGCCATCTTAGTTGCCTTTCCCCCTCCTAAATATCATGGCATGCATGTAGTCCGCAAGATATTGAGAGCGCTATGCAGTATGGTTTATGTAGTATGGTGGAGTAAAGGATCTACAAAGCAATGGTGCCAAGAGAATCACTAGGAAATGCTCGTAAACTACATTCAACAAACTTAACCTCAGTAGCTCTGAGGCTAGCGGCAGCAAAATAGAGGATCGCATAGGGGGTTTCAACGTGGGTCCTTGGGTATTAACCACTTAGGTTTTGACCTTGAGTTGCATCACATAGGTCATTGTGGACTTGCGTCGATTTTTGCTACACATCAACATCAATGACAGGGGGATGCAAGGTAGTTGAGAAGTGGGAGGAGGCAAGGAGGCACCAATAATGGAAATTAAAGAGGACGTTGGAGGGGTACTAAGCTTGGAGAGCCATCAGAGTAAAGACTTGGTGATAGAAAGGGAGGAGGGTGTGAGCTAGAGGAAGTCAATCTCCATCACCAAATCTTCCCTCCTATGACTGATATCTTCAATATGATTGCATTCCCAATTTGACGTGCTTGATTCTTTTTATCGCTTTAGCCTAACCTTCAAAAGTCTCTTTAAAGAATTGGCTCATTTGTCACTTGTTGATTGAGGAGGTGGAGGTTAGAGAAGTGTGTCAACGACCCTTCTCTGCCTTCGTCTATGTGCATGGATGTCCATTGCATTGCTTATAGCTCTACGTGACAATTTTTGTTTGCAATTCAAGCCACTTTGCAGAAAGTCCATTAACAAAAAGGACCTTTTGCATTAGGACCTTAAGAAATGTCATTAGGGGATTGGCCGATGAGGAGCCTCACACATTAAAATATGGAGGACTCTAAACTCCTCATTGATGGACAAAAAAGCTTGTCAGAAATTTCACCCCTTTCACTAACGTAAAGGAAAACTTGAACTTTGGGCTAGCAATCATGGCCATTAGATTGAATAAGACCATCAAGGGTCTAAAATACACATCCACCACAATTGTCCATCATGGAAGATTCGATGACTCAAATTTGGTGGCACCCACGACATTAATGTGCACCCACTAAACATTCGGTAGTGCCTGCATGCAATGGTGGTTGGCTTTGGGCCATAGATCTTGTCTATATCTAACGAGCGTGGTGGACTGTAGGGTGGGTAGGCCCTACCCATTGGACACTTGGCATACTCACAAGCCAAGTAGAAAAATGGCACATGTGAGCTTTTAATATAGCCACTGCTCATGATCAATGATCTACTTTTGGCGCCAATCATGGACCGTTAGATCAAGCTCTCATCCTATGATTGAGAACCTGCTTTCATTGTGTGCCATTGGATCAATTTTTGAATCTCCTGCATGGCAAGGCATGCATCATTGCGTCTATTGCGACCATTGGATTGACTTTCTCATCCAATGGGCCAAATCAAATGACTATCCCGCTTCTTAGATCATGTAGTCATCCAAGGGTCCCCAAAAGCCAAGCAATGCACACAATAGTATCACCATGAGAGATCCAATGGCCATAAGGGGGCATTATTATACACCATTGGATGGGAGTTGGAATGCATCCAAGCCCTTCAAATTGCCAACTAGGTTGCCATGCACATGTTAATGCCATTATGTTTAGTGAAATTCCATCCTTACCATGACCTTTTCACCTATAATTAAAGAATTAATCCATTTTTCTAATCTCTCCCTTATGAGGTCCTTTTTGAGCTCTGAATTCCCCTAATATATGGATTAGAGAACCAACCTTCGATTACAATCTTGGTGGGATTGTGATAAGTTGAGCCAAGGAGGTCAAAGAAATCGATTGGGATCGTGATAACCAAGCTAATGAGGGCAAAGAAGTTAATGTGACACTGGTTGCTATAGGAAACCTCTACATGGCTGCCATGTGTACAAGGGAAGCGCCGAGTATGGGTGGGTCCCACACCCATGCCTCCTCCCCACTCCCCAAAAAGAGCCGACTGAGATAGTGGGGAGAGTCTCAAGTCTTCTTTATATGCAAGGACCCTCATGAGTCACTATTATATATGGGATTTCTATCCCCACTTTACATGTGTCACTTGCGCGTGCCAAGGGCCCCTTAGCCCTCTAATACTTCACATATTTACCAAGGTGCCACCATGAGAGGCGTTAGGACCACATACCAAGGTCCATTTCTAACAGTTGCAAGACCGCTCAGTCTGTCATGAAAAAGAGGGGTGTGAATAATCGAACATCATAGAGGCAATAACGAAAAAATCGAAACACATGAATGCGAGTAACCTGAACAGAGAAATTGGAAACGAAGACTAGGAAGAGACATCAGAGTTGCAGTATACAAAACTTCGTGCACTTCCTCTCTCTTAGAATAGCAAGAAAATCGAATAAAAAATTTTGTCATCAAAACTTCGCTTGCTCACACACTCTCTTTCTCTCGCATGTTGCTCACTCACTTGATCCATTGCTCAATCTCATAGCAATGAATAGGATGCATTGATTTACAGATGGAATGGGGAAAGATTGAATCAAGATAGAGGAAGGGGAGCTCACTGAAGGAGAGATGGATGGGATTAGTGGCAGGAGAAGCATTGGAATTGTGGAAGTGAGACAGTCAGCAATAGCTGCAAGCTCTGGTGATGAAGCTTGAAGTATCAAAGGAATCATAATAAGCCATATTAGTGGGTTTGAAGAGGAAGATTCGGTGTCATGGATACACTCTCCCAAGTTGTGTGAACATTATCATAGAAATTCTTTGGCAAAAATTGCTTTAAAAGGTGCTTCTTGAAATTCTTCCACTTCTTGGGTGCTTCATCCACCATGAGAAGAGCTTCCCACCATGCTGATCTAACATTGCTTGTGAGATGGAGGCTTACAATAATAATAATAATAATAATAATAATAAGAAGAAGAAGAAGAAGAAGCTTCCCATCATGCTGCTTTGGCATTTCTTGTGAGATGGAGGCTTACAATAATAATAATAAGAAGAAGAAGAAGAAGAAGCTTCCTACCATGATCCTTTGGCATTTCTTGTGAGATGGAGGCTTACAATAATAATAATACTAATAATAAGAAGAAGAAGGCATGGACTTAGGAGATCTCCATTGGTTCTTTCTGGTTCATATTCTAGGAAACTTCAGACTCCTTCTCCTTCCTCTTTTCTTTGAGTTTGAATATCTTTGAACTAAAGGGGAACTGAGGGGAACGCTTTCCTAAGGCATGAAGTTGCCCAGGAGAGTCTTTAGAAATTAAGAGATATTTATGATGATCTCCTTCTTTGTGGGGTTCTGAGGCATCATCTCCTCAAACAAGTGTGGAAATATCTCAAAGACTGGAACTCCTCAATTCTTTCCTTTATGAATTGTTCATCTAGATCTTCATTGAGTGCAATAGGACGTCTCTTATTGGGCCATCTTGTAGCTAAACTGTGTCGTTTTGAAACCATGATGTGGGAGATGGGAGCCGGTGCACGATGAAGTAATTGGCTTGGCCTAAAGCAATGAACTGCAAACCCCTAGCCCTATGCGCGATGAAGTATGGATGGGAGTGGCTTTTGGTTGTATTATTCACCAGGGTGTAGCCAAATAATATAAGTAATGTAGATAATTATAACCAAATAATCAACCACTAGTCCACGGTATGGGCCAAATAATATAAATGATATAGATAATTATAGCCAAGTAATCAACCATGAGTCCGGGGTATGGGACAAATAATGTAAACAAAATAGATAATTATAGCCAAACAATCAACCACTAGTCCAAGGTATGGGCCAAATAATGTAAATGATATAGATAATTATAATCAAATAATATAGATAATGTAGATAATTGTAGCCAAACAATCAAATAGTCTTGAGGATGGGCCAAGTAATATAAACAATATAAATAACTATAGTCAAATAATCAACACTAGTCCGGGATATGGGCCAAATAATATAAACAATATAGATAATTATGGCCAAATAATATAGATAATGTAGATAATTATAGCCAAATAATCAACCACTAGTCTGGGGTATGGGCCAAATAATATAAATGATCTAGATAATTATAGCCAAATAATATAGATAACCATAGAGATATATAAGCTTGGATTGAGACTAAAGAACTCAGCTACCGCAAACCCTCCCATCCTTCCAAAGATATAAACGCTTATGGGTGAAGATGGGAGCTGGCCCAATGCACGATGAAGTTTGGGTGGGAGTGGCTTTTGGTTGTATGGTTCAAGCACATGGCGCAAAAGTATAGATAGTATACATGGTTGGGTATGGAGCAAAAATAATAGATAGTATACATGATTATACAAGGTTTTAACATAATTATAGAGGGTTTTAACCCCAAGCTTGCAACTGTCCTACTTCAAACAGATGAGCACTAGCAAAAAATATAGACAGTATACATGATTATACAACCACTAGTCCGAGGTATGGATCAAAAAATATAGATATTATACATGATTATATAGGGTTTTGACATAATTATAGAGGGTCTTAACCCCAAGTTTGCAACGGTCCTACTTCAAACAGCAGATGACCAATAAAACACACGTGCACACATGTGGGGGTGGGGATCTCACAAGCAATGATATCATTTGCATTCAGAAGGATTAGGATCAACACTCTTGCCAATGGTTCTCATAGCCCAAATTTGTCTATGAAGTTTTAAGACATTATAAATTATCTTTTAACAAGCTCTATCATCTTCTAAACTCTAAAAGTTGCTTTAAATATATTTTTAATTTTGAATATTTTAACTCAGTACATTGACTACTGCCATTGTTATACATATGAAGGACCTTTGTAGTCACAGGTTGGGACAAGTACTGGTGGAATGCTGCTTGGAAGAGCATTAAGTAGTATTTTTTTTTCTCCTCTACTGGACTTGCCAAAGCATAAAACTGATGAGGAAATCTCTTTCCATGTTTTTGTGTTGTAGGCCAGTGCGGGTACAACAATTCTTTTGTCTGTGTATTGCTGTGGAATTATGGTGCAGTCGAGAAGTCCAGTTATAAGTAATGCTAAACCACATTTTGATCTAGAGCTAGGAAACATGGAGCACCAGTTGTGGTAGAGAGGAACAAGTGTTTTGAAGCATAGTAGTTGTTGGCACTTCGCTGCTTACACCTGATAATATACAGGACATCATATTGAGTAAGATAACTTCCTACATGGCTTAGAGATGAATTGCCCTGGTGTGTAAGAACACATAACCTTTTTGAATGTATTATCTTTCTTAAAGGAAGCATTGGGTCTAGATGATGATTGTCGAATTGTAGCTCCATTTTTTTTAATGAAGTAAATGTGATCGTTAAAGTCCTCTTAGGGAAAAAGTTACAGAAGGATTTAGTACTTGATTTCAATTATAAATGTCTAAATATAGAAAAATGCATTACAAGCTAGTGACAGAGAAATTTTTTGTATTTTCTATTCTCTCTATTACGACCATAAGATTTTCATTGGAGAATTTAAGGTCTACTAAAAGAGGTAGGGCATTGGCTCACAACTGATTCCTTTTCAACCCCTCAAAGAGGTGGACTGTCAAGAAGTTGTACTAGACATCCTGAAGTAGATATCCATAGACAACATGAATCTTGATACATCTAATCTTAACTTATGCTATGTAAGCTTCTCTAAGAAAGATATAATTTCTTGCATGGTAGTGGGAAGCATGATGGAGCCAAAGAAACCATTCTTGGATATTTTTGTGAAGTCTTCACAACTTGACATTGGGGGTTATCATTTTATCTTATCAAGAGCTATAAAGAGGTTCGCAATGCTATTTCCTCCATCATCAAATTTTATAGAATTAGGGGATGCATTGGAGGCTCTCATGGATGAATGGAGAAAATTCTTGAGTGCAGAGGCAAGTAGGCTACCTCAAAAGATTATGGTTGAGTACTTTAAGATATCTCCATGCAAGATAGAACACGAATTCAGTTAGCAGTAGGAAGGGAACAAGCAAGATCAGAGGGATGCTATTTCGGTTTAGAAGTAGCTTAGACAGGCCCCATGTCAAGGGTCTGCATGCAAACTCTTTGAGATAGAAACAGAAGAAGATGTTGTAATTGAAGAGAAAACCAAAGAAGCAACACAACCGGTGAGTGCGAGAGAGAACTACGAAAGATAAGAGAAGAGGAAGGATGAGCCTCATGTCAAAGAAGAGGAAGAGGAAGTCGAATAAGATAAAGATGAGGTCATGTCAATAAAGAACCTCAATCTACGTCTTAATGAGACAATCAAGGAAGATGATGTGGGATATATATGGCCCTATGTTGTGAATGCTCAGAATGTAGATGAGTTTATTCTAAAGTAGCCAAAATTTTATTAGTAGGTGATGCATGTGATGCATGTACAATGGTCTTATTGCAAAGCTGCCTAAACTTTGTAACAAAAACATGAGGGGCATTTGTTTCTTGTTTTCCTGGGCTCATGGTGTTATTTTTGTTAATTATATTAAATGTGTGAATACATAAGTGGTATTTACTCATGGATACATAAGGGGCATTTATCATGGATAAATATCAAATGTGTGATGATGGAAATAAAAGCATCTTTCAGTCCAATTTATTATATACATTAAATGTCTCATGATAAGAATCTAATAATTATATCAATTCAATCACTTTATTTTATAGATTTCACTTCATTTAAAATTTATCTTCTCACATTACAATCTTGCACCTGTTACATCACACTATAGAGCATTCTCCTACTGTCAGCATAGCAACATCTCATCCTCTCTCACTTTATACCCAATAGAGCGCTCTCCTACCATCATGGTAGTGACATCTCATCCTCTCTCAATTTATTTATGTGATTTCACTTGATTCAAAGTCTAATTTATTATATACATTAAATGTCTCATGATAAGAATATAATAATTATATCAATCCTATCTTTGATCACTTTATTTCATATATTTCACTGTATACAAAATCTTTCATGTCATAGTACATTCTTGCATTTGTTACTTCAAAGTATCTAGTAGAGCATTCTCCTACCATCATCATAGCAACATCTCATCCTCTCCCAATTGGATATATCCAATCACATTATTTCAAATCTTC
Organism: Dipteris shenzhenensis; assembly: GCF_047967505.1. Lineage (NCBI taxonomy): Eukaryota > Viridiplantae > Streptophyta > Polypodiopsida > Gleicheniales > Dipteridaceae > Dipteris > Dipteris shenzhenensis. Next base: position 34,383,921 of record NC_141609.1, on the reverse strand, counting down.
AAGTCACTTTATTCGTAATCTTTGAATTCAATCAATTTATTCTAAATCTTTATCTCATATTATGGGTTCCTTAATTCCCCTCTAGTTCTTCTTCCTAAGCCTTACTCCCTCACTTTTTCTTATTCCTCCTTCCATCTTTCCTGATCTCTACACTTCATGGATCTTTTTGAAGTCATCTCTTATGTGGAGCGTGCCATTAGCAGCAACAAAGATTGGATCATAGAGAATGAGGCGAATAGAGAGAAAAGAAAGAGAGAATGTGCTCCACTCACACAAGCTTAAAAAAACAAGTTTGCACTTTAGGAGCACCTAGAGATGGAGAGAGAGAAAAAATAAGTAGGTGCAATACAAAAACAAATATTGTAATTTTATACAGAAGAGAACTAGTAGAGTTTCTAAGTGATGTTATTGCTCATAGCACTCGTCATGGGAGATTTCCACCACATGAAGAGGAAGCCATATGGAACTGAGAAAGTGGTATCCAATTTTATTTCATTTTAATCCTTATTTCTCTTTTATAATTGTAATAACATTGACCATGACAAGAGGTGGCAGTATAAGACTAGGTTGAATCTTGAATAGAAATAGAAAATGCTAATGCCTTCTAGTGACTATAATCTAGAGGCTTATTTATAAAACTATTTGAAGAAGTTTGATAACACCACTAGTAAATATTATGAGAGTTTACAATTGATTTTGATCTTTTGATGTAACTTAACTGTGTCACGTTAAATGTTATAATTTCTTTAAAAAAATCTTAAAATTTGCTTGATTTTATGTTTTGATCTATTTCTTGAATGGCGATTTTTTTTCCAAAACTTGTTCGAAAGTACCTATAAAAACTAATTTGGACATTGAAAATTTCAAAATTAATGAAATGTGTTTATTATTGTTTAGGTCATCACAAGGGAATCAAGGCCCCTTCATCAACTTTTCAATATAATATTGAAAAATTTCAAGACTTGTTGTGCTTTTCTTATACTCTTTGTCATTCAGATCATCACAATGTGGTTAGGGTCTCTTTGCTGATTCTAAATTTCCTGTATCGCATTAAAATGATTCTGAGACCTATTGGGTTTCTTTTTTGTTTTAATCATCTCAATGTGATTAGGGAACCTTCATTGATCTTTGAAACTTCCTTATTGCATTGTGATGGTTCCTTGGTCTAGTATTGGAATTTGATGATCTCTTTGTTTGTAGACACTTGGATATTTTCTAGAGTTCAAACTCCTTCATTTGTAATTGTTCGCAGATGGTTCAAGTATAGAAAATAGCTAGGCCTTTGAAAAGAAATATCCCAAAGTTGAAACGAGGGAGGGCATGAAGGTATCAATAGTATTCATGCATCCTTGTAGAGATCAATAAGGCATCCAAACATATTACATGTGTGATACCAAAGCTCCTTTTCTAGTGCTTTGTTAGGTCCATAGATGGCAAATATCTATAGTAGGTGACTTGTATGAGGCTGCCAAGGATTTCTTGATCAAGTTCTTTGAGGATAGTTATATACTGGCCTCCCATGCACATAGGGTGACAGATTTTCATAGGGACATTAACTCACTATCTCTACATAGGTTTTGATTCGACAATAGTCTTGGGGCATTTACATCAATGACATGAGGTAGACTAATGTATTGCATCTCCGTTCAATCAAGCGATAGAGATTCTAGATTGAAGAAATCCCTTAGAGCATGAAATCAATACATACTCATCTAAATGCTCAAATTTTGAAAGATTAGGAAGCTAGTAGGATGCATGATGTGGAGAAGAAGACTAAGAATAAAGTGAGGAGAGAAGAGGAGAGTAGACAAGAGGCAAGGAGAGGAGATAAGGTCAGGAGAGAGGTGGAGGGATTAGATGAGGAGGAGAGGCGAGAGCATAGAAGAGTAGCTGAGGAGGAGAGGAGAGCTTAGATGAAAAGAACTCAAGGAAATGGTAGAGCTGATGGGATGATACTATGATATGTTGAAGAGGAAATGTAAGAAGGGGGAGAGGAGGATTTGTGTGGCAAGGAAATAGGAAATCACAACTCTCAATTTTACAAATGTTTCTCCATTGTAACAGAGGATCTCTTTTGTTGTAATGTTTTTCATTTGACAACGACACAACAGACTTTTCCATTTGGTTTAGAGGAGAGTGGAATACTCTCCAACCCCCTTTGAGAGATTAACAATTGAGTAATGCATATTGTCTTCTTGAGACCCGATACAAACCCTTATCTTGGCATCATACTTAAGTATTGTGGTTGAATATAATCAGCTAATATTTGTTTATTTTTTGTTGTAGCATGATTATATTATAGTTTCTCCATGACATATAAAAACATATGTATATTGTTGGTTTTCTTGTTTCTGTGGTAATGTGTCATAGTGAATGTTCATATGTGGTTGTTCGTCATTGTTATCTAAGATAAAGTTTGATGAGATACATCAAGTTAAAGAACATTGCATACTTATTTTTCCTCTCACATGTAACATTTTTAGATTGTGTTTAACAATAATTGTTTGTCATTGGTCAGTAGCTCAAATTAGAGTCTGTTGGATTGGCACATTGAGAGAAAAGAAATTTATTTGGCCAACTTAGTCTCAATAGCTTCAATGTGTCCATGATACAATGAGTACACTTTGTGTGTTATTACTTGCATGGTATGTATCATCTATAATGCATACACTGATGTTTTGTTATATGGATTGATGCACGATCGGGTGTAGCCAATCGCAAAACCCCTTTGGAGGCACTTTGGGGGCCATGGCACGATGCATTAGTGGGTGATATTTTGAATTTGGGGTGGACTCTTGCTCTCACTAGGATTTTTTTTGGCGCATAATGATTGCCGCACTAGCACAATAATGAGACACAATCTATCAATTTGAACACCACAAAACCTTGACACACATCACTACATGCATTTACTCCATGAGCATAGAGACTATAGTTTGACCTTGCTTCACACATCATAGTCTCTAGCTTGACTAATCACAAACCTTTTGCCACCTGTGATCTTTGCCAACTGTCACTGTGCTACTCTGCCACCTACCATCACGAAGTGCAATTTTTTTCCACATTGACCATCGTGTTAATTCGAGTGATGAAGTTGGCTTTGAGAAACCACTGCATTGATTCTTGGAGCTATGGACTTATTTTATTTTGGATTCAGTATTTCCTTGTGCAAACATCTAGGACACCACATTGACAAGGCGGTGATGTTAGCTTAAAGTGACCATCACACTAGTGCTTGGAGTTATTTTAGCACTAGTTGTAGTCAATCCTTAACCAAGGAAATTGTATTTCTTTGACCTTGAGGGGTCCCATTTCAAGTTGATGTGGCCCTTGAGGGGTCCCCTTTAGGGGCAAGGGCCATATCGACATCCCATATTTATCCAATGACATGCCATATTTTCTAGTGGAATGTTGATATGGCCCTTGAGCCTAAAGGGGACCCCTCAAGAGACATATCGACAATTGCATTTGTTGATACTTAATTGTATTTTTCTAGATGAATTTTCCTGCAACCACCGGTTCTTGGAGCTATTTTGTTTCTAAACCAAGGAAAATAGTCCTATTTTGGAGCCATTTTAATCCTACTTTAGCCCTTGTGCAGCAACAATCGCACTGGTTGCAATAAATCCTAATTGGGGGAAAAAGTATGTCTTTTGTGCTTCTTTAGAACCATTTTTACTACCAAAATAACAATTGTCAATACTAATAGGTTTATAATTGCTTGTGCAATGATATGGTTACTTTGGTTGTAGTTTATTTGTATTTTTCTAAATGAATCCTTGCAACCAACATGTTAGTTCTTGGAGCTATTTTAGTGCTCCTTGTAGTTAATCCTAAACCAAGGAAATGTATTTTCTTGTGCAATAATTGCTTCCTCAATGACTACACTAGTTGTGGTAAACCCTAAATAAGGTCAAAAGTATGCCATTTGTGCTTCTTAAGAACCACTTTCACTACCGAAGTAACAATAATAACAGTAGTTTTTGCAACAATTGCTTGTGCAATGATCGCTCTGGTTGTAGTAAACTATAAATGAGGGCATTTGTGCTTCTTTAGAACCATTTTCTCTACCCAAGTAACATCATAACAACAGTTAAACAAAAGAGATTATATCCAAAGAAGAGCTTGTTAGCACTTGTTACTTCTCTATGGAACTTTTTAAAGCACTTTTAGCACTTGTCAACTCAATATTACCACGATGGTAGGACTTGGTGTCTTAAACTTTCTCAGAGTTTTCTCAACTGACAACATAATGAAGTGTCCCATTTCCCTTACCTTCTAGGACAATTTGTTCGAAGTTGTTCGGCTAATGCACCCCAGAAGGTGAGGGAAATGGAGAAGCCTTAACTCAAGCATTCCAACATCTTTATGAAATCTATCCAAAAGTGAAAAAACCTTGATCAATCATCTCGAAAGTGGAACCACGATGGTATGAGAGACAACCCAAAACCATCTTACATTTCCCTCACCTTCTGGGTGATGAGGGAAATGCCTAGTGCCTTGACTCAACCATTTCCTTTTGGAATGGTAGGGATGATGGGACTATCGGAGAACCAAAAGAAGGGTGCCTAGTGCCTTTTGTGCTCTACTGGGATCTGGTTCTCCACCATTGCTTCATGGTGGTCTCCGAACACAGCACCAATTCTATCCAACCTTTTTTGGAAGCCCCTGGCTTCCCATCTGGCAACTCCCTCGGTCATGGTTATGGCTAGTGGAGTATTGTAGGATGGAGAGACAAGGCAAACAATGGATCTCATGACTTGGGTAGCATTATGCATCTGGGTTGTACTAGCAGAAGATTCATCATAGAGCATGGAAGGGGGTAGAAGAGGGATTTTATTGGGTGTGGAAAATTTTTTCTCTCCCCTTAAGGCCTTTATATAGCAGGGTTGTAGGACTTACCATCCTCCCACTCTTCTTTCCTTTGTGTCCCATGTTAGTTCATGCGACTATGGGTGCTAGGAGGGGGGTGGGGGGATGGGCGAGTGTGGGTGGGGGGTGCACATGGGTGCAAGGGGGGATGAGGAGGGGGGGAGGGGTTGTGCATGCACACAAGTGGGATGAGGGAAGGGGGGGGGGGTTGCACATGCACACAAGGGGGGGTGTTGCACATGCACAGAAGTGGGATGAAGGAAGTGGGGAGGGCGCATGCACACAAGGGGGGGGGGTTGTGCACAAGGGGGGGTGGGGGGGATGCGCTCAAGGGGGTGGGGGGTGGCACACAAGGGGGGTTGTTGGGGGGGGGGTGCATGCACACAAGTGGGATGAGGGAAGGGAGGAGGAGGGCTGGCACATGAAGAGTCCCAATTAAATATTCCAGCGAACACCCACCTTGTTGGTAGCCTAGCCTAGTGTTGGTTGTCATATACAACGTTGTCTGGTCTATGTGTATATTTCTCATACTGCAGATGGTTACTAAGGCATAATTTCTCAATCATCAGAGCCAAGACCATAATACTTCAAATGTCAAGCAAACTAGCATATTAACCATTTTGAATGGCATTATAACTGGAAATTCTAAAATTCTGATTTCCTATTGTTCTTATAGTTTGATTTTGGCTCAATGCTAATCCAATCCTACAAATTGGATGGTCCTGAGTGCATAGTTATTATTATAACAGTCTGATGCAACCTAATTTTAGGGAGAGAATTTTGATGGGGTCATGACCACTCTCATATAGGGCTAGTGTTTATATGCAATCCTGGTGGCTTTAATTGTCCAAATGAACTTCGACAGTCCAAAATCTTATAGCTGCCCAAGAGTAGACATTAGTCCATTTCAAGGACATTTCAACTACGTGGGATTTATTGTTTGGGATTTTCTAAAAACAAGCATGGGGTTGTTTGGGATTTGCTAAAACAAGCACGGTGATTGTTTGGGATTAGTATATGTTTGAGATTTACATTTTCCCTTGCTTGAGATTTTCATCTTCCCCTTAATGTCTTTATATAGTAGGGTTGTAGGACTTCCCATCCTCCCACTCTTTTTTCCTTTGTTTCTCATGTCAGTTCATGCAACTATGGGTGCTTATCTGCTGCTATGTTCACATAATCCACCATTGGATTTTGCTATGATCAGATAATCATGATACTAGCACCCCATTAAATGACACCTTATGGATGAGGGGGGAGGAGTGGTGGCACATGAAGAGTCCCAATTAAATATTCCAGCAAACACCCACCTTGTTGGTAGCCTAGCCTAGCATAGGTGGTCATATACAACGTTGTCTGGTCTATGTCTATATTTCTCATACTGTAGATCCCATGACGTGCCACTAGATGGTTGCCAGGGAGAATTTCTCAATCATCAGAGCCAAGACCATAATACTTCAATGTCAAGAAAACTAGCAAATTAACCATTTTGAATGGCATTATAACTAGAAATTTTAAAATTCTAATACTGGGATTTCCTATTGTTCTTATAGTTTGATTTTGGCTCAATGCTAATCCAATCCTACATTTTGGATGGTCCTCAGTGCATAGTCATTATTATAACAGTCTGATGCAACCTAATTTTAGGGAGAGAATTTTGATGGGGTCATGACCACTCTTATGTAGGGACAGTATTTAAATGCAATCCTGGTGGCGTTAATTGTCCAAATGAACTTTGATAGTCCAAAATCTTACAGTTGCCCAAGAGTAGACATTAGTCCATTTCAAGGACATTGCAGTCGCAATGTGGACTTTGAAAATCTAGGCCTACACATGAGATGGAGTCTGCAATGTCGATTTGCAAAATTTGAGCATTGAAATTGGATGGTCTCTTAGAGTTGCCCACTTGGAAGAGACATTGGTCCATTTGAAGGATGGTACTACAGTCTGGATCTTTCAAATTAGAGGTCCCAAGTCTACAATGTGTATCTTGAAAATTTGAGCCTGTGAGCTAGATGGTCCTGGGTGCAGTCATTCCCGAGGGGGCCACTCTGTAAAATCCTCATATAGCACGTGTGATCAAGGGGTATTAAAAGAACCCCCTACCTATCGATTTTTATAACCCATATACACCCATTCTATAAATTTTGAGATGATTAAGGTATCCCTTATGCATGAAAATTTTTGCTTTTTGAATTAAAAAACCCCTTAGTATGTATATTTTCTATAACTCCATAAAATTATAAAACCCCTTCCATTGATCGCATGTGCTATCTTACATATTTTCTTAGTGAACCCCCCGAGCAGTCGTTGTTCTAGTAGTTGCATGTGCATGCGTGCACACATACATTCTTGCAAACGCAATGGTCCATAATCACCACCATAGTGGGTGACATGAGCCTACACATTGTAATCCCAAACACTTGAGGAAAAGTTGAGGAAGAAGATGATAGTAGCGATGAGGATGCTGAATCATTGGTGTGGGATACATGGTATTATGAGAAACTGGCATACCATTCATTCGTTTAGGAGTTATGGTCACTAGCCTGGTGGTTGTGGAAGATAAGTGGCATACATTTTACATACTTTGATATTAGTTGGGTTGTTTGGGATTTAATAAAAACAACCATGGGGTTGTTTGGGATTTACTAAAACAAGCACGGTGGTTGTTTGTGATCTTTTTTTTAGTTTCACAATATTAGTAGAATGTAGTATGTTTTTATATAATTTCTTTTGAATTTTGAAGGAAAAATGTCAATCTTGGTGAAACTTTAAATTTGTTGCATAAAAGTTTCAAATCTTGATGAATTTTCATGTGCATGTCAAATCAAGCACTTGGTTCATCTCAGTGATTCCTGGACACTATGATCTCATATGCAAGAGAAATAATGGAATGAGTGAAACTTTTCATGAGGAATGTGTCAACAACAGGAATTTGTAGCAAAATGCGATATGGGCTGTTTAGAGAATTATAAACCACTCTCCTCGCATTTTGTTGCAAATTTCTAGTTTCTATTCATATCCAACTACTCTAATCTAATTTCTGGGTGATTTACCACATTCTTGAACAGTATAAATTAAAAATGTAACAAGAAGGATGGAGCTAAGTGAAGACGTTGGGACATCAAAAATCCAATGGATGGAAGAAATAAATGTTAAAAAACATTGAAACCAATCTAGAATTCTGACCTTTTTTTTCCTTTTCCATGCTGATGGAGTTGCATTGGTAAATCTCCTGCTCTTTCTCTAGCTTGAACTTTGCACTCTAGGTAACTTGGAGATCTGGCAGTAGTAGTAGTCTTCAGGCAGGTGTTGCAGTCTGGATGGAGTGTGCTGGGTAGGAAAGGATCAGAGAGAAGGAAATGGAAGATGCGAGGGTCGTGGCAGGGATGAAAGATTGGGAGACAGGGGAGGGAAAAGTGGTTGTGGTATTGATGATGAAATCATGAATGGCACAAGTTCCAAGGCATAAAGTGTACTTTCACACGTGCCAAATTTCAAACTCCAAGAGATCTAAGTCCCATCCACACGTGTGAAAAACGACTACATTCCACACGTGTGGGATTTAGAGATTCTTTATTTCTATTTGCACTTATTTGTGGTATCCTGTTTTAGACCTCTTGCCCTCCAGTCTCTGCTCTCTTGCCTCCCTACCTCCATACTCTGCAACATCAGCATCCTGTCCAGCAGCACAGATTCATCCTCAGCACAGGTTACTCATCAGCAGCACAGCACATCCACAGATAGATTCCAGGTCAGTAACAATGGGTTCTCCCCTTAGTCTCTGCAATCTTCTTGCCTACAATAGAAAAAATCCATCCTGCATGGAAATGCATAGACTCAAGTCAAGACAGAGAAATCACTGTAGGAATGCAGATCTTCAAGTGTGATATTTGCATGTGAGGGTAAAACTGTACTTATGGGTTCTCCCTTCAGTCTGTGCACACTTCTTGCCTTCCATAGACTCAATCCATCCTGTATGGTTATGCAAACACCTTCAAATGACTGAAGGCATATTCCAGCATGCTGCCTCATGAATTTGCAGCAAAATGCGAGGAGAAGGCCTTAGGAATTTCAAACAGCTGAAATCGTGTTTTGTTGCAAATATTGAAATATTGCTTCATCAACCCCTGTCATTCTGGTTTTGTGACTTCCATAGCTGTAATCTTCTTGCATAAACTCCATTCATACTGTATTTAGTTGGAGAGACATAGAAATCACTGTAGGAGTGCACTAGCATGTCATTTCAAAAATTTGCAACAAAATGCGATGTGGACCTGTTTGAAATTCCAAACTGCTCATATCGCATTTTATTGCAAATTTCTCTATATGGCTTCATCCACCCCTGTGATTGCCTTTTCTTTGTTAGAACATGTTCTCCATGTCTGTGATCTCTTTCCAATCTTTTGTATGTAGTTTTTCAGAGTGATGGCAAGAACCAAGTCAACTGCAAGGAAAGTTGGCAAAGGGCCAGGGCTTGCAGCAACAGCAGCTGGGGCAGGTACCAAGAAATTTAGTGTGCCTCCAAAGGGAAGAGCTGCACATGGCAGGAAGGGTAAGCCAATGAGCTTGCTCAAGCAAAAGGCCAAAAGATTGAATCATGGTGCAGGTGTGCTAAGGGAGATCAGGAGGCAACAAAAAGCTATAGGCTTTGCAATACCCAAAGCACCCTTTCAAAGACTGGTGAGAGAAATTTGTGACAGTTGGAACCTTGGGTTCATGTGGAATAGAACTGCCATTCTTTCCTTACAGGAAATGGCAGAGGATTACTTGGAGAAATATTTTGAAGATGCAATGCTTGTAGCAGCCCATGCTCACAAGGTGACTTTGATGGCCAAAGACTTCAACACTTTGTCCAGAGTGAGATGGAGGTATGACAAGCTTGTTCATCCTGTGGAATGGCAGGACATCAAAATGAGAGACATATTGCTAATTCCACCTACAAGGTAAAGGTTGTTGAGGTAACACACTCAAAGAACACCAGAGGGAAGGCTGCTTATGAGGACTCACTGAAGCAGCAAATAAAAGAAACAAAATCTGTTATAGATGTGGAGACTGGAAAGAAGGAGCTATAGATACATAGGAGGTTGAAGGAGCTCGGCCCTGATGTAGTTGTTCATATTGAGGATGAAGTTTCAGTGAATGATTTTGACTTGACAAAACAATGCTTAGCAGCATTGGCTCATAAGAATGAGTATTGCTCAGATACTATCATTCTTGCAAAGCTCTAGTAAGTGTCTATAAATTTTACATTTTTTGCAAATCAATCCTCCTTGTACCTCCTTTATAACCTACCCTAATTATTTTCTGATCCTATGCAGCATGATGAGAAGCTGGCTTCACCCCTCTGTACAGCATACAGTCCATATTGTTGATCCAGCCATTTCTTCTAAATTAAGCGATGCAAAGGAGACTCCCATGAGTATTTCCAGCTGGTTCAAACACTGCAATTTTGAAGTAATTGATGTTTTGCTACTTCCATACCATAGCAGGTATGTGGGTGACTACTTCTTTTAAGATTCTTCTTTAAGATTGGGAACTCTTGTAGCCTTTGATTTTCTTATGCTTTTTTCCTTATGCAGTGACCACTGGAGTTTTGTTTCTATTGACATCTAGCAGAAGCAATGCTTTCTATTCAACTCTCTAAAAAACACACACAGAGAGCTGAAATTGTAAGTGCTGTGTGTGCTTTTTGAACTTAAAACTTCATTATTTTGATATCATACTAACTAAATTATACATATTGCAGTTGTATTAGAAGGCTTTTAGATGCATTGGATCACTGTCCTCCAAATGTCTCTCTTTTGGATTCAATAGAGCCAATAAGTCTAGAGGTAAAAAGTCTATTAAATGCTATGTCTTTGAACTTATTGAATAATTTTGTTTTGTGCTGATGCTAACAGTTTCTAACATATCTTTCTAACTGTACAGACACCACAACAAAATGATTCAAGTAGCTGTGGATGGAGAGTGCTGATCAATGCAAAATATATACTTTCAAGCTACTTTGAGAAGGAACAGCCAGACCTGGTAAGGAAAAATACTTTTCATTTAGCTTAAAGATAATTCATAATGATACAAAGTGTTCTAAATTATCCTCTGCCATTGCAGATGAAAGAGGATAGCTTCAGCTCCAACTATGTACATAATTTTAGAGCTCATACAATTTAGAGGTTTTTGAGCTATGCCTCCCCCAAACCTATTGTACCAGCTACTGTGGAGCTGGGTGAAAGCTCTAAAGTACAAGAAGGTGTCATACACCTTGATCCCGCAAATGAAGCACCTAATGCTGAGGACTAGAAGCCACAGGAGCACTCACATAGTGCTGAGGAGGAGCAAACACAGGAGCAAAGACCTACTGCTGATGTTGAGGAGAAGGTGGAGAAGCAGCAAAGAGAGGCTCCTGGGGTAGTGGAGGAGACACGATGGAGCACGGACAGGATGGAGCAGCAGAGAAAAGATCCTCCAGAAAATGTAGAGCAGCCTCTGGATCAAGCTGTACATAAATAGAAAATGGATGTCAAAAATATGTTCTACATATTTAGCTAAACAGTTCTATACAAAATCTTACTCGATTGAATACAGAACCTTTGTTTATGGAGTCTGTGTTATCTCAATTTTTAAATTTTTGATGTCTGCATTTTATTGAGCTCTCTCTTCTTTTGAGTAACTGCAAAAAAGCAATATGAATCAGAGTGGTAAATTAAACTAATAGCAATGCTTAATGAGACTAGGATAAATCAGATGGTGTACCTTTCTGTTGTTGTAGATAAATAAAAAGTCGTTTGAGATAGAACCTTCAGTCTCAAACAGAATGTCACTGTGCAATTGAGCTAGGGAGCAACATTCTCTTAATGAGATATTGACTAGCACATCACCATTCTCAACAACATCAATATCAATAAGTTTATTTTCTGCACCAAAAGACTCTTCATCTTGATCCATTGGGACAAGCTTTGTGCCTAGCATTCGACTGCGCTTGTACTAAAAAGAGAAAATAAAATTTTGTGATGCAACCATGTACTTCAGTTGCATAGAAGGTTGGACCACCTCACAAAACACTGAACTACATGTCTTCTTATCCCAACCTTTATCCAAAAATTGTGGCATGCATGCCAAATTTGTTGCTTTAACTGTGAACATTGTTTTTGAAACCTTCACTGGAAAGGTATTAAACAAGTCCACAAAAACTGTGAGAGGCATGCACAAAGAAATTTTTACTATCCTAGTGGCAATATTGGGCCTCAGAGCTTTCTATACTTCTGTAAAAAGCTTCGCCCTATATGCCTCTGTAACACTAGAATGTGGGTGAGGCCAATCCACTGAATTCCACACCGGAAGGTCTTGTTTTATTAATACACCATGTGTGTTAGCTTTGTCCAGCAACTGATAAAAATGATCAGTAAAAAATATACCCGATTGAGCTAGCTCTGTTGCACATCGACCTTGGTATTGTTGTTCTCCTATCGATCCATGCAGAACATCTATAAATCCTAGAATACAATCGATGTTTTGCCATGTCTCATACGATGAAGGATATAAATCTGAAATAAAACAACACAAGAATGTCAATAAGCTAAGAGAGAAAGCTTCATCTTAAAAATCCATACACCTCATGAAGAAAAAAACCACAATAGAAAAATATACAATTAGGCCTGTGTTGTGGAAGATTTTTTGGATAGTATCGCAAGACAAGTTCTTTATGCATGTACATGTGCTGAATCAAAACTTCTTTCACGGATATCTTCCCTTTGGTGATTTTAAAATCTCGTACTCTTCCCTTCCACGACGCCAAGAAAATGTTTTTTGTCTGGGGTCTTTTTCTTTTGCTAGGTTGCATGAGCATCCATGCTCCTTTCGAAACACTAAACCTTTCCTAAGTTCCTTCCGTTTTGACTGTACTTGAATTCTCTACCGACGAAATAGAAGAAGCAGATCGACGGGGTAAGGATGTTTGGTATAATTCTGCCTTCGTAGCATTATCATCCACAGAGCGTCTTCCACAAGAACGGCCGTGGTTTTGGTTCACCATGGAGATTTTTTGAATCTGTAACAATAGCAAAGTAATGTAACTAAGATAATAATTTGAAGTTTCAAGAAAGAGAAAGTGGGCAGACAGACAGTTGACGAGAAACATCTTACTCTACGCCAAACAGGATCAAGGGAGCAGTTTTGGAAAAGAAAGGCTGTTGCACAATGAGGCAATGGTGTAGAATGGTAGACCTTTCGCACGAAAGGCGGCACAACATTTGAAAGTTCAAAGGAAGGTGGAAGCGGGAAGGATCTTGTCAGATAAAATGTCAGTTTAGATTCTATCTTCTTGTCCAAAGATCTTCTGAGAATAAAAAACCAATCTCCACATTAATGTAGCACGCTTGTACTTACATAAAGTATTGTTTCTTTTTTCTATTTTCTCTTATTTTCGTGAATTTTCAACGTTACATTGGCCCTCTATTGATTGGTTGAGAGCTTATTTTTCCAAACCGTAAAAGGCCCCAAAATGAGCTCCCTTTTCTCCTAATGTGCATGGATACACTGATGCTGATTGGGCTGGTAGTATTTCTGATAGACGATCTACCAGTGGATATGTGTTCTCTTTTGGGAGTGCTACAGTCACTTGGAGCAGCAAGAAATAGCCTACAGTTGCCTTGTCGAGCACAGAGGCTGAGTACAGGGGTGCAGCAATGGCTTCATGTGAGGTAGCTTGGTTGCATAAGCTACTTTATGATATGCATCAGTCTACAGATGGGCCGGTTGTCATTTATTGTGACAATATGAGCAGTATACACTTGGCAAATAACCCAATCTATCATGCTAGAACAAAGCACATTGAGGTTTATTATCACTATGTGCGGGAGAAGGTTTTACTAGGTCTTATTGATCTAGTTTATGTCAGCACAAAGGATCAGGTAGCTGACATATTCACGAAGGCATTGGGCACAAAGAAGCTGCACAAGTTCAGGGACCTGATTGGTGTGTAGGAACTAGGATTGAGCTCGAGGGGGAGTGTTGAGATATCGAGCTCCACTCGTGATATGCCAGGGTGACCGTTGTGCATTTATGTCACCGACTTGTTAGCTGCAGATGCGGTTGGTACACCGCCCATGAATAATAGCTGGATGATAGCTATCCTTATGTACTCTAGTTCGTGGCTCAGTTAGTATGCCACCTTAGTTAGCTGAGTTTGTTTTGAGACCCACATATAGGGTTCTTCTATTTCTTTGTACTAGAGTTCTTTTGGCTTTCACAACTAAGAAGAGGAAAACTATTTTCAGCCTTCACCTTTGTGTGTATTCCCCCATTGTGTATGTGAGAAAGCCGCAAGTGAGACTCCTTCCTTCTCTCTCACTATCTTCACAATCCACACATACAATCTATAGCCATTGGTCACTTTTTAACAAGCATCTTTGGGATATTAAACATACATTGCAGGCAACTTTATCCATTATTCTAAACAAGCGTGCTTACAAGGCCATGTGAGGCAATATATGTGCCAAATCTTAGCAAAGAGATTGATTGATTAATGCTCATATTGTGATTAGCTTAAGTAATGAAGAACTTCTACTAGATCCACCCATTAAATAAAGATAGTATTGCACATTCAATTATACAGAAATTGCCAAATAAAATTGAATAGAGATCGTGTGCTCTCCTCATCCTTGAAGCTTCTTCTTACACTTCAATCCTAGTCATCGTCATCTTCTTCTACTTCTGCATCAAAGCTTCTCTCTCGAGTCTCATTTGAACTGGTTCACTTCGAGGCTCCATATACACAATTAGCATGCATGAGGATTACCAAAAAGCGAGCGATAAAAAGCGAGCGAGCCAAAAAAAGTGAGCAATAAAAAACAATAAAAGATTTATAAATCCCCCATTTCAGTAGCAAAAAATAATAACTTATTCAAAAGTCCATATGTTTCCTCAATGCTAGAAGGTTAAATATGCATATAACTTTTTGAGCCACTAACACTAATTTCACATCATCCATGAGATAGTTTGTATGTTCAATTTCCAATTCATTGTTTGTATTAAAGACAAACCCTACAGTAACTGCAATCAAGCTCTCTCTTTCCACTAGAGTAATTGAGATCATCAATGCAACCTTCCACACAGGTGGGGTGTTTCCAAGGACTCCTTGCATGGATTAGTCTAGATTCCATGCATATGTAAATGCTTAGCTTTTTTAACTCTGTTCACTCTTGGAATGAAACCCATGTTTCTTTGTTACTGGGAAAATATCCTTCCCTAATGATTTATTCTTACCTCCCACTAATCTAACCAATGCAACAAATTAACCACAAATTCATATTTTGGTGCATTAAATTTTACTAGATGGTGCACAAAGACATGCTAATCATCTAAAGTATGCCTTGCCATTTGATTTGATATGTAACATGACCCTATTTGGACCTGCAAATCAAAAGATACAAGGATGTGAAAATATCCTCTTTTGGGCCAAAACAGGGAGCGCGTCTGTTTGGCCCCAAAAGAGGACATTTTCACATCCCTGTATTTTTGCAAGATGTCAACATATGATTTTTTTGGCCTAAAAGATGAGTTTTTAACATCCCTACATCTTTTTATTGTCAAATATAAATGGCATAATGTTACATATCAAATCAAATGACAAGGCATGATTTAACGCGCTCCCTGTTTTGGCCCAAAAGAGGACATTTTCACATCCCTGTATTTTTGCAAGATGTCAACATATGATTTTTTTGGCCCAAAATATGAGTTTTTAACATCCCTACATCTTTTTATTGTCAAATATAAATGGCATAATGTTACATATCAAATCAAATGACAAGGCATGATTTAGATCAATATTATGCCTTTTTGCACCATCTAAAAAAATTGTGTGCATTAGAATATGAATTTTGTGAAATTCTGTCCAATTTTTTGCACAAAGTTTAAAGCAAGGTTTCCCATAATGGGGAGCGAGAAGACACTGTCTATTTTGGCAAAAAAAAAAATCAAAATTTAAAATCCTCTACCTTTTAATTGCACTCTAGGATCACTCTTCATAAACCCATAAAGCATGTGCAAGCAAGCATGTATTAAAAATTACCCCTATTCTTGCAATTTACATTTTGTCATGTAAATGGTTGAACCCATGTATGTGTTTACATTTTAAAATATCTACATATATAAATTACATTAAGTTGCTATTTTATAAATCCCCTCATGCACACAAACAACATGTAAGTCACCCCACTAAAAACTACCCCTCAATGCACAAAAGTGGTATGTTACATGTTTATGAGTGACCCCCCAGGATAATTGCCAAACCCAAATGGGGTCATGTTACAATAGTCCTTAACTTTAGACTACTTAATTTCAAGAAATGTGACACATAACCACTCTTTTGAATACTTTATAATTCAAGCAATCATGTTATAAAAAACTGATTTTCCAATCACTTCAACTAATTGTCTCTCGCTTTTTCTTGCTCACTCTATTGACTGCGTCAGCATGCATTTATAGCTATCTGCCTGAGTCCCCCTCTCTCTCTCTCATTCAATATATTCTTGCATCAAGATTCACTTCTGTACCTCCATAGCCCCCATCGATCACTCACTTACAACGCGTTCCTCCCCGCCATGATCTCTAGTCTCACCTTAGGCGCTCTCGGTGTAGCTTTAGGAACAAGTAACCCCGTCGAAGCAGCCATGGACGTACTTATGCAGGCGTACAGCACCCATATGGAAGAAGAGGTTAACGGGAAGGATGCACACGATTTTGAGGAACACTTGCGACAACAGCCCCGGCATCTCAAGGATTCGGACTCGCAGGTGATTGCCTAGGTTAAACGCCAAGGCTCCTACTCTAGCAACAAATCTTGGTATGCAATACGCTACCGACACCCCTCGTTAGTCGCCGAGCATGTGCCGACGTCTAGAGTAGAGTGGGAGAAATGGGCCGGGCAGGGACGCAACATGAAAACAGCCTGGGTGAAACTGCAAACAGGCGCATATCCAAAGATGGCGACGAAGGAACCCAAGGGCGATCGTCAGTGGGTAAAGGTACCCATATTGGCAGGTGGATCAGGACGCCCGGACGGAACCTCGGCCGAGAGTTGCAGGCAAGTTACGCGGATGCTGGGAATCGATCTCTTGCATATCGAGCGATTACCTGTGCATGTGCCTGTGCCGGTGCCTATGGCAGTGCTGATATCTCTGATGATCGTTGGTGAGCACGACTGTATAATTCCCGACTTGATCCATCTTAGCGAGGACTGCAGCACGATGCGCATAAAGGAAATCAATGACGACGGCATCGCTGTCAAATTTAGCAGAGAGCTCAACAAAGGCATGGTGTTTGTTGTAAAATCAAGCTGGACGTTCGCAGCTATGATCGACTAGTTGTCTGTTTTGGCTTGCAGGAGGTAGCGTGTCTTCATTAAGGTAGCCAGAAGGCCGCTAATTTCTGCAGGCAATGTACGCTCTAGCATAGTCTCTTGCTTGGAAAAAGAATTTTATGCCCAATATACTGAGTGAGTTCTAATCTCTTAGAGACATGACCAGCAGTTAGAGGAGCACCCCTTCTCAACAGTATAGTAATTAGAAGGGGTCTCCTTCCCAAGTTGCTTAATGATGCATTTTTGGCCTTTGAAAATCAGTGACGGATTGCAAATCTTAAAACTTGGCATTGTTCAATGATGAAGTTGATAATCTCCAAACGTGGAGTGATTTTTTACAACAGCATTTACGGTCAATGCATTCTTGCAAATATGATATACATATAATACATCATTTGAGAATTTCTCTCCTCAAATTCAAAACTTCTTATTCTTTACAATAGCATTAATGGTCAATGAAAATATCATTTTTAAAGGTAATATGGTAATAAGCACCATTAATTATGAACCAAGACTTTTCAACTCTTGTGACCAAAGCATTAATGGTCAATGAAAATTTCATTTTTAAAGGTGATTTGGCAATAAGCACCATTAACTATGAACCAAGACTTTTCAACTCTTGTGACCAAAGTTAAATAGTGAAGCACCTCAATGTTTAAGAGGACTTCTTCATATGAATCATTTGCCATGTTCCTTAACCTCCTTATTAGCATTTTTGTCTTTGTTGTCAATGACGTGTCGCCCTCTAAAAGTTTGGCTTTCTTTTTTCACAAGAATCCTTTGAAAAATGAGATTTCTTGTGACAATAGAAGTAGACCTTGCATTATTTGTTGTTAGAGCAATCATTTCTTGTTGTTAGAGCCATAATTTGATGCCCATCCTACCTACAAATCTCCTAAGGACTTATTGGACCTGGCTCAATGTTAGAGAACTTGTCTCCCTTGTTTGCGAGAAATGTCTTCTCAATCCCATCATACCTTCCTCTTGCAATACCAAGCACACAATTCTTCAAATGTAAAAAGGATGGTTGTAATTGAATAAAGATAAAGGTCACAAGGCTCTTATAGCTCCTAGGATTTTACTAAAGGGCTTAAAACAAGTGACTTGGTACCAAAATCTTGCTCATTGCTATTTGACAATATCTAAACTCCTATATTTTGACTAAAAGATTTGACACAAGACCTCCTTCCTTAGACTTGAGAATAAATCACCAATCCTCAAAGTTTGAGATGTGAGATGGTGTACTCGACTCATACAAGTTCTTCAAGATATTTCACTCTTGCAAATGAAACGGTTGTTGCTTATTGTGCTAGAGAGGAGAATCCGATGCACTCATCACCAAGACATCGAGTTCCCTTACATCCTTAATCTTCCAAAGCTTGGATCATGTTTGCCTAAGAATATTGAAGGAGGCATGGGTCACACCAAAAACAATATCCCATAAGGCATGGATTCCCAAAAGGTTTTTTGATTTGACCTTCCATTGAGTGTAATTACTTTCATCAAGGTTGCAAAAATTGCCAAGGTAAAAAGAGGATGAGAAGAAACCATGTGCACACACTTTATCAAACCAATTTAAATAGAGAAGATCGGGACACTTGTTGTCCTGACATAGATCTACTAACTGATGGTAGACAAAGATAACCAATCTCTTCTTTACTATCCTAAAAAGAGCTGAACCAACCACACACTTGGGTCCTTATCCTACTCTACACTCTAATAGAAATACCAAAGAAAATCCACATTCTATATTCTATAGAATTCTTAACATAATCCCAACATGGGAAGACCTGACAATCTCTACCCTTTTTATAAAACCTAGTCTACCTTCTATTGCTATTGTTGGTTATGGGTTAGGGTCATTGTTTGCCATGTGGGTGTCTTATTTTGGAGGCCTTATGGCTGGGGCCCTTTACCACTATATGCACCCCTCCCTCCCTCCCCCTTTTGGAAGATATTATATATTTGGAGGATAGTGGAGGTTAATCAAACTATTCGAACCCATTGTATATAGCGCAATAGCTTCTCCTCCAGTCTGTACCTCCATCCATCTAAATGATGATATGATTTCAAAGTAGCCAAAGTTTTAAGTAAAATAAGAGGAAACCATTTTGCTTTTGGGGTCAAAGGATAGAAAGGATCACATCACAGAGGCAATAGGAGAATGCTAGAGAAAAGGCACTATGCACTCAACTACATAGCTGAAGCAAAATCCAATACACTTAAATATGCTTCCAAAGAAATTCCCATATGGAAACAACTTAAGCATTTGTTTGAACCAAAGAGATACTCCATTTGTCAGCTAAACAGATCTCCATGACTCATTTGTACCACCACCCTAATGAAATGATAAAGTAAATTGCATTTGCATTAGTCTCCAAGCAGAGATCAAGTCACAAAGTTCACCTAAAATTTTTACCAAAAAACACCACCTCACATTGAAAAAACTGTCTTGAGTTTAAAATTCTTGAAGTCAACATGTTGCTTTGGGTGCATACTAAAGCATTATGTTGCATGCAAAACTTTTTTTTCCTTCTCACCCATTTCCATGTTCATATCTGGCAACACCATTTTTTGTGAATGCCAGCACACCCTTTGAGTCAAGTATATGTTAAGGGAGTGTGAAGGGGGGGCATACAATTCTTCAACTACATGACATTGAAAATAATCTTCAGCACAAAATCAGCCCAAAATCAAAAGGCCTAGCTGAATCTCCCAAACCCACCTTTTGATCCTCAAGTTTTGTGTATGTAGAATGGAAGTGATGTGACTACATGGATTACTCATTATTTGGTGTCATCACACCTTTTTGATCCTAGCATTCCTATCAATGATGCAATTCATGTAAATTCAATGGTGAATCCACAAATTTTCACAGTAAGTGAAATGAATGTATAAGGCAATTAATGGTTCCTCACACTAACTAAATGAGTAGAGGACCTCATAATAATTTTCTAACCTGAAATTCTATTTAGCTTTCCTTACACTATTTACATGACGTTAATTTATGTACAAATTAAGCCTATATGTTACTTGATTTTGGAGTTTTCTCCTACTCTTGTTGGCAAGGCCTGTCCACTTTGCATGCATTTCATAATAGTCAGCACCAAGCATAATAGTATCCTAGAACCACCCAACATTTATGCTTTTTAGTCTTATATTACATAGTTTAAATCACACCAAGATATAAATCATATTGAGAGCTTGTACACATATGCTATCCATTAAAGGAAATCCTTACCTATACCTAATAACAATACTGAGAGATCCAAGAGAAGTCACCAAAATAGCTGGAGCAAAAACATATGCGATGAAGTTTTCTACTTCTGGAAGAATCACAACAAGACAAAGCACCCATAGACGCGCGCACAGACGCGTTTCATGAACTAAATACAAAACTTACGGGCGCGTTTATTTGCGCATCTATTTGCGCGTCAGGAGACCCGCGTCTAATTACGCGTCTATATATCAGACTTACGCGCGTATAGACGCGCACAGACACGCGTAAATAGACGCGCTTATAAATGCTTTCATAGATGCACGTATAGACGCAAGTCGAACAGACAGGCGCGAATATAAACGCGTTTTTAAACGCACTGATAGACGCGCCTTTTTTTTATATAAATTTTACAAAATACTGTGTATGTTGTGTATGCTATATAGTTACAAGAATCCCATATCCACATTCTGTAATTCAATTCTTACAGCCAATCGCATTTTAATTACAATTCCAAATAAAATATTACAACTCCAAAACGCAATAAAATTGAAAGCTCAAAAAGTGCTTGTATATACATATAGCACGAAGCTAAGCCACGTCATGTGGCTCCAAGTACAAAAAATAAGGAAGCTAAGCCATGTCATGTGGTTTCAAGTACAAAAAATAAGAGGAGTCTATATACAAGAGGCACGAAGCCAAGCCAATGGCTTTAAGTACAAAAAAGAATAGTAGCACTACTTCTACGACTAATCCTCGCTGCCTTCCACGCTCCCTTCTGCGCTGCCTTCTGTGCTCCCTTCTGCACCTCCTTCCTCGTCTTCCTCGTCGTCTTGTGCAGGGGCGGCCTGTAAACAGGGGACAACATATATCAATGTATGAAAAATCAAATCTTTACTTATAATTTTGGCATTATTTAATTACTTTCAAATACCTGGGGGGCCTGTCCAGTAGCTCGGGTATACTGCTCCTCAGTAATTAACCCGTCATCATAGAAGTGCCTCCATGTATCTCCTCTGCGATGGTGGCGGTGGTAGGCTGTCTCCACTGGAGTAGGGTATCTGTCCACGATCTCAAGCTGCATGACCGCGATACACTTTGTGGAGGGATTAGTACAAAGAAACAACCAACCTCCTAATAAACTACATAAGCAATATAATTTGAGATCGATACTTACAAATTGGGCCTCCCATGATTCAACACCCCTTGCTCCAAAATGCACGCTCCCATATTCCTCCATCTGGATCCTCCGTGCCTCCACGTGCTGCAGACTGGGCTCCTCCCTCGCTGACTTCATTGCCTTCTTCCACTCATGCTTCTGAGCAGTGTGGGGCGGGCCCCTTGGAGGTTGACCTGCCTCAAGTCTGGCAAGCTCTGCTAGTGCCTGCCTCTTAAGGGAAGATCTTTTATTGCTAAGTATCATAACAATCTTTGACTTCCCCCATTTATCTGTGAACTAGCGATTGGGGGGGTTAGGATACCTAGAGCGAACAGTAGCGAGGGTCTCATCAGCCAACCTCTTTGGGTGGTCTTTATAGTGGATAAAGCAATCTCTGTAATTGTTAGCAATTACAAAGCGCATGAAGGCCATGATGTCCTTCCCCCGCGCATCCATCAAGATGCCTCCTGTCTGAGTGATGTCATAATAAATCGTACCATCACCCAGAGGCACGTCTAAATCATCCGAATCATCCTCCTCCTCACCGCCACATGGCCCAAAGCACTGTGCCATGCATCCGCCACCGCTCTCCCTGCTACTATGCCTGCTACCCTGTCGTGTCGAGCTCGTACGCTGGCCACTCGTAGCTGGGGACTGCACGAGACTACGCTAACCACTCGTAGCTGGAGAACCGAGTCTCGACGGCTAGGGAGTATGTCAACGGCTCGCCGAGACAGAAGGACCTCCTGACGGCATGGGGGAAGGGGCATAAGACGGGATGGCAGAAGGGACATAAGACGGCATGGGGGAAGGGGCATAAGACGGTACGGGGAAAGGGGCATAAGACGGGGCATAAGACGGCTGTGCGGACTCCGCTGGGGTGATCTCAGGCGGTGTGGGGTGGCTCGGAGTCTGTAGTGCCGACTCCTGGGGAGTGTTAAGGGTACCCATCATGTACCCGTATAACTCCGCAGGACTAGGAGGGTGCCCTAAAATGTTATATAAATCCTTCCATATCGATTCCCGCGGATCAGGTGAGCTAGAAGCACTTCCTCCCCACATGTTAAACTGGAAAAAAGGAAACAAATCTATTACTTTGGGAGCTGAGAAGAAAGGGGAAAAAAAAAGGGGAAAAAAAAAGAGGCTCTGTCAGAGCGCATCTATAGACCCATCTAATCTTCGCGTCTATAAATGCGTCTAACAGAGCGTTTAACAATTCAAGTAAAAGCGCGTCTAACAGTCCGTTCAGCAATCCGTCTAACAGTGCGTTTACAAGCGCGTCTACCAGCGCGTCTAACAGTCCGTCTAAACATCCGTCTAACAGCGCGTCTAAAAGCGCGTCTAACAGTGCGTTTAAAACTCCGTTTAACAGAGTGTCTGTGTGAGCGTCTACATACACGTCTGTGTGTGTCTGTAATAAGCCAGCCGTGCAGATAGACGCGCCTGTAGACACGCATTTAGATGCGCCCTCAGACACCTCTATACACGCGCTCCGACAGGCGAGAATACTAAAAAGTCGAAAAGGACGTTTCGCCCGACAAAAGAACGTGTCGCTCATACCTAGATGTTGCATTTCGTGGATGCGAGAAAGTACAAAATTGGAAAGAGCAAGCAAAAACAACTTCAAAAGGACTTACTTGGAAAAAGGTATGGAAGGATCTTTCTTTTCCAAACTTGTTTCTTCTCCTTGTTCGTACTCCTCCTCTTCTTTAGGCTTGGAAGCAAGTGTAGGTACGGTCCCTTTCTCTTGAGTGAAAGCTTGGAACTGTGTATGGGAGGCTCTCTCTTAAGCTTCGAATCTATAGAACTGCTAATAAAGAAGGAAGAAAGCCGCTCGCGAAGTTTAAGTAGTGAAAAGAAAAGCAAAGCGAGCGGCGCGCCGAAAAGCAGGTTTAAAAGTCACGTCTATAGTCGCGTCTATTAGTGCGTCTATAGTCGCATCTGAATACACAGAGTAGATGCGTCTATAGTCGCGTCTATTAGCGCATCTATAGGCGCATTTAAATACATAGAGTAGACGTGCGTTTAAACGCGTAGTTAAACGCGACATTAGACGCGACGATAGACGCGGTGATAGACGCAACACAGAGTTTTTAAGTTAAGCATTTGAAGAAGAGCAAATTTGGTGGGTTGTTTGTTTGTAGGATGTCTCCATCTTCAACAAGCAGCTCCAGTGAGGATGAATCCCTCCGTATCCACCATCGCAAAATGTGGTTGGAGCAAAAAATCAAATGTCTGTGTGATCGATGTCGAGGAAACATGTATCATGCACGCAGGATTACGCTCAATCATATCTCAAAGTATGGAGAATGGGATGTGACCGTAAACAGGGTAAGGGTTTGTAAGTTAAGGTTGATTGAGATACCTATGGGTGTTCATATGTTTGAGTTATGACGTTTTAATTTGATACAGGATGCAGTGCCACACCCGCACATGTTACCCTATGCCCGTCATGAGGAGGCGAAGCGTCGGCGATATGAGGTGGGATCTTCAGGAGGGACCGTTACGGATGCATGGAGTGATGGTGATAGTAGCCCTCCACCATTACCGCATGAAGCCGTGGAGGAGGAGGTGTTTGATGATATGGTGCGGGATTTATATGTCCATCAAGGGAGGGATAATAGCATGGAGCAGGATGATCTTTTTACCGCAGCATCGACTCCACTGTTTGAGGGGTGCACATTCTCTGTTCCACGTGCCTCCCTTGAGTTACTAAACTTGCAAACCATCTATGGATGGAGCAATGCAAGTTTGAATGCATTACTCAAGTAAGCTTTAAAGTCGATTTTGCAAACATGGTGAATTATGCTAGTGGGTCAATTACTCGAATGCTTTTCCTCATTTATGGTCTTCACGTGCAGGCTATTGTGTAAAATGCTTCCAAGGGAGAATAAATTACCGACCTCAAGAGATATGGCAAGGCAACATGTGACCTCTCTTGGAGGACTAGATTACAAGCGCATCCATGCATGTGTCAACGATTGCGTTTTGTTTCGTGGACTACATAAGGATGCAAGAGAGTGTCCTACTTGTGGAGAGGCAAGATATAGAGCAGATCTCAAAACCTTGGACGTGCCTCGTAAGGTATTGCGACATTTTTCCATAATCCCTCGCATCCAACATATGTTCAAGTGCAAATCTATTGCAGAGCTCATGTCATGGCATTCCTCCCATCGATCAACCGATGGCAAGTGGAGAACTCCCGCGGGCTCTCCTGCGTGGAAGCATATTGAAGACACATGGCCAAGCTTCAAGGAAGAACCTAGGAGCTTGAGACTTGGATTGGGTATGGACGGTGTGAACCCATTTGGTCTCAAAAGCACGTCTTACAGTGTATGGCCAGTGGTATTGGTGAATTACAATCTTCCACCCTCTATGGCTATTAAGAAAGGACATGTCATGCTATCCCTTCTAATTCCATGGAAACATAAAGTCAAAAACCCTGATGTTTATTTGGAGCCTTTGATTGATGAGCTAGAGATACTTTGGAGAGGTATCGAGGTGCATGATGTGAGCAGGCCTCCCTCGTCACGAGACTTCAACTGCAATGCAGTCTTGATGTGGACGATGCATGACTTCCCAGGCTATGGCGAGTGTTCAGGTAAGCATTGCATTTTTTAATTATGAATAGGCAAAGGACGTGGCACCCTAAACCCACCTTCCACTCTTAATTGCATCTATTGTTTCAGGTCTCACTACATCAGGTTACCATGCATGTCCTGTTTGTGGTCCTTCGCTAGTTGCCTCACGGGCAGCCGCATTGAATAAGGTCATCTATGAGAATCACCATCGATTTCTCCCACCTGATCATCCTAGATATGTTGCCCCTTGGAATGAAGTCCTCCCACAATCACTCACTGCGGGAGATTGGATGAGAATTTGGGATGGTTCCACGACTCCTCCACCACTTGGCATGAGCCGGTAAGGATTTGTAACTATTGGCTGGAAGTAAAGATTGGCTATATTGGTTAAAAGTGAAGATTGCACGCTAACACTTTATTTTGTTTAGATACTCCATCTTTTATCGTTTACCATATTGGTCCCACCTCAAGATCAATCACTTGCTCGATCCCATGCATATCTTCAAGAATGTGGCATCTACCATTTGGGAGCATTTGAATGGGACATGAGATTCGGCAGGCATAAGGGAGGATCTACGTATCACAGGGAGGATGCGTGAAGCTTGGCCTCAAGAGAGACCAAATGGGCGTGTTTTTTTACCTCGTGCACCGTGGATGTTATCAAAGCTAGAGATGGTGACGGTGAAGCGCGCTATTACTACAATTCGTACTCCCACTGGATGCATGAGGTGTTTGAAGGGAGCCTTTACAAAGAGCAAGAAAAGAGGTGTAGAGCAATTATATGGCTTGAAATCTCATGATTGGCACAAGATGCTCCAAGTAAGTATTTTATATGCATAATATCTTTTTCCTTTCAAATTTGTGAGTGAATAGCTATAAGCAACTAATCAACCACCTCCTCGCGGGTTCAGTTCATACTACCTACTAGCATTTCACGTAGTGCATCAAAGGACGTGAAAGATTGTATTTATAAGATGGGCGAGCTTGTGAGGTATGTGAGCTCAAAGGAAATAGATCCCACCACGCTTGAGAATGCTCGAGTTATGTCAGTGGAGGCGGTTTGTTTAGTGGAGGAGACATTTCCACGTTCTATTCTCACAAGCCAACTACATCTCATAGTACATTTGGTGGATGAGATTGCTTTATGCGGTACTATACATGCACGATGGTTGTTCTTCCTCGAGCGCTTCATGAAGATGTTGAAGGGCTTCGTGAGACAAAATGCAAGACCCGAAGGTAGCATGGCCAAGGGTTGGTTGGTACAAGAGTCACTTGTATATATTTCTGAGTTTCTTGTTGATGTGGATAGCTCTCTCCCACGACTATGGAGAGATGATGAAGACCTAAGGATGACCTCTATTGTGCCTCAAGGAAAAGGACGCAACAAAGTAATAGACTCGGAGTTGCGTAATAGTATCAACCTCTTTTGCGTGCTTAATAGTGATGTGATGAAAAGATGGGTGACAAGATACGAGGATGCAAAGGCAAGAAGACAAGAAAGGGCCCTCTTTCGTACACACCACGGATCTCGTGTGCCATACCCTCAGCGTCTAAGAGCACTTCCAAAGGATATTCATGTGGATTGGCTACTTGATGAAATGGAGAAAGCAGAGAAAGACGAGGGGATGCATATCACAATGGAAGAATGGGAGTATGCTAGGGGATGCATGAGCAAGGTCGGTATATAGAATGTTATGCATAAGTTAGGAGGTTTCTATAATTTAGATTGCTTATTTAATTGATTTTTTCTTGGTGTAGTGCACTATGTTCAATGCTATATGGTGTGAGGGCAAGCATTTTCGAACACAACGGATTGATGATAAGAGAAACACACAAGATTGTGGCGTCATTGCTAGCTTTGAGGGAGCCAATGGAGCCATGGATGATTATTGTGGCATAATCCAAGATATCATTATGCTTGACTTTCGACGCTTCTTTGTGTATGTTTTGGATGTAAAGTGGTTTAAGGACGTGGTGGAAAGAGGCCCTAATGCAACAATCAAACGCCATGCAAGTGGCTTTGTAACTATTGACTCCACAAAGTTTTGGCAAAGTAGGAAGGACACACTAATACTACCGCAACAATGTGAACAGGTAGTATTGTGCACACACATAAAAATACTCGCTTTTAAATATTTGATGCAAGAAAAGTAACATGATTGTATTTGTGTTTGAATTAGGTTGTCTATCAACCAATGGTGGATAATAATAGGTGGTGGCATGTCATACCTATTATGCCACGTTCCAAAGTGATGTATAGTACATTTACTAATATGGAGCGTATGGAGGATGATCATGGCCATGGACGTGATGATGACCGTGATATAAGAGAGGAGGATGATCATGAGATAGGAGATATAGATATTGAGGCCGGCATTACCCATGAGGACGAGCCTACCATTGGAGATCTTGATTTCGATGAGCACATGAGTGGCACAAGTAGTAGTGGGTTGAATGTATTTGTAGATCTAAACACTTGTTTGGATTTTGAAGTAGATAGTTTGGCAAGGGTTGATCTCATTGAGGATGAGATTGAACCGTAGCCCCACAATTGATATTGGCAAAACTATTTTACATATTGTCTCATTCTCCTCATTTCCCTTAATTCTTGTATATGTGGGCTTGCAAAAAATTATGTGCTTTGGTAATCATGGGCAATGTTTGGAAAGCAATGATGTACACCAAAATCTCTTTCTGTATTCTCTGGAGCGCGTCTATTTACGCGTCTAAATGCGCGTCTGAGTCTCAGTGTAAACGTGCAAATACACGCGCAAATAGACGCGCTAATATGTTGGAGGTGCAAATCTCTCATGGACAAAGGGGATAAGAAGAAGGAGAAAGGGTTGAATTATCCCACATACAAAGGTGTGTGGAAGATGAAGGGACATAAATAGTCCAAGTTGCCCCTCCTATCTTCAATTCCCCCAAGCTTGCCTTTTGTGGAGGTTGGAGGGCTGGCTAGGCAAGGGTGCCTTATGGCAGGGGTGGGGACCTACCATACACACATGCCAGAGCCTCCGTAGTGGCCATGAAGGTTGTGCACTTCCGTGAGGTGCTAGCGGTCTTGGCGGGGGGCACGCTAGGCACATGCTCTTGGATTCTAACATGGTATCAGAGCCCGGGTCTGATCCCCGGCCACCTCTCTCCATGATCGATTGGAGGGGGGTGTTGGAGGTGCAAATCTCTCATGGACAAAGGGGATAAGAAGAAGGAGAAAGGGTTGAATTATCCCACATACAAAGGTGTGTGGAAGATGAAGGGACATAAATAGTCCAAGTTGCCCCTCCTATCTTCAATTCCCCCAAGCTTGCCTTTTGTGGAGGTTGGAGGGCTGGCTAGGCAAGGGTGCCTTATGGCAGGGGTGGGGACCTACCATACACACATGCCAGAGCCTCCGTAGTGGCCATGAAGGTTGTGCACTTCCGTGAGGTGCTAGCGGTCTTGGCGGGGGGCACGCTAGGCACATGCTCTTGGATTCTAACATGGTATCAGAGCCCGGGTCTGATCCCCGGCCACCTCTCTCCATGATCGATTGGAGGGGGGTGTTGGAGGTGCAAATCTCTCATGGACAAAGGGGATAAGAAGAAGGAGAAAGGGTTGAATTATCCCACATACAAAGGTGTGTGGAAGATGAAGGGACATAAATAGTCCAAGTTGCCCCTCCTATCTTCAATTCCCCCAAGCTTGCCTTTTGTGGAGGTTGGAGGGCTGGCTAGGCAAGGGTGCCTTATGGCAGGGGTGGGGACCTACCATACACACATGCCAGAGCCTCCGTAGTGGCCATGAAGGTTGTGCACTTCCGTGAGGTGCTAGCGGTCTTGGCGGGGGGCACGCTAGGCACATGCTCTTGGATTCTAACATAATAAACGGGATGTTAGACGGGCCCGTATTTTCTCAGGTCTAACGCGCAAATAAACGCGGTGATTTACACGCAAATAGATGAGCGTTTAGCCGCGCCTATAGACGCGCCCGTAATTTCTCTACTAGAGCTCAATGCCTATAGATGCGCCTGCTATTTTGCGCGTCTACCAAGCGCATCTATAGTTGCTTTGTGTTGTTGTGAATCGTTGTAAAATGGGAAATCAACAATACTAGCCAATGTACAATTACCAATGATGCAAGAGTAAAGCTTTTGGAAGAATCATATAAAATGGGCAATCAACAGTACTAGCCAATGCACAACTACCAGTGATGCATGATTAAAGCTTAAAACTCCAAAGACTAAAAGGAGAGAGCTTATTAGTAATCATGCCCACAAACTAGAGTGGTTTATACAAGTGAGAGTAGAATCCAATGCCTAAAAAAACATTTAGAATATGAGACTTTATAAGTAGGAAAGATCAATAGTTTTCAGACTACCAGAATTACAAGGACAGAAGCTCAATGGCCTAATTTTACATTTAATGTCATCCGATACATTCACTTCATATAACAAAAAATTTGGTAGTGATGACAAATAGAATTCAAACAGGTTTTTGTAAGGAGGAAAGACATCAAATACTAGAGTCTTAAGTCGATATCAACTCAAAGTGGATAGTGCAATCACATTGACCCAAGTCCATTAATGAAAAAACTAGCCCTTGCTTATGTTTTTCATCATAATTATTAGCCCAGCAACATAAAGCCAATTGAATGTAGGGAATCCTCAATAATAATATTACATCTATGATAAAACCATTAAAGTCAGCACATAAGTTTTGTGGAAATTTGGCTTGGTTGCCAAACCAAAAATTGAGAAGGCCCACAAATCTATACCAAATGCAATGTTTCAAACGCTTTGAGATAATCCAAATTTTATCCTAGAGAGAAATTTGTTTTGAAAGTCCTTGGACACATAACAAAATATTCTAAATCTTACACACACTAAAAGATAAAATTCTAAAATATGATTGTATGAAGTTGTAGATAAAAAATGAAAATGAATAGCAAACATTATGTTTGTGACAAAAAATTTAGAAGATCCAACACTGAGTCTATGGAGCTGAAGACAATAAGGTTTGTTAAAATGTTTGTTGATATACACCCATATATCTAAATAGTTGAAGTTCTAAATATTCTAAAATGCAAGTGACATTGTAACACATGAATCGCATTTTTTGCCTTCACTATATTACTGTCAAGGGGGGCTGAGAACTTTCAAAAGATGGTAGAGAAACATGCTATCCAACACATAAATTTCTCTTTACTTCAAATTATGTATCAAATCAAGATGAGGGAAGTACTTGGAAGATCCATCTATATTAAAAATAAATGATAAGTAAACAAACTAAGAGAAAAGGATGAAAGAAAGAGGCCTAGAGAAATATGGAGCTTGGAATTTGATTCATTTTCCATCTCAAAATTGATAGTCTTACCGATTGCAACTTTAGAAGGGATGACACCACTCAAGTTGTTAGCATTCCCATTAGTAAAATGCACTAAACAAAGGTTGTCGTGTCTGGAAGGAATGGATCCTGCACTATGGTGAGATTAGCATGATGCTCTTTTGAGTGATATGTAAAGGCCAAGAGAAAAAAAACACAATTTGATAACATCCTAAAGACATGTGTCCCCCATGTAAAAGTAGTATTTAATAACATTAATCTACCAACTTGAAGGAAAACGCATTGCCTTGGAACAACTAATTGCATGAACAACGTATTAGTGTAGTGGAAACTGAATGAAAACGAGATACATAAACAATGAAAGGGGGGCAAGGGGGGATATATATAGCCTCACCCCTCCTCTAGTCGGCTACTGCCGCAAACAGCCAACCTACGTGTCTTGATTAGGTAGCATAGGTGGTCAACTAGTAGGTAGGTTCACCACTTCCTATAAATAGGCTCTTGGGATGGGTATGCTTCCCCAAAGGCCATATAGGCCCCTCATGCTTCCATACAACATGCACAACCAATCAGCTGCCACCAACGCGGCATAGAAATTGGCCCATGCAATCCCTAAACAACCCCAAAGAGGACATGATAAATCCACCTAGGTATGCAAACCCCCAAGGAACTGGAATAGCCAAGATCTATGCCAACCTATCCCAAAATAATTAGCCCTGGACAGTATCCCTCCTAGCCCATGTGCATGACCCTAGTGCTTCCTTTATGCCTAGCCTACACTATCCTCACAAGGGGCTAGCACACCTGCAAAGAAATCCTCACTCCTACTCTACACATGATACACGGGCAATAACACCCACAACAAAGGCCTTACTTCTAACCATGGCACATCAAAAGATGATCAACTCTAACACAATCTTCCCAAT
The DNA here is from genome assembly GCF_047967505.1 of Dipteris shenzhenensis. NCBI lineage: Eukaryota > Viridiplantae > Streptophyta > Polypodiopsida > Gleicheniales > Dipteridaceae > Dipteris > Dipteris shenzhenensis. Next base: position 34,352,484 of record NC_141609.1, on the reverse strand, counting down.
CATAGAGGCAACAGATCCCAATATATCATTTAGTAAGGGCCATCATTGTTGCACATGCACACTCATTCCAAAGCAATGCAAGACACATGTACAAAGACTTAAATGAGGGAACATTTGCATAATTCATTAGAGATATGATAATGAGTGCGACTAAAATACTTAGCAAGCATGAATAAATAGAGTAGCTAGACCCAATTTAGTTGGCACAACATAAAGTCTGTATAACAAAAGAAATTTTTCTTTGATCATGCAATCTAGATATATGCATTGTGCTTACAATGATTTTGGTGGATTGAGGGATCCCTAGCTTGCAAGAAGGAAAAGATAGTATATGCATTGTTTACAATGAATAAAATTGTAGAGGTGAGGAGTCATGGCCTTGCAAGAAGCCAAATAAGGTGGATTAAAGGGACCTAGAATTGCATGATACCAACACAAATTCAAATGGACAATAAAATATTAATGGAAAAAACAAAAGAAAAAATGCAATTGGGAGGAAAGGTCTTGCCACTTGTGAGGCTAGAAGTGGTGTAGAGAAGATGAACCAAAAATATGCATGCACGTGCTACCTTCCTTCTAGATTGACAAGACACAAGAAGATAGCACTTGAGGTTTCATCATCAAAATCCTCACAAAATATGAAACTAGTATTCTTCACTCCGGTGGTGTCCATGTCCCACATGCTTTGTTGGAAATAGGAGGTAAGACTCATTGGAACCTCACAATATCCATTGCATGACCTTCAGCTCTATCCACGAATGATGCAACTCATTGATGAAAACTTCACTCAAAGAATAGAGAATAGATAATACATGAATGTAGAAAGAGAGAACTCAGTTATATATTCTTCCACCAAGCAATGGGCAAGACAAGCTCAAAGGTGAACACAAAACAACCAGCAAGGGCTAGCCCAAAGATGAGAACTTTGTAGCTCTAAAACTCATTACCCATGTTACTTGAAGGCTTCAATGGTGGCTGATAGAATAGGAGGAGGAATGAGGGGATTTATATAGCCTAAGATTAGGCCAAAATGGGATGATTGGCCCTGCACCAGAATCAACTGCCCCACCGACTACTGGCCTTCGTCCACCGACTGCTGGCCTTTTGCTCTTACTAGTCATGGTAGATCTAGTGGTCCATTGCTTGGCTACTTTGCACAAGCATTTGCCCTAGGTGCCCACAATCCCCCTATAGCCTAAAGACCCCATAGCTCTCCTCATAATGGGGCTCACAAGTGGGGCCATTGATTTCTAACACCACTTGCACCCAGAAGTTCCAACTCTTAGAAAGCTTTCAATGGAATCTCAGTCACTCGAGCGTTGCTTTTATCACCTCTACTATAGTATATTGCCAATTGATGGCTTATCAAGCCACTAGGCATTTTCAAATATCTCCCCAAATTTCTTGAGTGACTCTCCAATATTGTATCTCTTATACTTTCAAGAATCCCTTTATTTTGTGAATTCATTGCCCACTCTAGCATGTTCAACTACTCTCTTAGGACTGTTGGGTGGATTGCAAGCCTTGCACACAACACCTCTAGAAGCACTAAAAGACATGGACAACTAAAAACTATTTGTGAGTATTTTGCATCTAATATTGCTAATCTGAGATGCAAATATTGGAAGGAACATTCTCATATGTGAACTTGATGATGCAAATATTGGAAGGAACATTCTCATATGTGAACTTAATGATGCAAATATTGGAAGGAACATTCTCATATGTGAACTTGATGCTAGATTGAGGATTATATGGCATCATCTAACTATGCAGAAAGTGTTTTGATTCTATGGAAACTCCCTTTGACCTTTTTGGAGAAGATTTGCAACACTCTAACATAAGCTAGTATTTTACATATGGGGGTTTATAGGAATGGAAAAAAAGCATTTTGGATGATTCTCTCCAAGTTCCAACAAGCGGCATAATGAAAATTATTATCTCAATGATTTTTGTATCGAGTCCTACATATGCAAACATCGTGCCCTACATTCTCATGTTGTTGCTACTATGAACATTTACAAAAGCAGTATCATGGGTAACCGAGACAATAGGTAATGATATACAAATTCAAATGAGACTTGAAAAACGTGGTTCTCCTCCAAGACACAGTGGGGTCAAAGATTTTTCCTTGATTTGCAAAGATTTGTACAAGATTTGCATCTACAAGGATAAAAAATTAGAGGACATTGGTACAAAATAGGGAATCACAACAAGGTAAAGAGAGGTCTAGGCAAGATGTATTGGGAAGAAAAAATCCTCAATATTGAAGGAATTTAATTTTGAAGGGTGAAATACTCCAAGAAATTCTTGAAAGATGGGTGAACGAATAGATTTTACTTCTTTTGAAATACAAAGGTTTCAATTACACTTCTTTGAAGGACCAAGATGAGAACTACTTTTCTTCTACATGGATGTATTTTGATCACCCTTCTCCACTACATGTATATAAATTCAATGTGACTCGCTATAGTGTACAAAACTCTCTATTGCATCACCAGGCTTTCCACTCTCACACTTCATGCTTATTTCTATTGATGTGATACTTGAATACTTTGAGGGATTAAAATTCAGTAATGCCCATCATGATGAATCATGATTATAATAAAGTTGTCCCCCTACAGTTGAGATTTTGTGATTTTGAGAATCTAGTCTATCAGCTTTATTCCATCATAGCAATGCTCAAGTATATAAGTGCACAAACCTTGACACTCCCAAGTGGATTTTCAGCATCAATTAGAGTTACAGCTGATGCATGAACTTCTATGATCGTTCTTACAAAATGGAAGAGGAGAGGAATCACAACTATATTGTGGCTAGTAAAGACTGCTTAATTAAATAGGTTCCATGGCTAGTAAAGAACGCTTAATTAAATAGGTTCCATGGCTCCCTCTTCTTCCTACCACTTCATATTACAAATATTGTAACTAAGAAATGGCTATGCCCACTCATCTAGTCTAGATTATCTAGTACTGAGTTTTCCTATCCCATATGGTCATGCCTAGTGAAGATGTTGCTCATCTACCAACAAAGAGACCATTTGTTAAAACCATAAATTATTCACCAGTCTTCTCCTGATGATATTGCAATCCAAACTTGAAACCACAATCTGAAGATTTTTCCCTTGCATGATCATCCACCACTGATTTGGTCCCTTCCCTTGCTTACGACTCACATCATTGTACCCTTTAAGAGTTAAGTGTAGTTCTAAGAGGAAAGTTGCACTTCAGGCTAGATTTTTAATACAAAATTTCTTGAAACAAAGAGGCTTCACTAGAATCAAGCATACAAGGTATTGACTCTTACCTCCAAGATGTGGAATCCATTAATGCATACTTGTCGATGAGAAACCACCTTCTGTGACTAGGTCCTTTTGCCAAACCAAAAAAATTGAATTGCATTGTCGATAGTTACCATGGTAGGAGGCAAGGCATGCTATGTAAGAGAAGTGTAGCATGTAGTGCCATCCTAGTGCCATCTCCCTTTCCAATCAAGATAGAAATTTTGGGGGCATTGCTTAGGTTGATGGCATCTTGACCCACGGATGCTATGATATATGCACATGATATAGTGCTACATCTACGAAATGATACGTGGATGTATGCATGATTAGGTGGTACACAAACTACCTCTTTTTGTGGGGGTTGCAAGGATGGCTTGCTACCACACTTAGTGGCTGGTAGGTTGTCTTAATTTGAACATGATACTCTAATTTGAATACTATTCCAGGATTCAATGTTGGTTGCCAGTTTTAGTTAGATACCCTACTGAACATCGTAATGTGGGGGCTACAAGAAGCTGCACATAGCCAAGGTAGAATGAAGACACGTGGGAAGGAGGTTTCCTCCCCCATCCACTCTACCTCTCCAAAGAAAGTAGGGAGAGGAAAATGGAAGCAAGAAACTCCCTCTTCATCTTCAGCTTCACTGTCACGTTCTCGTCCATAGGAAAAAAAGAAAGGAACACCATCGAGGTTGCCCAAGATTGATAGTCCAACATCACCTTCTCCTCTACACACAACAAAAATAATGGAACACCATCGAGAGTGCCCAAGGTTGATAGTCCAGTGACTCTGGTGAGGTTTCAAATTTACATTGCAAGTTTTTCGATTTTATTCATGCATGATATCATCTTTCTTTGAGAGAAAATGCATGCACCTTTTCACAGCATGCCTTCTTCTCCCACTATGTGTTTGAGCATATGAATCAATGGCATCCTCCGTATGTGGAATTTGAGAGGAAAAAAGTATTTTGCATGACTAAAACCCAAGCGCATGAGGTATACGACCTATGCAATAGTGACAAAATATGAAGAGGGGTGAGGAGAAGAGTGGAGATGAGGAGAGAGGGCACAGCTAGAGAGCACACCACAAATGACTAACTGTACACTAGATTTAGTTGAAAAAATAGAATATATACAAACCCTTTTAGGGTTAGGGTTAGGGGATTTAACCCTTTCCTTTATAGCACTCTATAAGGTTAGTGCTATGCACATATGATCACGTGATGGTGCTATGCACACATGATCACATGATGTTGAGCGTGAACTCTCAACACCTTCCCTCAAGATCAACATCATGAAGTAGGCCTTCCCTCAAGATGATGATTCTGGGGAATCGAACAAGGATTGAGCATTACATTCCATCACACCCCTTTAATGGGAATGTCTTTCCTCTGCGTCAAATCAAGAGCTAGTCGGTGTTTCTCGAATAGCTCTTTACCGAGTGGTTTGGTACAGATGTCTGCAACATTTTCTTTGCTATCACAATGCTGCAGTGTGATGTCACCAAGTAACACTCTTTCTCTGATGAAGTGCTCTCTGACATCAATGTGCTTTGTCCTGGAGTGATATACTGGATTTTTGGCCAATGCTTGAGCCGATTGATTATCACAGTATATTGTTGTTGGCTTTGAATCATCAAAGTAATCTGTTTCTGACAATAGTCTTCTGAGCCATATAGCCTCACATGCACCTATAGTGAGTGCTCTATATTGTACTTCAGTCGAAGACAAAGAAACAGTTGGCTGTTTGTTTGAGAACCATGATATAGCACTTTGACCAAGGAAAAATGCATATCCCTGTGTTGATCTCCTGGTCTCATGATCTTCGGCATAGTCACTGTCATAGTATCCATGCAACCGTGGATGACTTCCTCTGTATTCTATCCCAAACTGTCTTGTACCTCTGATGTATCTCAAGACTCTTTTGGCTGCATTCCAGTGAGACTGTTTTGGATTTGCCATAAACTGTGCTAGTGAGCTTACTGCATAACAAATATCTGGCCGTGTGATTGTCAGATATATAAGAGATCCGATGAGTTGCCTATAGTATGTGTCATTGACTATAGGCTTTTCTGAATCTTTAGTAAGTTTCAAACTCTGTTCCATGGGAGTGGCTGCAACCTTGCAATCTGCCATATGAAACTTCTTCAGGAGACTGTCAACATACTTGAGCTGACTCATGAATGTGCTATCTAAATCTCTCTAGAACTCAATTCCAAGACAATAGTGCATAAGTCCAAGATCTTTCATGTTGAACTCTGCAGATAAGTCTTGTTTTAATTTTCTGATGAAGCTATCCTTGCTTCCTGTCACAATCAGATCATCTACGTACAAAAGTGCAATAGTAATGTCTTCCCCTTAAACTTTGTAGTAGAGAATATGATCTGCATTGGACTTCATGTATCCCAGATCAGCAAAATACTTGTCAATTCTGCTATACCAACTTCTGGGTGCTTGCTTTAAGCCGTAGAGACTTTTCTTGAGATGGCAAACCTTTTTCTCCTTTTCTGGTTCAACATAACCTGCTGGTTGTTGCATGTAGACTTCCTCGTCTAAATAACCATTGAGAAATGCATTCTTGACATCGAGCTGATACACATTCCATTTGTTGAGTGTTGCTAGTGATATCAAGAACTGTATGGAATCCATCTTTGCTACTCGAGCATAAGTCTCATCATAATCTTGACCATATTGTTGTGCAAATCCTTTTGCAACTAATCTGGCTTTGTATCTTTGAATACTGCCATCGGGATTGTACTTCACTTTGTATACCCATTTGTTGGCTATGGCCTTCTATCCTGGTCGAAGGTCACATCATTCCCAAGTGTTATTTTTATACAAAGCATCCATTTCTTCATTCATAGCAGTTTGCCATTCTGGCTTGTCTACTACATCTTCGAAGTACACTGGCTCTTCTGTAGCCATGATGGTAGTCATAAGAGCATAGTTGGTAATTTCCACCTTAATTGCTTTGCCTTTCTGAGCATATGTCAATCTGGCTGGAGGTCTGCTTTCCCTAGTAGACCGTCTAAGCTGCTGTGGCACTGCTTGGGGTGTTGTTGGCAATTCTTGCTCTTCTTCATCAACCTGTTCTGTAGATGATTGTGAAGTCAATGCTTCTATCTCTTGTGTAGGTGAGGTTTTCCATTCTAATTCCTCATCAAAGATTACATCTCTGGAGATAATGACTTTGCGGTTGATGTGATCATATAATTTGTATGCTTTGCTTTCTTCACTGTAGCCATTCATGATGCATTTGCATGACTTCGCATCCAATTTCCTGCGATGATCATCATGTATGTGGGCATATGCTATGCAACCAAATATGCGAAGATGCCCAATGCGTGGCTTGTGTCCAGTGAATGCTTCATAAGGAGTCATACCCTGTATCGGTTCGGTAGGAAGCCGATTAAGCAAATAGTTAGCTGTAGCTATTGCTTCTGCCCAATACTGATTCGGAAGGTGCTTTTCACTAAGCATTGCTCTAGCACTGCCTGCTAAAGTCCCATTCTTCCTTTCAGCTCTTGCATTCTGCTGAGGAGTATCTGCATGCCGTGATTTTTGCAAAAGTTCATGAATGCTGAAGACATGTATTCACCTCCTTTGTCTGATCTCATGACCTTGATCTTTCTACCTGTCTGGTTTTCTACCATGGCTTTGAATTCTTGAAATCTGGAAAACACTTCAGATTTCTCTTTTAGAAAGTAGACCCAACAATATCTGCTGTAGTCATCGATGAAGGTCAAGTAATAAAGTGAACCATTGATGTTGCGGGTCTGGGCATAACCCCATACATTTGTATGAATCAAATCAAGAATACCTCGTGCATGAGAGGTACTTTTGACAAAGTTGGTTCGCTTTTGTTTGCCGAAGCAGCATGCTTCACAAACCTTTCCAAGAAACTGTAGCTTCGGAATCCCAATTGCCATATTCTGATTCCTGAGATCTAACAAGTACTTGAAGTTGACATGACCATATCTCTTGTGCCATTTTGCAGATAGTGGCATCTGTTGCATTTGAGCTGACATGGCATGCTTATCTGGTAATGTAGCTAGCATCTTGTATAAGCATCCTTCCTTGACACCTTTTGCTACTAGCTGACCTCTTGTGGATTTGTCTCTGATATTGCATTCATCACCATCGAAGATGACTTTGTAGTTGTGTTCCGTCATTTGACCTACTGACAAAAGGTTCTTGCTGAGCTTCGGAACATAGAGCACATCTTGACTAATCCTTTTGTACCAGTGAAATTGTTCATAGGGATAACACCTGTCCCTTGAACCGGATTCGGTGTATTGTCTGCTGTCTAGATGACATTCTTTTGACCTTCTAATGGCTTCATTTCTGTGAACCATTCCTGATGATTTGTCATATGAGATGATGCACCGCTGTCGATGTACCAAGGATCCTGTTCCACTTGGTCGACTTGATAGAAAAATCCTCTTTGGGATTGAAATCAGTGTCTAGGTGCATTGTATCAGTCTGATGCAATTCCTCACTTGCCATATTTCCATGTTCATTTGCAAAATGACTGTGACTAGAATGTCCACCACGATGATTTCCTCTTCCTCGGGAATTCCCTCGATTACTGCTGGATTGACTGCCTTGGTCATACTGCTTCTTGCGGCAATCTCTTTCATAGTGTCCAAACTTGTGACAGTAGTTGCACTGGATGTTTGACACATTTGTGGATGCATTCCCTCGTCCTTGAAATATTCCTCGGTTGGAATGATTTCCTCTTTGCTGATTTTGATGTTGTTGAGGATGTTGCTGATGCTGATGCTGATTTTGACTTTGATTTTGTTGATGATGACCACTTTTTTGGTATGATCTACCTTTGTTTCTACCTTTGCCTCTGCTTCTGTCTGAAGCTGTGAATGCCTGATCATTAGAATAACCTTTACATGCTTGAATGGCCTGAGTCCTGAGTTCTTCACCAAGTAGAACTGACTGAAGTTCTTCCAGTGTTGGAATTTGCCGTTGGATGGCAATACTCTGGACTAGATTCTCATATCCTTCTCCTAGTCCATTCAGGATTACTTGAACGATTCATAGTCTCTCCTGCTGCTGCAAGTTGATTGTTATAGTCTTTGATGCGGAGTACATAAGCATGACCGGTTTCACTGCTATTGTGGAAACTCTAGTTGATCTGGTTTCTCAGGGTGAGAATCCTGGATGTGTTCTTGGACTCGTAGAGAGCTGCGAACATATCCCATGCTTCTTTTGATGTCTTAACTGTGTTGAGCTGTCCTAGCATGACATCTTGCACATTTTGCTTGATCAGGTGATAGGCATACTTGTCTTTCTTATCCCATTCTGCTTGAGCGGGCAATGGCAGGATCTACTACTGGCGCGGAAACTGTTTGTGTAGATGTAGATCCCGATGTAGATCCCGTTGCTAGTGCTATGACAATAGATGGAGTAGAGCTACTGGTGGCTGGATCGACCAATGGGGTATAGATCCATCGACATACTCCCATTTGTCCTGAAGCACAAGAATGGTCTCCATTTGGTATTTCCATGTACCGTAATTGGAGTTGTCTAACTTAGCAGATGCCTCCAGATTGAGGTTGCTAGTTGACATGGTGCAAACAATGTACTCAAAAAATGTCTTGAAAAACTCTATATGAATCAACTGCAAATACACTGAAGATGCCAAGTGAAATCTCTGTACCATCGGTGAAGATAGAACTGCAGTATATAAAATATGATCTGTGTTACAAGGCTTATGGCAATGATGCCGGGAATAGCCAAGAGGCTTTACGAGGCTGAAAAATGATGTGCATGATGCCGTGAGATAGCCAAATAGGCTTTACAATGGTGGCATGTGTGTGTGAAATCAAGTGCTATCTGCCCACTGAATCAATCTGCAATGCCTCTGAACTCTAAAGTCTGCTCACTGAACTGATGAACGTAAGGTTTCAGGTAATGTAATGATGTGAAATCGGATGTGAGCATATGGACTGACTCCGAGTAGGTACTAGTCGGGAATTTCGGGCATGGCTTAGATTGGCAACTTGGGGAAATTCAAAGCATCCCCTCTATGACGATCTAGTCTACTCTGATCTAGATCTAAACCAACCGTCGATCGATGAAAGAACAGCAAATAATTCCTTTTCTTTTGTTCTTTTTAAGTGCTGAGTCAGATGCGTCGATGGAGAGGCAAATGTGCATGAAGGAAGTGGTTTTGACGACGAGGCTCAAATGTGAGTGTAACTTGCACCAAATTGTGCTGTGATGTGACGAGTGCGTAGAGCACGAAAAAACGAGCGACTTGCCTTTTTGGAGCACCCTCAAATTCTTCCTGGATCAAGAGATACGACTTGATATAGGTGGAGGGGCAAAATGAGTGCAAATGGTGCTCAATGATGATGTGTCACTATGAGTCACATGCAGTGATGATGTGGCACTGTGCTTAGCAAGAGGTGTGCCAGTGAAGCTCTGTGCTGAGGTGGCAGGAGTGTGCACATGCAGTGTGTGCACAGTGTGCCTGGCAAGGGACTGTGCCTGCAGAGGGTCAGTGCTGACTGGGCTGCTGCTGAGGTGGTAGTGCTGAGGTGGCACAGATGATGTCAGTAGGGTGACATGGCAATGTTGACATGGCACTGATGATGTGTATTTGATGATGTGGTAGGTGATGTGGCAGTCAGTGATGATGTGGCAGTTGATGATGATGTGACAGTCGATGATGACGTGGTAGATAGGATGCTGATGTGGCAGATAAGCTGCCATGTGTCAACTTACAACCACTCCTAGGGTGAGTGGTGCCCCTGAGGATAAGGTGAGCAAGGTGTGCCACGTGTCTTGCTAGACTGTGGTTAATTTAGCTAACGCGGGGTTTTTCTTATCCTCAAATCTACCACGTGTTGGCAAGAGATAGATCAGAATCTTTGTGGGATTCTAACAAAATCTTCAATGATTCTGTTTGCATTAGAGCAGCGTTCTTTCGGAGGTCACTTACTCGTGAACTATCTACTTGGAGCTGTTAGAGAGGTTGTGTTGCAGGTGGTTGCAGGCGATGTAGTTGCTAGGCTAGGCATCTGCTGGTTTGCAAGAGCGTTGGCTGTCAGTCGTTGAGGAGCTTGTGGGTTTGGAGAAGTCACGCTCGCTACTGGTTTGGTCATTGGAGAGGCATAGACTTATTGTGTTGGAATACTGAAAGGAAAGAGTAGAGTGGACACAAAATCAGAATACTTGCTTATAGAATGAAGAAGAAAGAGGTCCTTAAGTAGGCACCTCATACAAGGTCACTGACATCACTGATGACCTCAAAGCTCCACAATCATCTCCTCAATCTGCTCCTAGATTCACTCAATCATCCTATGTGGCTTTTCCACCACCTAACTGTGCTTGTGGGCACCTAACTGTGCCTCTAGCACTCACACATAGAAACATAAGGTGTGCCTGAGGCATACACCTTGAGATATCCCAACAAACCCCCCCTCAAGGAAATGCCTCAGGCTATGTCAAGGATACATCTAGTCTCATAGTTTCTCATGCCATCTCATGGTGGTCAAGGATTAATCTATGGCTAGGTTCTCATGCTAGCAAGGGTTCCCGTGGGTGTAAGGTAAACAGAAAGGGATACAAACAGACCTTCCAATGGTTATCTCCCCTGCATGTACATGCACACAATGTCTGCAGGAGGTACCATGGAACAAAACATACACATGGCCTACATCATAAGGTGACCAGAGGTGTTTACAAAACACACAAAACACAATAGTTTATTTTCATTCATTTTGGAGGACTATCCAGGCTGAGTACCTTGACATAAAAGAGAGATCTGGAGCATACATAGAGATGAGTTTAAAATGCATAATCTTCAAAGGATGCCTCATCTTGTGGAGGCTCATTCACTGTAAGTAGATTTGCATTTTCTGTCTTTGCTTTGGCTCTGCAAAACTTCTCACTATGGTTGTTTTTGCCACAGTGCTTGCATGGATTAACTTTGAAGCAGTCCTTTGAAAGGTGATTTGTCTTTCCACAGTGATTGCAAGGAGAATACTTGCCCTTCTGGAATTTCATAACATAAGCAGTGTCATTGCCTTTCCTTAACTCCATATGTCTTTCTTCTTCTTGGAGAGCTGAGATAATGCCTTCAAGGTTTGGATTGGGAAGATTCTTCAAAGTGCTTACAATGTGATCAAAACTTTCAGGCATACTCTTAAGTAGTACTGCCATAGCATCATCAGGGGTGATAGGAGAGTTGATAGAAGCTAACTGAGTCATAAGACTCTGCATATAGTTGACATGAGCAGCTAAAGTAGTATCACTTGCCATCTTTAATTCAAAGAAAGAGATTTTAAGTGATAGTTTAGATATGTGAGAGCTTGCACCAAAAATCAAATCTAGCTTCTGCCATGCTTCCGATGGAGACTCCAAGTCAGATATATGATGTATGTAATCATCACCCAAAGCTAAAGCAATTATACCATATGCTTTTTCTTCTCTTGCTGGATCCCTTGCCGGTCGTGTCAGAGCTGAAGATTCTCCAGCATTTGAGGCCGTAGAAGAAACGGTAGGAGTAGGTTTGACAAGTCCCCATAAGTTCTCCCGCATCAATGCAAATTTTACCTTCATTTGCCATGTATGGAAGCCCTTTCCATTGAACTTCTCAAGATTATATAAAGTAGCCATGAGAGGGTCTAACCCAGATATTGGGCAGTGTCTATCTCTCTTACAAGGCAAAAAGAACTGAAATACTTCCAAAGTATAGGCACTTGATGTAGCAAATAATAGTGACTAGTTTTCAAACAATGATGCTACTTTTGCATGCTTCATAGGAGTGAATGAAATAAACACTTTCCAATCACAACCAAGTCTAGCAAGTCAAAACAAAACTGAAGCAACACTTGTAGTGAAGTTATTAAAAACTTCAAAAGACCAGAAATGCTAGAGTAGCATTTTATGTAGCATCATTTTCAAAAGTATGTCAAAACTGTCAAAACTAGAGAGCTGAACTTGGAGGGCTCATATCACACTCTTCAAAGCAAAAGAAAGGGGGCAATCTGAGGCAAAAGAAAGCTGGTATACCACAGTAGATCCTCTGGGAAGAAGAGGCGAAAATATGCGTCAGGTCGCCTTCACCTTCTTGAACAAAGTCGATTGGTTTTTCTCTGTTTTCTCCTTCAATATGTAGCCATTGCTGCTCAAATTTCAGCACAAGGTAGCTCTAGGTATGGAGAAGCTTGCCCTGGAAGGAATTAGACAAAGACAGAGCAGGCGTAGAGAACTTGCAGCAGAGAACTTCGACGATTTTCGTCCAATGGCGACGAGCAGCGCGCATATTTCGTTAATTCCTTCCAGCCCAAAATTTGCCCCAACAAGAGGGATCTCTAGCAGAAAGGGCGTGGGAAATGGTTGAGGATTGAAGGAGAACAAGCTCAAGCAAATTTTTGGGAGAAGAGGGAGAGATGGTGAAGAAGAAGAGGAAGAAGAAGATGATGATGTGGCATAAATGGGCTCAAGGGGGATCAAATGGCTCTGATACCATGTTGGAATACTGAAAGGAAAGAGTAGAGTGGACACAAAATCAGAATACTTGCTTATAGAATGAAGAAGAAAGAGGTCCTTAAGTAGGCACCTCATACAAGGTCACTGACATCACTGATGACCTCAAAGCTCCACAATCATCTCCTCAATCTGCTCCTAGATTCACTCAATCATCCTATGTGGCTTTTCCACCACCTAACTGTGCTTGTGGGCACCTAACTGTGCCTCTAGCACTCACACATAGAAACATAAGGTGTGCTTGAGGCATACACCTTGAGATATCCCAACAATATGTGCTACTATTGCAAACAAACTCCACATTTCATTAAGTAGTACCATAAAAAGCAAGAGACATTAATCACAAAGATACATCATCCAACCATGAAGCCAACCTTGCCAAGACTAAAAGTATAATGTAGACTATGTGATTTTACTTTTCTTTATGTTTAAACAATCCTAAGTAAGTCCTTAGAAATCTCCTAATCAAAGAACAACCTATGTGGTATGGATGCTAAGTCAAGGTAGAGTGTTAAGAATTATTTGATCATAGCATCCAAATACCACATTAGAGCTATGTATACCTAAGTGAAGTGGGTGTCTAAGGTTTTAATCATGTGATAGACTTGAGTAACATGTGGTTTCTATGTGGCAATTGGTTGTAATCACTCCTTGCATGTGAGACACTTGGAGGTAGAGGGCTTAGTGTAGGATAAGTGGCAATTGGTTATAATCACCTCCTTATGTGCGGGACACTTGGAGGTAGAGAGCTTAGTGTATGACAAGTGGACTCTTCCATTTGCCTATTTATAACCTTATACATGAGTGTGTAAGACATCCTTGTGACTTGTATCCTCCTTGTGAACAATATATATATATATATATATATTTGGTCTTATTGACATCTTTTCTCTCATTCTCCCATATTTTCATCTCTCATTCACATTCCCCTTAAGCTCCCTTTCTAGATGATTAGTGTCTATATGCCCCATGCTAGTAAGAACATTAGAACTAACATCAAAGTCTTACATGATTCTCCCATCTTTTACCTCCACTCTAGTGAGAACATCTCACCCATTATTATTAATATTATCAATTGTTGTTATTGCATGACTTACCCATTGATTGCTTCATTTATTTTCTTTGTGATGCCATCTTGTCAATCTCAGCACAAGACAAGTCTTGTATAAGAGTGAACATGTTTGAGTCACTTGCAACACAATACAATTCTTCTATACTAGTGATCATGTTTGAGTCAATTGCCACACAAGCTCCACACAAGATGAGTCTTCGATACCAATGAGCATGTTCACTCGTCCCAACATAGGCAACCTTTTTTGTGCCAACATCACTTATTATAATGTCCTCAACCTATCATCATATTACTATGGTAGTCTTCAAAACTGCAACAATTTCTTAATTTGTAGCCCTTTTGTGTATTTCTTTTCTTATGATAATACTTTTTGTATCTTCCACCACTTTGAAGGAAACTATCTTAAGAAAATTTAATTTCAAGAAAGCTGACCCCCAATTGATAGCATTATGAACCTATGGATTTGATGTACTATCCATTGCATGAACTTATGGATTTGATCTACTATCCATTGCATTTTGAATGACACATTCACATGTTGACTTAATTACCTCCACCACACAAAGGAGGTTCTGCGCATAGCCCTTGAATCTAGCAACTACTGCTAATACTTCTTTGGGCAAGACAATATCTAAACTTTTTTCCATCAGAATAAGTTTTCTTGATATCTTGAAAGTATATCTTTGGAACAATTTCATCTTGATCCCAAAGAGTTCTATGTTCTTACATATAAAAAATGTCACATTGTAAGGTATCACCCAATGTTTCAAAGTTTCCATTTAAATATTTTAACTGTACTTTAAGACTGATTGCATTGGTGATTATTGAATGGCAATAAGCCAAGGGTGGCAAAGTATGATTAAGATGGACACAATGCAAACACCATTTATTCATGAGTAGAGAGCCTTAAGGTGACATGACATATGATATCAATCTAGAGCATCTTATACCCAATAATCACTTGACTCAGATCCAAGAATCTCTCAAGATCTACCTATGACCAAACCCAATCACACCTAACAATCACACATGGTCATTCACACACACAAGCACACATAGAAGTACACATGTAGTCACACATGAAGCTCCCACGCCTCCCCAAGATCCCCCCTTTAGAGCAAAGGTAGAAGTGGACTCAAACTATACCATATGTCTCTATACACATGTTCCCCAATGCCAACTCAAAGGCTAAATTAGAGCATGAATCAGAGGCTTAACTAGGAACACAAGACTTATGTCTGAGCATGGTCTAGAGGCTCCAAGTCCTAGCATGGGTTCTTGAGAGCTCAGAGGTCTAGGGGATCCTCGAGGGGGTTATTCATTGTATGGAACCCTATCACGTGAGTTCACAACATACTCAGTTGTTAGTTATTCCATTTCTTATAGATTTATGTATACATAAAGAATTAAATCAAGGCCTAAAGGCTAATATTTCATAATAAAAAAGTTTCAAAAGTTCCCAACATGCAACATGGAGATTGGTTAGATTGGTGCAACCTAAAATTTTAAAGGATGGGTCATGGTTTGAAATCCTAACCTTGGATAATTGTAGTCTTTATGTTGTGTGAAATGGGTGCAATTTGCCTTATGTGAATGAACAACTGATGATTCTAGGGTTTTTGCTTCAACTCCCTAGTTGGCAGCTAGTGGCAGTTATTTGCCACTAGTTGCTAGTGTGGAAACTTGCCTTGATGTGTTTGACTAGCAACCACATGCTCTCTCTTGTAATTAATGCTACACAACTGAAAATTCTACCCTTGAATAGGTTGTGATTAAAGTCAGTATTCATAGATCAACTGGTCGTGATGGTTTACTACTTGAAATTTAAAGCATTTTTGGGCCTTTATTAGAGATGATAAGGTTGAAATACCAAAGCTAGATGGACTAGTTTCATGAGTTCATGCAAAAAAAAATTGGGCTAGTCTTACAAAACATAACATAAAATGATCTCCAAGAACAAAAATAGCTTTTTATTGGTCTATGCATGGCATGTTGTGCAATAGCATGGATTTCAAAGCATCAAAGCAATGCAAACAATTTCCACAGGTTGTAAGGGAAATTGATGTTGAAATTGGTAGCTTTCTACATAATAGTAGCGTCTAAAGAGTGGAGAGTAGAGATTTTTTGACATACAAAGACAACTATGCACACAATGTAAACAAACACCTACACTACACACCATTGCAAAGAACTAGTGAAAACAACAAACCTCACATGTAGTTCCATTTTTGTTTAGCACACAAGAATAAATAAAACATTTTTCATATTCAAGATGTAGAAGTCACAAAGAGTGTGTGAGAATTAAAAACAACCAATGAATGCTCAAATAGAAAATTAAAAATTGAAGGGAAGTATGAAATCACCCTGCTAGGGGTAGAAGATCCTCATGAGTGATTAACAGATGGAAAATCCATAATAGAAGATATTGTATCTATCAAACAAAGTTCTCCATCAATCACCCCGCAAAAACCATCACTTACATCTCCCGAATTTGAACCACCAAGTGTCTTTGTCACATTGTCTCCCAACATCCCACACTATCGGTAGGAGACATTGGATTTGGTGCATCCGCTTCTACTTGCTCCATTTCACTAGAAGTATGAATGCCATCTGCCTTGTCTAGAGACTACCATCTGCCTTGTCTAGAGAATCTGGCTCAATTGAAGGGATGTCATTGCTCAAGTTTTTGAGAAAATCAAGCAAATCTCGATCAACAGTAGTGGTATTGAACAATTCACCCACCATTGCCAGACACCCAAAAACAAAAGATGTAAGGACTAGTTCAAGTAACATTTGTATATACTCAATCATGTTGTCAAAAATGAAGAAGGAATAACCAGTCATATCTTATACCATTTTGAGGACCCTCATCAACAACAGCTGGTTTCGGCTCATAGCTTTCTTTTTTAGGTGTTTGTAGTTCTGCAATCATCAAGATAGTTGTGAGATATGGAATGACAAAGTATCACACAAGATACTAGTCAAACACAAATCTGATGTGATGCCAAAAATTGATATTTTTTAATTTTCGTGCAATGGCGACGAGCAGCACACATATTTCGTTAATTCCTTCTAGCCCAAAATTTGCCCCAACAAGAGGGATGTCCAGCAGAAAGGGCGTGGGAAATGGTTGAGGATTGAAGGAGAACAAGCTCAAGCAAATTTTTGGGAGAAGAGGGAGAGATGGTGAAGAAGAAGAGGAAGAAGAAGATGATGATGTGGCAGAAATGGGCTCAAGGGGGATCAAATGGCTCTGATACCATGTTGGAATACTGAAACGAAAGAGTAGAGTGGACACAAAATCAGAATACTTGCTTATAGAATGAAGAAGAAAGAGGTACTTAAGTAGGCACCTCATACAAGGTCACTGACCTCACTGATGACCTCAAAGCTCCGCAATCATCTCCTCAATCTACTCCTAGATTCACTCAATCATCCTATGTGGCTTTTCCACCACCTAACTGTGCTTGTGGGCACCTAACTGTGCCTCTAGCACTCACACATAGAAACATAAGGTGTGCCTGAGGCATACACCTTGAGATATCCCAACATATTGCAGGGCGTTGAGTCGGACGTAGATGGCTCCTTAGCATCTTGTAGAGGCAACTTATGGAGGACCTTTGGAAGTCCCGTTTGGGAGGCCGGTCAGTAGCGCACAGCCAGCCCTCTGGCTGTAGAGAAGCGGGCTGTGTGCGGTGGTTGAGCATAGATCGTTGGGCTACCTTTGCAATCAGGAGACGATGCAGACGAGACACTGATGGAGCTGACTATGGAGCAGAAGGCCTGTCATTGGTGATGTCGTGAGCCGGTAAAGTGTTGTTGCTTCGGGACTACCCATAGCTCTGTTGCAGAAAGGAGCACGGTAGGACGGTCTGTTGTCAGAGGGTCGCCCGTGAAGCTATTGTCGGGGGGTCATCCATGGAGCCATTGATGCTGAGAAGCCGCCTTTGCTGGGGAGCCATCATTTTGCGAGTCGAGAGCGCGGAGTAGAGGCCTTGCAGATAGTCGTTGAGGCGGTTAAGGAGCTAGCTATCCATCTGGCTTTCCAAACTACGAGAACTGCGAGTGCTGCTTGCCTTGTGCTGCTTGCCTTGTAGTAGGCCGTGCTTGGTGTTGTAGCAAGAGTTGGAGGGTTGCTCATGCATTGCTAGCTCTCTCAATGAAGCATGTCTCTCAATATGTCTCCCTCTCACAGCAGAAATCTCTATACCTATTTTTCTCACATACACTTGAAGAAGATCACTCTCTGTCACTTTCAATCAAAGAACTCTCATAGTGGAGTTGAATGGACGGAAATCTTTCCAATGAACAAAAATTCTCTACGGAAGTGAACTCTCACAAGAACACTTGAGAACTCTCAATCTCATAATCTCTCTCACACTCTTGATCTCTACCGCAAGGATCTCAATGCCTCAGCGAAAGGCAAGGGAGCTCTGATACCATGATAAAATATGAAGAGGGGAGAGGAGAAGAGTGGAGATAAGGAGAGAGGGCATAGCTAGAGAGCACACCACAAATGACTAACTGTACACTAGATTTAGTTGAAAAAATAGAATATATACAAACCCTTTTAGGGTTAGGGTTAGGGGATCTAATCCTTTTCTTTATAACACTCTATAAGGCTAGTGCTATGCACATATGATCACGTGATGGTGCTATGCACACATGATCACATGATGTTGAGTGTGAACTCTCAACAAATAGTGGCCAAGATGCATGACTCCTTGGCCAGGATGATTTCATTGCACAAGATTGGTTGGTTTGTTTTGACATTGTGCCTAAGAGAGGTTCCAAGGTTAAGTGCAGGACCGTGAGGCCAGAGTTTTGGGCAAAATTCTATACTTTATTTACAACTGTGTACCAAGAATCTCTTGGGAATTATGGTTTGGAGGTCACGAAATCATTTGCAAGGGGGTTTCTCTTTGAACATCTAAAGGGGTCAGTTGATTGGTCATAGTTGCAAATATGGAACCCCACAAGCTGATGCTGAAGTGACAGAGGTGGGAACCTTTCCACTCTGTGAAGGCACCTAACTCTAATCAAATGAAGGGTATGCCTATTGAGGTAGGGGATACACCCACCTCATCAGATTTCCAAAGGTCGAAGAAGAAAATTTTTGCTGCCCTCCCTCTTCCAGACTTGGATAGTGTGCTGGTCCAAGTTTCCAAAATGCATTCCTCAACACTATTAGAGGCTACCTTGCAAGCGGAGGAGAGTGCTATGACAATTGATGTAATCAAGATGGACCAACTGAAGCACACAATTGAGTGGTTGATTAAGACACTTGACAGTTCTTTGGTAGACACAAAATCTATTGATGCTGTGGCCATGGATCAAGCAAAGTTTGACCTGAAAGACATGACAGTAATGTGTGCAGAAGCCTAGATGGAGTTTGTAGAAAACATGTGGGGGAACAAATGTCCTATTTTGTTTAGTGTTCCACCACCTAAGGTGCCATCTATTGATGTTACACATCTAATTCATGTTATATTCATACAGCGTACATAGATAGCTACAACGTGACTTAACATCCAGTACCTTCCATATGGTGCATAGATAGCTACGACTTAAGGAGTAGTGGCCACCATGGTCGCTACCTCATGGTGGCTACAATGCCATGGTAGGTACTACATAGTGCATAGATAGCTATGAGAGTGAAATAGGTAGCTGCCTCCTATCCACCACATGGTGGATACAAGGCTACAACATAGTGATAGCTACCTCATGGTGGATACATAGCTATGACTTGACGTATGGTACCTTCCACATGGTGCATAGATAGCTACGACTTAAGGAGTAATTGTCGCCATGGTAGCTACCTCTTGGTGGCTACAACACCATGGTAGGTACTACATGGTGGATAGATAGCTACAACACAATGGTAGCTACCTATTGTCCACCACATGGTGGATAGATGGCTACAACACAATGGTAGCTACCTCATGGTGGATACATAGCTATGACTTGACATCTGGTACCTTCCACATGGTGCATAGATAGCTATGACATAAGGAGTAGTGGTCACCATGGTAGCTACCTCATGGTGGCTACAACACCATGGTAGGTGGATAGATAGCTATGACACAATGTTAGCTACTCCATGGAATAGATAGCTACCTACTATCCACCACATGGTGGATCGATGGTTACAACACAGTCATAGCTACCTCATGGTGGATAAATAGCTATGACTTGATGTCTGATACCTTCCACATGGTGCATGGATAGCCACGACTTAAGGAGTAGTGGTCACCATGATAGCTACCTCATGGTGACTACAACACCATGGTAGGTACTACATGGTGGATAGATAGCTATGACACAGTGGTAGCTAATCCATGGAATAGGTAGCTACCTACTATCCACCACATTGTGGATAGATGGCTAGAACAGAGTGGTAGCTAAAATTCCTTTTGTCGGTACCTCTTCATGGTGTTTGATTCTGTATATAGCTGTATTTGCCTATAATGACATTGTTACATTCATACTTTTGATTTGGTTGGCAATTAGATTTGTGTTTGACTGGTATCTTGTGTGATACTTTGTCATTCCATATCTCACAACTATCTTGATGATTGCAGAACTACAAACACCTAAAAAAGAAAGCTATGAGCCAAAACCACCTTTTGACAATATGATTGAGTATATACAGATGTTACTTGAAGTAGTCCTTACATCTTTTACTTTTGGGTGTCTGGCAATGGTGGGTGAATCATTCAATACCACTACTGTTGATCAAGATTTGCTTGATTTTCTCAAAAACTTGAGAAATGACATCCCTTCAATTGAGCCAGATTCTCTGGACAAGGCAGATGGTAGTCTCTAGACAAGGCCGATGGCATTCATACTTCTAGTGAAATGGAGCGAGTAGAAGCGGATGCACCAAATCCAATGTCTCCTATCGATAGTGTGGGGGTGTTGGGAGACAATGTGACAAAGACACTTGGTGGTTCAAATTCGGAAGATATAAGTGATGGGGTCCCTTAGCTTTCGAAGAAGACACCTGCTGGTTCAAAATAAAAAATGGAAGCAAGGGGAGCCCTACACTTGCAGAGACCTTGACCTCTTGCGAAAAACAACGAAACAAAAGTTTGGAAGAGGTGAATTAAGTTACCCTTTTCCTTTCTTTGGTAATGATGGATGCATCTTGTGTCCATTTACTAATTGATTGTTCTTGCAGGAGAAACTACCATGACAATTGAACCTACCACAAAGAATGACACTGGTCAAGATGCAAGGGAAGGTGCTACTACTTCCAAGGCCAAAAAACGCTTGCCTTCCTAGTTGTTTTTATCGGAAGCCAGTGTTCTAAAAAATATATATATATCAAAATACTATGGCTACTTTTGGCTTTGTAATATCCCACCAACAATCATTTTCAATGGAATTTTCTATTCTTCAATGTCTTCTCTTCTAGCCCATTATCCAATAAAGTTGTTTTGTGCATTGTAATGTAGCACTTTGACATATGTTCCTTGTACTCCCTATCCTGTACATCATGAATATGTAACCTTGGTTGTACAAGTAGTTGTAAAATAAGGTCATGTGTCTTGATATAGAGATTTATGTTACAGACTATTGCTGGAAATTGCCATGGGGAGTGAAGGGCATGGCAGCTCCTAGATGCTTGCAAGGACAATGGTTTGACTTGGACTTGCATCATGCAGCCGGAGATGTACTATGTGCCATAAAAGCTGCGGCAGTGGGGTGTGATACACATGGCTCACGAGAGAAAGGCAGGGATGCATATTAGCAAAGCAATGAACAAGAAGGGAGTATTGAGGATTCCTCAGAAGGCACATAGTTTTTTGCACGAGAGTTTTCCTGGAAGTTGCCACGGGGACTGAGGCATGGCAATGGTCCTAGACTCTTACAAGGACCAAGGTTTTAGCTTACACATGTTGCCTGAATGCGGAGATGTACTTAGTGCCATAAAATCTATGGCTATTGGGTGTGATCCACCATGCACATGAGAGGGAGGCATGGCCGCATATCGTCCAAAGAATGAACTTGAAGCAATTATTGTGGATTCCCTAGAAATCTCACCAAAGAGTAAATGAGAAGTAAGTGATCAGGATTCCCCACAAGGCACACTTGCAGTTGTGGAAAGGAGACTTGCTCATATTGCGAATGTCGATGAAATTCAGGAGTAGAGTGTGGCAGCACTTGTTGAACTCTCAAAAAGACTATTCACATTATAGCCCCTAAAGTTCTAGTTCTGGATATGAATGGTTTACTTTTGCTAAGGTACGGACAAATTCGAGGCGTGAAGGAGAAGTTGATTTCACGGAAGGTGCATTAAATACAAGGTTCACGATCTAAAGAAGCAATTCCACAAAAGCCATGCCATCACTTACATCATCCGGCCTGCTATGGAGTAGTTTGTTCATTCTTACTCTAGCGAGTTTATTCTATGCTTATGGTCATCTTGCATGAAAAATAATATTCAATGCACATTAAAAGATTGCTTTGAGAACTTGCGTCCAAGTATTTGGAGCGATATCTTATCACACAGGATAATTGCATGGAGGCATCTTTCACACTCGCACAAGTGTCGAGCTTTCCTCAAAGGGACCACGACAAGCCATTCATCATGAAACGTGTGTAGGACTTGATTGTGAGGCATCATGAGTGGAGAACATACGTGGTGTTACTAGTTGATGACACCAAGTACAAGAACATGATGAATTTATCTTGGTCAATGATTTGTCCGACATCGCTCGACCCAATGGATGATGAGTAGGACCCTTTCCTCCTCACCAATGCTCTATTGTGATGGCTGCTTAAATGGAAAGAAGTAGAAGATCCAAGAGAATATGTACAACAGAATATGCTATGTAATGAAAAGGATATGGAGTCCATGTATGTAACGAAGCATTGGCAAGACTTGGAGTCATGTCACAATGTAACGAAAAAGATTACAATCTGTTGATACATTTTGTAATTAATTTTTGATACACCCTTCTGGGGACTATGTGATCCAAGGCAATGTATTTCACTTATGCATGAATAAATGGTGTTTTTTTAGTATTCTATCAACATGTGGTATTTAATATTCTCTTGAAAAAGTGTGTGTTGCATGGTTATGCACAACTGATTGAAAGATTGAGAATTCTAGAATCTTTGGATTGTTTGTGTACATGCTTTTTTTGGAAGGGGTTTGAGTTAGTCAATCAGTTAATTAGCTAGTAGATACCATCATAAAAGAGAGATGAATTTATGCCAGGTGGTTCCTAGCAGTCGAGTTGTAGGTAGCTACCATCACTTAATGTTTGCCAGGTGGTAGCTACCACCTTAATAGAGAGCATAATGTTTTCTAGGTGGTAACTACCAACATAACAGGTGGTAGCACCACCACAATAATTTTACCCAAGTGGTAGCAAGGCATAAAATAGTTGGTAGCTAGCATCATGAGAGAGATAACCTACTCTGGGGTAAATTAATAGCAACCACATACAATGACATTGCTCACAATATTGACCCTCTTTTTTGACACTAGGGTAGCATGAGGCACATTGACTCCTTGCACCTAAATGTGGATGCCTAGTCATCATAAATGTGTAAACCTATTATGCATTAAGTGCCCCATTTTCACGTCTTGCAAATGAGATCAATGTCATGAAAAGAACCAACCAAAATAGAGAACAAAATGTATTTCATTTAATGGAAGTTAATAAGCAAGTAAGCGATAGCCTACACTTGTTCCTATTTCTAATCTCTGCTAACTTCTTGGATTATGTGATAGCATTGTATTACATGATGCTTGTTCTACATATCAAATGGAATGTTGTTATAAATAGCTTCATACACTTTAGAGGACAATACATATCTTCTCACACATCCTTCCTGCTCATTTGGAAACATGATAGCTCTAACAAGGTGGGACTCGATGAAGACTTCAAGCTCCAACCTTAGAAGCTTGTACTCATGTGGATTTCCTTGAGTTTGCTTGTAGCAAAATCCCCTGATCACAAATGAGCCTCGACCACAAACATTCCCCCATGCATCTTTAAGTGGAATGTTTGTCTTTTCCTTCCCGTGTGTGCATGTTAGAATATATAAATCCACAAGCTCATCATTGTGAACAAGAGGAGCTATAATAGCAAAATTATCACCAACACAAAGTGTATCACTCAAGGCATCATGGTGTCCTTCAAATGTTGGATCATCAGTTTCGTCCTCATCTTCAATGATATTCTCTGAGGGTTGTAGGGTAACATACTCCCAAAAGGGCACGTGTGATGTATTGGAACACCTCCTCCATTTGCCCTATATGCAGGCACTATAAAAACACAAAAATTGCTTGCACCTTAAAGCTGTTCCATTTGTTAAAGAATAGCCCAACACACAATGCAACTCACGCAAATCAGGCACATCTTTACAATCCCAATTCCTGCTTCTGTCCACATCACCTTCCTTGATTTCCCAAAACACTCAGGTAATGGGTCGAGCCTTTGAGGGGTATGTGGCATCAGCCCCTTTGGACAATGTCTCTCTCTTAGAAATAACACCACTTCCTTTGCACATTGGAGCTTTGCACCATTTGGCTTTAGTTGCTCATGAGTGAGATGCCTTTTAAGAGTAGCCCCTGCACCATCATGTTCACCCTTTTGATGTCCTAAACCAAAAAAATTATGTGACATTTTCGTTGCTGTTATGGTGCCATATCGAGCAACAATTGTGAGGTTGCTCCATCTGACCACACCCAATGTTCATTGACCTGAATGCCTTGATCTTTCAACCATTTATAATGGAGCATAAAGCAATGCTGAACAAAAAGAGTGTCATGCATCCTATCATCAGATATATAAAAGTGATAGTATTTGTGGACAATGCCTACAACACGCACATACGTAATTTGGACAAAGATTGTAACTTGGTTGGAGTGCCAATGCATGGATTGGATCTCATTTTGTTCTTCAAAAGTGTAGTTTTCTGCAAAATCCATGACAAATACCACCACTTCTTCGAGGAAGCAAACAAGACACTCCTTGAGTTGCTCTGCCTACCATTTGTAGACAAAGTTATGCTTTATAAACTTGTTTAAGTGGTCCTTAAACATTACAAAAGCTCCCTGCATTGCATCTCTTTGAATGAAAGAACTTTCCTTTTTAAAATTTTCCCATCAACCGTGGTTCCAACTTGGACATCCTCAAATATCTTTATAGAGACTGTACAAGTAGTAAATGATTCCTCCCTTGGGCAACATGCCATTTTTTTGCTCCACATGAAGAGCATTGTGCCATCATGCACTTAAGAGCATGGTAGCTAGCACAGATTGCTTTCGAGAAATGGACAGATTCCCAAAGCATAGTTGTGCTTGCAAAATCTGCTCCATGCACACCAAAAGAGACCTGTCGTCGTAAGTGGTTTACAACATCCTTCAAAAAAGACATCTACACATGTGTGATGCAGCAGCAAGTGTACTGATCCTTAAGCTTACGTACAAAGTAAGGCTTCAACTTCTCAAAGGCCCTTTGGTGAATTTGTACCTCCAGGTGGCTCTGCTTGAAGGTAGGAAAGAACTCGACCTACATTAAACATATTAGTTTGTTATTACTCGTTAAACATATTAGTTTGTTGGTAATTGTTAAATTTATTGGGAAACATTAATAGATAGGGAGTTTCAAGTTTTTATGTGACAACCAAAAGGAAAAAAGGGATACTTCTCTTGTTGTTGTATGTACTGGCCATTGTTCTGCTAGTGGCAAGAAGTTGTTTGTAGATAGGGAAGTACCACTATGCTAGTGCCACCAACAAGCACAAGAGTAGCTACTGTTCTATCATGCAAATTGAATATTTGTAACCTGAATTAAGTGCCATGTATTGAGTGAAAATACGTACTCAATCAATGTAGCTGATGAAAGCATATCCTACATTACATTTTTTAATAAGCATTGAATCTTGAGTGTAGCATGTTCCATCCAAAAATGTTCAATCTGGTCACCTTTGGAGATGTCCAGATAAACCCTTTAGTCACCATACTTCACAGCTGACTTTGTTTCTGATTACCAACTAAATTGTATTCCTAAGTTATGGTTACTCTCGCTCTATGGCAACAAGTGGTGACTTCCACTCAAAAAATTACCTTGCTTAGTGGCATCAAGTGGTAGCTTCCACTCAAATAATTGCCTCTCTTAGAGGAAACAAGTGGTAGCTTCCACTAAAATAATTGCCTTGCTTAGTGGCAGCAAGTGGTAGCTTCAACTCAAATAATTACCTACTACATGGTAGCTACCGCACAATCATTCGGTAGCTACCACATATGGATTTAATGGATTGGTAGCTCTCTTGGCATTGTCTCCAGTGGTAGAAATTGATAGCTACTAGTGGCAATTGGTAGCAAGTGCTAGCAAGGGCTACATTTCTGTTGCTCTAGCTTAGTGGCAGCAAGTGGTAGAAAGTGCTACATTTCTATTGCTCTCACTTAGTGGTAGCAAGTGGTAGCTTCCACTCAAGTAATTGCCTGCTCTTGGTTAATGGTAGCAAATGGTATCTTCCACTCTATCAATTGGCCACCACCCATGGTAATGGCAGCAATGGGTGCCTAATGACATCTATCATGCCAATTAGTGGTGGCTATCATTTGCTACAAGAACAAGAGCACTCATACTTTTTAACATATGTGGTAGCTACTACTCAATTATTTCTTAACCACTTATAGAGATCCTACTTGAGTACTACTGATAGCACTCGGTAGCTAAGTGCCAGTAATGGATGCCTAATGATAGATACCAATTCATTTAGTGGTGTCTATGATTTGCTACAACAATCATATCACTCATAGTTAATAGACATGGTAGTTAGTAGGTAGTTATTACATAACCACCACTTAATTAACTGTAACTTGAGTGCTACTGGCAGCACTTGGTAGCTAATCACATCATTCAGTAACTAGTCATATTAAGTCCTAGCAATTGAAGCAATGGTAGCCACATGTAGCTACCCAAAGTCAGAGCAGTGATTGACTTATAACACAATAGTAATGAATAGATACTTATTCTCAGAAAGTTGCAATAGTGAGGAGAAGTCATTTTTTCTTTTGCAGAGAAATGACGGTATTTGTATTTATAATTCCTCAATGGTCATAACATTCAGTACACATTGCATACAGGGTACTCTTCCAAGAGAACCAAAAAACCAAAATAGTAGAAGCAACCTGAAGTGTAGCAATTTTGAGTCGCATGGTCTAATATCTTCAGATGAGCACAAGCCAAGCCACATCTAGCTTGAGGTTCCTAGCAATCTTGTTGATGGACTCATCATACTCTGATAATTTTCACAGTTTATTGAGCCACCATTCTCTTAAGTTTTGCAATCTTTGTGCCTACAATCAGAAGCTTTTACTATGCACCCAAATTTGTTTGGCATCGAAAGCACAGTGCTACATTAGAAAGAGCCAAATACAAACAACGATTCCAAGAAATTATTGTCACTTGTCGATAAGCTAAACAATCTCTTACCACATTTTTTGCATGCCTACATTTTCAATGTTTTTGGCCAAAATGCCTTCGAAGCTCGTGTCTCTAGCATGGAGTTTCACTACACAAGGAAATAATGGTAAGTTTTACAAAATGAACTAGCTGAATAGAAATGTGCAAACCTCTCATTTTGATGTTGTCCCAAGAGAATGCTACTAATGATGTTGCCGTGGACACCAATTCGTAGTGGAGAGGTCTTGGAGAGGGAACATTGTGTTGAGAGGGAATAGTGTGCGGTGGATGTGTAGAGAGAACAGATAAATCCGAGAGACAAATCACGTCTAAGAGAGAGCTCATGTGTGTGAGAGAGAGATCTAAGCTGTAAATGCAGATGCAGGGAGAGAATCCCCAACTGAGAACAATTTAAACCACGAGGCAGAGAATTCATACCTTGCTGGTAGCTTTCCACGTGGTCAAAGCTATACATAATAGATTCCCTTTTCCAATTGCATGGCTTTCCCTGTACCAAGTAGCAATGCGGTGACCACCACTTTGCTTGTGATGTTCGAGACACAGCTACTCTCAAGTCAACATAATCGTGCATACACCCACATCAATTGCCCAAGCTTTCTTTGGGTCCAATCTTAACTGTTATACCAAGCCCAAAGTTAAGCATGATTGACACATCTATCCATTACATAAACAAGCGGATCACAAACACTCTAGCAACAAATGCAACTCACTTGAACTTGACAATCATGGAAAGTAATACACACAAGCACTACAAGAGCTAGAGAATCAGTTATAAGAGGTTGGAAACACTAAGAATTCCCCTCATGTCTGCATCCACTGATGAAAGAAGGCATGCTTCTCTAGCCCTTTTGCCTCCTCCTCCATGGAGTTCTAAAATTTTGATCTCACAGAAGGACTCAGCAGGAACTTGTTTAAAGATAGTATTAAAAGCCCAAGATGTGATTCCTTTATTCTTGGACCCTTAGTATGGGTTCACTTGCCACACACCATCTAGGTTTTAAAATCTTAGGGAGGTCTATAATAAGTTCACCCTTCTTTTGAAATGTTAGAAATTCTTAGTCATGAAAACCTTTAAATTTCATTTAAATATGTAAGAAAATTGTATCTTCATAAGTTGAGTAGTGATTCCAAATACCAAAATTTTGATTTCTACTTTACAAAATTTTACCATTCTTTAGAAGAGAAAAATGCCTTCTGTAGCCTTCAAAATTTGAGTATTGGGTGAGAAGGCAAATTAAATTAAAAATTTAGGTTTTCTTAGGCTTTTAGCAAGGTTAGGGATACTTAGGTAGGCGATATTATAACAATTATGCAGTATATTCTCAATAGAATTATCAGGTCTTCATTATTCAACGTTGTTATTTATAAATTGAACAACTCCATTATTTACAAAGTTGAATGACACATTGCATATTCAAAAAAATCTTTACATAATTGTTGGTATACTTCATGCAATGCAAGTAATCAAAATAGATCTTGTAATGGGAGAGCTTTGCACTCTTGTACCAATTTTTCCATAGCAATGAAACATGGATGGAATATTACATGTGTGTGCATGCCACTTGCCATCCAATGACATCTTTTCCCATATTTAAAGTATTTTGCAAGAAGTTTTCATTCTAGATCACTTGAAGGGGCAATTTATCATTACTCACTTTGTGATAAAAAAAGAGCAAATCGTTGTAGAATTGAACCTGTGTTCTTAGTTGACTAAGATTTTATATGTTCCATTGGAAGGAATATTCCTTCACATTTGCGGGGTGATTGATGGAGAACTTTTTTTAATGGATACAATATCTTCTATTATGGATTTTCCATCTGTTAATCACTCATGAGGATCTTCTACCCCTAGCAGGGTGATTTCATACTTCCCTTCAATTTTTAATTTTTTATTTGAGCATTCATTGGTTGTTTTTAATTCTCACACACTCTTTGTGACTTCTACATCTTGAATATGAAAAATTTTTTATCTATTCTTGTGTGCTAAACAAAAATGGAACTGCATGTGAGGTTTGTTGTTTTCACTAGTTCTTTGCAATGGTGTGCAGTGTAGGTGTTTGTTTACATCGTGTGCATAGTTGTCTTTGTATGTCAAAAAATCTCTACTCTCCACTCTTTAGATGCTACTATTAATGTAGAAAGCTACCAATTTCAACATCAATTTCCCTTACAACTTGTGGAAATTGTTTGCATTGCTTTGATGCTTTGAAATCCATGCTATTGCACAACATGCCATGCATAGACCAATAAAAAGCTATTTTTGTTCTTGGAGATCATTTTATGTTATGTTTTGTAAGACTAGCCCAATTTTTTTTTTGCATGAACTCATGAAACTAGTCCATCTAGCTTTGGTATTTCAACCTTATCATCTCTAATAAAGGCTCAAAAATGCTTTAAATTTCAAGTAGTAAACCATCACGACCAGTTGATCTATGAATACTCACTTTAATCACTTCAAGGGTAGAATTTTCAGTTGTGCAGCATTAATTACAAGAGAGAGCATGTGGTTGCTAGTCAAACACATCAAGGCAAGTTTCCACACTAGCAACTAGTGGCAAACAATTGCCACTAGCTGCCAACTAGGGAGTTGAAGCAAAAACCCTAGAATTATCAGTTGTTCATTCACATAATGCAAATTGCACCCATTTTACACAACATAAAGACTACAATTATCCAAGGTTAGGATTTGAAACCATGACCCATACTTTAAAATCTCCATGTTGCATGTTGGGAACTTTTGAAACTTTTTTATTATGAAATATTAGCCTTTAGGCCTTGATTTAATTCCTTATGTATACATAAATCTATAAGAAATGGAATAACTAACAACTGAGTCTGTTGTGAACTCATGTGGTAGGGTTCTATATAATGAACAACCCCCTCGAGGATCCCCTAGACCTAAGCTCTCAAGCACCCATGCTAGGACTTGGAGCCTCTAGACCATGCTCAGACATAAGTCTTGTGTTCCTAGTTAAGCCTCTGATTCATGCTCTAATTTAGCCTTTGAGTTGGCATTGGGGAACATGTGTATAGAGACATATGGTATAGTTTGAGTCCACTTCCACCTTTGCTCTAAAGGGGGGATCTTCAAGATGTGTGGGAGCTTCATGTGTGACTACATGTGTACTTCTATGTGTGCTTGTGTGTGTGAATGACCATGTGTGATCATTAGGTGTGATTGGGTTTGGTCATAGGTAGATCTTAAGAGATTCTTGGATCTGAGTCAAGTGATTATAGGGTATAAGATACTCTAGATTGATATCATATGTCATGTCACCAGATCTTTGTACTCAAGCCTACTTAAGGCTCTCTACTCATGAATAAATGGTGTTTGCATTGTGTCCATCTTAATCATACTTTGCCACCCTTGGCTTATTGCCATTCAATAATCACCAATGCAATCAGTCTTGAAGTATACTTAAAATATTTAAATGGAAACTTTGAAACATTGGGTGATACCTTACAATGTGACATTTTTTATATGCAAGAACATAGAACTCTTTGGGATCAAGATGAAATTGTTCCAAAGATATACTTTCAAGATATCAAGAAAACTTATTCTGATGGAAAAAAGTTTAGATATTGTCTTGCCCAAAGAAGTATTAGTAGCAGTTGCTAGATTCAAGGGCTATGCGCAGAACCTTCTTTGTATGGTGGAGGTAATTAAGTTGACATGTGAATGTGTCATTCAAAATGCAATAGATAGTATATCAAATCCATAAGTTCATGCAATGGATAGTACATCAAATCCATAGGTTCATAATGCTATCAATTGGGGGTCAGCTTTCTTGAAATTAAATGTTCCTAAGATAGCTTCCTTCAAAGTGGTGGAAGATACAAAAAGTATTATCATACGAAAAGAAATACACAAAAGGGCTCCAAATTAAGAAATTGTTGCAGTTTGGAAGACTACCATAGTAATATGATGATAGGTTGAGGACATTATAATAAGTGATGTTCACACAAAAAAGGTTGCCTATGTTGGGACAAGTGAACATGCTCATTGGTATCGAAGACTCATCTTGTGTGGAGCTTGTGTGGCAATTGACTCAAGCATGATCACTGGTATAGAAGAATTATATTGTGTTGCAAGTGACTCAAACATGTTCACTCTTATATAAGACGGGGGAAATCTTTTGGTGAGCTTTTTAATGTGAGCTTTTTTACCATTTCCTTTGTTTTTGCGAGCTTTTTTTAGAAATCCATACATGTTTTTGTTATAAGAAAGATGGGGAGGTTAGAAAGAGGGGGAGAGAATATAGGATATGTTCATTTTCATAGCATGTGGGAGGGGTGGAAAAGTGTATACTATGCACAAGGGGGGGGAGGATATGAGTGGCAGTAGGAGGCAAAAAATTATGGAAGATATGTCCATATTCAAAGTAGAAGGGAGGAACTATGGGAGATATGTACATTTTAAAAGTGTATAATTTGAAACTTTTGACCTCATATTTGGATTCCTCGTCGAATTCCGGTCATTTTGAGTACCAACATGACCATATTCTGATAAAAATTGGAAAAATGGTGTTTTTGTCATTTTGGCCTGTTTGGGGCCTGTTTTGAGTCTGCACTTGTTTGGGGCCTGTTTTGAGTCTGCGCTAGCGCAGACTCAAAACAGGCCCCAAACAGGCCAAAATGACAAAAACACCATTTTTTCAATTTTTATCAGAATATGGTCATGTTGGTACTCAAAATGACCGGAATTCGACGAGGAATCCAAATAGAGGTCAAATCTATCAAATTATACACTTTGAAAATAAACAAATTTCCCACATGCTCTCCCTTCCCCTTTACATTTAGTACATGAACATAACTTTCACATTCCTCATCCTCTCTCTCCTCCTTGCACTCCTCTTTGCATACCTTATAAGTTCCCCCTCTACGTTCTCCACTATGATAATGAATATATGTTCCAACTCCCCTCCCCTCCCTTCTCCATGCCACCTTACCCATGTGCCCGTGCCTCCCCCTTTCCTTTATCTCCCCTCCCCCCCCTCTCTCCTCTTAACTGCAACCACAACCCAAACTTTCAACCCACCCCACTCCATGACCCCCCCCCCTCTCTCTCTCTCAGGTGAATGAAAAGCTCGCAATATTCATGAAAATTGAAAAAAAGCTCATGACAAAAAGCTCACCAAAAAATCACACCAAGACAAGACTTGTCTTGTGCTGAGATTGACAAGATGGCACCACAAAAGAAAATAAATGAAGCGATTAATGGGTAAGTCATGCAATAACAACAATTGATAATATTAATAATAATGGGTGAGATGTTCTCACTAGAGTGGGGGTAAAAGATTGGAGAATCATGTAAGACTTTGATGTTAGTTCTAATGTTCTTACTAGCATGGGGCATATAGACACTAAACGTCTAGAAAGGGAGCGTAAGGGGAATGTGAATGAGAGATGAAAATATGGGAGAATGAGAGAAAAGATGTCAATAAGACCATATATATATATATATATATATATATATATATAGTTCACAAGGAGGATACAAGTCACAAGGATGTCTTACACACTCATGTATAAGGTTATAAATAGGAAAATGGAAGAGTCCACTTGTCATACACTAAGCTCTCTACTTCCAAGTGTCCCGCACATAAGGAGGTGATTATAACCAATTGCCACTTATCCTACACTAAGCCCTCTACCTCCAAGTGTCTCACATGCAAGGAGTGATTACAACCAATTGCCACATAGAAACCACATGTTACTTAGGTCTATCACATGATTAAAACCTTAGACACCCACTCCACCTAGGTCTACATAGCTCTAATGTGGTATTTGGATGCTATGATCAAATAATTCTTAACACTCTGCCTTGACTTAGAATCCATACCATATAGGTTGTTCTTTGATCAGGAGATTTCTAAGGACTCACTTAGGATTGTTTAAACATAAAGAAAAGTAAAATCACATAGTTTACATTATACTTTTAGCCTTGGCAAGGTTGGATTCATGGTTGGATGATGTATCTTTGTGATTAATGTCTCGTTGCTTTTTATGGTACTACTTAATGAAATGTGGAATTTGTTCGCAATAGTAGCACATATGAGGATTCTTCACAAAGGGTGCATGCTCACCTTGATGCTTACTTTCTTCATCTTCCAAAGAGCTTGCATATTTCTATTTTTCTTTCCATTCTTCTTACTTGAAGGTCTCCTCCAAATAAGAGCGATAGCATCACTGTGTTAAAGTAGATTGATTTGAAAGTGAAAATACACTTGGCTCATAAGAATTAGGCATGCTTGCAAGAAGACTAAACACAACTTTGTTGTCACTTATAGTCACCTAGCACCAACAAGTCGATCCACCAAGGCACATATACTTTTGAATATGTTTAGCTATTTTCACACCGCAAACCACATAGATTTCAAATATGTTTAGCCACTTTCACACCTTTATTCATCTTGCGGCAATATAGGTTCTTCCTAAGAAAAGATCATGAGACAGCATCTACTTAACCAAAAACACTCAAAGTTTTTCAAAAGCTTCATGTGAAGAATGTTAGAGTTAGCTCAAATGTCCACCTCTCATGTAACCCACCAATATTCTGTGTACCCAATGTTGTAAGGCCCCCATATGAGGAGAAGCCATGATGGGTATCGGATATTGGGAGGGATCCCCAGTTTAGACACTGGAAGGGGTCTTAGAGTAGACCAGATGGTTATGAGACGGCTTAGGAGCCAAGAGTAGATACCCGTTCTGCAAAAAGGGGGGGTTCGGGGGGGCGATAGCCCCCCCGATAGCAGGGGGTCCGAGGGACGCAGGCCCCCGGTGGGGGTCTGGGGGCAAAGCCCCCCAGCGGCAGGGTTCAGGGGCTGCCGGTAGCCCCAGGCCCGACGGTATGACCTATGCGCGATCCTTCATCTGCCCGCCGGCATGTTTTCTGAAGGGTCGGCTGGTCTTCCAGGCCGACTGTCTATTAGGCCGACTGCCTATTACAAGGCCGACCGTCAACCACTTACACTATATAAGTGGCCACCCCCTATCATCATATCACCAGTTCTTCACGCTCATAGTCCTCCGTCCAGCATCTGTCTAGATCACCATCGAAGCTCTGTCTGTAGAGCGCACGGGTGGACAGCCAACCATCAGTTGTATCAGCAGTTTGGTATATCAAAATTTTTGTATTCTCTCCAGCTTTCCATCGTGTACTTGCGTTTTGTTGTTATCTTCCGCTGCGTACTATTTTCTTACAAAGAACTTGTCAAAGCTACTTGATCTATTTGGGAATCTGCCAATCTAGAGATAACAAAGTCGAGTGCCTTCACATACATCATCATACAAGTCACCGAGTCTTTAGGGCAATGAGCATATGACTTCTTGTCACCTCTAGATACTATCGCACATATGTCCACATGATTAAGCCCATCTTTATCTTCATAGACCAAGTATGGTACTTAATTCTGTCAAATCAATCCTTCTTGTCAAAGTATTGTCCTTTGAGAGACATGAACCTTGACCCACTCATCACCAAGATGATGATTGTAATCAATTGCACAAGGATCTTCACTTAGGAGAGTGATATTTTTTATGATATTGAGAAAATACAAGGAACTTAGAGGTCTTCCACCAAGAAGGTCTCACAAAGAAATATTCTTCACAAAACTTTTGGATGACTTTAAAAACATGAACAAAAGATCCAATTAGCTATATAGATGACTATGCAATTGAGCCTTGGAAGGGGACTTAAGAGGGGCAAAAATTCAATTGTTGCATGTAGAGAAAACAAGCCTCCTCTTCACGATCTATTGCACTATGCCTATTCTTGGCTCTTCTCCTTTGTCGAACACAAATCTTGTTCTCACAACTTTGTTTCAGCTCATGCTCTAAAGTTGCCCGACCATCTCTCGCAATTGCTAGTTGAATTTATGTAGTTACAGCAGACAGTTGGACATTTTATCTATATGATTGTTTTGCTCCCAAGCCCTTGTTTCTTGTCATATAGCTACTTCAATAGCCCCTTGATGATGTCTACAAGCTACTACATAGTCCTCCATGGTCACTTCAGTCGTAGGTGTTTATCTATAGAAGCTTAGTCCTCCATGGTCACTTCAGTCGTAGGTGTTTATGTATAGAAGCTTTATGATATTAACTCTTTGTCCATCGTTAATTTGATTCAGTAGATTGCGAGATATCTAGGTAGCTCTATTTGAATAGGTGGTTGTAACTTCACCTCTTCTCAACCATTTGTTAACCATTTGTTTAGTAGTGCATGTCACTCATTTCTATTGCAAGTCATTGCACTACTGCTATTTGGTTATTGCAAATGATTTCTAGGCTATGTTCGTTGTCTTACAATCATCATTTCTTCTTGCCTTTTTTGTGTTGTTATTGATGGTTTCCTTTCTTTAAGGCCTTTTTTCTATCTGTATGGCTATTCATAGTTGTCTATTTTGGTGCACCTTTGCAAGGTCATCCATCATAGGACTTCTACTATCCTTGTTTCTTTGACCTAGTTGTGTCTCAACACTATTCCCTACAACATTTTGGGAGCTTATTCTAAGTTGCTACAAAGATTCTGGATGTAGCTGGTCATGGCAGTGGTTTTTAGTCATGGCAACTTCTAGTTTGGAATGTCTACTTGCTTCTTGATAGCCTGAGCTTCTTATTGAAGTTTTTTTACAGCCTCCTCTGCTCAGGTCTATAGAGTTCCTTTGTTGTCACTAGAGGACTTGTTATCATATATCCTTTGGAGTTGCTTCTCAACTACCTTCCTCATACCCAATATCTCCTTCTAACAACCATGCTTCTCTTTGTCTAAGATCAGTCCTATATCTCTCTCTCTCACTCCCTTATTCAAAAAATATATTTTCCATGGAAGAAAAGCTAAATAAATATGCATGAAATAGATAGATAGGAGGACACCTCTCTCTCCCTAAGGAGAAGAAATTCTCATAAGAATCTCACAACTGTAAGTGATTGGAAAATCCTTCAAAGGAATGGATACCAATTTGCACACCACTAGAATGAAAAAATGTCTCAATCTCTCTCAAGTCTCACATAGAGATCTTATCCCTCAATCTAGGAAAATAAGTTCTGATACCATGTGAAACACCTAGAAAAAGAGCTTAAGGGGGTGTGAATGAGAAATGAAAATATGATAGACAAGATGTCATAAAGAAAATAGTTTCATTGTCTACAAAGGGAATACAAGTCACAAAGATATCTCATAGACTTGTGTAAAAAGCCTTAAATAGGAAAATGGAAGAATTATGTTGTCTTACACTAAGCCCTCTACCTTCAAGTGTCTCACATTCAAGGAGGTGATTAAAACCAATTGCCACATAGCACCCACATGTGTCTCAAGCCTAGCACATGACTAGAGCCCTAGAAACCCACTCCATTTAGGTACACATAGCTCCAATGTAGTATTAGATGCCATGATTAACTAAATCGCAATAGCCTATGAACATAAATATTGATTATGAAGGAGAAACAACTCAACCACACAATTGAAGATGTAAATTGGCAACGTATTGATTGCAATGTACTTGTCTACGAGGTTTCCATTTTCAAGATATTATAAAACATCAATTAGATGAAGATTCAAGGGAAATGTGCTCAATGGATAATGGTCTACAATTGGAAAACACAAGACGCTATTCTCAAAAGGAAAGTATGCGAGGGTCAAGTGGCGATGAATCAATGGCACCAATTTGAGAACCCCATAGACATGTAATATTATTTGAGGAGAGTATGGAAACAGGACTCTTATGTGAC
The DNA here is from genome assembly GCF_047967505.1 of Dipteris shenzhenensis. Taxonomy (NCBI): domain Eukaryota; kingdom Viridiplantae; phylum Streptophyta; class Polypodiopsida; order Gleicheniales; family Dipteridaceae; genus Dipteris; species Dipteris shenzhenensis. Next base: position 34,315,435 of record NC_141609.1, on the reverse strand, counting down.
TTTGTTGTAAGAAAATATGCATTAGAATAGTTGGAAAATATGATTGTAAGGCCATGAGCCTAGGTATTTAGAGTAAGACAAGGCCTAATTGACATAACCATCTTCTTCAATAGTTATATTGCTTCCTTCAACAAGGTCATGAGGACTTGAAGACAAGACATTGTAGCCTCAATTGAAACCCATGCTTAATGGGATAGCCATTTGCAATCATGGATATCAATTCTTAGCTGGACTATCACATGATCCATGGTGTATATTGGAGCATTTGGACAAAGGAAAGACAAAGTGGTTCAAAAAATTCATGGAAATGCCTACAGGATTAGACGCCATGGAAGCACTAGAAATGCAACTACCACCATCATCTTCCTTCAGAAATGAGAAAGAAGTTATATACTAGAAATGATTAATAAAGCCTTACAAATAGATAAGAAAGAATGATTTCAAGGTCAACATATTTGCCATGCACATATTAAATATCATTAGGGTGGACTTGACCCATTTTTAAAAAAAATGCAATATCAAATTTTGATGTCTCTAAACAAGATTCATAAGCATTGTGTATTCACACATCTTGTTTTTAACAAATGGTATATCTTTATACCACCTATATGTTGAATTTAACAAACTCTTTCTATATGTGATCATGTCTTCACAAATTTACCTATAATGTATTGATGAGTAGAGGTCACCAGTTACAACTTTGGTGAAATTTTAGCTTCATTAGGCCATATTTTTGTGGATTTCACCCATGTATTGTTGCCAAATTTCCCAATTGTGGAGTTCACCAAGTGATATTGAGTGGAGGTGACCATTTTAAAAAAAGCATCCAACCAAAGCAAGAAATCCCAAACAAACCGAGAAAGTTTGAACAAAGTGGGAATTTGTCATTCGTGTTTTATTTTTGGTTAAAAGGGAGGACAATAGAGAGTTTGAAGGCTTCACTACATGGAAACTCTATATATTGTGTGTGTTCAAGGGGTATTGTTAAACCCCTTATCCATAAACCTTTACCCCTAAAAATAGCCTCATTTCTATACAAGTTTATGGATTTATTTCAAAAACCCATTGAAAAGATCCTTATATATGTGAAATTCTATAAAATTTGGAGATTCTTTCCAGTTTAAAAACTCGGGGGTCCATTTAAAAATGTGATTATCATGTGAGTTCAAAAGAAGGTATAACTAAATTCACTTTTTGGATGTGATTTATAGAAATATGATTACATAAGGGGGTTTTTAATGTATGTTGAAAAAAATTTATAAGTTTGTGTAGTAAAGGGGCCATTTTTAAAACTAAAATTTAATTATTAAATTCACTTTTTAAATGTAAATTTATAGAACAATGATTATAAAATGAGGTTTTAAATAGATGTTCAAAGGGGGAAATTTTTAAAAAATAAAAGTCACAAATAAGGTATGTCTAATATACCCCTTGAATGCATGTGATAATCTAGTTTTCTATAGTGAACTCCTCATGTTAAAAGAACCCCTTCTCTTGGACACATGTGCTATGTTCACATATAACTAAGTGAACTGAGAGAGAGAGAGAGAGAGAGAGAGAGAGAGAGAGAGAGAGAGAGAGAGAGAGAGGAGGAGGAGGAGGAGGAGGAGGAGGAGATAAGTGATCAGGTGGGATATGAGAGGGATGAATGGTATGGGGGAGAGGAGTGAAAAGAGAGGATATATGTAAAATGAGAAAAATGGAGAGGAGAGGAGAGAGGGGAAAAGAGAGGACTAGAAACTTTTCATGCTAGATTTTTAATATGAAATTTCTTGAAACAAAGAGGTTTGACTAGAAACAAGCATACAAGGTATTGACTTTTACCTCCAGGATCCAAGAACTCCTGGCGTAGAACGCTATAGCTAGCCCAAAAAAAGTTAAATTGCATTGTCAATAGTTACCATGGTAGGAGGCAAGGTGTGCTATGCAAGAGAAGTGTAACCTGTAGTGCCATCGTAGTGCCATCTCCCTTTCCAAGCAGGATGGAAATTTTGGGGCCATTGCTTAGGTTGATGGCACCTTGACCCACGGATGCTATGATATATGCACATGATACAGTGCCATATCTATGAAATGATACGTGGGTGTATGCATGATTAGGTGATACACTAGCTACCACTTTTTGTGGGGGTTACAAGGATGGCTTGCTACCACACTTAGTAATTGGTAGTTCGTCTTAATTTGAACATGATACTCTTATTTGAAAACTACTCTAGGATTCAATGTTGGTTGCCAGTTTTAGTTAGAAACCCTATTGAACATCCTATTGTGGGGGCTGGCAAAAGCTGCACACAACCAAGGTGGAATGAAGACACGCGGGAAGGAGGTTTTATCCCCCATCCACTCTACCTCTCCAGAGAAAGCAGAGAGAAGAAAACGGAAGGTAGCAACTCCCTCTTCATCTTCAGCTTTACCGTCACCTTGTCTTCCATAGGAAAAAAGGAAAGGAACACCATCAAGGTTGCCCAAGGTTGATAGTCCAGCATCACCTTCTCCTTTGCACAACAAAAATAAAGAAACACCATTGAGAGTGCCCGAGGTTGACAGTCCAACGACTCTGGTGAGGTTTCAAATTTAGGTTGCAAGTTTGCCGATTTTCTTTGTGAATGATAGCATCTTTCTTTCATAGAAAATGCATGCACCTTCTCACAGCATGCCTTCTTCTCCCACAGTGTGTTTGAGCAGATGAATCAGTGGCATCCTTCGTACGTGGAATTTGAGAGGAAAAAAGTATTGTGAATGACTAAAACCAAAGCGCATGAGGTATACAACCTCTGCGACAACAGCCAAGATGCATGACTCCTTGGCGAGGATGATTTCAATGTGCAAGATTGGTTGGTTTGTTTTGACGTTGTGCCTAAGAGAGGTTCCAAGTCTAAGTGCAGAACCGTGAGGCCAGAGTTTTGGGCAAAACTTTATACTTTATTTGTGTCTATGTACCAAGAACCTCCTGGGAATTATGGTTTGGAGGTCACAAAATTATTTGCAAGGGTGTTTCTCTTTGAACATCTAAAGGGGCTAGTTGATTGGGCATGTTTCTCTGAGAGCGTAATGCAAATATGGAACCCGACAAGCTAATGCTGAAGCGACAGAGGTGGGAAGCTTTCCAGTCTATGGAGGCATCTCCTAACTCTCATCAAATGAAGGGTATGCCTATTGAGGTAGGGGATACACCCACCTCGTCATATTTCCAAAGGTTGAAGAAGAAAATTTTTGCTGCCCTCCCTCTTGCAGACTTGGAGAGTGTGCTGGTCCAAGTTTCCAAAATTCATTCCTCAACACTATTAGAACAAAATGAGGCAGTGAAGGCACTTTAGGCACTTCAGGCACACAAGGCGATGAAGGCACTTCAAGCACACAAGCCGGATATGCATCGTGAGGAGGGTGCGAGAGCACTGGTGGATACTTTTATGGCAAAACTGGAGACTACTAAGGTTTCCTTGCAAGTAGAGGAGAGTGCTATGACAATTGACGTAATCAAGATGGACCAACTGACACAATTGGGTGGTTGCTATTCACCATTGAGACACTTGATGGTTCTTTTGGTAGACACAAAATTCGTTGATGCTGTGAGGGCTTAAGTAGAGTTTAACTTGAAAGGCATGAAACTAATGTGTGCAGAAGCCCAGATGCAGTTTGTAAAAAACATGCGGGGGAACAAAAGTCCTATTTTGTTGAGTATTCTAGCACCTAAGGTGCCATCTATTGATGCTTACACATCTGATCCATGTCATATTGAAACATCTTGTGGGTTGTTGATGTATGATGCTGAAGCATTAGGCATGTTCTTGCCTCCATGCAAGCATGCACACCACATGTATTGTTTTGCACACCTTGCTCCCAGCTCGGACCAAACAATGCAAGTAGATAATTACACCAAAGATATGCTAATTGGTGCTCTTCGATAGTTGTGATGCATTGTACAAAAGAGTTCATTAGGGTATGTTCACAAGTCATCCAACTTGAATTTGTGTTTTGTATCTTGCATGCTCTAATTATGTATGTGATACCTATCTACCTATGAGGTGCAAGGTGCATGCCCGTGAAGTTATAGCTATCTAATTATCTGGCATGTGCTACCTTATAGGCCTGTCCATTGTATAGTAGCTGCCAAGAATTGGAGGATCCTACCCACCAAATGATACCTACCAGGCCATACCACAAATTTTGAATTCCACATACTAGGTGGCAGGTACTTAGCAATCTGCTACTAGTAGTTGCCAAACAAGATTTGGTAGCTACAACATAGCTACCGCTAGTACATAGATAGCTACAACGTGACTTAATGTCTGGTACCTTCCACGTGGTGCATAGATAGCTACGACTTAAGGAGTAGTGGCCACCATGGTAGCTACCTCATGGTGGCTACAACACCATGGTAGTGCATAGATAGCTATGACAATGGGATACCTACTACATGGAATAGGTAGCTACCTGCTACTATCCACCACATGGTTCATGGTGGATACATAGCTATGACTTGACGTCTGGTACCTTCCACATGGTGCATAGATAGCTACAACTTAAGGAGTAGTGGTCGCCATGGTAGCTACCTCATGGTGGCTACAACACCATGGTAGGTACTACATGGTGGATAGACAGCTATAACATAGTGGTAGATACCTATTGTCCACCACATGGTGGAAAGATGGCTACAACACAGTGGTAGCTACCATACATAGCTATGACTTGGTCTGGTACCTTCCACTTGGTGCATAGATAGCTACAACTTAAGGAGTAGTAGTCCCAATGGTAGCTACCTCATGGTGGCTACAACACCATGGTAGGTACTACATGGTGGATAGATAGCTATGACACAGTGGTAGCTACTCCATGGAATAGGTAGCTACCTACTATCGACCACATGGTGGATAGATGGCTACAACACAGTGGTAGCTATGGAGACATAGCAATGACTTGACGTATGGTACCTTCCACATGGTGCATAAATAGCTACGGGAGTAGTGGTCACCTCATGGTGGCTACAACACCATGGTAGGTACTACATGGTGGATAGATAGCTATGACAAAATGGTAGCTACTCCATGGAATAGGTAGCTACCTACTATCCACCACCTGGTGGATAGATAGCTACAACACAGTGGTAGCTCAAATTCCTTTTGTCGATACCTCTTCATGGTGTTGGATTTTGTATATAGCTATACTTGCCTATAATGATAGTGTTACATTCATACTTTTGATTTTGTGGGCAAGTAGTTTGTGTGTGACTATTGCTGGTACCTTGTGTGATACTTTGTCATTCCATATCTCACAACTATCTTCATGATTGTAGAACTGTAGACACCTAAAAAAGAAAGCTATGAGCCAACACCAGTTGTTGTTAATGAAGGCCCTCAAAATGGTATAAGACATGACTGGTTATTCCTTCTTCTTTTTTGACAACATGATTGAGTATATACAGATGTTACTTGAAGTAGTCCTTACATCTTTTGTTTTTGGGTGTCTAGAAGTGGGTGAACCGGTCAATACCGCTACTGTTGATCGAGATTTGCTTGATTTTCTCAAAAATTTGAGAAGTGACATCCCTTCAATTGAGTTGGATTCTCTGGACAAGGCAGATCGCAATCATTCTTTAGTGAAATGGAGCGAGCAGAAGCGGATGCACCAAATCCAATCTCTCCTATCGACAACGTGGGGGTCTTGGGAGATAATGTGACAAAGACACTTGGTGGTTCAAATTTAGGATATATAAGTGAGAGGTCCCTCAGCTTTTGGAGAAGAAACCTATTGGTGCAAAATCAGGAAATGGAAGCGAGGGGAGCCCTACACTTGCAAAGACCTTGACCTCTTGTGAAAAACAACGAAACAAAATTTTGGAAGAGGTGAATTAAGTTGGCCTTTTCCTTTCTTTGGTAATATTGGACGTGTCTTGTGTCCATTTACTAAGTGATTGTTCTTGCAGGAGAAACTACCATGACAATTGAACCTACCACGAAGAATGACACTGGTCAAGATGCAAGGGAAGGTGATGCTACTTCCACGACCAAAAAATGCTTGCCTTCCTAGTTGTTTCTATCGGAAGGTAGGGTTGTAAAAAAAATAAATTATCAAAATACTATGGCTTCTCTTGGCTTTGTAATATCCCACCAACAATCATTTTCAATGGAATTCTATGTTCTTCAATGTCTTCTCTTCTAGCCCATTATCCAATAAAGTTATCTTGTGCATTGTAATGTAGCACTTTGACACATGTTTCTCGGACTCCCTATTCTGTACATCATGAATACGTAACCTTGATTGTACAAGTAGTTGTAAAATAATGTCATGTGTCCTGATATAGAGATTTATGTTACATACTATTGCTGGAAATTACCATGGGGAGTGAAGCGTGGTAGTGCTCTTGGACGCTTGCAAGGACAATGGTTTTGACTTGGACTTGCATCATGCAGTCGGAGATTACTATGTGCCATAAAAGATGCGGCAGTGGGGTGTGATACACATGGCTCATGAGAGAAAGGCAGGGATGCATATCAGCAAAGCAATGAACAAGAGGGGAGTATTGAGGATTCCTCAGAAGGCACAAAGTTTTTTGTGCCAGTCTTTTCTTGGAAGTTGCCACAGGGACTGAGAGGCATGGCAATGGTCCTAGACTCTTGCAAGGATTAAGGTTTTAGCTTACACATGCTGCGTGAATGCGGAGATGTACTTAGTGCCATAAATTAAATTTCACCAAAGAGTAAATGAGAAGCAAGTGATCAGGATTCCCCACAAGGCTCACTTGCAATTGTGGAAAGGAGACTTGCTCATATCACAAATGTCGATGAAATTTAGGAGTAGAGTGTGGCACCACTTGCTGAACTCTCAAAAAGACTATTCACATTGTAGCCCCTAAAGTTCTAGTTCTGGATATGAATGGTTTACTTTTGCTAAGGTATGGACAAATTCGGGGCATGAAGGAGAATGTTGATTTCATGGCAGCTGCATTAATACAAGGTTCATGATGTAAAGAAGCAATTCTACACAAGCCATGCCATCACTTATAGCATCCGGCCTGATGTGGAGCAGTTTGTTCGTTCTTACTCTAGCGAGTTTATTCTATGCTTATGGTCATACTCAACGCACACTAAAAGATTGCTTTGAGAACTTGCATCCAAGTATTTGGTGCGGTATGGGGACGAGCATTTTCCGAGCAAAATCTTTCGAGCGTCCGAGCGAAGGAAAAAAAAAGCTTCCAACTATGCAAAAATATGACAAAAATGGATCAGAAGAAAACATAGTTTCACTTAGAAATATGAAAAGTATTATAGGAATGCCTATTTTATACACGAATATTTATGTGAATCTTTGGGAATGGTGAGAACATAATGGGATGGCTTTTGAAGAAACCCACATGTAGAGTAGACTTCTCTATGAAAATTCCCTTATGATCCTTCTTACAACTTTTTACTTAATAGGGGGTGACATTGAAAAACCTCTCTCACCCTATCTTCATGAAAGGGTTTCTCCAAAGAAAACTCATTGAAGCAAGCCATCAAGGTAGTTTCGCTAGCGAAACCCCTTTGAACAAGGTCTTTTAAGGTAGTTTCGCTGGCGAAACTACCTTGGACAGCACTTTTAAAAGTGACATAACTTTCACATCCAATGTCCAAATATAGTGATTCAGCCACTCAAATTGATCAAAAAACCCCATTTGAGCACATCTATGGGGTTATATTTTGCAAAACCTTGCATATATAGTATTAAATATTACATGTATTTTATGAGAGTGACATATAAGCCCAAGTTAATACTTATTTACAGTAATTTAAACTTTTGTAAAAACATGTCCATAAATATATTGTTATTAATACTATAAAAACACTTGAAAGATATTGCCATATGATATAAATGTGTTTAATAAGTAATTATTTATGTATAATATTATTATGTTGAGAGTGATTATGAGGGACGTTTCTTAAATGAATTATTTTTCAATACCTTTTTAAGGTAATAACAAGGGTACAAAGGGATGTCTATGAATAAGAAGATTTATGTTATGTAAAAATGAATGAGTGACTAGTTTGTATATTTTTATGATAAAGGGATCTAGTTCTAATGAAAATAAAAGTGTAAAAACCATGTTTCCTAAAGAAATACTATTTTTAAAATCTCATGAAAAACACGCTCGTATAAACTTGCTCGTAGGTTTTTGCTCGTAAAATTGACGCATCCGTGCGGTATCCTGTCACACAAGATAATTGCATGGAGGCATCTTTCACACTCACGCAAGTGCCGGGCTTGGATCAAAAGGACCACAATAAGCCAGTCATCATGAAACATGTGAAGGACTCGATTGTGAGGCATCTTGAGTGGAGAACATATGAGGTGTTTCTAGTTGATGACACCAAGTACAAGAACATGTTGAATTCATCTTGGTCAATGATTTGTCCGACATCGCTTGACCCAACAGATGATGAGTAGGACCCTTTCTTCCTCACCAATGCTCTATTGTGATGGCTACTTAAATGGAAAGAAGTAGAAGATCCAAGAGCATATGTGCAACATAATATGCTATGTAATGAAAATGATATGGAGTCCATGTATGTAATGAAGCATTGGCAGGACTTGGAGTCATGTTGCAATGTAACAAAAAAGATTACAATCTGTTGATACTTTTTGTAATTAATTTTTGATACACCCTTCTGGGGACTATGTGATCCAAGGCAATGTATTTCACTCATGCATGAATAAATGGTGCTTTTTTAGTATTCTATCAACATGTTGTATTTAATATTCTCTTGAAGAAAGTGTGTGTTGCGTGGTTATGCACAATTGATTGAAAGATTAAGAATTCTAGAATCTTTGGATTGTTTTTGTACATGCTTTTTTTGGAAGGGGTTTGAGTTAATCAATTAGTTAATTAGCTAGTAGATACCATCATAAATAAGAGCTGAATTTATGCTAGGTGGTTGCTAGAGGTCGAGTTGTAGGTAGCTACCATCACATAATTTTTGCCAAGTGGTAGATACCACCACAACAGAGAGCATAATGTTTGCCAAGTGGTAACTACCAATGTAACAGGTGGTAGCTACCAGCACATATAATTTGACTACAAATAATAAAAGAAGAGGAAGGACAAGCCACATCCATGTTGGTGCAGTCTGTCAAAGGCAAACAAAGATGATGCAAAATGAAAAGGTTAGTACTGCAAGGGCCACAACTCCAAAGGCTACCTTAAAAAAAAGACAATGTTCCTTTGTCAAGAAAATATAGGCGAAAGAGGAATAGGAAAGAGAAGATAATGATAAAGAAGAGACAGAACAAGAAATCGAAGAAGATAAAGATGAGCTCATGTCAATAAAGAACCTCAATCTGGGTCTTAATGTGACAATCATGGAAAATGATGTGGGATATATATGGCCCTATGCTATGAATGCTCCAGATGTGGAGGCAACAAGCATTTTCACCAACAGGTGGAATGTTGATATAATATCTTATGTGATGCAAGCTTTTCTAAGAAAGATATAACTTCTAGCATGGTAGTGGGAATCATGATGGAGCCAAAAAAACCATTCTTAGATATTTTCATGAAATGTTCACAACCTGACATTGGGGGGAATCATTTTATCTTACCAAGATCTATAAAGAGGTTCACAATGCCATTTCCTCCACCATTGACTTTTACAGAATTACAGGCTACATTAGAGGCTCTCATGGATGAATGGATAAAATTTTAGAGTGCAGAGGAAAGTAGGTTGTGTCAAAATATTATGGTGGAGTACTTTAAGAGATATCCATCCGAGATGGAATAGGAATTCAATCAGGACCATGGAGGAAACAAGAAGGATCCCGAAGGGATGCTCTTTTGGTTTAGAAGTAGCTTAGACAAGGGGACCCACACCAAGGGTCTATATGCAAACTCTTTGAGATAGAAATAAAAGGAGACGCTGCAATTGAAGAGAAAAATGAAGAGGCAACACAACCAGTGAGTGCGAGAGAACTACAAAAAATAAAAGAAGAGGAAGGACAAGCCACGGTTATGTTGGTGCAGTCTGTCAAAGCCAAAGAACGATGCAAAATGCAAAATGTTAGTACTACAAGGGCCATAGTTCCAAAGGCTACCTCCAAAAAAATACAACATTCCTCCGTCAAGAAACTATAGGTGAAAGAGGGATAAGGAAGAGAAGAGAAAGAAGAAGAAGAGTCAGATCAAAAAGTCGAAGAAGAATAAAGATGAGCTCATGTCAATAAAGAACCTCAATCTGCATCTTAATGAGACAATCATAAAAGATGATGTGGGATATATATGCCCCTATGGTTTGAATCCTTAGGATGTAGAGCCAACAAGCATTTTAACCAATAGCAGGAATCTTGATATATCTTATCTTAACTTATGCTATGTAAGCTTCCTTAAGAAAGATATAACTTCTTGCATGGTAGTGGGAAGCATGATGGATCCAAAGAAACCATTCTTAGATATTTTTGTGAACTGTTCACAACCTGACATTGGGGAGTATCATTTTATCTTATCAAGAGCTATAAAGAGGTTTGTAATGCTATTTCCTCCACCATCAAATTTTATAGAATTAGGGGATGCATTAGAGGCTCTCATGGATGAATGGAGAAAATTTATGAGTGCAAAGGAAAGTAGGCTACATCAAAAGATTATGATTGAGTACTTTAAGAGATCTCCATGCAAGATAGAACATGAATTCAGTTATAGCAGTAGGAAGGGAACAAGCAAGATTAGAGGGATGTTATTTTAGTTCAAAAGTAGCCTAGACAAGGATCCCCACATCAAGGGTCTGCACGCAAACTCTTTGAGATAGAAACAAAAGCAGATGTTGTAATTGAAGAGAAAAATGAAGAAGCAACACAACTGGTGAGTGCGAGAGAACTACAAAAGATAAGAGAAGAGGAAGGATGAGCCTCACGTCAAAGAAGAGGAAGAGGAAGTCGAAAAAGATCTAAGTAGAAAAATTCAAATTTGTGATTCAAAAAAATCGAGGAAATCGCTTGAATGATTCAAATGGAAGAAAAAATCAGTTAAAAAAGCAGCGACACGTCACATTTTTCAGATAAATCGCCACATCATCCCCACATATTTGTACGAATAAATGTTATTCATATGAATAAGTATTCATGTAGGAACACAATGGAGATCATGGTAGAGGTAGAGAGTACATGAGATAGAAGCAAAGGCAAGAGCATTGTATTCATGAATAGAGGGCCATTATATAGGCACCATGTTGTATCCAGTGTACATCATATGTGATGTCACAACAGAAGCCACCAAGATCCTATAATCAAGCTACCACCTCCATGAATCTCTCAATCACACATCACACACCTAGATTCACTCAATCACAACTACTGACACCTAACCAGGCACACCATGTGTTCACACACTCACAACTATAGACCTTAGGACCCTAGGTATGATCCCATTACATTAAATTTTCCTTCATTCGCCCCCACAAATTGATGACCTCAACCCTAGCAGTAGTCCTTGGGAAACTTCATGGCTTGCCCACCTCTAATAGCAACACACATGATCCACAACCTGGTACTCACTCTAGTTGCATCAGCAGTAGTCTCATTTGGTCATCCTAGTGGTCTTTGAACATAGCACCAATTCTATCCAACCTTTTTTGGAAGCCCCTCATTAAGATCATTTCCCTTGGCTTCCCATCTTGCAACTCCCTTGGTCATGGTTATGGCTAGTGGAGTATTTGTAGAATCCGGTAGGATAGAATAGATGCATCTTACAAGAGGTGTGAGAGCACAATGAAAGAAAGATGGTAGTTCTCTATTATGATTGTGAGAGAGATGACTCTCTCTTATAGAAAGGGGGAGAAGGTAATACCTTCCCTACATAGTGGCAATCAACCCCTACATCAGTGGGAATCAATCCCTACATCAGTGGGATTGCCTTTGTCTTACATCATCACTTAGGTCACACACTAGACACATCATAGCACTTGATGTGCCTTTACAACACACACAAACACACATGTGACTCCCCTAGATGCACACATGCACCATAGAGGAAGCCCTTGATCATACTTACCCCAACAAACCCCCCCTCAAGGGGTTGCCTCTTGCAGTGTCAAGGATACATCTAGTCTCATAGTTTCTCATGCCATCTCATGGTGGTCAAGGATAAATCTATGGCTAGGATCTCATGCTAGCAAGGGTTCCCAAGGGTGTGAGGTTCATAGAAATGGGATAGTCAAAACACATATCACATGGTCTACATCATATGGTGACCAGAGGTGATTTACAAAAGACATAACATATGATATTATTCTTGGAGTACTACTCCAGGTAGAGAACCTCAAAATTTGACCAAGTGATGATAAACAAAAAATTCAAAAGACAAAGTGCCTAAAAAGCATAGTATTCATTTTCTTCATTTATTGATGGAGTTCTTCCTTCAGCCAAATTTGCTTTGTTGTTGAAGTAGTCCTTCTTCATAAGAAATGCTTGATTCTCTTTGTTGTTCTTCATGGAATAACACATTCCCTTTTCCAATTGTAGGCAAAGGAACAAGATATATTTGAAGCACTTCCCTCCATCAATGTGGTGAATGTATGAGCCACTTAATCCCAAAGCTATGATAGCAAGAGCCTTCTTGTCTTTGATCAACCAATTAGTTTTTTCTTTTGTAGACTTCTTTCCATTCACAACATTCCATATCTTCTTTTTCATAAGCATAAACTTGGCTTTTGTTTGCCAAATATGGAAACTAGTTCCATCCAACTTCTCTTGTTGCTTGGGTTTAGTCATGTTTATAGTTCAAGTACTCATAAAAGAGAATGACATAGTCATCATTCTAAATGCAAAGTATAAGGACACTTATGAGCTCCATGGCTGAGTTCTACTACTCAAGTACAATCAAAGCAATGAAAGTCTGCAGTAAATAATGAAAGCCCCAACCTTAAAGTGATTACTCAACACCTTTTGACCAAAATATGCAGAATTCTATCAACAGAGAACAGAGTAGATTGGAGGGTGCAATTCTCATAGCTCATAGCTCTTTTCAAGGGGATTTTTATGCAAGAAGAAAGGCCTTATACCAGAGAAGGGCTACCAGCAAGAAAGGGTGAAATGTTGCGCCAGGTCGCCCTGTAGATGCTTGAGAAAACTAACTGGTTTTTTGTCTATTGCGCCTCCATCTCTTGACCAAATGAGCTCAGATTTCAAGAGTAGCTTGCCTTCAGTGTCGTGTAGCTCAGGCTCAGAGGAATTTGCAAAAGGATAAGCACAGAGGTGGCATTGTGCGAAAGTTTGTCGAAGAGTCTGAGTGTTGGCGATGCGCATACAATCAAAATTTCCTTAAATGCTTGCAGATGGAAGTTCACCCATATGTGAGGAGTCTATAGCTCAAAGGGTTTGAGAAATGGTCATTTGTAGGTAGAGAACATAGCTCTCAAAGATTTGGGGAAGAAGGAGGAAAATGGAGAAGATGAAGAAGCTTTGAGAAACTAGTAGTTTATGCTAGAGAAAGCATCTAATGCTAGGCTAGGCTAGATCTTAGAACCTAAAGCTCTAATACTAAGTGTAGAATCCCATAGGATAGAATAGATGCATCTTGCAAGAGGTGTGAGAGCACAATGAAAGAAAGATGGTAGTTCTCTATTATGATTGTGAGAGAGAGGATTCTCTCTTATAGAAAGGGGGAGAAGGTAATACCTTCCCTACATAGTGGTAATCAGCCCCTACATCAATGGGAATCAATCCCTACATCAGTGGGATTGCCTTTGTCTTACATCATCACTTAGGTCACACACTAGACACATCATAGCACTTGATGTGCCTTTACAACACACACAAACACACATGTGACTCCCCTAGATGCACACATGCACCATAGAGCAAGCCCTTGATCATACTTACCCCAACAATGATTGTAGGATGGAGAGACAAGGCAAACAATGGATCCCATGAATTGGGTAGCATTATGCATAAGGGGCATCTAGGTTGTACAAGAAGATTCATCATAGAGCATGGAAGGGGGTAGGAGAGGGATTTTCTTGGGTGTGGAAATTTTTTTCTCTCCCTTTAAGGCCTTTATATAGTAGGGTTGTAGGGCTTCCCATCCTCCCACTCTTTTTTCCTTTGTTTCTCATGTCAGCTCATGCGACTATGGGTGCTAGGAGGGAGGGGGGAATGGGTGGGTGGGGGAGGGTGCACATGGGTGCAAGAGGGGATGAGGAGGGGGTGAGGGGGGGAGGAGTTGCACATGCGTACAAGTGGGATGCGGGAAGGGGGGGGATGAGGAGGGGGGGGCCACATGTGCACAAGTGGGATGAGGGAAGGGGGAGGATGTGCATGCGCACAAGGGGGGTGGGGCGCAATGGGGGATTTTGATTTTCCAAGATAAGTGGAATACAATTTCTTTGCGATGAGAGTACATTTTCCTTGTACTGTCTTAGCTGTCCTCGTTTACTACTCTTAGACACCCCATGATGTGCTCATGCATGCCTATATCCATTTTGAAGACACTCTTGCCCTTCTTTCATATAGGCATAGCTTGCAACTAGAACTTAATAGCTCATACTAGATGAGAGTACACAAACTTTTGGGGACTCTTATTTTATAAATTCTTATTGTGGCTAAATGTACTGAGACAAATAGCAGTATATGTAAAGCTAATGCCAGGAGTACTTCCAAGTTCCTTTATGAAAATGTGATCACATGGTATGGTTGCCCCTTCGAAATAGTCTCTGATCAAGGCACACACTTTGTCAATAAATTAATTCAAGAACCTCTCTTATGTGGTTGGACACTATAAAAGTTCATGCACCTCTTAGCTTCCTACTACTTCCAAACTTAGTGTGATAAAGATCTTTGTCACTTGGAAAGGGGAAATAGAATAGAAACCTTCACGCTAAGAGACCACACCACACATTCTCTCCTTTCTTCCCTTAGATGAGAATGAAGATGGTAACATCCCAATGGTAACATCCCAAGTGATGTTGTAGTTGAGCATCGGGAGAAGGAAAGGATTAGTGGAGGCCATAATCTCACCAAGCCGATTTGTACCAAAGAGGAGCAATACATTGGAAGATAAGGCTACTTGAGTCTATAAAATGAGGCTTGTACTTTGCTATCATGTCAATGAACTAAGCATCATATGTCTCCACATCAGTTTAGTGTTTTCTTGTATTGTTCTTCTATCAAAGAAAATGTATTGAAAAAAAAAAACAATTAAGCAACTTGTTAAAAAATTTATATGTGAATATGTCAAAACTCTATTAACAAGTGAATAAGGGAGGAGAAAAAGGGTGGTAAAGGTAGGGATGAGGAGATGGTACGTGTAATTCTCATTTACAAAAAGTGAAATTTTGGTATTTTAAAACTAAAGAAATAGAATTCAAGAAGCAATAGGACACCTCACTTCAAAAGTGCTTGAAAAAACTTTAAAAAGATCTAGAAGCAATAGAGCATGATTATTATTAGTCCTTACAATGTATTGTTAATCAAAGAAGGACCCATATGTAAAGTAGCTATTCAAATATTCTCCCTTGAAAACTACATTGTATACAAGTTTTCTACTTGTACATAAAACAAAATGTGCATTTGTTTGGAAGTTGCAATGCTTTAACCTTTTGTTCAAATGAAAGCCTCTTGAAAGTGCATTTTCTTGGAAGTTGCAATGCTTTAACCTTTTGCTCAAACGAAAGCCTCTTGAAGGCCTCACAATCTAGTATTGCCACTTGGCAAGATGAGACACATGCATGTACACTTCCTTGCCCAAGCTACACAAAGGCACACTTTTTAACAAGCATCTTTGGGATATTAAACATACATTCCAGGCAACTTTATCCATTATTCTAAACAAGCGTGCTTACAAGGCCATGTGAGGCAATATATGTGCCAAAGCTTGGCAAAGAGATTGATTGATTAATGCTCATATTGTGATTGGCTTAAGTAATGAAGAACTTCTACTAGATCCACCCATTAAATAAAGATAGTATTGCACATTCAATTATACAGAAATTGCCAAATAAAATTGAATATAGATCGTGTGCTCTCCTCATCCTTGAAGCTTCTTCTTACACTTCAAGTCGTCGTCGTCGTCTTCTGCTTCTGCATCAAAGCTTCTCTCTCGAGTCTCATTTGAACTGGTTCACTTCGGCGCTCCATATACACAATTAGCATGCATTTATAGCTATCTCCCTGAGTCCCCCCTTGCACAATCTCTCTCTCTCTCTCTCTCTCTCTCTCTCTCATTCAATATATTCTTGCATCACCATGATCTCTAGTCTCACCTTAGGCGCTCTCGGTGTAGCTTTAGGAACAAGTAACCCCGTCGAAGCAGCCATGGACGTACTTATGCAGGCGTACAGCACCCACATGGAAGAAGAGGTTAACGGGAAGGATGCACACGATTTTGAGGAACACTTGCGACAACAGCCCCGGCATCTCAAGGATTCGGACTCGCAGGTGATTGCCTACGTTAAACGCCAAGGCTCCTACTCTCGCAACAAATCTTGGTATGCAATACGCTACCGACACCCCTCGTTAGTCGCCGAGCATGTGCCGACGACTAGAGTAGAGTGGGAGAAATGGGCCGGGCAGGGACGCAACATGAAAACAGCCTGGGTGAAACTGCAAACAGGCGCATATCCAAAGATGGCGACGAAGGAACCCAAGGGCGATCGTCAGTGGGTAAAGGTACCCATATTGGCGGGTGGATCAGGACGCCCGGACGGAACCTCGGCCGAGAGTTGCAGGCAAGTTGCGCGGATGCTGGGAATCGATCTCTTGCATATCGAGCGATTACCTGTGCATGTGCCTGTGCCGGTGCCTATGGCAGTGCTGATATCTCTGATGATCGTTGGTGAGCACGACTGTATAATTCCCGACTTGATCCATCTTAGCGAGGACTGCAGCACGATGCGCATAAAGGAAATCAATGACGACGGCATCGCTGTCAAATTTAGCAGAGAGCTCAACAAAGGCATGGTGTTTGTTGTAAAATCAAGCTGGACGTTCGCAGCTATGATCGACTAGTTGTCTGTTTTGGCTTGCAGGAGGTAGCGTGTCTTCATTAAGGTAGCCAGAAGGCCGCTAATTTCTGCAGGCAATGCAGGCTCTAGCATAGTGTCTTGCTTGGAAAAAGAATTTTATGCCCAATATACTGAGTGAGTTCTAATCTCTTAGAGACATGACCAGCAGTTAGAGGAGCACCCCTTCTCAACAGTCTAGTAATTAGAAGGGGTCTCCTTCCCAAGTTGCTTAATGATGCATTTTAGGCCTTTGAAAATCAGTGACGGATTGCAAATCTTAAAACTTGGCATTGTTCAATGATGGAGTTGATAATCTCCAAACGTGGAGTGATTCTTTACAACAGCATTTAGCATTTACGGTCAATGCATTCTTGCAAATATGATATACATATAATACATCATTTGAGAATTTCTCTCCTCAAATTCAAAACTTCTTATTCTTTACAATAACATTAATGGTCAATGAAAATATCATTTTTAAAGGTGATATGGTAATAAGCACCATTAACTATGAACCAAGACTTTTCAACTCTTGTGA
Organism: Dipteris shenzhenensis; assembly: GCF_047967505.1. Taxonomy (NCBI): domain Eukaryota; kingdom Viridiplantae; phylum Streptophyta; class Polypodiopsida; order Gleicheniales; family Dipteridaceae; genus Dipteris; species Dipteris shenzhenensis. The sequence continues at coordinate 34,297,939 of NC_141609.1, read as the reverse complement.
CCAAAGCATTAATGGTCAATGAAAATTTCATTTTTAAAGGTGATATGGCAATAAGCACCATTAACTATAAACGAAGACTTTTCAACTCTTGTGACCAAAGTTAAATAGCAAAGCACCTCAATGTTTCAGAGGACTTCTTCATATGAATCATTTGCCATGTTCCTTAACCTCCTTATTACCATTTTTGTCTTTGTTGTCAACGACCTGTTGCCCTCTAAAAGTTTGGCTTCTTTTTTTACAAGAATCCTTTGAAAAATGTGATTTCTTGTGACAATAGAAGTAGACCTTGCATTTCTTGTTGTTAGAGCAATCATTTCTTGTTGTTAGAGCCATAATTTGACACCCATCCTACCTACAAATCTCCTAAGGACTTATTGGACCTAGCTCAATGTTAGAGAACTTGTCTCCCTTGTTTGCAAGAAATGTCTTCTCAATCCCATCATACCTTCCTCTTGCAATACCAAGCACACAATTCTTCAAATGTAAAAAGGATGGTTGTAATTGAATAAAAATAAAGGTCACAAGGCTCTTATAGCTCCTAGGATTTTACTAAAGGGCTTAATACAAGTGACTTGGTATCAAAATCTTCCTCACTGCTATTTGACAATATCTAAACTCCTATATTTTGACTAAAAGATTTGACACAAGACCTCCTTCCTTAGACTTGAGAATAAATCACTAATCCTCCAAGTTTGAGATGTGAGCTTGTGTACTCGACTCATACAAGTTCTTGAACAAGATATTTCACTCTTGCAATTGAAACGGTTGTTGCTTATTGTGCTAGAGAGGAGAATCCGATGCACTCATCACCAAGACATCGAGTTCTCTTACATCCTTAATCTTCCAAAGCTTGGATTGTGTTTGCCTATGAATATTGAAGGAGGCATGGGTCACACCAAAAACAATATCCCACAAGGCATGGATTGCCAAAAGATTTTTCGATTTGACCTTCCATTGAGTGTATTACTTTCATCAAGGTTGCAAAAATTGCCAAGGTAAAAAGAGGATGAGAAGAAACCATGTGCACACACTTTATCGAACCAATTTAAATAGAGAAGATTGGGACACTTGTTGTCCTGACATAGATCTACTAACTGATGGTAGACAAAGATAACCAATCTCTTCTTTACTATCCTAAAAAGAGCTGAACCAACCACTCACTTGGGTCCTTATCCTACTCTACACTCTAATAGAAATACCAAAAAAAATCCACATTCTATATTCTATAGAATTCTTAACATAATCCCAACATGGGAAGACCTGGCAATCTCTACCCTTTTTATAAAACCTAGTCTACCTTCTATTGCTATTGTTGATTATGGGTCAGGGTCATTGTTTGCCATGTGGGTGTCTTATTTTGGAGGCCTTATGGCTGGGGCCCTTTACCACTATATGCACCCCTCCCTCCCTCCCCCTTTTGGAAGATATTATATATTTGGAGGATAGTGGAGGTTAATCAAACTATTCAAACCCATTGTATATAGCGCAATAGCTTCTCCTCCAGTTTGTACCTCCATCCATCTAAATGATGATATGATTTCAAAGTAGCTGAAGTTTTAAGTAAAATAAGAGGAAACCATTTTGCTTTTGGGGTCAAAGGATAGAAAGGATCACGTCACAGAGGCAATAGGAGAATGCTAGAGAAAAGGCACTATGCACTCAACTACATAGCCGAAGCAAAATCCAATACACTTAAATATGCTTCCAAAGAAATTCCCATATGGAAACAGCTTAAGCATTTGTTTGAACCAAAGAGATACTCCATTTGTCAGCTAAACAGATCTCCATGACTCATTTGTACCACCACCCTAATGAAATGATAAAGTAAATTGCATTTGCATTAGTCTCCAAGGAGAGATCAAGTCACAAAGTTTACCTAAAATTTTTACCAAAAAACACCACCTCACATTGAAAAAACTATCTTGAGTTTAAAATTCTTGAAGTCAACATGTTGCTTTGGGTGCATACTAAAGCATTATGTTGCATGCAAAGCTTTTTTTCCTTCTCACCAATTTTCATGTTCATATCTAGCAATACCATTTTTTGCGAATGCCAACACACCCTTTGAGTCAAGTATATGTTAAGGGAGTGTGAAGGGGGGGCATACAATTCTTTAACTACATGACATTGAAAATAATCTTCAGCCCAAAATCAACCCAAAATCAAAAGGCCTAGCTGAATCTCCTAAATCCACCTTTTGATCGTCAAGTTTTGTGTATGTAGAATGGAAGTGAGGGACTACATGGATTACTCATTATTTGGTGTCATCACACCTTTTTGATCCTAGCATTCCTATCAATGATGCAATTCATGTAAATTCAATGGTGGATCCACAAATTTTCACAGTAAGTGAAATGAATGTATAAGGCAATTAGTAGTTCCTCACACTAACTAAATGAGTAGAGGACCTCATTATAATTTTCTAACTTGAAATTCCATTTAGCTTTCCTTACACTATTTACATGATGTTAATTTACGTACAAATTAAGCCTATATAATACTTGATGGAGTTTTCTCCTCCTCTTGCTGGCAAGGCTTGTCCGCTTTGCATGCATTTCATAATAGTCAGCACCAAGCATAATAGTATCCTAGAACCACCCAACATTTATGCTTTTTAGTCTTATATTACATAGTTTAAATCACACCAAGATATAAATCATATTGAGAGCATGTACACAGATGCTATCCATTAAAGGAAATCCTTACCTATACCTAATTACAATACTGAGAGCTCCAAAAGAAGTCACCAAAATAGCTGGAGCAAAAACATATGCGATGAAGTTTTCCACTTCTGAAATAATCGCTGTAAAATGGGAAATCAACAATACTAGCCAATGCACAATTACCAATGATGCAGGAGTAAAGCTTCTAGAAGAATCTCTATAAAATGGGCAATCAATAGTACTAGCCAATACACAACTACCAGTGATGCATGAGTAAAGCTTAAAACTCCAAAGATTAAAAGGAGAGAGCTTATTAGTAATCATGCCCACAGACTAGAGTGGTTTATACAAGTAAGAGTAGAATCCAATGCCTAAAAAAACATTTAGAATATGAGACTTTATAAGTAGGAAAGATAAATAGTTTTCAGACTACCAGAATTACAAGGACAGAAGCTCAATGGCCTAATTTTACATTTAATGTCATCTGATATATTCACTTCATATAACAAAAAATTTGGTAGTGATGACAAATAGAATTCAAACATGTTTTTGTAAGGAGGAAAGACATCAAATACTAGAGTCTTAAATCAATATCAACTCAAAGTGGATAGTGCAATCACATTGACCCAAGTCCATTAATGAAAAAACTAGCCCTATGTTTTTCATCATAATTATTAGCCCAGCAACATAAAGCCAATTGAATGTAGGGAATCCTCAATAATAATATTACATCTATGATAAAACCATTAAAGTTAACACATAAGTTTTGTGGAAATTTGGCTTGGTTGCCAAACCAAAAATTGAGAAGGCCCACAAATCTATATCAAATGCAATGTTTCAAACGCTTTGAGATAATCCAAATTTGATCCTAGAGAGAAATTTGTTTTGAAAGTCCTTGCACACATAACAAAATATTCTAAATCTTACACACACTAAAAGATAAAATTCTAAAATATGATTGTATGAAGTTGTAGATAAAAAATGAAAATGAATAGCAAACATTATGTTTGTGACAAAAACTTTAGAAGATCCAACACTGAGTCTATGGAGCTGAAGACAACAAGGTTTGTTAAAATGTTTGTTGATATACACCCATATATCTAAATATTTGAACTTCTAAATATTCTACAATGCAAGTGACATTGTAACACATGAATCACGTTTTTTGCCTTCACTATATTACTGTCAAGGGGGGCTGAGAACTTTCAAAAGATGGTAGAGAAACATGCTATCCAATACATAAATTTCTCTTTACTTCAAATTATGTATCAAATCAAGATGAGGGAAGTACTTGGAAGATCCATCTATATTAAAAATAAATGATAAGTAAAAAACTAAGAGAAAAGGATGAAAGAAAGAGGCCTAGAGAAATATGGAGCTCGGAACTTGATTCATTTTCCACCTCAAAATTGATAGTCTTACCAATTGCAACTTTAGAAGGGATGACACCACTCAAGTTGTTAGCATTCCCATTAGTAGAATGCACTAAACAGAGGTTGTCATGTTTGGAAGGAATGGATCCTACACTATGGTGAGATTAGCATGATGCTCTTTTGAGTGATATGTAAAGGCCAAGAGAAAAAAACACAATTTGATAACATCCTAAAGACATGTGTCCCCCATGTAAAAGTAGTATTTAATAACATTAATCTACCAACTTGAAGGAAAAGGCATTGTCTTGGAACAACTAATTGCATGAACAACGTATGAGTGTAGTGGAAACTGAATGAAAATGAGATACATAAACAATGAAAGGGGGGAAAGGGGGGCTATATATAGCCTCACCCCTCCTCTAGTCGGCTATTGCCGCAAATAGCCAACCTACCTACCTTAATTAGGTAGCATAGGTGGTCGACCAGTAGGTAGGTTCACCACTTCCTATAAATACGCTCTTGGGATGGGTATGCTTCCCCAAAGGCCATATAGGCCCCTCATTCTTCCATACAACATGCACAACCAATTAGTTGCCACCAACGCGGCATAGAAATTGGCCCGTGCAATCCCTAAACAACCCCAAAGAGGACATGATAAATCCACCTAGGTATGCAAATCCCCAAGGAACTGGAATAGCCAAGATCTATGCCAACCTATCCCAAACTAATTAGTCGTGGACAGTATCCCTCCTGGCCCATGTGCATGACCCTAGTGCTTCCTTTATGCCTAGCCTACACTATCCTCACAAGGGGCTCGCACACCTGCAAAGAAACCCTTACTCCTACTCTACACATGATACACGGGCGATAACACCCACAACAAAGGCCTTACTTCTAACCATGGCACATCAGAAGATGATCAACTCTAACAAAATCTTCCCTCTCATAGAGGCAACAGATCCCAATATATCATTTAGTAAGGGCCATCGTTGTTGCACATGCACACTCATTCCAAAGCAATGCAAGACACATGTACAAAGACTTAAATGAGGGAACATTTGCATAATTCATTAGAGATATGATAATGAGTGCCACTAAAATACTTAGCAAGCATGAATAAATAGAGTAGCTAGACCCAACTAATTTAGTTGGCACGACATAAAGTCTATATAACAAAAGAAATTTTTTTTTGATCATGCAATCTAGATATATGCATTGTGCTTACAATGAATAAAATGGTGGAGGTGAGACTAGACTTGAGGAGTCCTTGCCTTGCAAGAAGCCAAAATTTGGTGGATTGAGGGATCCCTGGCTTGCAAGAAGGCAAAGATAGTATATGCATTGTTTACAATGAATAAAATTGTAGAGGTGAGAGTGGACTTGAGGAGTCCTTGCCTTGAAAGAAGCCAAATAAGGTGGATTAAAGGGACCTAGAATTGCATGATACCAACACAAATTCAAATGGACAATAAAATATTAATGGACAAAACAAAAGAAAAAATGCAATTGGGAGGAAAGGTCTTGCCACTTGTGAGGCTAGAAGTGGTGTAGAGAAGATGAACCAAAAATATGCATGCACGTGCTATCGTCCTTCTAGATTGACAAGACACAAGAAGATAGCACTTGAGGCTTCATCATCAAAATCCTCACAAAATATGAAACTAGTATTCTTCACTCCGGTGGTGTCCATGTCCCACATGCTTTGTTGGAAATAGGAGGTAAGACTCATTGGAACCTCATAATATCCATTGCATGACCTTCAGCTCTATCCATGAATGATGCAACTCATTGATGAAAACTTCACTCAAAGAATAGAGAATAGATAATACATGAAGGTAGAGAGAGAGAAATCAGTTATATATTCTTCCACCAAGCAATGGGCAAGACAAGCTCAAAGGTGAACACAAAACAACCAGTAAGGGCTAGCCCAAAGATGAGAACTTTGTAGCTCTAAAACTCATTATCCATGTTGCTTGAAGGCTTCAACGGTGGCTGATAGAATAGGAGGAGGAATGAGGGGATTTATATAGCCTAAGATTAGGCCAAAATGGGACGATTGGCCCTGCAACTGCTCCACCGACTGCTGGCCTTGGTCCACCGACTGCTGGCCTTTTGCTCTTGCTATTCATGGTAGATCTAGTGGTCCATTGCTTGGCTACTTTGCACAAGCATTTGCCCTAGGTGCCCACAATCCCCCTATAGCCTAATGACCCCATAGCTCTCCTCATAAGGGGGCTCACAAGTGGGGCCATTGATTTCTAACACCACTTGCACCCAGAAGTTCCAACTCTTAGAAAGCTTTCAATGGAATCTCAATCACTCGAGTGTTGCTTTTATCACCTCTACCATAGTATATTGCCAATTGACGGCTTATCAAGCCACTAGGCATTTCTCAACTATTCCCCAAATTTCTTGAGTGACTCTCCAATATTGTATCTCTTATACTTTCAAGAATCCCTTTATTTTGTGAATTCATTGCCCACTCTAGCATGTTCAACTACTCTCTCAAGACTATCGGGTGGATTGCAAGCCTACACACAACACCTCTAGAGGCACTAAAAGACATGGACAACTAAAAACTATTTGTGAGTATTTTGCATCTAATATTGCTAATGTGAGATGCAAATATTGGAAGGAAAGTTCTCATATGTGAACTTGATGATGCAAATATTGGAAGGAACATTCTCATATGTGAACTTGATGATGCAAATATTGGAAGGAACATTCTCATATGTGAACTTAATGATGCAAATATTGGAAGGAACATTCTCATATGTGAGCTTGATGCTAGATTGAGGATTATATGGCATCATCTAACTGTGCAGAAAGTGTTTTGATTCTATGGAAACTCCCTTTGAGCTTTTTGGAGAAGATTTGCAACACTCTAACATAAGCTAGTATTTTACATATGGGGGTTTATAGGAATCGAAAAAAAGCATTTTGGATGATTCTCTCCAAGTTCCAACAAGCGGCACAATAAAGATTATTATCTCAATGATTTTTGTATCGAGTCCTACATATGCAAACATCGTGCCCTACATTCTCATGTTGTTGCTACTATGAACATTTACAAAAGCAGTATCACGGGTAACCCAGACAATAGGTAATGATATACAAATTCGAATGAGACTTGAAAAACATGGTTCTCCTCCAAGACACAATGGGGTCAAAGATTTTTCCTTGATTTGCAAAGATTTGTACAAGATTTGCATCTACAAGGATAAAAAATTAGACGACATTGGTACAAAATAGGGAATCACAACAAGGTAAAGAGAGGTCTAGGCAAGATGTATTGGGAAGAAAGAATCCTCAATATTGAAGGAATTTAATTTTGAAGGGTGAAATACTCTAGGAAATTCTTGAAAGATGGGTGAACGAATAGATTTTACTTCTTTTGAAATACAAAGGGTTCAATTACACTTCTTTGAAGGACCAAGATGAGAACTACTTTTCAAAAGTGTAGTTTTCTGCAAAATCCATGATAAATACCACCACTTCTTCGAGGAAGCAAACAAGACACTCCTTGAATTGCTTTGCCTACCATCTGTAGACAAAGTTATGCTTTATAAACTTGTTTAAGTGGTCCTTAAACATTACCAAAAGCTCCCTGAATTGCATCTCTTTGAATGAAAGAACTTTCCTTTTTTAATTTTTCCCATCAACTGTGGTTCCAACTTAGACATCCTCAAATATCTTTATAGAGACTGTACAAGTAGTAAATGATTTCTCCCTTGGGCAATATGCCATTTTTTTGCTCCACATGAAGAGCATTGTCCCATCAAGCACTTAAGGGCATGGTAGCTAGCACAGATTGCTTTCGGGCAAAGGACAGATTCCCAAAGCATAGTTGTGCTTGCAAAAATTTGCTCCATGCACACCAAAAGAGACCTATCATCGTAAGTGGTTTACAACATCCTTCAAAAAAGACATCTACACATGTGTGATGCAACAAAAAGTGTACCGATCCTTAAGCTTATGCACAAAGTAAAGCTTCAACTTCTCAAAAGCCCTTTGGTGAATTTGTACCTCCAGGTGGCTCTGCTTGAAGGTAGGAAAGAACTCCACCTATATTAAACATATTAGTTTGTTGGTAATTGTTAAAGTTATTGGGAAACATTAATAGATAGGGAGTTTCAAGTTTTTATGTGACAAGCAAAAGGAAAAAAGTGATACTTCTCTTGTTGTTGTATGTACTGGCCATTGTTCTGCTAGTGGCAAGAAGTTCTTTGCAGATAGGGAAGTACTACTATGCTAGTGCCACCAACAAGCACAAGAGTAGCTACTATTCTATCATGCAAATTGAATATCTGTAACTTGAATTAAGTGCCATGTATTGAGTGAAAATACGTACTCAATCAATGTAGCTGATGAAAGCATATCCTACGTTACATTTTTTAATAAGCATTGAATCTTGAGTGTAGTGTGTTCCATCCAAAAATGTTCAATTTGGTCACCTTTGGAGATGTCCAAAAAAACCCTTTGGTCACCATACTTCATAGCTGACTTTGTTTCTGATTGCCAACTAAATTGTATTCCTGAGTTATGGCTACTCTCGCTCTATGGCAACAAGTGGTGACTTCCACTCAAAAAATTACCTTGCTTAGTGGCAGCAAGTGGTAGCTTCCACTCAAATAATTGCCTCTCTTAGAGGAAACAAGTGGTAGCTTCCACTAAAATAATTGCCTTGCTTAGTGGCAGCAAGTGGTAGCTTCAACTCAAATAATTACCTACTACATGGTAGCTACCGCACAATCATTCGGTAGCTACCACGTATGGATTTAATGGATTGGTAGCTCTCTTGGCATTGTTGCTAGTGGTAGAAATTGATAGCTACTGGTGGCAATTGGTAGCAAGTGCTAGCAAGGGCTGCATTTCTGTTGCTCTAGCTTAGTGGCAGCAAGTGGTAGAAAGTGCTACATTTCTATTGCTCTTGCTTAGTGGCAGCACGTGGTAGCTTCCACTCAAGTAATTGCCTACTCTTGATTAATGGTAGCAAATGGTATCTTCCACTCAAGCAATTGGCCACCACCCATGGTAATGGCAGCAATGGGTGCCTAATGACATCTATCATGCCAATTAGTGGTGGCTATCATTTGCTACAAGAACAAGAGCACTCAATTGCCCAAGCTTTCTTTGGGTCCAATCTTAACTATTATACCATGCCCAAAGTTAAGCATGATTGACACATCTATCCATTACATAAACAAGCGGATCACAAACACTCTAGCAACAAATGCAACTCACTTGAACTTGATAATCATGGAAAGTGATACACACAAGCACTACAAGAGCCAGAGAATCAGTTATAAGAGGTTGGAAACACTAAGAATTCCCCTCATGTCTGCATCCACTGATGAAAGAAGGCATGCTTCTCTAGCCCTTTTGCATCCTCCTCCATGGAGTTCTAAAATTTTGATCTCACAGAAGGACTCAGCACGAACTTGTTTAAAGATAGTCTCAAAAGCCCAAGGTCTGATTCCTTTATTCTTGGACCCTTAGTATGGGTTCACTTGACACACACCATCTAGGTTTTAAAATCTTAGGGAGGTCTATAATAAGTTCACCCTTCTTTTGAAATGTTAGAAATTCTTAGTCATGAAAACCTTGAAATTTCATTTGAATATGTAAGAAAATTGTATCTTCATAAGTTGAGCAGTGATTCCAAATACCAAATTTTTGTTTTCTACTTTACAAAATTTTACCATTCTTTAGAAGAGAAAAATGCATTCTGTAGCGTTCAAAATTTGAGTATTGGATGAGAAGGCAAATTAAATTAAAATTTAGGTTTTCTTAGGCTTTTAGCAAGGTTAGGGATACTCAGGTAGGCGATATTATAACAATTATGTAGTATATTCTCAACAGAATTATTAGGTCTTCATTATTCACCATTATTATTTATAAATTGAACAACTCCATTATTTACAAAGTTGAATGACACATTGCATATTCAAAAAAATCTTTACATAATTGTTGGTATACTTCATGCAATGCAAGTAATCAAAATAGATCTTGTAATGGGAGAGCTTTGCACTCTTGTACCAAATTTTCCATAGCAATGAAACATGGATGGAATATTACATGTGTGTGCATGCCACTTGCCATCCAATGACATCTTTTCCCATATTTAAAGTATTTTGCAAGAAGTTTTCATTCTAGATCACTTGAAGGGGCAATTTGTCATCACTCACTTTGTGATAAAAAAAGAGCAAATCATTGTAGAATTGACCCTGTGTTCTTAGTTGACTAAGAATATATGTTCCATTGGAAGGAATATTCCTTCACATTTGAGGGTTGATTGATGGAGAACTTTGTTTGATGGATACAATATCTTCTATTATGGATTTTCCATCTGTTAATCACTCATGAGGATCTTCTACCCCTAGCAGGGTGATTTCATACTTCCTTTCAATTTTTAACTTTTTATTTGAGCATTCATTGGTTGTTTCTAATTCTCACACACTCTTTGTGACTTCTACATCTTGAATATGAAAAATGTTTTATTTATTCTTGTGTGCTAAACAAAAACGGAACTGCATGTGAGGTTTGTTGTTTTAACTAGTTCTTTGCAATGGTGTGCAGTGTAGGTGTTTGTTTACATTGTGTGCATAGTTGTCTTTGTATGTCAAAAAATCTCTACTCTCCACTCTTTAGATGCTACTATCATGTAGAAAGCTACCAATTTCAACATCAATTTCCCTTACAACTTGTGGAAATTGTTTGCATTGCTTTGATGCTTTGAAATCCATGCTATTGCACAACATGCCATGCATAGACCAATAAAAAGCTATTTTTGTTCTTCGAGATCATTTTATGTTATGTTTTATAAGACTTGCCCAATTTTTTTTTGCATGAACTCATGAAACTAGTCCATCTAGCTTTGGTATTTCAACCTTATCATCTCTAATAAAGGCCCAAAAATGCTTTAAATTTCAAGCAGTAAACCATCACGGCCAGTTGATCTATGAATACTCACTTTAATCACAACCTATTCAAGGGTAGAATTTTCAGTTGTGCAACATTAATTACAAGAGAGAGCATGTGGTTGCTAGTCAAACACATCAAGGCAAGTTTCCACACTAGCAACTAGTGGCAAACAACTGCCACTAGCTGCCAACTAGGGAGTTGAAGCAAAAACCCTAGAATTATCAGTTGTTCATTCACATAAGTCAAATTTCACCCATTTTACACAACATAAAGACTACAATTATCCAAGGTTAGGATTTGAAACCATGACCCATCTTTAAAATTTTAGGTTGCACCAATCTAACCAATCTCCATGTTGCATGTTGGGAACTTTTGAAACTTTTTATTATGAAATATTAGCCTTTAGGCCTTGATTGAATTCCTTATGTATACATAAATCTATAAGAAATGGAATAACTAACAACTGAGTCTGTTGTGAACTCATGTGATAGGGTTCCATACAATGAATAACCCCCTCGAGGATCCCCTAGATCTCTGAGCTCTCAAGCACCCATGCTAGGACTTGGAGCCTCTAGACCATGCTTAGACATAAGTCTTGTGTTCCTAGTTAAGCCTCTGATTCATGCTCTAATTTAGCCTTTGAGTTGGCATTGGGGAAAATGTGTATAAAGACATATGGCATAGTTTGAGTCCACTTCCACCTTTGCTCTAAAGGGGGGATCTTGGGGATGCATGGGAGCTTCATGTGTGACTACATGTGTACTTCTATGTGTGCTTGTGTGTGTGAATGACCATGTGTGATCGTTAGGTGTGATTGGGTTTGGTCATAGGTAGATCTTGAGAGATTCTTAGATCTGAGTCAAGTGATTATAGGGTATAAGATGCTCTAGGTTGATATCATATGTTATGTCACCAGATCTTTGTACTCAAGCCTACTTAAGGCTCTCTATTCATGAATAAATGGTGTTTGCATTGTGTCCATCTTGATCATACTTTGTCACCCTTGGCTTATTGCCATTCAAGAATCACCAATGCAAAAAACAGTCTTGAAGTACAGTTAAAATATTTAAATGGAAACTTTGAAACATTGGGTGATACCTTACAATGTGACATTTTTTATATGCAAGCACATAGAATCCTTTGGGATCAAGATGGAATTGTTCCAAAGATATACTTTCAAGATATCAAGAAAACTTATTCTGATGGAAAAAAGTTTAGATATTCTCTTGCCCAAAGAAGTATTAGCAGCAGTTGCTAGATTCAAGGGCTATGCGCAGAACCTTCTTTGTATGGTGGAGGTAATTAAGTCCACATGTGAATGTGTCATTCAAAATGCAATGGATAATACATCAAATCCATAAGTTCATGCAATGGATAGTACATCAAATCCATAGGTTCATAATGCTATCAATTGGGGGTCGGCCTCGTCAGCTTTCTTGAAATTAAATTTTCCTAAGATAGTTTCCTTCAAAGTGGTGGAAGATACAAAAAGTATTATCATAAGAAAAGAAATACACAAAAGGGCTCCAAATTAAGAAATTGTTGCAGTTTTAAAGACTACCATAGTAATATGATGATAGGTTGAGGACATTATAATAAGTGATGTTGGCACAAAAAAGGTTGCCTATGTTGGGATGAGTGAACATGCTCATTGGTATTGAAGACTCATCTTGTGTGGAGCTTATGTGGCAATTGACTCAAACATGATCACTGGTATAGAAGAATTGTATTGTGTTGCAAGTGACTCAAACATGTTCACTCTTATACAAGACTTGTCTTGTGCTGAGATTGACAAGATGGCACCACAAAAGAAAATAAATGAAGTGATCAATGGGTAAGTCATGCAATAACAACAATTGATAATATTAATAATAATGGGTGAGATGTTCTCACTAGAGTGGAGGTAAAAGATGGGAGAATCATGTAAGACTTTGATGTTAGTTCTAATGTTCTTACTAGCACGGAGCATATAGACACTAAACATCTAGAAAGGGAGCTTAAGGGAATGTGAATGAGAGATGAAAATATGGGAATATATATATATATATATTTGGTCTTATTGACATCTTTTCTCTCATTCTTGTTCACAAGGAGGATACAAGTCACAAGGATGTCTTACACACTCATGTATAAGGTTATAAATAGGCAAATGGAAGAGTCCATTTGTCATACACTAAGCTCTCTACCTCCAAGTGTCCCGCACACAAGGAGGTGATCATAACCAATTGCCACTTATCCTACACTAAGCCCTCTACCTCCAAGTGTCTCACATGCAAGGAGTGATTACAACCAATTGCCACATAGAAACCACATGTTACTCAAGTCTCTCACATGACTAGAACCTTAGACACCCACTCCACTTAGGTATACATAGCTCTAATCTGGTATTTGGATGCTATGATCAAATAATTCTTAACACTCTGCCTTGACTTAGCATCCATACCACATAGGTTGTTCTTTCATCAGGAGATTTCTAAGGACTCACTTAGGATTGTTTAAACATAAAGAAAAGTAAAATCACATAGTCTACATTATACTTTTAGCCTTGGCAAGGTTGGCTTCATGGTTGGATGATGTATCTTTGTGATTAATGTCTCCTTGCTTTTTATGGTACTACTTAATGAAATGTGAAGTTTGTTTGCAATAGTAGCATATATGAGGATTCTTCACAAAGGTTGCATGCTCACCTTGATTCTTACTTTCTTCATCTTCTAAAGAGCTTGCATATTTCTATTTTTCTTTCCATTCTTCTTACTTGAAGCATTTTTTGTCTCCTCCAAATAAGAGCGATAGCATCACTGTGTTAAAGTAGATTGATTTGAAGTGAAAATACACTTGGCTCATAAGAATTAGGCATGCTTGCAAGAAGACTAAACACAACTTCTTTATCACTTATAGTCACCTAGCACCAACAAGTCGATCCACCAAGGCACATATACTTTTGAATATGTTTAGCCATTTTCACACCGCAAACCACATAGATTTCAAATATGTTTAGCCACTTTCACACCTTTATTCATCTTGAGGCAATATAGGTGCTTCCTAAGAAAAGATCATGAGACAGCATTTACTTGACCAAAAACACTCAAAGTTTTTCAAAAGCTTCATGTGAAGAACTTGTCAAAGCTACTTGATCTATTTGGGAATCTGCCAATCTAGAGGTAAGAAAATCGAGTGCCTTTACATACATCATCATACAAGTCACCGAGTCTTTAGGGCAATGAGCATAAGACTTCTTGTCACCTCTAGATACTATCGAACATATGTCCACATGATTAAGCCCATCTTTATCTTCATAGACCAAGTATGGTACTTAATTCTATCAAATCAATCCTTCTTGTCAAAGTATTGTCCTTTGAGAGACATGAACCTTGACCCACTCATCACCAAGATGATGATTGTAATCAATTGCATAAGGAACTTCACTTAGGAGAGTGATATTTGTTATGATATTGAGAAAATATAGGGAACTTAGAGGTCTTCCACCAAGAAGGTCTCACAAAGAAATATTCTTTACAAAACTTTTGGATGACTTTAAAAATGTGAAAAAAAGATCCAATTAGCTATATAGATGACTATGCAATTGAGCCTTGGAAGGGGACTTAAGAGGGGTGAAAATTCAATTGTTGCCTGTAGAGAAAACAAGCCTCCTCTTCACGATCTATTGCACTACACCTATTCTTGGCTCTTCTCCTTTGTCAAACACAAATCTTGTTCTCACAACTTTGTTTTAGCTCATGCTCTAAAGTTGCCCCACCATCTCTTGCAATTGCTAGTTGAATTTATGTAGTTACAGTAGATAGTTGGACATTTTATCTATATGATTGTTTTGCTCCCAAGCCCTTGTTTCTTGTCATACAGCTACTTCAATAGCCCCTTGATGATGTCTACAAGCTACTACATAGTCCTCCATGGTCACTTCAGTCGTAGGTGTTTATCTATAGAAGCTTTATGATATTAACTCTTTGTCCATCGTTAATTTGATTCAGTAGATTGCGAGATATATGGGTAGCTCTATTTGAATAGGTGGTTGTAACTTCACCTCTTCTCAACCGTTTGTTAACCATTTGTTTAGTAGTGCATGTCACTCATTTCTATTGCAAGTCATTGCACTACTACTGGTTGGTTGTTGCAAATGATTTCTAGGCTATGTTCGTTGTCTTACAATCATCATTTCTTATTGCCCTTTTTTGTGTTGTTATTGATGGTTTCCTTTCTTTAAGGCCTTTTTTCTATCTGTGTGGCTATTCATAGTTGTCTATTTTGGTGCACCTTTACAAGGTCATCTATCATAGGACTTCTACTATCCTTGTTTCTTTGACCTAGTTGTGTCTCAACACTATTCCCTATAACATTTTGGGAGCTTATTCCAAGTTGCTACAAAGATTCTAGATGTAGTTGGTCATGGCAATGGTTTTTAATCATGGCAACTTCTAGTTTGGAATGTCTACTTGCTTCTTGATAGCCTGAGCTTCTTATTGAAGTTTTTTTACAGCCTCTTCTGCTCAGGTCCATAGAGTTCCTTTGTTGTCACTAGAGGACTTGTTATCATATATCCTTTGGAGTTGCTTCTCAACTACCTTCCTCATACCCAATATCTCCTTCTAACAACCATGCTTCTCTTTGTCTAAGATTAGCCCTATATCTCTCTCTCTCTCCCTTATTCAAAAAATATATTTTCCATGGAAGAAAAGCTAAATAAATATGCATGAAACAGATAGATAGGAGGACACCTCTCTCTCCCTAAGGAGAAGAAATTCTCATAAGAATCTCACAACTAAAGTGATTGGAAAATCCTTCAAAGGAATGGATACCAATTCGCACACCAATAGAATGAAAAAATGTCTCAATCTCTCTCAAGTCTCACATAGAGATCTTATCCCTCATTCTAGGAAAATAAGTTCTGATACCATGTTAAACACCTAGAAAAAGAGGTTAAGGGGGTGTGAATGAGAAATGAAAATATGATAGACAAGATGTCACAAAGAAAATAGTTTTATTGTCTACAAAGGGAATACAAGTCACAAAGATATCTCACAGACTTGTGTAACAAGCCTTAAATAGGAAAATGGAAGAATTATGTTGTCCTACACTAAGCCCTCTACCTTCAAGTGTCTCGCATGCAAGGAGGTGATTAAAACCAATTGCCACATAGCACCCACATGTGTCTCAAGCCTAGCACATGACTGGAGCCCTAGAAACCCACTCCATTTAGGTACACATAGCTCCAATGTGGTATTAGATGCCATGATTAACTAAATCGCAATAGCCTATGAACATAAATATTAATTATGAAGGAGAAACAACTCAACCACACAATTGAAGATGTAAATTGGCAACGTATTAATTGCAATGTACTTGTCTACGAGGTTTCCATTTTCACGATATTATAACACATCAATTAGATGAAGATTCAAGGGAAATGTGCTCAATGGATAATGGTCTACAATTGGAAAACACAAGACGCTATTCTCAAAAGGAAAGTATGCGAGGGTCACGTGGCGATGAATCAATGGCACCAATTTGAGAACCCCATAGACATGTAATGTTATTTGAGGAGAGTATGGAAACAAGACTCTTATGTGACTTTGTTGTAAGAAAATATGCATTAGAATAGTTAAAAAATATGATTGTAAGGCCATGAGCCTAGGTATTTAGAGCAAGACAAGGCCTGATTGACATAACCATCTTCTTCAATAGTTATATTGCTTCCTTTAACAAGGTCATGAGGACTTGAAGACAAGACATTGTAGCCTCAATTGAAACTCATGCTTAATGGGATACATTTACAATCATGGATATCAATTCTTAGCTGGACTATCACATGATCCATGGTGTATATTGCAGCATTTGGACAAAGGAAAGACAACGTGGTTCAAAAAATTCATGGAAATGCCTACAGGATTAGACGCCATGGAAGCACTAGAAATGCAACTACCACCATCATCTTCTATTGGAAATGAGAAAGAAGTTATGTACTAGAAATGATTAATAAAGCCTTACAAATAGATAAGAAAGAATGATTTTAAGGTCAACATATTTGCCATGCACATATTAAATATCATTAGGGTGGACTTGACCCATTTTTAAAAAAAATGCAATATCAAATTTTTATGTCTCTAAACAAGATTCATGAGCATAGTGTATTCAGACATCTTGTTTTTAACAAATGGTATATCTTTATACCACCTATATGTTGAATTTAACAAACTCTTTCTATATGTGATCGTGTCTTCACAAATTTACCTATAATGTATTGATGAGTGGAGGTCACCAGTTAAAACTTTGGTGAAATTTTAGCTTCATTAGGCCATATTTATGTGGATTTCACAAATGTATTATTGCCAAATTTCCCAATTATGGAGTTCACCAAGTGATATTGAGTGGAGGTGACCATTTTGGAAAAAGCATCCAACCAAAGTAAGAAATCCCAAACAAACCAAGAAAGTCCGAACAAAGTGGGAATTTGTCATTCGTGTTTTATTTTTGGGAGCCCCTTCACAAAATAAGGTCATTTGGGATGGCCGTGTATTCCCTCCTCTAACCATCTCTATCCCACTTGTTTTCCATTTCTCCCCCTCATAGACTTTCCTTCGTTTTCCCAAGGCACTATGTTACCTTCTCTAACAAAATTTTCACCCTAGACTACAAAAATCAAAAAATTCTTCAACCATTATGACTTTAGAACCTAAAATTTTCCTTATAGAATACTTTTTTTAGCAAGGTAGCAAACCCACTATAAGCCCTACAAAGATGATCGAAGAAAGTTTGTATTGAGATGCACAACTATGATTGCTATTTGTGATTAGTAGTGTCAATGAATTTCATGTTTGATGGATCCATATGATCATTGATTCTGATGTTTGTATCGGCTTTAATGTCCTCAAAATTTGTTATTTGTGCTTGGCAATGTCATTGGTTTTAATACTTAAATAAGATTAAATGTGATCTCTTTGAATGTTATCAACTTTTAATGTCCTATTATGTCATTTATTTGAATGCTCATATCATCTTTAGTGTCCTAAAAAATTTTCCCTAAAAAATTTCTCCATTAATTAGTGAAAGGTTAAATTTCAACAAATAATAAAAAATGGTTAAAAGGGAGGACAATGGAGAGTTTGAAGGCTTCACTACATGGAAACTCTATATATTGTGTGTGTTCAAGGGGTATTGTTAAACCCTTTATCCATAAACCTTTACCCCTAAAAATAGCCTCATTTCTATACAAGTTTATGGATTTATTTCAAAAACCCATTGAAAAGATCCTTATGTATGTGAAATTCTATAAAATTTGGATATTCTTTCCAGTTTAAAAACTCAAGGGTCCATTAAAAAATGCGATTATCATGTGAGTTCAAAAGATGGTATAACTAAATTCACTTTTTGGATGTGATTTATAGAAATATGATTACATAAGGGGGTTTTTAATGTATGTTGAAAAAAATTTATAAGTTTGTGTAGTAAAGGGGCCATTTTTAAAACTAAAATTTAATTATTAAATTCACTTTTTTAATGTAAATTTATAGAACAATGATTATAAAATGAGGTTTTAAATAGATGTTCATTTGTAAAGCAAAGGGGGGAATTTTTAAAAAATAAAAAATCACAAATAAGGTATGTCTAATATACCCCTTGAATGCATGTGATAGTCTAGTTTTCTATAGTGAACTCCTCATGTTAAAAGAACCCCTTCTCTTGGATGCATGTGCTATGTTCACATATAACTGAGTGAACTGAGAGAGAGAGAGAAAGAGACAAAGAGGAGGAGGAGGAGGAGGAGGAGGAGATAAGTGATCAGGTGGGATAGGAGAGGGATGAATGGTATGGGGGAGAGGAGTGAAAAGAGAGGATATATGTAAAAAGAGAAAAATGGAGACGAGAGGAGAGAGGGGAAAAGAGAGGTGACGAGAGAAGAGAAGAGGGAAGAGAGGAGTAATCAATGCAAACGAGGCCTTATGGCCCACTAAATCTTTAAGAACCACTTAAGCACTAACTAACAATATCTGGTCAATACAAGTCAAAACTCTTTCATATTTTGAACTTTATAAAAGCATGGCCATGTAAAATATCTATCATGGCTCATGCCTACCTAGTTTATGTATGGGTGATAGGAAAATACAAAGTTCAATTGTGACTATTGAGTAGCATTTTTTAATTTTGTAGAATTAAATATTCCTGCTTCACCATATGTAGAGCCGGACCCACCTTCACTATGAGACCCACGATGCAGGCATGCTTGGGCAGAGGATATGCTTCATTGGCTAGACTAGAGAGGCAATGCTTCCGCTCTCACTTTCAGGATCCATGGACCAAAGGGTTGCTTTTTGACTCCTTGGTCCGTCCAGCGGGGATGTATGGCAGTCCATGCTGGGGGCCAAACTTGTCGGATACAAAGTGGGCCAGGGTGGAGCGGCTACAGGTTCTCATGTTATCACGAATGATCCGTAGTAAGCCATCCGTTCCTCACCAGATCATTTGGGCGGAGTTTGGGTCACCCCCATTATAGCTAGATGCGGCATTTCAGGTCATCACATATCTGTACCAAGTCAAAGGCCCCAAACAAGATCCACATGTGTCCTTAATGAAAGTGGGCCACCTCTAGTATGCACCTCTCTTACCTAGGAATTAAAAATATGACTTTGTGGTCCACAACTGGGACTATATTAAATTTGATTCACCGGTCACATGAAGAAGTTGCCTATCATATGGGATGATATTTGATGACTATATTAAATTTGATTCACCGGTCACATGAAGAAGTTGCCTATCATATGGGATGATATTTGACAAGGTCAACCTCACCAAAACAAAACCCCATGCCCAAAATATACACACTAAAAGGAGTTAAATTTAATATGACCCAAATAAACACACGCGCACACACTAAAAGGAGTTCAGTTTGAAATGATCAAAATACTGGGAGCTTGTTCCAAGTCCTAAGTGAAACTTTAAGTGGGACCATCTTTAACAGGTTCAACCACCTTTTGGTGCTATTTTATCAAAGTACACTTTCAAAAAGCTAATTCTTACATAAAGCATCTTTGTGAGTATGTAAAAGCCCATGGTTGATTTGAGCCATCCAATGAGGCTATTTTCAAATTGAGAGAGCAACAAGTAATAAATAGGTGAAGTTAGCATCTATATTTTACTTCATGGCCACAAGTGAAAAGACTCTTGCAATAACTACAATTTTGATTAAATGTCCATTTAACATAGTTTCCACTATCTCAAGGATAAGGGGTGAAATCTACCCGCACCATGAGCACATCAGGGTTTATTGAGTGTGTCATGGTAAGGTTGCGATTGGAGACAAACATTATTAGTAAAACTTGTATGCTCATCTCCTACAATAGCAACACATTCCTAATTGCCTCAATCATCTTACATACTACACTTCCATACCTGTTTTTAATCAGATCATGCATTCTCTCTTTTACAATGCTTGATTTAGCCTAGACTAATAGTGTGGGATTATCCCTAGGAAAGGGTAGTCCTAAGATCAAATCTTTGTAGCCTAGATTATTGTCATCTTTGTTGTGTGGGAAATTTGATCCCCCTCAAGTAGGTATTCAATCAAGCAGCTACATAAGGGCCTACTTATTAGCAAAGAAATGGCTTAATTACTTTACAATGCATCATGCCTTGGGAATTTTATACTTCCTTAGGACACATTGGATTGACATTGGGGTCCACTTAATTGAACCGGTTGTTTGTTTTTCCCATAGTGGCTAACTACACATTTCAACACTAAGACCTGATTTAAAAGAAAGCAATAATTTCTTTGGCCTCACTGTATTTATAGCTAGTTTTATTTTTATCATACATTCAAACAATAGAAGGATGATTTATCCTAGTCTAATAGAGTGGGATTATCACCTAGGAAAGGGCCGTTCTAAGCTCAAATCTTTGTAGCCTAAATTATTGTCATGGCTGCCTTGTTGTGTTGAAAATGGGATCCCCCTCAAGTGGGTATTTAGTCAAGCAACTACATAAGGACCTACTTCTTAGCAAAGAAATGGCTTAATTACTTTATAATGCATGCCTTCTAAATTTTATACTTCCTTAGGGCACATTGGATTGAGATTAGCTTCCACTTAATTGAACCGTAGTTAGTTTTTCCCATAGTTGCTAAATGCACATTTCAACAACCTAAGCCCTAATTTAAAAGAACCCAATAATTTCTTTGGGCTCATCTATCTATAGTTGGTATTGTATTTTTATCATACATTTAGACAATAGAACTATCACATGCAACAAAAGATGGTAACACACTCAATCTTGGTTACATGACCCCATAAGTGTTGTATAGACTATCAACTTTGAATTTTAAATAGATGAGCTTTCCATATTTGTATGCCATTTTTGATTCAATTAATGAGCATTTTTTATGACATGGATTTTTTATTTACCACCTAGGCCAAAAGGAGAAGGTAACACAATCAATAGAAGGAGCTTCTTAGGAATCAAGATAGTAAGCTTACTAACTATCCAGATGAGCAATTAGTGCAAATTGGTGAGGTGGAGGATAGCGAAGATGAGGTTTGGTTAGAGAAGAATCTAAACACAAAGCATATAGCTCAAAAACGTGCAAGAAGGTCTTGATATGAGTGCAAGATTCATTTAATCAAATTTAGGCCTCATAATCGGAGATAGCATGGTCCGTTAAGGCGTCGACAAAGAGGGGCAACCTTGTTCAACATGTTAGGCTAAGAAGACTCATGCAATCCGACATCTTTAGGCGCTATTGTATACAGGTTCAGATGGGCAAGAATTGCCCAAAACTTTCCTGACTTCATCCACAACAAATCATTGTCCATAATGAAGTTTTTACTCGTCTCTAATTTCAATGCATTCAAGTTTTCAACAATGTTACTTTCTCCAATTTTACAATCAAGAAATTTGTGCACCATAGCTCAATCAACTTGGATAGCTTCAAGGCTATATTCATTTCTAATCTCACATCTTGTAAGGGGAAAAATTTGCTCTTCTATAGATTTTCCAATGCTGATTGATGGCACACATGTTTTTGTGGAGGTTCCCGAGTCAAGATTACCCTTCCTATCCTTGTGGCTTTTAGGCTAGCAAGCCTCTCAAGTTGGATGCTACTCTCTATTGTTCTCGGATTGTTCTCCCCTTCTTATCCTAACCGTGCCTTCCTCTCTAATGGAAATTTCTCCTCAATTTGCTACCCTAAGGAGGCAATGAAGTGAATGAACCATATAGGATCCACCTTTGCATGGAAGCCTTGATGCGTGGACTCATGGATGGGTCATTTAACTTCAATTACAACCTGTAACGATGCCAAAATTTTGTGAGGGGATAACTTCTGTGGTATGATGGTAGCAGGTTGCATCTGTCTTAGACTCACAGGATGTGCCACACCTCATTTTACAATCTCATACTAATTCCTTACTATCTTGGCAGCTTGCATTATTATTATTATTCATCTCCTCCTTTACTAATAATGTTTTATCTGCTTCTTAAAGCTTACATAAATGTGACTCTATTCTAGAGTGATATATATGGTGGAGAGGGCACACGCCTTTCATCCCATTCATAGATTCTTGCATGTGTGGCCCAACACCTAATGCACATTGCAAGTTATATGGACTCTTGTAAGCTTCCATGCTCATATGATAGGTCTTCATTGACAATTGCGCAAGGCTTCATCTCGTTTACCTCAGCTTATGACAACTACCTGATGACTTCCAAGATCCTTATGCCTTCAACCACCACCACTGAGTCCCAAAGGAAACTGGACTTCAACATTAAACCTCTACTGCCGTAACTTTACGATTGGCAAATGACTAACATGCTATGTGTGGTGTTGTGCCAAGCATCATCGATAGCCTTGATAGAGTGTGGCAATTCTTTGGAGAGGGATACTACCCTAATGGTATCATTATGTATGAATGACTCCAAAGACAGCTATCCACAAAGGTGCTGGGGGAAAAAAGTGATGTAAGGAGATGCCCGTGCCCCCCCTCCTTCCTTTTCCCTCACCTCCCCCCCTCCTATGTGTGCGGTGAGTAAAAAACACAAAAACAAACAACATTTCATTGAAAGTTCACCCTAAAGAAAAATTAACACTAAGGCTGTTTGAAGCCAAAGTTTCATCGATCACAAAATTCCTTACCAATTGCTTTGCTTACAAAATAACATGATCTCCCTTCCAATCAATCTCTACCTCTTCTGAGTTGCCACCTGTTGAATGTGGCCAAGTAGGATCTCCAATCAATCCCATCAATAGAGTTCTAACAATTTGGCTCATTGCTCTCCGACATCAATTTTGAATTGCTTCTCCACTTGATATCCTTCCTAAGCTTTCAAGAGAACATAATTTCCTTCCTAAGGGGGACTAAAGTAGAAGCCATATGCACTATAATCCTTGCTTAGGAAAGAATAATTTTGTGGAGGATGCTTCTTGTGCCAATGTGGAGTTGGAAAACAAAATTTGGAACCCCAAACTCCATGATTTGACGCAGTATCAAACTTTTGACCTATGGTTGTTGGCATCTATTTCCTCTATAAAGATTGCTAACTTCAACGACACAATCTTGCTCCACACCTTTTTTCAAATGCTTGAGCCATTATATGAATGCTCACATTTTGATTTCTCTATTCCACTCAATCCAGTAAACAACTCAACGGCATAGGACTCTTCGGATTCTTCACTTTGTTGCTATACCTGGCCATGGATCCTTTTTCCTCCCTCCTTGTTGACCTAACATTGAGAATTGGTGTCAATGGAACTTTCACAAATCTGGCATCATTAGTGATATTGCTAGGGATGCTACTTCTTTTCCTTAGAAGATTAGCAAGCTTCTTTTGAGGTGTTCGAAACACACTTGAGTTAGACTGATACAGGGCTCCATAATGATCAACTTCCCTGCCTTTCTTGACCACCCCAATTGGTTATTGCCTCTGCATGCCCAAATTTTGAGGGCTCCTATGCAACTCATCGTTGAAGAAACGTTTGACCTCCTTCACAAAGGTGCATCTAGAGATTAAGAAGTGCCGACATCAAGGGAATAATCTTGCCTCGACCACATAGGCTAAACATTGTCTGGGCAACTAATGCTCCCCTCAAAACTCTCTAGCTGCATGACAGGTGGTGTTTCCAACTTCTTTAGCCATGCAACACGTGGCATACCTTCCACATGACACGTGGCTCACACTTGCCTCCCACTCTACTTAATATATAGTAAGATAAGAGAAGATATATATAAATATATATATATATATATAATATAATATATGCTACATATATTATTATTATTACATATATATGTATATATATATAATACAGTATTATATATATATATATATATATATATATAATAAATATCTTATATAATCTCTCTCTCTCTCTCTCTCTCTCTTAATATATATATATATAATGTAGCATATATTACATATAATATAATATATACATTTAATATATATATATATATATGCATAAATAAATAAATATACTCCTTTATGTCCCTCTCTCCCCTCCGTCTCTCTCAATCTCTCTCCTCTCGTGTCTCGCTCTTCTCTCTACTCTCTTTGCTCTCTCCTTACATATATATATATATTAAAATAGAATAAATATCTTATATATAATCTCTTGAGATATATATATATATATATATATACACACACAAATAAATAAATATACCTCTCTCTCTCTCTCTCTCTCTCTCTCTCTCTCTCTCTCTCCTCTAGTGTGTCTTGCTCTTCCCTATACTCTCCTCGTGCTACTCTCAAACTACGTGCGTGGGTCGAACTACGTGGCCCCAGCCAGCCAATGCCTCGATCTGCCCCTCAACAACGTGCGGCACATGTCACGACTTGCTGCTAAGTTTTTGACCCTCAACAGTGTCAACACCGTGCCTTGCCACGTCACCATGCCTCACTCGCATTGCACCATGCCACGTCAATCTTCTACGCGATTAGTCTCTATCCCCTATGCAATTTGCCATGTGTCGATCCCCAATTGCTGGGCGATCTGCTGTACATCTCTTGGCCTCTTGGCCTCTGTACTCCCTCCCTCCATCCTTCAACCCAACTGTTCCAATCCGTGCGATTGTTCTTTGCTGTGCACACTCTCCACTCCACTCCATCACCACTCCACTCCACTCCACTCCACTGGTTAGCCGTGAAGACCAGTCACCAGTGACCCAATCTATTCTCACATCTCTGGTCAGTCCCATTGCCAAAGTTCCCAACTAATATCTGCTTGCTGTCTACAGTCACAACTCACTGCCTCTGAGTCCTCACTCGTGTTAGCAGACGGCTTCTCTCTTTTGCCTCTGCTATGGTGTGTCAAGATGGAAAGGGCATCATAACAACATGTGGCAAATCTCCTAGCTCTCCCTCCACTCCACCTCTTATTGCCAAAGATATTTCTGTCCAACCATAGGACACAATACAAAAGAGAGGCTTAGAGTCCCACCAATACGTGGTCCTCTGACCTTACCAAAATGTTGTACTACTATCTAGCTGTCACCTCCAGATCCCTAATACTGCATGCTCCACTGAGCTTATGTAGATTCTCTGTCAGTGATCCCGTCCACCTTGCTATCCGGGGTAGCCAGCCTAGCTGGGCAGCACCTTGAGCTAAGCCTGCAGCCCTTGTACGTCTCCTTCAGCTCCTATGTATAGGCCCAAGGATGGACCTATTGCTGCTGCTCCTTGCTATTGCATTGCCGCTCCTTCCTGCTCTAGGATTGCTGCTCCAAGTGATGCCTTATGAGCCCCAAAAGGGGCCCTTTTATAAGGCCCAAAACCAACTGACCCAGTAGGGGGAAATGAGCCGACCAAGCAACCCCCCCTATTGGCTGACCTGCCTACTGGGCCGACCCAGTAGGGATCTATTTAAGGCCCCATGGCCAGCCCTTTTACTGCTGCTCCTGGCCACCTGGGTGCCTAGCATATCTGCCCTATCCCAGGGCCTATTGCAGGCCTTCCTGTGCTCTTGGATTGCTGCTCCAAGTGATGCCTTATGAGCCCCAGAAGGGGCCCTTTTATAAGGCCCAAAACCAATCGACCCAGTAGGGGGAAATGGGCCGACCCAGCAGCCCCCCTATTGGCCGACCTGCCTACTGGGCCGACCCAGTAGGGCTCTATTTAAGGCCCCACAACCAGCCCTTTTACTGCTGCTCCTGGCCACCTGGGTGCCCAGCATATCTGCCCTATCCCAGGGCCTATGGCAGGCCCGCCACCTGCCCTATCCTAGGGCCTATTGCAGGCCTTCCTGCTCTTGGATTGCTGCTCCAAGTGATGCCTTATGAGCCCCAGAAGGGTCCCTTTTATAAGGCCCAAAACCAACCGACCTAGTAGGGGGAAATGGGCCGACCCAGCAGCCCCCCTATTGGCCAACCTGCCTACTGGGCCGACCCAGTAGGGCTCTATTTAAGGCCCCATGGCGAGCCCTTTTACTACTGCTCTGGGCCACCTGGGTCACAAGCATATCTGCCCTATCCCAGGGCCTATTGTAGGCCTGCCACCTGCCCATAACCCTCGCCTATCTGCTCCATCCTCCCGAGCCTTTCCTGCCCTAAACCCTGATCCAATGCAAGCCATAAGGTTTTGCCAAACACCTATAGATCTGCACCACATCCGTGCCTCCTTCCTGCCCTGGATGATCCGCCTTTTGTCAGGCCACGTGGACCTCTGTACAGTCTGCTCCAAGCATCCGTACCAAGCTGTACCCATGCTGACAGCATCGTGGTCTTTCTTAGTCCCTTTACGCAGCCTGTTGTTGTCCACCTTGGTGCCAGGTACTCATTTCTTCTGCTGCACACATGGCAACCCATGTGCTGTCCATTTGCTGCTGTGAGGTGCTTGCCCATGTGGCAACCCCCTCTCTTTTTTTTCCCCTTTGGGCATGCTTCCCACAAAGGCATCCAATCAGATGCCCATGTGGCAGCCCTGGCCCTAGGTCCACCTCTCCCACGCTCTCCTTATTTGGGGACTTACAGATGGGGAGGTGACCTGCCCATGGCCAACATAAATGTATTCCCAATAGGGTTGAATACAACTGGAAGAATAAGTATTATATGGAGGGATGAACCCTCACTGTAGATGAGCAGAAGAGGGATGCTTTGATGCAGACCCTAATGCTGTTGCTGTCCAGAATGAAGGGGCCTGGAAGATGTTCTATAGG
Organism: Dipteris shenzhenensis; assembly: GCF_047967505.1. Classification (NCBI taxonomy): domain Eukaryota; kingdom Viridiplantae; phylum Streptophyta; class Polypodiopsida; order Gleicheniales; family Dipteridaceae; genus Dipteris; species Dipteris shenzhenensis. The sequence continues at coordinate 34,270,826 of NC_141609.1, read as the reverse complement.
CGCCAAGGATGAACCAGATTCGCTGCTCCTAATCCTAGCCTGACCTCAGGTGCGAAATACTACTGTTGGCTGCACTCTTCAACCCTAGAAGTGAATGACGAATGAGGCCAAGGTGGCTACCTTTTATCGGCTCCCTTGGGCCTTAGAAATGACCGACTAAGGGAGTCTATGGACCAACCCCCTGGCCAGATCTGTCCCGACCAAGCTGGTCAGGCTGCTCCAATCACCGACTGCCTCGTTCTTGCTGATGTGGCTGCTGTGCACTAATGTGGTGCTGTCTATACGATTGTTTGCTATCGCGGCTACCTATGTGGCAGCCGACTTGACTGCCTATGTGGCAGCTAATGTGGTTGCTTGCATGACAATGTATGCTGGTTGTAGCCAGCATGGCCACGGGCTTTGCAGATGCTTCCATCACTCTTTGTCTCTCTCCTGTCTCACTGCTTCCATCACTCTCTCCTTCTCTCTTTCTCTCTACATCTCCCACTCTTTCAAGGTGCACCCACAGATCACTGCATCCAAAGGGCCACCCTCGAGTTGCATGCATTCAAAATAGGCTGAGAGAGAGAGAGAGCTGGGTCTATACAAAATCCATACACTCGTGGGGTGAATATACTCCTACACCTCTGCTGTAAACAACCACCTGTGACATCCATGGTCTAGTAGGCCCATATGTACAATGCGACCTTAAGAGGAAAGCAGATCACGTCGAGGAATAGAAGCTGCAACACACCATTAACAAAACAACAATGCAATGTTATTCAACCCTCAAATGCATACAAAGAAAGACTACTACTGGCAAAGGGACATAGAAAACAAACCCTGTATTTGCCTACGACCACGAAGTACTGATTCTTCATCTGCAAGACAATCTATACGGTATAAGTGACTTGAAGATTTGCTTTGCCACAATTACTTTATTGCACTTCTATGTATAATTCACCAATGCCCTATTGCAAGGCATTTTTGCCAAAGATCCTGCCAACTTGATAGTCGCCCCCATGCTGCATCTGTTCGCCATCTTCCTGGGCCTGTTTTAGCCTTGATCTCTGGCCCATGTTCTATCCTACCAATCGCCTATCAGCTCCAGCCTTCTACCTACTGTTTCACATCTATACCAGTGCTAGATCTTAACCTAGATCTACCGTACCAGCCTCATACATGCTGCTGCAGACACCTGTCATGAAGGCAACTACAGATCCATGCACTCCTGGGCTGTACCAGCTCTTCCAATCCATCCAATCTCAACTTGACTGCTCCAAGATGTCCACATAGTCTTGCACAGGCCTCCATGCTCTAGTCAACATGTTCCAAGCTTCAGATCTTGACCAGAACTACTGTGAACTGTTTCACCTTGTCACATGTTTGCTCCATACAGAATCTCTCCACCAAGAGCTCCACTCATGGCCGGATAATTCTATGATTGTGCTGCTCATATGGAAGCCTATGTGCTGCCCATGGGACAGTTTCTTGATTGCTTGTATGCTGCCCACATGACAGCCTAGATGTTGCCGATGTGGTAGCCCACTCTTCTTTGTATTCCCTCTGAGTTTGCTACCCACATGATGGCCAATAAGCTGCCCATGTGGTAGCCCTAACCCTAGGTCCACCTCCCCCATGCTCTCCTAATATGGAGGCTTACAGATGGGGAGGAATTTCCCAACACCCCCTCTTACCGACACATCTCATCCCTATCCCAACTCATCGATGAAGATGCTCAACGCCCATGTCGTAGCCCCTTGGAACAATGCAGTGTCTATATTACTACCTGGTCTTTCAACCAGTGGCTCCCGCTCCACCAGGTCTGGTCCCGTGCAAGCAAACGAACTTGGTACACAGGTCCATCTTTGGTAGCACCGGATGGCACCACATCCTTCAATCACGTACCCGCCTTCAAACTTCAGCACTCTAGGCACTGGCATCCTCCAAATGTCCCCCTCTTAAAAGGAGAACTGCTTGAGTTTCTCCAAACACCATGCTCTCAAATTCTGTCAGGTCCGCAACTAAACAACATACTCGAGAAATCAAATCCCAAGCATAAATCCAGATTACCTGAACCATGAGCTTGCACTGAGCTCCCAGCTTCCATGTGTAGTCCCATCATGCCCCCTCCTACGTCAAGGAATCCATCTATCTCTGAATCCATAGAATCCTCCTCTATGTCAGCCATACCAGCTAGCACCTGGATTGACTCCAAGCACTCATCACTATCCTTCACTTTCACAAAAGTTTTCGACTCCTCATCTAACCACATCTCAAGGTCAAACATCCTCACCAAGACACCAAGGTCTTGGTGCCAGAATTGCTTTCTTGCACTTCTATCTGCTGAGCATTTATGCCCCAAATCTTGCTGACCTGATGTTCACCATCTGCCTGGGCCTGTTTCAAACTTCATCTCTAGCCAATGGTCTGCTCCTACCAGGCACCTATCAGCTCCAGCCTTCTACCTATTATTTTGTATCTGTTCCAGCCCTAGACCTTGCCCTAGATATACCGCACCAGCCTCATACATGCTACTGCATACACCTATCATGAGAGCCTCTGTGTGTGTGTGTGCAAGAGCACTTATCTTCTTCTTTCTTCATCAAGCTTCTTCACTTCACTATCTGTCCAAAAGCACATTTGTGGGCAAACACATATGCTTCAAAAGCTTTGATGTGGAGGAGGAAGGTAGACAGATAACTACCGCATCTGGAATGACCGTTTGTCTTTGAATCCCATTGCCTCCCCATCTAATCTCGCTCCCTCCTCCATTATCTTGAGGAGTTCAAGCCTGAGGTTGAGGCTAAGGCAGCCTGTGTTGCAGAGGTTGAGCACGAAGCAAGGAAGAGCGCGGAGGGCTAGAAGCAATTCAAGCTGGAGCGGTGGAGTTTGAATTTGCATGCTCAGCATTCAAGGTGTTGAGATGCCTTGTCCAACATTGTGCCATACATGGCAGTCTCCAGCTTCTCTTACTACAGAACACATAGCTTTCTCTGCAAGACTTCTGGCCAACGGCTTCTCTCGCTCCTCCAGCTGCAATCTCTCCTCTGCGTGACACATGGCACCAGCCTCTCTTCTATTGATGATGACACATGGCAACCTCCAACACTCTCCTTGCATTTCTCTCTGCACGACACGTGGCTTCTCAACCTCTTAGCATCCTTCATATAGTGTAAGAAGGAGAGAGGGAGGCAAGAGATTGCCATGTGTCATGAAATTCAAGTTTAGAAATACTAAAGTTGAAGTGCTTGCATAATCAAGATCTAGCCAAACACTTCAAACAATTGGCGAGCGATAAAACTTCTTTCATGCCCATCCAATGAAAGCCCAAAATATTCTCTCTCTCTCTCTCTCTCTCTCTTTGCAAGAGCACTTATCTTCTTCTTACTTCATATACCTGATCATCCATGGAGGTTGGCTGTTGAGATATCAAGCTCTACCCCCGATACATCTCCTGGATGACTATCATTTATGTCACCGCCTATGTTAGTTGTACTCGTGGTGTAGTTAGACTGCCACGTATGTTTTTGGTTTGGGTTCACATATGAACCACGTATTCTAGGTTTCGACATATAGGGTATTTCCCTCTTCTATTGTATTGTTGTTGTGTGCAAAAGTGAAGAAAGGCTTCACCCTCCAACCTTGTGTCCTCTCTCTTTTGTGTGTTGTGAAGAAAGCTGAACTTGAGTCTCCTATCTCTCTCCCTCCTTCCTTACATGGTATCAGAGCCTTGTTCGAGGTAAGGAGCTCAAGAAAGCAAGCCAAGTTTGTGGTGTCTTGGTAAGAGGACCAGTGTTGCTTTCCTATTTCGAGTTTGGGAGCAAATCTCTGCAGGTAGCACAGCTAGAAGTGCAGGAGTGCACTGCTTCAGATTGAGAGGCCCTTCGCGGTGCAGCGAGAGCGCAGTATATGCTGCGGGAGAGGGCGAAGCCCCTGGTGACTTTATTTTTCTGATTTGAGGCCGTTTCGGGGCCCGTTTTGAAGGCGGAAGTTCTTCGCGGGCACTCAGAAAAAGGCCCTATTTTTGCTGTGCGACCACCGCGCGGCTAGTCGATGGAAAAGGTGCCACAGAAATTGCATCATATGCCTATGTGCAGAGATATTGGGAGTTGCAGATTCATGCCTGTTGCCTGTTGATGCAAAATCGTCACGAGGAAGTGACTGTGTGGTGAAATACCACTTTCGTCAGTGTTGCAGATCTGCCCCTGTGAGGCTTTTCGCAGAAGCTTTGCTATTTGCCCTTGTGAGGCATTTGCTGTGTTTACAGGTTGCTGTTGCAATTCGTGATTTGTAAAATGTCTGAGAATCTGTCTACCATTGTCAGTGAGAAGCTTGACAAGAACAACTTCCAAGCATGGAAGTTCAGGATGACAAACTTCCTTATGGGAAAGGGAGTTTGGGATTACATCAGTGGTGAAACTACAGAACCAGTTTTGGGTGCTGCTCCCACTCCTGCTGAATTGAAGGCCTTTAAAGAATGGCATGAAAAAGCCAGAAAATGCTTGTATTGGCTGTCTGTTAGCATTTCAGATTCTATGATTGTGCATATACAGGATGTAGAGACGCTAAGGAGGCATGGGATACATTGGTGAAGCTGTATAGCACAAATACCAAAGCACGAAAGATGCAGCTAAAGCAGGAGTTGCACAATGTGCAAAGGAAAAATCTGAATATAAATGAGTATTCCTTGAAGGTGAAAGGCCTTGCAGATTCTCTTGCCTCCATTGGAGCACCTGTTGATGATGAGGACTTAGTGTCCGTGACCTTGAATGGTCTTGGGAAAGATTATGCACAATTTCGGACATCCATTGGAGTCCGTGAAACATTTCCTGATTTTCAGGAACTTATTGCTCTCTTGCTAAGTGAAGAGCAAAGGAATGGTGGTTCAGCCACCTCAACTTCTCAAGAGACTGCTTTCTACTCGAATACAGGTAGAGGCAGAGGTAGAGGAAGAGGCCGTTCTGGTGGCCGTGCAGGAAATCAGAACCAACAGCAACAACAGGAAAACCAGTCCTATGGAGGAGGACGTGGTAGTTCTAGAGGCAGGGGGAGCCAAAGAGGCCGTGGTTCATGGCAAAGGAACCAGCAAGTAAATAGCAGCATAGAATGCTATTATTGTGGAAAGCCTGGACACAAGGAGAATACATGCTATAAAAAGCAGAATGACATCAAAAGTGGAAAGTTGCAGCAAAGCAACTATGCATCATCAAGTGGGCATGGTGACGACAGAAATGAGCACCTTTTTGTGATGCAGCATATGGTTAACTCCATGTCAGGAGATGCTGCAGCTTGCAATGATGTTTGGTATGTTGATTCAGGTGCCTCTAACCACATGACCAGTCATGGTGAGTGGTTTCATGATGTCAGAAATTTGGATAAGCCAGGTTATGTTGAAACAGGTGATGATACTGCGCACCCAATTACGCAGGTTGGTAAAGTGCCATTGGCTATGCAGGATGGCAAAACAAAGTACTTGGCAGATGTACTTCATGTTCCAAAAATCACTAAGAACCTGGTTTCAGTTGGCCAGATGGTTGAGCAAGGTCTGCAGGTTAGATTTAATCCTGATGGATGCTTTGTTGAGGACTTGAAAAATAAATGCCGCTTGGTTGCGAAAGGCAACAAAAATGGAAGAATGTTCACCTTGGATGCTGATATGCCTGAGGTGAAAGCTGCTATGTTTGCGCATGGGAGAGGTGTCATTGCAGATATTGAGATATGGCACAAGCGCATTGGGCACGTGAATATACAAAGGCTGAAATCTATGCAAACGAAAAACATTGTTGCAGGTTTGCCTAAATTCAGAGTTGAGGGAATGCAAAAGGTATGTGAAGCATGCCAAATGGGTAAGCAGGCCAGACATGCATTTCCCAAAAATGCTAAGGTGAGCAGAAGACCTTTGGAAGTGATCCATTCAGATGTTTGGACAACCAAAGCTGCTTCTATTGGTGGATGCCATTATTATGTGACGTTTATTGATGACTACACTAGGAAGGTGTGGATTTATTTTATGAAGCACAAAAGTGAAGTGTTCAGCCATTTCAAGGCTTTTAAGGCCATGGTTGAAAAAGAGAAAGGTGTGCATATTAAAGTGCTAAGATCTGATGGAGGGGGAGAGTACTTTTCAGAAGAATTTTGTGAATATCTGAAAGAACAGGGAATTCAAAGGAAGTACTCATGCAGGTCTACCCCTCAGCAGAATGGGGTTGCAGAAAGGAAGAACAGGCATATTGCAGAAGTAGGACGGGCGATCCTAAATGAGAAAAACATGCCTGATTATTTTTGGGCTGAAGCAGTAGCAACTGCTGTTTATATTATGAACAGAACCCCCACTGCAGCTGTCCATGGTATGACGCCTGAAGAAATGTATACAGGCCAAAAACCAGATATTTCTCACTTGAAGGTATTTGGTTGCATAGCTTATGTTCATGTTCCTGATGAGAAGAGAACAAAGCTGGATCCAAAGGCAGAAAAATGCATCTTTATTGGATATGCTCAGCACCAGAAAGGGTATCGCTGTTATAACCCTTCCACCCGCAAAATGCAAGTGAGCAGAGATGTTGTTTTTGATGAAATGAGCAGCTGGTATGCACCAACTGTTATGGTAGGAGATGCAGATGCAGGAAATGGGAATGCTGCAATAAATGCAGAGCAGCAATCTCAAGCCTTGAGTGGACCCAGAGAGTCCTCTACTAGTGGATCTAATGCATGGACAGGGAGATTGAGATCTAGTGAATCGTCACATGGCAGTCCTGATAGTGTTGTGCAGGTATCACATAAGGGAAAAGAAAAAGTGGACCATGCTCCAGTGTTTGATGTGTCTGCTGGTAGCTCTCATGTTGATGGAGAGTCAAGCGGCTCTGAAATGAGCCTTGATGAGGAACTTGGGATTCCTTCTGTTGTTACACCTAGTGCAAGGAAAAGCAGGCATGATTTAAAGACTCCTGCAACTGATCCAGTTGTACGGAGGTCCACTCGTATTAAGTATCCAGTTGACAGGCTGAGATATGATGGGTATACAGCACATCACTATGCTTATATGGTCAAGGTTCTAGAGGAGCCAGAGCCCACATGTTTTGAGGATGCAGCAGGGCATAAAAATTGGGAAGCAGCTATGGATGAAGAGATGGCTGCCTTGGATGCAAACCACACTTGGGATTTGATGCCTTTGCCTCATGATAAGAAGGCTATTGGCTGCAAGTGGGTTTACAAAGTAAAGCACAATGCTGATGGGTCTGTTAGCAGGTACAAGGCAAGATTGGTTGCCAAAGGTTTTGCACAGACATATGGAATTGACTATGAGGAAACTTTCAGCCCAGTTGCAAGGATGGCAACCGTGAGAGCAGTAATTGCTATGGCTGCTGCAAACGGATGGTCTTTGCATCAGATGGATGTGAAAAATGCCTTCTTGCATGGTGATTTGCAGGAAGAGGTTTATATGATGCAGCCGGAAGGTTATGAGGATAATTCACATCCCGATTTTGTATGCAGGTTGCGCAAAGCCTTGTATGGCTTAAAACAGGCGCCGAGGGCATGGTTAGACAAGATAGGGCAATATCTTGTCACTATTGGATTTCAGATTTCCAATTCAGATTTTTCACTTTATGTGAAAAGGACAAACAGAGGGATTGTGCTTATAGTCATCTATGTTGATGACTTGATTATTACAGGTGATAGTGATGTAGACATTAATGAAGTGAAGCTGCTGTTGAAGCAGAAATTTGAGATGAAGGATTTGGGAGAGCTGCGTTACTTCTTGGGCATTGAGGTTATTAGATCCCCGAGTGGGATATGGCTATTGCAAAGGCAATACGGTTTGGACATGCTGTCCAAATATGGGATGACAGGCTGTAAGCCTATCTCTGTTCCATTGGAGCAGAATGTGAAGCTCAATGCAGAGTCAGGTGAGCTTCTTGAAGATATTACTATGTACAGGCGCATAGTAGGTAGCTTGATTTACATGACTATAACCAGACCAGATTTGAGCTATGCTGTGGGGCTGGTGAGTCAGTTTATGCAGGCACCGAGGAAGCCACATTTGGATGCGGCTAGGCGCATACTGCGGTATGTGAAGTCCACATTGCATTATGGACTGTTTTATGAAGCTGGGTGTGCATTACAGGTACATGGATACACAGATGCTGACTGGGCTGGTAGTGTCTCAGACAGGAGATCTACTAGTGGTTTTATGTTTTCCCTTGGGAGTGGTGCCATCAGTTGGAGCAGCAAGAAGCAGCCAACAGTTGCCTTGTCGAGCACAGAGGCTGAGTACAGGGGTGCAGCAATGGCTGCATGTGAGGTAGCTTGGTTACGGAAGCTACTTGCAGATATGGGACAGTCAGTTCATGCAGCAGTTGTCATTCATTGTGACAACATTAGCAGCATCATGCTTGCTAATAACCCAGTTTATCATGCTAGAACGAAGCACATTGAGGTGCATTATCACTTTGTGAGAGAGAAGGTTCTAGCTGGTGAGATTGATCTTATCTATGTCAGCACTGAGGAGCAGGTGGCTGATATTTTTACGAAGGCATTGGGTACCGAGAAGCTTCGCAGATTTAGGAGCTTGCTTGGTGTACGTGAGATGGATTTGAGCTTGAGGGGGAGTGTTGAGATATCAAGCTCTACCCCCGATACATCTCCTGGATGACTATCATTTATGTCACCGCCTATGTTAGTTGTACTCGTGGTGTAGTTAGACTACCACGTATGTTTTTGGTTTGGGTTCACATATGAACCACGTATTCTAGGTTTCGACATATAGGGTATTTCCCTCTTCTATTGTATTGTTGTTGTGTGCAAAAGTGAAGAAAGGCTTCACCCTCCAACCTTGTGTCCTCTCTCTTTTGTGTGTTGTGAAGAAAGCTGAACTTGAGTCTCCTATCTCTCTCCCTCCTTCCTTACATTGGCTGCAGGTTTTTGATGATCGGCAAGTCTTCAATACGTTGGTCGATCGGAAAGACTATTCCTGAACTTCTCTAATCACATATTATACCACATTCAATATCCTGCGCAGGCATGCTTTGGGACGGTGTGCAAAAATACCCAAAAATTTTAGATTCAAAAAAGCTCTCTAATCCTTGGCCATCACAACAAAATACACCCGCAAAGCAACATCTTTCCTGCAGAGCAATATCCCGAACGGCGAGGGAGCCTCAAGGAGACTCTTTCACATTACACATAGAAATTACAACTGATTCCATAAAAGAAAACGAAGCTGTGCGAGGTCAGAGAAATAAAGACAAACAAAGAAGCCCGATGTAGCGATGACGACCCACACTGCAATGCTTGGGATGGCTGTCCATACTCTGGAGCCTAGTGATGACTGGAGGACGACGTCTGAGGAGCCTAAGCTCACGGGTGCTTGGACGATTCAAATGAGCTGAAGGGCGGAAGAGATGACCGGCAAACACAGGGAAGTGCTGGAGTTGATAGGCAGGGGAGAGGAGGATTCAAATTTCACATGCAAGAGTACAAAGGAGCATAATCGCAGCAGCAGCAGTCGCCACTCGCCACGTGTTGTCTGTCTGCTCCCACAGCCACCGCAGATGGTGCCACATGGACTTTTTCCCTCCCTCCTCTCTCCAAACCTCCCTCCTGCTCCCCTCCTCTCCCCAAACCTCCCTCCTCCCCAAACCTCTAGAATGCTTCCCCAAGCCTCCCAATCCCTGCCAGGTGGCTGGTCTGGAATTTACTGCCTTAAGGAATACAAGAGATGAGAGATAAGAGATAATGCCTTAAGGAATATAAGGGATAAGGGAAGTCCTTGCAGAATTTAACCTTTTGGAAGATAACTGGCTAAGTTCCTGCAACTAATCGATCATAGCTGCGAACGTCCAGCTTGATTTCACGACAAACACCACTCCTTTGTTGAGCTCTCTGCTAAATTTGACAAGGATGGAGTCGTCGTTGATTTCCTTTATGCTCATGGTGCTGCAGTCCTCGCTCAGACGGATCAAGTCGGGCATTATAAAGTCGGGTTCACCCACGACCATCAGAGACAACAGCACTGCCATTGGCACAGGCACAGGCACATTCACAGGTAATTGTTCGTTATGCAACAGATCAATCCCCAGCATCCGGGCAACTTGTATCCAACTCTCCCCCGATGATCCGTCCGAACGTCGTCCACCCGCCACTATGGGTACCTTCACCCATTCATGATCGCCCTTTGGTCGCTTCGTCGCTAGCTTTGGATACGCACCTGTTTGCAGTTTCACCCAGGCTGCTTTCATGTTGCGCCCCTGCCCGACCCACTTCTCCCACTCTACTGCAGCCGTGGGCACACGCTCGGCGATTAGCCACGGGTGCCGGTAGCGTATTGCATACCAAGATTTGTAGCGAGAGTACGACCCTTGGCGTTTGACGTAGGCGACCACCTGCGAATCCGAATCCTTGAGATGCCGGGGCTGTTGTCGCAAGTGTTCGTCGAGATCGTGCGCATCCTCCTTCCCGGTTACCTCCTCTTCCATACGGTTCCTATAGGCCTGCATAACTTCCACGACTGCTTCGATGGGGCTACTTGTTCCTACAGCGACACCGAGAGCGCCAAAGGAGAGGGTAGAGATCATGGTGAGGATGAGCAGTGCAAGTAAGGAATCGATGCAGGCTACGGAAAGCAGAAAAGTGATTTTTGATGCAAGAATTGAATGAGAGAGAGAGCGTGAGAGAAATTGTGCAGGAGGAACTAAGGCAGGAAGCTATAGATTAATGCTGATTGTGAATATAGAGCTGCAAAGTGACCTAGTGCAATGAGAGAGAAGCTTTGATGCAGGAGTTGCTGAAGGAGAAGAAGTACAGTTCATCTTGAAGCTTGACCAAAGCAAGTAGGAAATTCATATGCTAAAAATGAACTGATGACCAGGGCAAGTTGATGAGGAAATTCATAGGAAATTGATCGGAAATTCCTAGGAACTTCATAGGAAATTCATAGGAAATTCATAGGAAATTCTTAGGAAGTTGTTGGGAAATTCATGGGAAGTTGAAATGGGAAGAGAAAGAGAGGTGATTCTCTCCATGATGAGAGTAGGCAAATTCACAGAGGTGGCAAGAGGCTAGGTCTAGGTTTTCATTTTGGCAACATTTGCAGATCTATAAGAATCGTTTCCATCTCCCCACTACACAAGAATATAAGAAAGACCCCCCTAATCCTCTCCATTTAGGGCACCACCAATAGCCCCTTAGCTAACCCTTTCTTGTTGCATGTAAGACCCTGGTTTTCATGTCGATCTCCTCAGGTGAGGGTCCAACATCTTCTAAAAAGAATGGATGATCGTGATAACGATGTGGCCCTCTCATTGTAGGTTTCACATTGAAATTCTTCAAGGCTAACCCGCAACCTGGCAACATTGACAAGTCAAACAATTGGCCAAGGGGTACTAGGTGTTCGCTCCAAGGACTTTTTGACCCCTTTTTGATTGGAACCTCTAACCTTTAATCCATTCCCCCATTGGAAAGATAAGTCAAAATGGTAGTGGCAACAATGCTAAAATGGCAATTCAATCAAAATGACAGTGGTAGTTATTGCAAGAGTCTTTCACTAGTGGCCACAAAGTGAAAAATAACTGCTACCTTCATCTATTTAGTACTTGCCACTCACTCATACTAAAAATAGCCTCATCAAATCACTCAAATCAACCATGGACCACAAAGATGCTGCATGTAAGGGCTTATCTTTTCCAACATGTCCTTAGGGACAATAGGGTGGAAGGCAGTTGAACCATTCAAAGACAGTCCCACTTGAAGTTTCACTTGGTCCAAGAAACAAGCTCCCACTATTTGGATCATTTTAAATTAAACTTCTTTAAATGTGTTTGAATGTGTGCATGTATTTTGGACCTAGAGTGGGGGGGGGTTTAGGGGAGGCGGGGGAGGGCGAGAGGAAGGGGTAGTTGGGCTTAATTGTCAAAGACCATCCTATTTAAGGTTTTATAAAAAGTAGGTACTATTTACTTAGTATACCATTTAAGGAGTATTATTTAAGGACCAAGCATTACCACTTAAAGGTGTAAAGAAAAACTCTCAAGTCGTCATGTATCGTCCACTTAATTTTAGAGTATAAATTAATATATGATAGGGCAATTCCTTCATGATAGCAAATAAAACTAACATCACATACAAAGACAATACATAAATAACAAATAAAATGAACTTGCTTTTGAAAAGTCAAATATAATAATTTAGTCTCACCAATGGATGAGTCTCTCCTATTTATGGGCATTAAGTCACCTTTTTTCTTTTTTGGGAAGATGGGTGCTTATTAGATGTGGCCTTGGTTTGATTAACTTGGACATATGTGTATATTATTTGGGGGCCATCCATATAACACTCCTACATGTGGTGAAGCATGCATATTTAATTCTACAAATGTAAAAGTGGTACCAATAGTCACAATTAAACTACCAAGCCTCAACTCTTCACGTGCTAGCCAATTGTGAAAGTCCCCGTGATGGATTCCTCCTACTTATTTTCCCACCATGATACTTCCATGAAACCAAAATTTGAAATTCTCCAAATTTAAAAAAAAACACCTCTTGATAGCTTGAAAAGAGACCAAAGCACACGGAGACAACAACAACCAACTAGGTACAATAATCCTCACTAGATGTTCAGCTCATATTTCCTCTTGAATTCTCCAAATTAAAAAAAATACCACTTGATAGCTTGAAAAAGAGACCAAAGCACAAGGAAACAATGACAACCAACTAGGTAAAAGCTTCCCCACTAGATGTGTGGCTCATGTTTCCTCCTCGAGATTTAAGGCATTCCTTTAAAGTATAAGGAACCAAAATTATCCCTTTTTTCCTCCAAGATAAGGGATTCTTTATTGCCTAGCATGTTTGGGCTTTTCAATTTATCCAAAAATGATTTATGACCTCTTACAAAAAATATTACTCACGGTATCAAAATATCAAAAGAATGGTTTATGACATCTCCATGATCAGAGTAGGCTTATAGAGGTGTGTGCTAGGAGTGGTAGGCAAATTCATAGAGGTGGCAACGTAGAGCTTGTTTGTGATTGTTGAGGCTAATTTTGGTTTTCATTTTGACAACATTTGTAGGGCTATATCGACCCCCTTTTTTCTTGATCTATAATAATATGTTCCTTAAAAAAAGGAATAAAATCCAACCTCAATCCAACGACCATTTCCATCTCCCCACCACATAAGTAAATAAGAAAGAGATCCTAATCCTCTCCGTGTGGCGTGCTACCAGAGACCCTCACCCATTGCATCATGCAAGACTATGGCTATTCCTTTTATGTCGACTCCTTGGGTGAGAGCCCAATATCTTCTAAATAGAATGGATAACTGTGATAAAGACATGGGCCCTCTCATTGTAGGTTTTAGATTGAAATTTTTTGGCCAAGGATGCTAGTTGTCCCCTTCAAAGACTTTTTGACTTGAACCTCTAACCTAATCCATTTCCCTATAGAAAATATTCATCAAATTGATAGTGGAAACTATGTTAAATGGACATTTAATCAAAATTGTAGTTATTGCAAGAGTCTTTTCACTTGTGGCCATGAAGTAAAATATAGATGCTAACTTCACCTATTTATTACTTGTTGCTCTCTCAATTGAAAATAGCCTCATTGGATGGCTCAAATCAACCATGGGCTTTTACATACTCACAAAGATGCTCCATGTAAGAATTAGCTTTTTGAAAGTGTACTTTGATAAAATAGCACCAAAAGGTGGTTGAACCTATTAAAGATGGTCCCACTTAAAGTTTCACTTAGGACTTGGAACAAGCTCCCAGTATTTTGATCATTTCAAACTAAACTCCTTTTAGTGTGTGCGCGTGTGTTTATTTGGATCATATTAAATTTAACTCCTTTTAGTGTGTATATTTTGGGCATGGGGTTTTGTTTTGGTAAGGTTGACCTTGTCAAATATCATCCCATATGATAGGCAACTTCTTCATGTGACCGGTGAATCAAATTTAATATAGTCTCATCAATCAATTAGCCTGTCCCAGTTATGGACCACAAAGTCATATTTTTAATTCCTAGGTAAGAGAGGTGCATACTAGAGGTGGCCCACTTTCAGTAAGGACACATGTGGATCTTGTTTGGGGCCTCTGACTCGGTACATATATGTGATGACCTGAAATGTAGCATCTAGCTATAATGGGGGTGACCCAAACTCCGCCCGAATGATCTGGTGAGGAACGGATGGCTTACCACGGATCATTCATGATAACATGAGAACCTGTAGCCGCTCCACCCTGGCCCACTCTGTATCCGACAAGTTTGGCCCCCAGCATTGACTACCATACATCCCCACTGGACGGACCAAGGAGTCAAAAAGCAACCCTTTGGTCCATGGATCCTGAAAGTGAGAGCAGAAGCACTGCCTCTCTAGTCTAGCCAATGAAGCATATCCTCTACTCAAGCATGCCTACATCACGGGTCTCATAGTGAAGGTGGGTCCGGCTCTACATATGGTGAAGCAGGAATATTTGATTCTACAAAATTAAAAAATGCTACTCAATAGTCACAATTGAACTTTATATTTTCCTATCACCCATACATAAACTAGGTAGGCATGAGCCATGATAGATATTTTACATGGCCATGCTTTAATAAGGTTCAAAATATGAAAGAGTTTTGACTTGTATTGACCAGATAATGTTAGTTAGTGCTCAAGTGGTTCTTAAAGATTTAGTGGGCCATAAGGCCTCATTTGCATTGATTACTCCTCTCTTCCCTCTTCTCTTCTCTAGTCACCTCTCTTTTCCCCTCTCTCCTCTCCTCTCCATTTTTCTCTTTTTACATATATCCTCTCTTTTCACTCCTTTCCCCCATACCATTCATCCCTCTCCTATCCCACCTGATCACTTATCTCCTCCTCCTCCTCCTCCTCTCTATCTCTCTCTCTCTCTCTCTCTCAATTCACTCAGTTATATATGAACATAGCACATGCATCCAAGAGAAGGAGTTCTTTTAACATGAGGAGTTCACCATAGAAACTAGACTATCACATGCATTCAAGAGGTATATTAGACATACCTTATTTGTGATTTTTTATTTTTTAAAAATTCCCCCCTTTGCTTTACAAATGAACATCTATTTAAAACCTCATTTTATAATCATTGTTCTATAAATTTACATTAAAAAAGTGAATTTAATAATTAAAATTTAGTTTTAAAAATGGCCCCTTTACTACACAAACTTATAATTTTTTTTCAACATACATTAAAAACCCCCTTATGTAATCATATTTCTATAAATCACATCCAAAAAGTGAATTTAGTTATACCTTCTTTTGAACTCACATGATAATCGCATTTTTTAATGGACCCCTGAGTTTTTAAACTGGAAAGAATCTCCAAATTTTATAGAATTTCACATACATAAGGATCTTTTCAATGGGTTTTTGAAATAAATCCATAAACTTGTATAGAAATGAGGCTATTTTTAGGGGTAAAGGTTTATGGATAAGGGGTTTAACAATACCCCTCGAACACACACAATATATAGAGTTTCCATGTAGTGAAGCCTTCAAACTCAATATTGTCCTCCCTTTCAACCATTTTTTGTTATTTGTTGAAATTTAACCTTTCACTAATTAATGGAGAAATTTTTTACGGAAAATTTTTTAGGACACTAAAGATGATATGAGCATTCAAATAAATGACATAATAGGACATTAAAAGTTGATAACATGCAAAGAGATCACATCAAATCTTATTTAAGTATTAAAACCAATGACATTGCCAAGCACAAGTAACAAATTTTGAGAACATTAAAGCCGATACAAACATCAGAATCAATGATCATATGGATCCATCAAACATTAAATTTATTGACACTACTAATCACAAATAGCAATCATAGTTGTGCATCTCAATACAAACTTTCTTCCATCATCTTTGTAGGGCTTAAAGTGGGTTTGCTACCTTGCTAAAAAAAGTATTCTATATGGAAAATTTTAGGATCTAAAGTCATAATGGTTGAAGAATTTTTTGATTTTTGTAGTTTAGGGTGAAAATTTTGTTAGAGAAGGTAACATAGTGCCTTGGGAAAATGAAGGAAAGTCTATGAGGGGGAGAAATGGAAAACAAGTGGGATAGAGATGGTTAGAGGAGGGAATACAGGGCCATCCCAAATGACCTTATTTTGTGAAGGGGCTCTCAAAAATAAAACACGAATGAAAAATTCCCACTTTGTTTGGACTTTCTCAGTTTGTTTGGGATTTCTTGCTTTGGTTGGATGCTTTTTCCAAAATGGTCACCTCCACTCAATATTACTTGGTGAACTCCACAATTGGGAAATTTGGCAACAATACATGGGTGAAATCCACATAAATATGGCCTAATGAAGCTAAAATTTCACCAAATTTGTAACTGGTGACCTCCACTCATCAATACATTATAGGTAAATTTGTGAAGACACGATCACATATAGAAAGAGTTTGTTAAATTCAACATATAGGTGGTATAAAGATATACCATTTGTTAAAAACAAGATGTCTGAATACACTATGCTTATGAATCTTGTTTAGAGACATCAAAATTTGATATTGCATTCTTTTAAAAAATGGGTCAAGTCCACCCTAATGATATTTAATATGTGCATGGCAAATATGTTGACCTTGAAATCATTCTTTCTTATCTATTTGTAAGGCTTTATTAATCATTTCTAGTACATAACTTCTTTCTCATTTCCAAAGAAAGATGATGGTGGTAGTTGCATTTCTAGTTCTTCCATGGCGTCTAATTCTGTAGGCATTTCCATGAATTTTTTGAACCACTTTGTCTTTCCTCTGTCCAAATGCTCCAATATACACCATGGATCATGTGATAGTCTACCTAAGAATTGATATCCATGGATCATGTGATAGTCTACCTAAGAATTGATATCCATGATTGCAAATGGCTATCCCATTAAGCATGGGTTTCAATTGAGGCTACAATGTCTTGTCTTCAAGTCCTCATGACCTTGTTGAAGGAAGGAATATAACTATTGAAGAAGATGGTTATGTCAATTAGGCCTTGTCTTACTCTAAATACCTAGGCTCATGGCCTTACAATCATATTTTCTAACTATTCTAATGCATATTTTCTTACAACAAAGTCACGTAAGAGTCCTGTTTCCATACTCTCCTCAAATAACATTATGTGTCTATGGGGTTCTCAAATTGGTGCCATTGATTCATCGCCACTTGACCCTCGCATACTTTCCTTTTGAGAATAGAGTCTTGTGTTTCCCAATTGTAGACCATTATCCATTGAGCACATTTCCCTTGAATCTTCATCTAATTGATGTTTTATAATATCTTGAAAATGGAAACCTCGTAGACAAGTACATTGCAATCAATACGTTGCCAATTTACATCTTCAATTGTGTGGTTGAGTTGTTTCTCCTTCATAATTAATATTTATGTTCATAGGCTATTACGATTTAGTTAATCATGGCATCTAATACCACATTGGAGCTATGTGTACCTAAATGGAGTGGGTTTCTAGGGCTCTAGTCATGTGCTAGGCTTGAGACACATGTGGGTGCTATGTGGCAATTGGTTTTAATCACCTCCTTGAATGCGAGACACTTGAAGGTAGAGGGCTTAGTGTAAGATCAATCCTTGTTCCCTGGTACCCATTGGAGAACAATATGGTAGTGTTTCCATATTAAGACTCTACATAGGTCTAGGTCCCAGCCTAGGGTAGGAGCCCTTTTCGGCCCCCTTAGGGTTGGAAAAATGAAGGAGAATGGGTTGGGGAAGGGCTGCCTTTATAGGCTGCCCTGCACCCCTCCTAGGCAAGTATTTATGGGACAAAGCCCCTCCAAATCTAGCACAAACTAGCTGACTCAAAAGTCAGCCAGTTTGGGGCTGTTTGGCTCACAGCCCCCTTTTTAAAGGGAGGATCCTTGCCTCATTCCTCACCCAACCTCCCAGCCTATAGCACTCCTACAAGCTCCTCTCTAGCCCCCTAGTGCAGCCTTGACACTTTTAGCTCTTGGCCCTCAGTTCAACCTTCTTGCAAGGTGTCTACAGAGCACAACAGTCGGAGAATGGTGGGGAAGGGCTGCCTTTATAGGCTTCCCTGCACCCCTCCCTAGGTAGGTATTTATGGGATAAAGGACCTCCAAACCCAGCCCAAACTAGCCGACTCAAAAGTCGACCAGTTTGGAGCTAAGGCTTTTTACACAAGTCTGTGAGATATCTTTGTGACTTGTATTCCCTTTGTAGACAATAAAACTATTTTCTTTATGACATCTTGTCTATCATATTTCCATTTCTCATTCACACCCCCTTAAGCTCTTTTTCTAGGTGTTTAACATGGTATCAGAACTTATTTTCCTAGATTGAGGGATAAGATCTCTATGTGAGACTTGAGAGAGATTGAGACATTTTTTCATTCTAGTGGTGTGTGAATTGGTATCCATTCCTTTGAAGGATTTTCCAATCACTTCAGTTGTGAGATTCTTATGAGAATTTCTTCTCCTTAGGGAGAGAGAGGTGTCCTCCTATCTATCTGTTTCATGCATATTTATTTAGCTTTTCTTCCATGGAAAATATATTTTTTGAATAAGGGAGAGAGAGAGAGATATAGGACTGATCTTAGACAAAGAGAAGCATGGTTGTTAGAAGGAGATATTGGTTATGAGGAAGGTAGTTGAGAAGCAACTCTAAAGGATATATGATAACAAGTCCTCTAGTGACAACAAAGGAACTCTATGGACCTGAGCAGGGGAGGCTATAAAAAAACTTCAATAAGAAGCTCAGGCTATCAAGAAGCAAGTAGACATTCCAAACTAGAAGTTGCCATGATTGAAAACCACTACCATGACCAGCTACATCCAAAATCTTTGTAGCAACTTGGAACAAGCTCCCAAAATGTTGTAGTGAATAGTGTTGAGACACAACCAGGTCAAAGAAACAAGGATAGTAGAAGTCCTATGATAGATGACCTTGCAAAGGTGCACCAAAATAGACAACTATGGATAGCCACACAGATAGAAAAAAGGCCTTAAAGAAATGAAACCATCAATAACAACACAAAAAAGGGCAAGAAGAAATGATGATTGTAAGACAACGAACATAGCCTAGAAATCATTTGCAACAACCAACCAGTAGTAGTGCAATGACTTGCAATAGAAATGAGTGACATGCACTACTAAACAAATGGTTAACAAACGGTTGAGAAGAGGTGAAGTTACAACCACCTATTCAAATAGAGCCACCCAGATATCTCGCAATCTACTGAATCAAATTAACGATGGACAAAGAGTTGATATCATAAAGCTACTATAGATAAACACCTACGACTGAAGTGACCATGGAGGACTATGTAGTAGCTTGTAGATGTCATCAAGGGGCTATTGAAGTAGCTGTATGACAAGAAACAAGGGCTTGGGAGAAAAAAACAATCATATAGATAAAATGTCCAACTGTCTGTTGTAACTACATAAATTCAACTAGCGATTGTGAGAGATGGTCGGGCAACTTTAGAGCATGAGCTGAAACAAAGTTGTGAGAACAAGATTTGTGTTTGACAAAGGAGAAGAGCCAAGAATAGGCATAGTGCAATAGATCGTGAAGAGGAGGCTTGTTTTCTCTACAGGCAACAATTGAATTTTCGCCCCTCTTAAGTACCCTTCCAAGGCTCAATTGCATAGTCATCTATATATCTAATTGGATCTTTTTTTCACGTTTTTAAAGTCATCCAAAAGTTTTGTGAAGAATATTTCTTTGTGAGACCTTCTTGGTGGAAGACCTCTAAGTTCCTTGTATTTTCTCAATATCATAACAAATATCACTCTCCTAAATGAAGATCCTTGTGCAATTGATTACAATCATCATCTTGGTGATGAGTGGGTCAAGGTTCATGTCTCTCAAAGGACAATACTTTGACAAGAAGTATTGATTTGACAGAATTAAGTACCATACTTGGTCTATGAAGATAAAGATGGGCTTAATCATGTGGACATATGTGCGATAGTATCTAGAGGTGACAAGAAGTCATATGCTCATTGCCCTAAAGACTCGGTGACTTGTATGATGATGTATGTGAAGGCACTCGACTTTCTTCTAGATTGGCAGATTCCCAAATAGATCAAGTAGCTTTGACACGTTCTTCACATGAAGCTTTTGAAAAACTTTGAGTGTTTTGGTCAAGTAAATGCTGTCTCACGATCTTTTCTTCGGAAGAACCTATATTGCCTCAAGACGAATAAAGGTGTGAAAGTGGCTAAACATATTTGAAATCTATGTGGTTTGCGGTGTGAAAATGGCTAAACATATTCAAAAATATATGTGCCTTGGTGGATCGACTTGTTGGTGCTACGTGACTATAAGTAACAAAGAAGTTGTGTTTAGTCTTCTTACAAGCATGCCTAATTCTTATGAGCCAAGTGTATTTTCACTTTCAAATCAGTCTACTTTAACACAGTGATGCTATCGCTCTTATTTGGAGGAGACAAAAAATGCTTCAAGTAAGAAGAATCGAAAGAAAAATAGAAATATGCAAGCTCTTTAGAAGATGAAGAAAGTAAGCATCAAGGTGAGCATACATCCTTTGTGAAGAATCCTCATATGTACTACTATTGCAAACAAACTCCACATTTCATTAAGTAGTACCATAAAAAGCAACGAGACATTAATCACAAAGATACATCATCCAACCATGAAGCCAAACTTGCCAAGGCTAAAAGTATAATGTAGACTATCTGATTTTACTTTTCTTTATGTTTAGACAATCCTAAGTGAGTCCTTAGAAATCTCCTGATCAAAGAACAACCTATGTGGTATGGATGCTAAGTCAAGGCAGAGTGTTAAGAATTATTTGATCATAGCATCCAAATACCACATTAGAGCTATGTATACCTAAGTGGAGTGGGTGTCTAAGGTTCTAGTCATGTGATAGACTTGAGTAACATGTGGTTTCTATGTGGCAATTGGTTGTAATCACTCCTTGCATGTGAGACACTTGGAGGTAGAGGGCTTAGTGTAGGATAAGTGGCAATTGGTTATAATCACCTCCTTGTGTGCAGGACACTTGGAGGTAGAGAACTTAGTGTATGACAAGTGGACTCTTCCATTTGCCTATTTATAATTTTATACATGAGTGCGTAAGACATCCTTGTGGCTTGTATCCCCCTTGTGAACAAGAATGAGAGAAAAGATGTCAATAAGACCATATATATATATATATATATATATATATATATATATATATATTGGTCTTATTGACATCTTTTCTCTAAGACCATATATATATATATATATATTTGGTCTTATTGACATCTTTTCTCTCATTCTCCCATATTTTCATCTCTCATTCACATTCCCTTAAGGTCCCTTTCTAGATGTTTAGTGTCTATATGGTCCATGCTAGTAAGAACATTAGAACTAACATCAAAGTCTTACATGATTCTCCCATATTTTACCTCCACTCTAGTGAGAACATCTCACCCATTATTATTAATATTATCAATTGTTGTTATTGCATGACTTACCCATTCATCGCTTCATTTATTTTCTTTTGTGGTGCCATCTTGTCAATCTCAGCACAAGACAAGTCTTGTATAAGAGTGAACATGTTTGAGTCACTTGCAACACAATACAATTCTTCTATACCAGTGATCATGTTTGAGTCAATTGCCACACAAGCTCCACACAAGATGAGTCTTCGATACCAATGAGCATGTTCACTCGTCCCAACATAGGCAACCTTTTTTGTGCCAACATCACTTATTATAATGTCCTCAACCTATCATCATGTTACTATGGTAGTCTTCAAAACTGCAACAATTTCTTAATTTGGAGCCCTTTTGTGTATTTCTTTTCTTATGATAATACTTTTTGTTCTTCCACCACTTTGAAGGAAACTATCTTAGGAAAATTTAATTTCAAGAAAGCTGACCCCCAATTGATAGCATTATGAACCTATGGATTTGATGTACTATCCATTGCATGAACTTATGGATTTGATGTACTATCCATTGCATTTTGAATGACACATTCACATGTCGACTTAATTACCTCCACCATACAAAGAAGGTTTTGTGCATAGCCCTTGAATCTAGCAACTGCTGCTATTACTTCTTTAGGCAAGACAATACCTAAACTTTTTTCCATCAGAATAAGTTTTCTCGATATCTTGAAAGTATATCTTTGGAACAATTTCATCTTGATCCCAAAGAGTTCTATGTGTTTGCATATAAAAAATGTCACACTGTAAGGTATCACCCAATGTTTCCAAGTTTCCATTTAAATATTTTAACTGTACTTCAAGAGTGATTGCATTGGTGATTATTGAATGGCAATAAGCTAAGGGTGGCAAAGTATGACTAGATGGACACAATGCAAACACCATTTATTCATGAGTAGAGAGCCTTAAGTAGGCTTGAGTACAAAGATCTAGTGACATGACATATGATATCAACCTAGAGCATCTTATACTCTATAATCACTTGACTCAGATCTAAGAATCTCTCAAGATCTACCTATGACCAAACCCAATCACACCTAACAATCACACATGGTCATTCACACACACAAGCACACATAGAAGTACACATGTAGTCACACATGAAGCTCCCACCCATCCCCAAGATCCCCCCTTTAGAGCAAAGGTGGAAGTGGACTCAAACTATACCATATGTCTCTATACACATGCTCCCCAATGCCAACTCAAAGGCTAAATTAGAGCATGAATCAGAGGCTTAACTAGGAACACAAGACTTATGTCTAAGCATGGTCTAGAGGCTCCAAGTCCTAGCATGGGTGCTTGAGAGCTCAGAGGTCTAGGGGATCCTCGAGGGGGTTATTCATTGTATGGAACCCTATCATGTGAGTTCACAACAGACTCAGTTGTTAGTTATTCCATTTCTTATAGATTTATGTATAAGAAAAAAAGGCCTAAAGGCTAATATAAAAAAGGTTGGTTCATAATAAAAAAGTTTCAAAAGTTCCAACCATGCAACATGGAGATTGGTTAGACTGGTGCAACCTAAAATTTTAAAGGATGGGTCATGGTTTCAAATCCTAACCTTGGATAATTGTAGTCTTTATGTTGTGTAAAATGGGTGCAATTTGCCTTATGTGAATGAACAACTAATTATTCTAGGGTTTTTGCTTCAACTCCCTAGTTGGTAGCTAGTGGCAATTGTTTGCAACTAGTTGCTAGTGTGGAAACTTGCCTTGATGTGTTTGACTAGCAACCACATGCTCTCTCTTGTAATTAATGCTGCACAACTGAAAATTCTACCCTTGAATAGGTTGTGATTAAAGTGAGTATTCAGAGATCAACTGGTCGTGATGGTTTACTACTTGAAATTTAAAGCATTTTTGGGCCTTTATTAGAGATGATAAGGTTGAAATACCAAAGCTAGATGGACTAGTTTCGTGAGTTCATGCAAAAAAAAAAAGGGCTAGTCTTACAAAACATAACATAAAATGATCTCCAAGAACAAAAATAGCTTTTTATTGGTCTATGCATGGCATGTTGTGCAATAGCATGGATTTCAAAGCATCAAAGCAATGCAAACAATTTCCATGGGTTGTAAGGGAAATTGATGTTGAAATTGGTAGCTTTCTACATAATAGTAGCATTTGAAGAGTAGAGAGTAGAGATTCTTTGACACACAAAGACAACTATGCACACAATGTAAACAAACACTTACACTGCACACCATTGCAAAGAACTAGTGAAAACAACAAACCTCACATGCAGTTCCATTTTTTTTTAGCACACAAGAATAAATAAAACATTTTTCATATTCAAGATGTAGAAGTCACAAAGAGTGTGTGAGAATTAAAAACAACCGATGAATGCTCAAATAAAAAATTACAAATTGAAGGGAAGTATGAAATCACCCTGCTAGGGGTAGAAGATCCTCATGAGTGATTAATAGATGGAAAATCCATAATAGAAGATATTGTATCCATCAAAAAAAGTTCTCCATCAATCACCCTGCAAATGTGAAGGAATATTCCTTGGAATGGAACATATATAATCTTAGTCAACTAAGAACACAGGGTCAATTCTACAACGATTTGCTCTTTTTTTATCACAAAGTGAGTGATGATAAATTGCCCCTTCAAGTGATCTAGAATGAAAACTTCTTGCAAAATACTTTAAATATGGGAAAAGATGTCATTGGATGGCAAGTGGCATGCACACACATTGCATGTTTCATTGCTATGGAAAAATTGGTACAAGAGTGCAAAGCTCTCCCATTAGAAGATCTATTTTGATTACTTGCATTGCATGAAGTATACCAACAATTATGTAAAGATTTTTTTGAATATGCAATGTGTCATTCAACTTTGTAAATAATGGAGTTGTTCAATTTATAAATAATAATGTTGAATAATGAAGACCTGATAATTTTGTTGAGAATATACTGCATAATTGTTATAATATCACCTACCTGAGTATCCCTAACCTTGCTAAAAGCCTAAGAAAACCTAAAATTTTAATTTAATTTGCTTCTCACCCAATACTCAAATTTTGAAGGCTACAATTTTTCTCTTCTAAAGAATGGTAAAATTTTGTAAAGTAGAAAACAAAAATTTGGTATTTGGAATCACTACTCAATTTATGAAGATACAATTTTCTTACATATTCAAATGAAATTTAAAGGTTTTCATGACTAAGAATTTCTAACATTTCAAAAGAAGGGTGAACTTATTATAGACCTCCCTAAGATTTTAAAACCTAGATGGTGTGTGGCAAGTGAACCCATACTAAGGGTCCAAGAATAAAGGAATCAGATCTTGGGCTTCTGATACTATCTTTAAACAAGTTCCTACTGAGTCCTTCTGTGAGATCAAAATTTTAGAACTCCATGGAGGAGGATGCAAAAGGGCTAGAGAAGCATGCCTTCTTTCATCAGCGGCGGATGCAGACATGAGGGGAATTCTTAGTGTTGTGGAGGTTAAAGGTCACTGTGCCTTTACCCCGGTTATGTACAATACTCAAACACATATATAAATGAATGAAAAAGAAGATTAGGGTGGTCAAGATTGCTAAGAACCTCGAGCTAGATGTGGCTTGGCTTGTGCTCATCTCAAGATATTAGACCATGCGACTCAAAATTGCTAAACTTCAGGCTGCTTCTACTGTTTTCGTTTTCTGGTTCTCTTGGAAGAGTACCCTATATGGCATGTGTACTGAATGTTATGACCATTGAGGAATTATAAATACAAATACCATCATTTCTCTGCAAAAGAAAAAATGACTTCTCCTCACTATTGCAACTTGCTGAGAATAAGTACCTGTTCATTACTGTTGTGTTATAAGTCAATCACTGCTCTGACTTTGGGTAGCTACATGGTGGCTACCATTGCTTGAATTGCTAGGACTTGATATGACTAGTTACTGAATGATGTGATTAGCTACAAAGTGCTGCCAGTAGCACTCAAGTTGGAGTCAATTGAGTGGTGGTTATGTAATAATTACCTACTAACTACCATGTCTATTAACTATGAGTGATATGATTGTTGTAGCAAATCATAGACACCACTAAACAAATTGGTATCTATCATTAGGCATCCATTGCTGGCACTTAGCTACCGAGTGCTACCACTAGTACTCAAGTAGGAGCTCTGTAATTGGTTAAGAAGTAATTGAGTAGTAGCTACCACATCTGTTAAAAAGTATGAGTGCTCTTGTTCTTGTAGCAAATGATACCCACCACTAATTGGCATGATAGATGTCATTAGGCACCCATTGCTGCCATTACCATGGGTGGTGGCCAATTGCTTGAGTGGAAGATACCATTTGCTACCATTAACCAAGAGCAGGCAATTACTTGAGTGGAAGCTACCACTTGCTGCCACTAAGCGAGAGCAATAGAAATGTAGCACTTTCTACCACTTGCTGCCACTAAGCTAGAGCAACAGAAATGCAGCCCTTGCTAGCACTTGCTACCAATTACCACCAGTAGCTATCAATTTCTACCACTAGCGACAATGCCAAGAGAGCTCCCAATCCATTAAATCCATATGTGGTAGCTATCGGAATGATTGTCTGGTAGCTACCATGTAGTAGGTAATTATTTGAGTTGAAGCTACCACTTGCTGCCACTAAGCAAGGCAATTATTTTAGTGGAAGCTCCACTTGTTTCCTCTAAGCGAGGCAATTATTTGAGTGGAAGCTACCACTTGCTGCCACTAAGCAAGGTAATTTTTTGAGTGGAAGTCACCACTTGTTGCCATAGAGCGAGAGTAGCCATAACTCAGGAATACAATTTAGTTGGCAATCAGAAACAAAGTCAGCTGTGAAGTATGGTGACCAAAGGGTTTATCTGGACATCTCCAAAGGTGACTAGATTAAACATATTTGGATGGAACACGCTACACTCAAGATTCGATGCTTATTAAAAAATGTAACGTAGGATATGCTTTCATCAGTTACATTGATTGAGTACGTATTTTCACTCAATACATGGCACTTAATTCAGGTTACAAATATTCAATTTGCATGATAGAATAGTAGCTACTCTTGTGCTTATTGGTGGCACTAGCATAGTGGTACTTCCCTATCTGCAAACAACTTCTTGCCACTAGTAGAACAATGGCCAGTACATACAACAACAAGAGAAGTATCCCTTTCTTCCTTTTTCTTGTCACATAAAAACTTGAAACTCCCTATCTATTAATGTTTCCCAATAACTTTAACAATTACCAACAAACTAATATGTTTAACGAGTACTTGTGCGAGTGTGAAAGATGCCTCCATGCAATTATCCTGTGTGACAGGATATCGCTCCAAGTACCTGGACGCAAGTTCTCAAAGCAATCTTTTAGTGTGCGTTGAATATTATTTTTCATGCAAGATGACCATAAGCATAGAATAAACTCGCTAGAGTAAGAATGAACAAACTACTCCACATTAGGCCGGATGATGTAAGTGATGGCATGGCTTGTGTAGAATTGCTTCTTTACATCGTGAACCTTGTATTCAATGTAGCTTCCGTGAAATCAACATTCTCCTTCATGCCTCGAATTTGTCCGTATCTTAGCAAAAGTAAACCATTCATATCCAAAACTAGAACTTTAGGGGCTACAATGTGAACAGTCTTTTTGAGAGTTCAGCAAGTGCTGCCACACTCTACTCCTGAATTTATTCGACATTCGCAATATGAGCAAGTCTCCTTTCCACAACTGCAAGTGTGCCTTGTGGGGAATCCTGATCACTTGCTTCTCGTTTACTCTTTGGTGAGATTTCTAGGGAATCCACAATAATTGCTTCAAGTTCATTCTTTGGCCGATATGTGGCCGTGCCTCCCTCTCATGTGCATGGTGGATCACATCCAATAGCCATAGATTTTATGGCACTAAGTACATCTCCGCATTCAGGCAGCATGTGTAAGCTAAAACCTTGGTCCTTGCAAGAGTCTAGGACCATTGCCATGCCTCTCAGTCCCCGTGGCAACTTCTAGGAAAACTCTCGTGCAAAAAACTTTGCGCCTTCTTAGGAATCCTCAATACTCCCCTCTTGTTCATTGCTTTGCTGATATGCATCCCTGCCTTTCTCTCGTGAGCCATGTGTATCACACCCCACTGCCGCAGCTTTTATGGCACAAAGTACATCTCTGGATGCATGATGCAAGTCTAAGTCAAACCATTGTCCTTGCAAGCATCCAGGAGCACTGCCATGCTTCACTCCCCATGGCAATTTCCAGCAATAGTCTATAACATAAATCTCTATATCAAGACACATGACATTATTTTACAACTACTTGTACAATTAAGGTTACATATTCATGATGTACAGGATAGGGAGTACGAGGAACATATGTCAAAGTGCTCCATTACAATGCACAAGACAACTTTATTGGATAATGGGCTAGAAGAGAAGACATTGAAGAATAGAAAATTCCATATAAAATGATTGTTGGTGGGATATTACAAAGCCAAAAGTAGCCATAGCATTTTGATATATATATATTTTTTAGAACACTAGCTTTCAACAAAAACAACTAGGAAGGCAAGCATTTTTTGTCCTTGGAAGTAGCAGCACCTTCCTTTCCATCTTGACCAGTGTCATTCTTTGTGGTAGGTTTAATTGTCATGGTAGTTTCTCCTGCAAGAACAATCAATTAGTAAATGGACACAAGACGCATCCATCATTACCAAAGAAAGGAAAAGGCCAACTCAATTCACCTCTTCCAAACTTTTGTTTCGTTGTTTTTCGCAAGAGGTCAAGGTCTCTGCAAGTGTAGGGTTCCCTTGCTTCCATTTTTTATTTTGAACCAGTAGGTGTCTTCTCCAAAAGCTAAGGGACCCCATCACTTATATCTCCCAAATTTGAACCACCAAGTGTCTTTGTCACATTGTCTCCCAACACCCCCACACTATCGGTAGGAGACATTGGATTTGGTGCATCTGCTTCTACTCACTCCATTTCACTAGAAGTATGAATGCCATCTGCCTTGCTACCATCTGCCTTGTCTGAGAATTTGTCTCAAATGAAGGGATATCATTTCTCAAGCTTTTGAGAAAATCAAGCAAATCTCGATCAATAGTAGCGGTATTGAACGATTCACCCACCATTGCCAGACACCCAAAAACAAAAGATGTAAGGACTACTTCAAGTAACATCTGTATATACTCAATCATGTTGTCAAAAATGAAGAAGGAATAACCAGTCATATCTTATACCATTTTGAGGACCCTTATCAACAACAGCTGGTTTCGGCTCATAGCTTTCTTTTTTAGGTGTTTGTAGTTCTGTAATCATCAAGATAGTTGTGAGATATGGAATGACAAAGTATCACACAAGATACCAGTCAAACACAAACCTAATTGCCAACCAAATCAAAAGTATGAATGTAACAATATCATTATAGGCAGATACAGCTATATACAGAATCCAACACCATGAAAACGTACCGACAAAAGGAATTTTAGCTACCACTGTGTTCTAGCCATCTATCCACAATGTGGTGGACAGTAGGTAGCTACCTATTCCATGGAGTAGCTACCACTATGTCATAGCTATCTATCCACCATGTAGTACCTACCATTGTGTTGTAGTCACCATGAGGTAGCTATCATGGTGACCACTACTCCTTAAGTTATGGCTATCTATGCACCATGTGGAAGGTACCAAACATCAAGTCATAGCTATTTATCCACCATGAGGTAGCTACGACTGTGTTGTAACCATCTATCCACCATGTGGTGGATCATAGGTAGCTACCTATTCCATGGAGTAGCTACCACTGTGTCATAGCTATCTATCCACCTACCATGGTGTTGTAGCCACCATGATGTAGCTACCATGGTGACCACTATTCCTTATGTCATAGCTATCTATGCAACATGTGGAAGGTACACAAGAGGTCAAGGTCTTTGCAAGTGTAGGGCTCCCCTCGCTTCCATTTCTTGATTTTGCACCAATAGGTGTCTTCTCCGAAAGCTGAGGGACCCCTCACTTATATATCCTAAATTTGAACCACCAAGTGTCTTTGTCACATTGTCTCCCAACACCCCCACGTTGTCGATAGGAGAGATTGGATTTGGTGCATCCGCTTCTACTCGCTCCATTTCACTGAAGTATGATTGCCATCTGCTTTGTCTAGAGAATCCAACTCAATTGAAGGGATGTCATTTCTCAAGTTTTTGAGATAATCAAGCAAATCTCGATGAACAGTAGCAGTATTGACCGGTTCACCCACTTCCAAACACCCAAAAACAAAAGATGTAAGGACTACTTCAAGTAACATCTGTATATACTCAATCATGTTGTCAAAAAAGAAGAAGGAATAACCAGTCATGTCTTATACCATTTTGAGGACCTTCATCAACAACAATTGATGTCGACTCACAGCTTTCTTTTTTAGGTGTCTACAATTTTGCAATCATGAAGATAGTTGTGAGATATGGAATGACAAAGTATCACACAAGGTACCAGCAGTAGTCAGACACAAATCTACTTGCCCACCAAATCAAAAGTATGAATGTAACACAATCATTATAGGCAAATATAGCTATATACAAAATCCAACACCATGAAGAGGTACCAACAAAAGGAATTTTAGCTACCACTGTGTTGTAGCCATGTATCCACCATGTGGTCGACAGTAGGTAGCTACCTATTCCATGGAGTAGCTACCATGGTGTCATAGCTATCTATCCACCATGTAGTACCTACCATGGTGTTGTAGCCACCATGAGGTGACCACTACTCCCTATGTCGTAGCTATTTATGCACCATGTGGAAGGTACCATACGTCAAGTCATAGCTATGTATCCATAGCTACCACTGTGTTGTAGCCATCTATCCACCATGTGGTCGATAGTAGGTAGCTACCTATTCCATGGAGTAGCTACCATTGTGTCATAGCTATCTATCCACCATGTAGTACCTACCATGGTGTTGTAGCCACCATGAGGTAGCTACCATTGGGACCACTACTCCTTAAGTCATAGCTATCTATGCACCATGTGGAAGGTACCAGACCAAGTCATAGCTATGTATGGTAGTTACCACTGTGTTGTAGCCATCTATCCACCATGTGGTGGACAATAGGTATCTACCACTATGTTATAGCTATCTATCCACCATGTAGTACCTACCATGGTGTTGTAGCCACCATGAGGTAGCTACCACGGTGACCACTACTCCTTAAGTTGTAGCTATCTATGCACCATGTGGAAGGTACCAAACGTCAAGTCATAGCTATGTATCCATAGTGTTCAATTGTATTTTGTGGGGTGAATATGGGCTGATTGTGGAGGAGACTGTTACTCCCTCCTGGTTGCTCCCTATATCTCTCTTCTTGTTTTTCTTAATATGGTATCAGAGCTACCGTTCCTTGCCTTCTAGTTCCTTGCCTTTTGGTTGCGCATTGGTTGCGCACTGCTTGTGGAAGCTTGCGGGAGTGCTTCTCCTACTCCGAAGCTTCGAAGTGATGAGAAGAGATCTCGTTTTTTGGACTAAAATAGCAATTTCCAGCTTCTGTTTGGCTTGGGAGCTGTCCAAATGATGTCTTCTTGCTAAGGGGAGATCGCTACTACCCACAGGTTGCTCGTGAGAGATGTATTTTGACAAAACACAACTCGTTGTTACTATTTGGGTGTGATACAATGGAGCTGATCTCTTTTTCTGGACAACTACTACTTGGTTTGAGCCAAGCAAGAGGTATACACATTAGTAAGAAGCAAAAACATCTCTCCAAACCTCATCGCCCAGCTCTCTGGAGGTTGTTTGTGAAACGTCTCTCCAAACCTCATCTCCCAGCTCTCTAGAGTTGTTTGTGGCTGGAAAAAACTCTCCTACATCTCCTATCAAGTGAGGAGAACCTTTAGCTTGTAGATCTCGTTTTTTTGCTCCTGGACAACTTTTGAAGACTTCAAAAGTGATATATGACTTGCTTTCTTCCTTTTCCAGCACCCCGAAGGTTTGCTACATCCTCATACATCATTTTTGTGGAGTCTTAGTCTCTCTGTGAACTATAAGGATTCCTGTGTTCCTCCAAACACAAAAAGTGCTCCTGCTGTTTTTTTTGTTCAAAAGTGATCAAATTGTCATTTTTCGGACTGTTTATTTCTCAAACTGTGTGGATTTGGATGCTGGTCTGAATTGACAAGTTGGAGGCAAGTATACAAGCTCCGACTTTGTTTTGGAAGCAAGTTCATTTGGATTTACTATCAAAAGTTATGAGCTTGGAAAATCAGAAAAAGTCACAGTTTACAACTTACTGTCAAATTGTCACATGCAGTTGCAGGCATAATATTGCAATGTTCATGGATATATGTGATGGTATTTAGATGCCCAATGGTTGGATGTTAATGTCAAGTAGCTTGACAGATGCTATGCCTTGCTAGTGATAGTAGCAAAGTGGCATTTTGAGTCTGGTTGATCCATTGAACTAGTAACTGGAAGTTTTTGGACTGCTGTCAAAAGTGTGTAGGTGCCTGTTTTTAGTAGTAAATAACAGTGAAACCTTACGGAATTTGGACCTACACTAAATTGGAAAGTTGTAGACTTGTGGATTGGCTACAATTTGTTCGTTGATAGTTTTTTCATATGAGGTAACGTGCGGAAGTTATTGACTGTGCAAAACAATAAAAAGTTGCAGAAATTTGCTGTTGGAAACCATGGCTAATGCTAGTGGCAGTGACAACATTACACAGATTGTTGGAGAGAAGTTGGGTCAAAATAATTATGCCATTTCGAAGTTTCAAATGGAAAATTTCCTAATTGGAAAAGGGTATTGGGATCTCATTGGGATCTCATTACTGGTGATGAGGCAAAGCCTGACATGCCTGTCAAGAATCCTACTCATGATTAAATCAAGAGCCACAAGGCTTGGCTAGAGAGAGCATGGAAGGTGCTACACTAGCTTTCTCTTTGTATTTTGGATGCCATGGTCATGCAAATAATGAGTTACACATCCCCCAAGAATGCCTGGGATATCTTAACGAGGTATTATGGCACCACAACAAGTGCCAGAAAGATACAGTGAAACAAAAATTTAACAATATGTCAAGAAGGGGGAGAACGATACAGGAATATGTGACTGATATCAAAACTATAGCTGATCAATTGGCCTCTATTGATGCTCCTGTGGATGATGATGACATGGTTGCAGTCACTCTGAATGGACTTGGTCCTGAATATAAGTCATTTGACACTTCTATTTCTATGAGGCAGAATATGCCAAATTTCAATGAGCTGGTTGCTCTTTTGATCCATGAGGAAGTGAAGCTTGAGCTGAATACCAATGGCAATAGCTTGAGGAATAGTGATGTAGTGTTCTACTTTGATCAGAGAGGCCATGGTGGATGACACAGAGGTTCATTTCGTGGTAGAGGTGATGGCAGGCATGTCCCTAAAACCCCTAGTCAGTCACCCCAGAGAGGAGGTGGAGCCTTTAGAGGTAGGGGGAGAGGTGCTTCTCATGGTAGAGGTACTTGACAGCAACCGCAACAAACAGTGCATAATCCTAATAGTGATAAGACATGTCATTACTGTGGCAAGGTTGACCATATTGCCAAAGATTGTTTCAAGAAGCAAGAAAATCAAAGAGGAAAGGCAAATCAACATGGTCATTTTGCCTCTTCTAGTCACGCGCATGAGACATCCTCAGATCAGCTATTTGCTATGATGCATGTGCAAGATCATAAGCCTACTGATGGTGGCTTGGATGATATATGGTATATTGATTCAGGCACCACATGGAGAGTGGTTTGATGAGATGACTCCTGGTGTGCATGGTTATGTTTGCACAGGAGACAATATACAGCATGACATTACACACAAGGGTGTTGTGCCTTTGGTGATGCATGATGGTGAAGCTGCATGAAGTGTTGCATGTGCCTTCAATCACCAAGAACTTTTGTCTATTGGACAAATGGCTGAGCAGAACTTGCAAGTCCCGTTTAATAAGGATGGATGCTTCATTGAGGAGTTTGATAATGGCTGCAAGTTGATTGCGAAAGGGAAAAGGTAAGGAATAATGTTTACTTTAGATGCAGGCATGCCAGAACTAAAGGCTGCCATGTTTACCCATGGTACAGGTGTTGTCTCTAATTTGGAAATTTGGCACAAAAGGATTGGTCATATCAATATTTAGAGGCTGAAAAATATGCAGCAAAGAGGCATTGTCGATGGCTTGCCAAAGTTCTAGTATACTGCTTTAGAGCATGTTTGTCTTGCATGCCAGTTTGGAAAACAATCAAGGTTTCCATTCACTAAGCACTTGTGGGAGAGTAGTAGACCTTTGCAGTTGATTCACTCTGATGTCTAAGGTCTCACACACACTACCTCAATGGGAGGCTCGTCATATTATGTTACATTTATTGATGATTTCAGCCAGTATACATGGCTGTATTTTTTGAAGCATAAGGATGACGTGTTTCCAGTATTCAAAAATTTCAAGAAAGTGCTTGAGAAGGAGTTATATTACCTGCTTGTAGTCAGATAATGGGGGTGAATATGTATCTAATGCCTTTGATGATTTCTTGGCCTATCATGGGATATGGAGAGAGCTGACATGCCCTCATACCCCTCAACAAAATGGAGTTGCTGAGTGGAAGAACAAAGTTCTTGTGGAGGCCGCAAGAGCCATGTTAAATGAAAAGTATCTACCTGACTACTATTGGGGCAGAAGCAGTTGGGACTGCGGTTTATGTGTTGAATAGAACCCCCACAACTAGCATTCATATGATTACTCCATATGAGAAGTTGTATAGGCAGAGGCCTGATATCCATCATCTTAAAGTGTTTGGAAGTTTGGCATATGTGCATATACCAAATGAAAAGAGACGGAAGTTGGATACCAAAGCTGAAAGATGTGTGTTTATTGGCTATGCACAGAACCGGAAGGGTTACAAATGCTACAACCCATCGACCAAGAAGACTATGGTGAGTCGGGATGTTGTTTTTGATGAGCTGGAATCTTGGTATGGCAAGCCGAAAGTGGTTGTTCCAAATGATGCATCTGCAGGTCATGCATATGATAAAAATCAACAAATTAGTACATCCATATCTAGGCCTACATCTATTGGTTCTACTATAGTGAATCCTTGGTCTGGTAGGTTACACAATTTCACTGACACTGCTATGTCAATGAGGGGGAGAGATAAAGGGAAAGCCAAGCTTGTTGAGGTGCTTTTGCAAGCTGAAAATGATGTCCCTGGGCCATCAAATTGTGGCTATGATTCGTCGTGTAGTGACAGTTTGGATAGTGAGCTGGGTATACCATCTGTGTCTACACCTGGAGTCAAGGGAAGCAGGTACATACCTCCTCATGAACGAGGAGAGTCAGGCACTCCAGTGAGAAGGTCGCAGAGAGTCAGGTATCCTATTGACAGGTTAACTTATAGTGGTTATGCTACTCGGCATTATGCATATATGACAAAAGTTATGGGACATACTGAGCCAACTATCTTTGGTGAGGCTCTGCAACATGGTCATTGGCAGAATGCTATGGATGAGGAGATGGATGCCCTTGCCACTAATCAGACTTGGGATTTGGTGGAGTTGCCTAAAGGCAAGAATCCTATTGGTTGCAAATGGGTCTACAAAGTAAAATGCAAGTTTGATGGATCAGTGGAAAGGTATAAAGAAAGGCTAGTTGCCAAAGGGTATGCACAGCAGTATGGGCTAGATTATGAGGAAACTTTCAGCCCTGTTGCCAAGATGGCAACTGTGAGAACTGTCATACATTGGCTACTACAAATGGCTGGAAATTGCAGCAAATGGATGTCAAGAATGCTTTCCTAAATGGTGACTTGTTGGAGGAAGTCTATATGGTTCAGCCCGAGGGTAGGGTTATGTGCACCCTGACTATCCCAACTATGTTTGCAGGTTGAAGAAAGCTCTCTATGGGCTGAAGCAAGCACCTAGAGCATGGAATGAAAGAATCAGTAGAAACCTGAGGAGCTTGGTTTTGCAGTTGGGAAGGTTGATCATTCATTATTCACAAAGAACACAATTGCCAAATATGTTGTGATTGTGATTTATGTTGATGATCTAATTCTGACTGGTAGTGATGATGATGGCATTGCTGAAATTAAGAGCAAGCTGAAAATGGAGTTTGATATGAAGGATCTAGGGGACTTGAAGTTCTTTCTTGGCATAGAGGTGCTGAGAACACCTGATGGCATTTGGCTTATGTAGAGCCGGTATGCCTTGAATATGCTGGACAGGTTTGGCATGAAGGATTGCAAACCAATGGATATCCCCTTGGATCAAAACTTGAAGATGATGGTTGATTCTGGAGTTGAGATTGATGACATTACCATGTATAGGCAGATGGTTGGAAGCTTGATTTATTTGACTATTACCAGGCTTGATTTAATATATGCTGTGGGACTCATTAGTCAGTTTATGCAAAAGCCACGGAAGCCTCACTTGGATGCAGTGAGAAGGATTATGCACTGTGTCAAGGCAACATATCAGTATGGACTCTTTTATGAGTATGGAAAGGATATAGAACTGGTTGGATACACATATGCAGATTGGGCAGGATGTGCCTATGATAGGAGATCCACCAATGGTTATGCATTCAGCCTTGGTAGTGCAGTGGTGAGTTGGAGTAGTAAAAAGCAACCCATAGTGGCATCAATTGTCTAGTACAGAAGCAGAGTACAAAGGTGCAGCATTGGCTGCATGTGAGATTGCTTGGCTTCAGAAGCTTTTGCTGGATTTGGGACTGCATGTGGAAAAACCAATCAGACTTTATTGTGATAACATGAGTAGTGACCAGTTGGCAAGTAATCCCGTATATCATGCTAGAACAAAGCATATTGAGGTACACTACCATTTCATCATAGAGATGGTGTTATCAAAGAAGATTGATCTCATACATGTGAATATTGAAGATCAGGTTGCAAATATCTTTACCAAGTCATTGGGTAGAGATAAGTTTACATGCTTTAGAGAGCTACTTGGTGTTATGCTCCCTACTTGAGCTTGAGGGGGAGTGTTGGGAATTCAGCTCTCGGTTATTGTTCCTGTTGTATGAGTAGGTGAATAAGGTGAGCCACACTGACTCAACCATAGTTAGTTCTTGTCTACTATGTATGGGTGTTCACCTTAGTAGTGTTCAATTGTATTGTGTGGGGTGAATATGAGCTGATTGTGGAGGAGACTGTTGCTCCCTCCTGGTTGCTTCCTATATCTCTCTTCTTATTTTTCTTAATAGGGGGGTTAGGAAGGTTATTTAATTGCAAGGTATAAGAGGGGGGTATAAGGGATTTAATAAACCAAGTCAAGGGAATATCTATTGGTTAAAAATAACGAGGGATTGTGCCCATAAACCTAGGAGAGAAATTTAACAATAAAGGGGATTTCCTTTTGCAGCTTATCATGCTATAGTTAGGTATCACTGAGGAAAATTTTGTAATGCTTCATAAGAGTTAGGTAACACTTCATAAGAGTGGAGGCAATAGCGTCGGTAAAGGGAGGGGTGGCTTCTAAAGACAGTGGAGAAAAAAACAACACAAAGAAACATGTAACGATAAGGGTGGTGGCACACATAAGGCGAGTCGGTAAGTCTAGTACATAGGATGGTCTTAGTATTTTAATTAGGTGGTTCGGTTGATTTTAGGGGGGTTCTATAAGACTAGCAAATGTAACTAAAGTTAAAGCAAACAAATGTACTCTATTAGGGAAATAAAAAAACATTCAAGTAAGTAAGAAATTGGCTATTAATTATTTTAACGACGAGTTTAAGGGTTTCTAGGGTTAAATAGGCTAAGAGAGGGAAAAAAGGGGGAGTGTGTGTATAGAGGGGGAGGGGAGGGGGGATAGTATAGTAAAAGAAAAAATTAACCAATCAATATCCACTAAAAGGGATAAGGGGATACACCTCTATATGTTAATGTAGTAAGAGAATAAAATAATGGGGGGGGGTTAGTGTCGAGTTAGTGTCATAGTGAAAGTGTGTAAAATGGAAGTGTATCCATGCACCTGTGTGCGTACGAGGGGGAAAAGGCAGGGGAAGAATGTGTGTGTGTAATTTAAAAAATTTAGAAAAATGTGTGTGTGTGTGTGTGTGTGTGTGTGTGTGTGTGTGTGTGTTTTAGACCTAACAAGACCCCTTTCCATAGTGAAATGAAAACAATGTAGATTAAAAGAGAGAGCAATTGATATTAATGAAAAAATATTGAACGCTAATGTTTTGTCAAAAGACCAATGAGAAGTGGGCATTTTTTATTTAAAAATTGCAGAATGAACAATTGTCCAAAAGGTTGTGCTTTGATAAGTCGTGGTAGGCATCACTTTTATTGAAGAGGGGAGTCTGCATACCTGCCACCATCCAACAAGCAAAATAGTGAGAACCAGTTTCAACTTTGGTTGGGAAGACAGGTGTCATCAACACCCCTCCCTTGTTATTGGAGTCACAATAAAAATTGATGCTTTAGCCAAACACTTATCAAGCAAAAGTAGCAAAAATAATGAACCTTTGTAGAAGAAAGGGTTGGTTTAATACAGAGTATTGTTAGCATGATCAATCTAAAGGTTAAGAAGTAAAAATAATGCACCTTTATAGTGAAAAAAAGGCATTAATAAAAACTGAAATAAGTGATGGGGGGCCAAAGGGTTTAATTAAGAAGGAGGGAGAGAGAGAGAGAGAGAGAGAGAGAGAGAGAGAGAGAGAGAGAGAGAGAGGGAGGGGAGAGAGAGGGCGGGTTAATGCAAGGGGTCTTATGAAGGACCATAGAAAAAACCCAAAAGAAGGGGGGAAAAGGTGCTATAGATTAAATTTTTTTTAAATAAATATAGATAGAGAGGGGAGGGAATACTTAAATATAGATAGAGAGGGGAGAGGAAATGTAGATAGAGAGGGGAGGGGAGGGCAGGGGACGGGACATTTAAATAGAGAGGGGAGGTAATACCTAAATATAGATATAGATAGAGAGGGGAGGGAATACTTAGATATAGATATAGATAGAGAGGGGAGGGTATACTTAGATATAGATATAGATAGAGAGGGGAGGGAATACTTAAATATAGATAGAGAAGGGAGGGGAGGGGAAATATAGATAGAGAAAGGAGGGAATACTTAAATATAGATAGAGAAGGGAGGGGAGGGGAAATATAGATAGAGAGGGGATGGGTTAATTAAATAGAGAAGGGGAGTATTACATATATATAGAAGAGGGGAAAAATATAGGTAATTACAAAGAGCCACAGGGGGGGGGGAAAGCGAGGGGGTTTAGAAGAGATAAAAGAAAGGGGGTTTAAATGCACGTGAAGGTGATGTGTTTGATGGGCTATGAAGAGGAGGGCAAAGCTTGTACCGCAGCACCACAGCTGTATCGAGCATTTTGACAGTAGTACACGAGGTGAGGGGAGCATGGATCAGAAAGTACTATTACAGCAGTGAGCAGCGCAGTGGGTGGCACAAGATGGGAGGTGACGCCAACTTGCACAATTCCATGGGTGGAGGGAAGATAGGACTCCGAAAACGACGGTTCCTATTGCGCAGCAGCTTAGTGAGGCTTGAGGGAGCAGGGGACGGGAGGCAGCTAGTAGGGGGCATGGCATACATAGGCGCTTAGTTAGAAAGATAGGCAAGAGTGACGTAGGGAAGAGGGCTTAAATAGGTGAGGGGAGTCTCAGTCGCGGAAGGGGGGTCGAGAAACAAAGTTGGTTTTTTTGGGTTTTGGTTTAGGGAGTAGTTTAGCAAATTATTAGGAGGGGATAGTTAGGAGTTTAAAAAAGGAAATTTAAAAAAAAGGAGATAAATAAGATACTAAGTAGGGATCTAAAAACGTAGAAATTTAGCAAAAAATCAAGGAACCAAAGAGTTAATTAGGAAAACAAAAAAACAAAGGGAAAAAGGAATATTAATATGGGGAAGAAAGGGGCAAAATTAAAGGAAGAAATTGGATATAATTAGGATAATTTAAGGGGAAAACGGGAATAATTTAAGAAAGAAATTTAAAAATAGGAAGTAATCAGGGCATTTTTAAGGAAAATTAGGGGAGAAATTAGGAAAATTAAGCAAAATTAGGGGGAATAAAGGAGAAAACTAGGAAAAAAATAGAGGGGGGTTAGAAAATTTTAAATATATAGGAGAAAAATTGAGGGAAATTTAAGCAAAATTAGGCAGAGTAAAGGAGAAAACTAGAGGGAAATAGAGAGGGGGTGGAGGGTAGGAAGGGGGGGCGGGGGGGGCGGGGGCGCGAGGAATTTAAACAAGGAGATAAATAGGGGGAAGGGTTAAAAAGTAAATTGAATGAAAAGTGGAAAAGGGATAGTGTGTGTGTGTGTGTGTGTATGTGTGTGTGTGTGTTGTAAAAGAGTTTGAGTTCCACACGTTATACCTCAATGAGATCCCTCACTCAACAAAAATGTGGGTTTGTGAAAATGGGGGCTCAATCTGTGTGTACGTGGATGATGATATAGAATAAAGCAAGCATCGGTTCTACTAATTGTGGGTGAGATGTACCTTTGGACCAAGGTGCCTCAATCATGATTACTAATAAAATTTACCACAAAACATATTTAAGGAGATGATGCATTGTGTGGGACATTGTAAAAATCAACACAACATCCATAAATGAGATAACAAGTGAGAGCTAGAGCTTGAACTTTAATACTACATGGCTAATATTGTTTGTCATCCATCAAAAGACTTCAAGAAAGTGATGGGTGTACCTACTAGATAGTATGTCAAGGTCCTCCTAAAAACCATTCTGAGTCAATATATGAAGCTTGTAAGGTTACTCTATACACATGATATATTTTTCCATTTACTCTATTCACATTATATATTTTCCCATGTACTCTATACTCATTATATATTTTTCCATTTACTCTATACACATGATATATTCTTCCATTTACTCACAACCATGTCAGTCAATGCGAAGCCTTCAAGAACTTTCTTAAAAGCATCCTTGCATGGGGCCCACCTCTTCCAAAATGTGTTAATTAGTGGAAAAGGTAGGAGGGGAGGAGTGGAAAGGCAAGGAGAAAAATGAGCAAGTCCATCTATTTATGAGAAGCGAGCCAACTCCCCTCTTATTCATAAGTGTAAGAAGTTATAACCCTTATACTCTAATTCTCATAAAATATTTTTAAAATTATGTAGCCCTGCGGGAAGACCTTGAGTGTGACCAATGGAAGTTTAGAGTTGAAGCCCCCCATTAAAATCTTGAAGCTATTTCCAACTTTGCTTCATTGGGGTACTCCACCTAATCACCTAAGAAATCAAGTGAACTTCTTAATTGAAATATGAAGGCCTTTTCTCCTTAGCTTATGTTATATGCATGAAATAATTTGTTGATATTAAGGCCTTTAGAATAGGAAGATGGAAAGTATAGATGAGCAAACTAATTGAGGAATGTATGTAAACTACAAGACATTATTTTATGATTCCAAGAATATGACCACCTTCTCATGACGATGTGAGTCAATGTGAAGCCTTCAAGAACTTTTGAGAAAGCACCCTTGGATGGGAGTGCTCGCATTCTAAATATATGTAAACTATAGGACGTTATTTTATCAATCTAAGAATATGAGCAAATTTGAAAAGCCACCTTTGAAGAATGCGTTGAACCATGGAATGGAAACAATTCTGAAGTACATACTTAATAGAAGTATGCTCTCTATTCGATTTAGTCCAAAAGATACAGCCTAACATCATGCAAGTTATTATCTAATTCGAAGGTGCCCTCAAATTGGAATGTTATCCGTAGCTCCGCGATATGGACCATTTGGTATCAAAGGTGTACTAAGGTTTTAAATTTATGGATGATCACGGGAATGCGGAGATAATTTTCAAAGGCTTAGCCAACTTCAATTACTTGCTGCAAAGAAGAAGATACGTCGGCCAAAGAAAAAAGCTCGCTCCAAATTCAAATGCTTGCAGAGAGCCTGGGGAAAGAGAGACATGCAAGCTCGGAGTCTGCACCCGGTCGTCGTTTGGATGCCCTTCAGACACACAGTTCTGTGTAATGCTAACCTCTCCCCCGTGCCCATCAGTTCTCCTATCGGTACTCCCCCCCCCTTCACGATGATGCCCCCCCAAGTTCTTCCTGCTCAGATGGCTGACCGGTCCCTCTTTCAACCCCCTCGCACTAGCTTTGGTTCTCTTGCCTCACCAATGTCAACAACTCCCTCCCCCCCACAGGGCCCCCAGCCTTTGCCTCTTTTCAAAAGGCTGACTTTGCTTTGGGATTTTTAGAAGCTCCCATGAGACATAATGTAGTCTTTTCTTTCCATCCTCTTCAGCCCAAAGAAAAGACCTACACATTTTCTCACTTTCTCCCTAATGAGATTTTTTGAAATTCCAAATGGTAGCTATATATGTAGTCATAGCTGAAAGGATATGATGGGTAATCAAAACTCGTGCATTTCACCCTAGTGGTAAGCCACTTCAATAATTTAAGCTTCTCTTTCATCCAATTACATCTCTATCTAATGGAGAGACCAATGCCCAAAGGAGCACTTTCCTGTACCCACCCTGCAAGTGTGTCTTTCAAGGTTCAAAATGAGAACATATCAAAAGAAAGTTTCTTGGAATCTCTGAAAAGGATGACGGAGACTACTACACAACCCACAGGTGTTACCCCCAAGCACAGAGGAAGAACAAACCATTGCCTCTATCCTATCGTGTCGAGCATGGTTGTTATTAAGGTTATCACCCATGTGGTACTCAAAGAGGAGACACAAGATGCAGATTGACGATTTATACTTCTATCCTACTTCTATTCTTGAAAGCTTCTTCTCCCCTTTTTTATTCACCAAGGGTAGAGAACTTATCATGATGTAAAAAGTTATCTTGACAAAATTATATAAAATCGCATTTTGGGGGGGAAAAATAAAAAATAAAAAATAAAAGTCGGCTACTGTTTATTATTTATTATTTTTTATTTTTAAAGATACACCATTCTAGAACAAAAGTAACCCTCAAGGCCTCTAGATGCAAAATTCTCAAAAGTCCATGACTAGTTCCCACTTGGCACAAACGTCTCTAATGATGGAATGAAGCATACGAGATCCAAAATCCCACTCATAAAGAGGCAACATGATTCTTAGTAGAAGCCATAAACATAAGGGGAGTGAAAAACACTTCATATCAGTCATCAAGACTCTCACCCTTGTGAGCTGACAAGTGATGTAGGACTAGACAAGGCATGTGGTAGTAATGTTGCGCACATGTGAACCACTTATAATGGAAAAATATATATTTCTCATATGTTGGAATCAATCATTAGCATAGATCTATGCCAAGAAGAAGCCTCTATAGTAGCCTCACTATAGAGAATAGAACATTTGGATCTTCACCTATAACTTGTACGAACAACACTAAATAAGATATGGAAGGGAAAGATATTCATTGCAAACTACTATGGATGACAATGAGGAACTCAGAAGAAAAATAATACAACTCAAATGCAACATCACTTCATATAGAACTAGACGTGACAGACATTGCACCCACGCAAGCTGTGTAAGAGAACACTATGACGACTAAAGCTGTTGATCCAAGCACACATCAACAATGGAGCATTCCACAACTGAAAGCATACGAAAGTTGAGACAAAAAAAGGAACATGATCCACTATAGATGCATGGGAGCCAATTGTACAAACAATATGGACAAGGAAGCCTTCCAATTCATAAATTCAAGTTACACAACAAATGTTAGAGCTATTCACTAGTATATCATTAGAAGAGTAGCAAAGGGAAATGGAAAGTAGTAGTGGGACATTTCATTTTTCAAATAATATTCTCATGCAATAACCAAAAAAAGAAATTCATGCAATTCCAAGAAAAGTTGTTACAACAGAAAGAGGAAGAGAATAGAATGCAATTAGGATAAAAACAAAAAGTTCAATGTGAGCCATGATTGCAACCTACAAGTGCAAGAGTTGCTTCATTCAAAAAATAAGATGGGCAGCGCTTTTTAAGTGACTCTTAAGATGGAACTCCAGCCGAAATCACACAATCGATGCCTCTTGCCAAATCTGTTGTGGCTTGCCTGCATCGTTGATCAGCATTCTGCCCTTTGTCTCCTACATGTGCACGGTTGACCCCTTGGGAGGAAAATTTCCGAGGGCATGATATTTTCTTCTCATATGAACTTTCTTTTTCTTCTTCTTCTTCTTCTTCTTCTATTGAAATCACCACATTCATTTGTGAATCTCATCTTCTTCTGTATTCTTCCTCAATTGTTGGATGTTTTCTGCACTTCCTCTATCATGTTGAGCTTGGTTGGCGAAGGAAATTGCCTAATGTTAAGGCGCTCTCCCTTGCGGTGCCCTCTTGGAATTCACAAAGTGCATATGCAAGTGAGTGCACATCACCTTTTGGACCCCTCTTCACTATGGGAGATATTTGGAGGGAAAATTGGATATCTCCTTTCTCATATGAACTCTTGTGTGCACTAAAATTGGATATCTCCTTTCTCGAATGAATTCGTTCTTCTCATATTTTGTGCACTAAATTGGATATCTAGTTTCTCATATGAACTCTTGTGTGCACTTAGTCATTTTCTTCTTCTTTCTTCTTCTTCTGATATGAACTCTTGTGTGGACTTAGTCATTTTCTTCTTCTTCTTCTATCATTGAAATCACCACATCATTTGTGAATCTGATCATCTGCATTCTTCTTCGATTGTTGAATGTTCTCTGCATTTCCTCTTCTACCATTTTGAGCTTCTTGACGAAGGAAATTGCCTAATGTTACGGCTCTGCCTTCCTCCCCAGAAGCCTCTTTTTGTCGAAATGGCTTCCTCCGCTAAAGCCATCGCAGGCCTCCCCAAAAGACTCCGGTTGCCCGAAGACCTCCCTGGTCCTCTCCTCCGCTCTTGCCCCATGCGAGATCTTGCCAGCTCCCATCACCTTTCTAGTTCCATTACTAAGCGTGGGCGAGTGGATGTCGCATACGGTCATGACCTTCGCCTTCAAACAATTGCTAAGCTCCAATCAGTGAGGAGTGATTCTAAGATGAGGAAGGAAACCGATTCGGCTCGAGGTAAGAATTCTGCTCTACGAGATGAACACCAGCTTAAAAGCGCAGAAGAATTGTTTGTGGACGCAGTAGTTGGTTTGCCCGAGAGTTACGATGGCGATGAGCAGCTGCGCCATCCTCCCCCGAGGATTGGTCCCAGGATGAAAACAGCAGAAGAATTATTTCTGGAGGCAGTTGCTTGTTTACCTCCGAGCTGCGCGGAAGATTATAGTGATGAAGCATTTGACGATGGTATAGACTCTGTCAATAATACAGAGCCAATAAAGGAGACGCCCCCAGAACATGGTATTAGGTTAGAGACCGAGAAGGCCTGCGAGTCAGATTGTGC
Source organism: Dipteris shenzhenensis (assembly GCF_047967505.1). NCBI lineage: Eukaryota > Viridiplantae > Streptophyta > Polypodiopsida > Gleicheniales > Dipteridaceae > Dipteris > Dipteris shenzhenensis. Next base: position 34,226,110 of record NC_141609.1, on the reverse strand, counting down.
TGAAGTGCTGCATGTGGACGCAATTCAAGGGCTTCAGACAAGTAGGGATGCTACTTCGAGCGACCGACATCAAATAAAGTTAATTGAAGATCTGGAAAGAAAGATGGAGATGGATGCGCTAGACGAGAACATCATGACAGCAGACGCGAACGTCATTCTAAGCCAAGGGCAGAAAATAAGGATGGAGTTGAACAAGGCTGCTGCACTTGCAAAGCGCAATTTGAGAGTTTGCGAAGAGAGGGTCGCCGAGGCCCAAGGTACTTGCGTCTTTGTGCTCAGAAATAAATGTAGAGCTGTCTTTTTTTAGTGGTAGCACTATTTCTGCTCAAGGGTGTCCAACAAACTCCTGTCTGAGACTTCAACCGTGGACCATTTGAACTCTCTCTGATAGCAAACTCCATGTTGCTTTCCTTGTTTGAAGGCTTTTCTCAAAGGGTTTACAGCCTTGTTAGTCTGATGCATCCTCGTTTGCCTATTATTGATTTAGTTCTTGAAGAGTCATTCTCATTAGACATGGCTATAGTAACGTCTACTGATGTCTTCACATTGTGTAATCAGCAAAAGGTCTTCCATTTCCAAAATTGGAAAGTTTACTTGTGGAGAAGACATGGATAGAAGCCCTTCAAAGAGAGTTTCAGAAGCCCTACATGGAGAATTTATACCAATTTGTAAGCCAGGAAGCAGCTGGAAGAATTCCCATTTATCCACCACCTGCTAAATTGTTCAGTGCCTTCAATTCTTGTCCGTTGGAAAAAGTAAAGGTGGTGATTATTGGCCAGGTTAGTCCATCTACATATACGAGAAGTCTGAGGTGGTTTTTTACTAGGTCAGAGATTCTTGTCCCTCAGTTTACCAGCCTGATTGGAAATATTTGAGTAGTGGAAGTGTTTTGAGAGAGACTATAGAAGGATCCCTTTGTAGCTTCTTGAATTATATGCATGTATTGCAGGATCCGTATCATGGTCCAGGCCAAGCCATGGGCCTTTCTTTCTCTGTTGAGAAGGGTATGAAAGTCCCATCAAGTCTCTTGAACATCTTCAAGGAGATTCAAAGTGACCTCGGATGTTCACTTCCATCACATGGAAACCTGGAGAAATGGGCACATCAGGTGTGAAGCTGGTGCTTAATCTTTTGAAAGGCAGTTCATGTTCTATTCACTTTTAAGATCGTGAATCAACTTTGCAAGTTAATAGTCAGTTTTGATTCATTATTTATGAATCTCCACTTGGGTGTCATTCTCTTTCTGAAACTTCTGAGCTTGTACCAAACATGTTGCTTCGCTTTGGAAATCAGAGTCAAATATCTTACTTCTGATTGCTTTTGAACAGGGAGTGCTTTTGCTGAATACTGTTCTTACAGGTGAATAGCCCAGTATTACTTTGATTTCAAATCGCAGGATGTGTTAATGGCACATCTTCTCGTAGCTTTGTATCATATCCTTAGATGTTATATTTGTCTGATCTGGACGGTTTGCTCATGGCTGGAATTCCCAACAGTAGGCTCATATGATTCTTTGAACTTGCAGTACGTGAAGGCCATGCAAATTCTCATGCAAAGAAAGGGTGGGAACCATTTACAGATGCTGCCATTCGAGTAATAGCACAGCAAAGATCTGATGTTGTTTTTCTCCTGTGGGGAAATTCAGCCCAAGAGAAAACCAGGTGCTTTTTCGGTGTGTGGATTGAATTTTGAGGCTTTTCATTGTCTTTCCCAGTTGATTATGTGTGTATTATGGACTTTTAACAGGTTACTCAACAAAACAACCCATCACATCTTTAAGGCTGCTCATCCATCAGGCATTTCAGCCCACAAAGGATTTTTTAGCTGCAGGTACTCTAAAATTCATTTTTATTATATTGAGGTAGACAAACTGCAATAATACAACTTTAAAGCTAAGTTACTGAGCATTTACCTCATTGAATGTTTGAGTGCAGGCACTTTTCTATCACAAACAAAGTCCTTGAAGATCAAGGATTACTTCCAATTGATTGGCAACTTTGAATATTCTCAACAATGACATTGCATAGATTGAGCATTCTTTTCTACCTCGAAGGACTTCAAATAAGCTGAGTAGCCACCCTGGTTGCCATGTAGCTGGATATCATCTACAACTTCCATGCCATTTGGAAGCATGAGACTCCAGGTTCCGGAGCGACCTTGGATGGCAGGAGCATTTTTGTAAGGCTTGGACTACTGGTAGCCTCTATGTCATATTGCAAGAGGTATTCACTGGCTATAAAGACCCCCCCTAGTTATTAATCCCTCTTTTAAAGATCCTATAGGCATTGAGTGGGGTTCTCTAAAAATAGCTTGGTTTTTTTTACAAGCAGTTATGAGTTTTTCGTTTCCCCATGATTTGTGCCTTTTGGATGGTACATTTGCATGGTTGATTCTCAAGTTTTTATGGAAGGTCCTTTTCTTGGGGGGGGGGAACCTTTATGTGGCAAATCATATGTAGAAATACTCAATAGAGCACATCTCAGCAATGGATCAATTTTTTAAGTATCCCTTGTCAATATTTTTCTTACGATTACATTGACTACCAAACTTGAGTAAGCAACCCATGCTTGTTTATGGCATTCTTGTTTACATCAAGGGGAGACTTAGAAAAAAGACCCTAAGAAGTATCAGGAAGTCTTGTTTGAAAAAAAGCCATGAGAAGTATTAGGAAGTATTAAGAAGGGGGAGATTCTTAATTCCTAATAAACCAACTTATACTAAGGATTGTGTTTACAAGCAAGTATATGAATACAAATTTGCACTAAGAACCGTTTTTAGAAAAGCCAAACAAGAAATTGTTTGAACACTTGGAAAAACACACATAAGTAGTGAGGAAAGGAGTGAGTTTCTTATTGAAAGTGATGCTTAGCAATTACATGAGATAAGATATGTAATTGATGTTAATAAAGAGATCCCATAAGGCCATACAAGCAACTATTATGATTTGCACACTCACAAATGAGAATGCCCATTAACTATATTACAGTTCGCATAGTCATAAATGAGAATTCCCATTAACTATACAACATTACATGCAAGCAACTATCATGATTTTCACAATCACAAATGAGAATGTACATTAACTATACCACATTAATGTCAAAAACCATGAACATATTTACACTCGCACCGGAGGAGATATTTACCATGAAAAAAATCATCATCTATGAAGAGACAAGAACCCCAAGGAGTGCAGCCTCCAATGATAATCAAACTGACAATCATCCTTAGCAACTTCATTAGGGGGGAACAATCCCTCTAATAAGCTCTAGTTCTCAACCTGATTGGCCATTTCCTTCTTGAAGGAATGCCAATAATTTCTCCATAAGGCTAACTATTATTTTTTACTTTCACAACTTAAGCAATCTAAGGCTAACTATTATTTTTTACTTTCACAACTTAAGCAATCTAGAAACCAAGAGCTAACTACACATCATATCAATATGGTTATGTGTGTGGCCCACAAGAAGGAATTAGAACTTGACTTTCCAAAATATGTCATTATCCACTATCATGTAAAGGTATGCTAACTCAAATTGATTTTGATTCTCTCATGACATGTTGTCAAGTTGGACATACAAAACTTTGGGAAGAGGTGGTATGTGTAATTAAACTAAAACTATGAGATTTGGACTATTTCTTACATTTGGTTCTACAAATAAACCTTGGGGATTAATTTGCCATGTTAGATCATGCAGCCAACCATGTAATGAAATTCTCCCCTTTCAAATCCCTAGCAGATCATTATAGATCATGTAGCCAGCCACGTGATATGTCCTCTTTCAAGTCCTTAGGAACTCACTTGAAATGAGGAAGATTAGTCTTCTAGATAACTTTAAGCTTCTAAATAGAGGGCAAGGCCAGTGGGATCACTCAAATGTCTACATATTACCTCAAATCACCTAGTTGAAAGCAAATACCCTCCCCCCAAGGCTCATTAATTTTTTATGGCAAGCACAACCACAAGTGAATCCATGTATCAACAACTCAATGGGAAAGCAAGAAAGGAAAAAAATCAATAAATTAGCATGAACCAGCAAAAAATAAGTTTCCATAAGAGAGAGAGAAAAGATGTAGAAGAGGTGTTGAAAGCTTGGCCAAAAACAATCGTAATCAAAGACTAAGTCAATAGAGCTGCATTGGTCTTTTAACAAGTCATCAATGTTTTCAAGGGTCAATATAACCTAGAGATGATGGTAACAATGAAGCTTGGCCAAAAAGAGAAGAGGGGCACAAATAATTGTCCAAGGCTTGACACACTAGAGTTGAACAAGGCAGATATGTTGGTATATACATTTGAACCAACACAAGCGAGGCAATTGCCAAGGAGACACAAGACATACTATGCCATAAGATTCCAAAGACATTGACTACATATAGTGCATAACCTGAACCCAAGACACATCATGCAAGAAAGAGGGTGCACAACTCAACTTGCCCAAGTTGACTCAAAGAGTGTTCTAGTCGATAGCTTGGAGGATGAAGGCTCTACAACTTCTATCCCACAAAGCCTTGGCTCAATACATTTGAAGGCATGGGATTAAAAAATGAGTACTATTCTTTGTATACGTGCTTGAATGTATAATTTATAACTTTTTTATTAAATTCATGCAATTTTCCAATTCCAAGGAAGGGTTTTCATGCCTTTTTTTCTTTCAATGCCACTTTTTGAAATATGGATGGCACTGCCTCCCAGCTGTGCACTCCTGTGTGAGAAGCTTCGATGGCGTGTTAGAAACAGTAGAGGACAGAGGATGGATGCTAAGGAATCAGGGTTCTAGTGATGAATATGGGCTTCACAGACTTGCTCTTATATAGCCACCAGTCGTAGTAGGTTAGACCCAATTGGGAGACCGACCCAGTCGGTCCAAAACGACTGATTGGAGGTCGGTCCCGAAATAGGCCACTAACCACACGTTAGAACCGTGGCGCAGAATAGAGCAATTGTCCTATGGTCACCATTCGGGATCATCTGGGGCTCCAAACGGGGCCCACAACCCGAGAGTGGGCTACCCCAGGAAATGCTCCATCTACCTCAGTGCGGTTAGTCATGGGATGCCTTCTCACACTTGCATGTAGCCTAGTTGGCAGTGTGCCAACTCTATCTGAAGCCGTCCAACCATCAGGCCACACATGGCCCCCATCTCGTGTCCAAACCAGGACCTACCGGATAACCGAGCTACTCAAATGCCTTCTCCTCATATGGGGGGCTTACAAGTAGAGTTAGCTGGTTCTCGCGTAGTTACACGAGGGTGGAGCATTGATATCTAACAGAAATGAGGGACAACCTCAAAATACAAGATACATCAAATGCAACCGAGAGGGGTTTTTTTATTTTTATATTTTCCTAACAATATCCTTTAAAATCATGTACATGGACCAATCTCTTTTGTCCATGCTTGGATTCTATTAGCCCGCTCTTAGGCTACACTAGCTACATCACTAATAAGGATTGTTTTGTGAGCCTATGCATGAGCAACTCTATTGAGGCAAGATTACATTGATATTTCTCATTCTTGTGAGTAATTGGTCTTAATATCTCACCAAGATAGTTCTCTCTAGAAGTAAGGAATCACTACACAAACAAGGGGATCCCTAACCAACATGTCTCCATTGAATTCATGTACTCTAAGGGCACGCACCCACTCTTTGACTCACTCACAAACACTCATTAAACACCTTCAAGTGTCTCTTACTTGGCAAGACTTACAAACCTGTAACATAATGATCTCTCAGCTTGTCTTGTGGTGTAGGATCCATCTTATAAGTAATTTGTTTTGAAATTTCAATAAATAATGTAAGATGGTGCATGCAAACAATTTCTTATGAAATTCCTTTACTCTAAGGGCACTTGCCCACTCTTTGACTCACTCACAAACACTCATTAAACACCTTCAAGTGTCGCTTGCTTGGCAAGACTTGCAAACCTGTAACATAATGATCTCTTAGCTTGTCTTGTGGTGTAGGATCCATCTTATAAATTATGAACATGAGGTACTTCTCATCGGTGCTCTTCATACAATGATGCTTTCTAGTAACTTGTATTTCTTGATGATTTTACAACTCTGAAATTGTTTGTTTTGAAATTTTAATAAATAATGTAAGCTAGTGCATGCAAACTATTTTCAATAGGAAAAAATTTATGTCAGCATTATACAAACCTCCCTCTATCCTTGCCTTTGACTATGCAAAGCCTTCAAGTACACCGGTAGAGAGCACATGCCAAAGTGACACAGCTTTTCTATCTTCACATTGTTGAATTCATTCTTCCAAATCTTACAAAAGTGCTAGCACTTGACTTGTAGCTTCCATGCCCTACTTATACATGGAATAGATCTCACACTTTGAGAAATTAATGGGTAACTACTGCCAATCACCATTTGGGAGAACCTTGGCATGTTATTGTATAGTCTTGCAACCATGACAATAACATATTGCCATGTCGTTTGGGAACTCTTGTTTCTCCTACTCCCTGAACACTATGGAACTATGATAGCATGCTTCGTCTCCAATCCTTTCCGCTCTTCCTCCCATCCTTTCACTTTCCCACTCTTTATCCCTCTCTCCCTTCTCTCCCTTTCTCAAATTTGCTATTCCCCTTAACTTCAAACCTCATTCTACTTTCACAATCTTTCTCTCCCACATCTAATCTACCCTTGCAACCCTTAAAACTCCTATTGATCCATGAAGGAGACAAGCTTCCACTTCTCTGCTTGAACCTTGAAATTTTATTCCTAAACCTTACCACTCCTTCTTACACTAAAACTCTCAAAGGAGGTGAAATTTTTGATCAACTATGATGAACAATCATTATTCTTCACTAAGCTAAGTGTGAGAATTTATTTCCATGCTTAAGCCTACATGTCCAACTAGAATATGACCCGAGGCCATGTGTTAGACTATGCTCACTTTGGTGTTATGATCAACTAACCATTTGTAGATCCTCAAAATTTGGAAACCAGAGAAAAAGTAACACACATATCTCCTCCCCTCCACACTTAGCTATCATGCCTGCTCGACACCCCACGTAGTCCCCCCTGTCGTACAAATAGTAGAATTGCCACCTCTCCCCTGCCTTGGTTCCCCCCCCCCCTTCCCACCTTTCCCACCACCCCCCTTGTCTCAATCTCCCCCTATGCCAATGATCGTGCCTCTCGCCCAATTTGATGCTCACTCCTTCCCCCTCAATTTCCCTAGTCCCAGTGCCTCCCCCCCCCCCAAAACCCTTCCTTATCCTCCCAATCCTTGCCCCCCTGGCACAGTCTCACTACCAACTTCCCCTCCCTTATAATCCCTTTGTCTAAATCATTTGCCCCCTCACATAGTTTCATGATTGATCCCTATCCCCCTTACATGAAGTTTGGTAGAGCATATTGTGATCTCACATATAAGGTCAAGACTGTGTAGTCATTTGCCTTTATAAAGGCTCTTCTCATGAATAAAAATAGTCAAGTGATTGAGTACAATGTTCTCATCTCCTTTAATGGTGCTCCCTTATTACACCCCATAGTCCTGCTATTCTAGCTCTTTCGTTTGGTATCAGAGCTAGATGTGTGTTGCAGTAGCTATAGTCATTGTCGCTCCCTACTTAGTCCATAGCTAGGTTTGTTGTGTTACATTTATTTCTAATTAGGACATGTTTTCTTGAAGCTTTCGCCACTCAAGCTTTGGTACTATTATTCCTATGGAAACTTTGCTAGCAAATTGTAGCCTATTCAGGTTTCTTCTTGGAACACTCAATCTACCTCTATTCCATGCTTCTACACAAGACCTTTCGTATTGGATTGCCACCTACCTCTATTTGGCTTCCACACAAGGCTGCTTTAGATGCTAAGGTATATTTATGCTGTGTTGCATAAATTGTATCATTTCCAAACTTAGATATGATGTCTCAAAGATAAGCAGGATGTCGATTTGTTTTTACAAGTGTATTTAACAGTAATCTTGATCACAACAGACAATGTTGGTCACCACTTTTGGCTTCTCTACAATATCATCTATCATTGCTCTACAACAACAGAACCCTGAGAAGCACTAGCATATCAACATACAGGTTGAGATCTTTGCAAGGTTGATCATGCTAGTCAATTGAGTGGTGAAGTGCAACTTGATGATGAATGTCTCTCACCTTACTTTACTATCCATAAGCATTTCTAGCTGTAGCAAGTGATGATTTTTTGTCAACTCTTGGAATCCGCTCATGAGGACTCTCTTTCAACCCTTAACATCTCTATGATTTCATCATCACAAGGTAGTCGTTTGACAGTGTGATAGCAAGGTGACTTCTTCAACAAATCATCATTATTCTTTGAGTAGTGAATTGCAAGGTGGCCACGAGGTTTCGCACTATATTTTGGATAGCTTTACACTAGAATCATTGGAGGATTATTTTGTGTTGTCTTGATGTGGATTTTGAATTCCTTGAACTTCTTATATGCAAAATGTTGATTTGTTGCATGCTGTGTGTTTATGGATATAGCAAAGTAGAGTTTCTATTATTGTCTTGTGTTGTCTATGGTATGTTTGGTGGCGTGTTCATCTATGCAGCACTTGCAAGAGATTTTAGAGGCTAGTAATGTGTTATTGTGGTGCTATTGCGATAGGTGTAGCATTTGGAGAAGAGTCTTGTGGTTCTAAGGATAGTATGTGCTAATTGGATTGTTTATTTGATGATTTATTGTTTCCTATATAAGGACCAACATGGGAGTCTCTTGCCTTGAAACTGAGCTTAGAACTTTGCACGATGAGTGTGTCAGACATCAACATGGTGGAGATGGGAGGAGGTGCTTCCCTTGTGCAGCTTTGTTGTCTCTTTCTTTGCTTATGAATCTTTGTCATGGTTTGTGTTTAGAGGAACTGTCAATGTTCATGATACATTTGTTGGTTTTGAAAGTTGATATGCTACATAGAAACCCCCACATTATATTCATGTGATTTTACTATGTTTGCCATGCAAAAAAGTCTCTAGTGTAGGCAGTAGAGTTGATTGATTGGCTGTCCCTTATGAAAAAACTACATGTTCATCTCTCATTGCTAGTTTTCAAAATATTGTTGACAATCGTGAGGAGAGAATGGGAGGGTGTTAACAAGCCTTAGTTACACAACTTCCATCTTTTGGTCAAAATTGTACATGTCATATGAAAAGGTTCATGGATCCCCTCTGTGTTAAGAAAGTAGTTCAATTCAGTTGGATGCGCAATGTGAAGGTAGATTTGAATTTTACTAGTTGGATGTGCAATGTGAAGGTAGATTTGAATGTTACTTACACTGAAAGGATTTGCAATGAATAGCACTTCATATATGTGATTTTTTGACTAATGTTGCTTATCAATGTACATGTCTATTGAGGCAATTTTATGAGGATGGATTGTGGCTCTTTTTAGGAGGTTGTTTGAAGTAGATTATTAGCAACTTTTGGAGTAGTGATTGAGTTTTAGATGAACCAAAATTTTAGGTTGTAGGCGACAAGTGTTTACAGTTGTTGATGGATGTGGTAATGTGGTATCTTTTTACTACATATATGTGTTTGTGTTATCGCCTCTATGTTGAACTACTCTACACTGTTTATGATCAGCATGAGAATGAAGTAGCCTTGGATTGTGATTTTTATTGCTTCTACAAGCTACTATATAATCTCTACAACCCAACATTGCATGATTGAAGATATTTCCTCATAGATGTCATTACTTTAAGATTTTTTACATTGCTATCAATAGCTACATTACTGAGGTATGATCTCTATATCACTTTCAGTAGTAGCATTGCAGTGATTCAATAGTTATTAAGTGTGCATATGTATGCTAAACAATTGTTATCAGGGTTGGGCAGTAGCAATGTTTGCATAGATTTTTTCTGCCACTTATGGTTGAGAGTAGGCTCTATATTGATTTGAGGTTTTAGGATCTTGTGCAATCCCAGGGCTGTCCACTAGTAGCACGTTCATTGAGGATCAACCACCCTTTTGAAGATTCCAAAGTCTTCCATAAGTATTCTAAAGCATATGTAAGTCCAAATCCCTACAAAGGAGTTTGATTAGGGTTTGCTATCTACAACCTGATCTGGTGGCGGGGATGATGAAGCATTTGTTTGAAGACTTAAGTGATAGGGAACCTCATTACAGTTGTGCGATTTATTTTTAGCCATTTGCGGGCTATTTTGGAGTAATTTTTGAAGGCTTAAGTGCTTGAGGAGCTTCTTTCTAGCTAGGGGATTTTTTTTTGCCTTCTTTAGAAATACTAGTGTATCTTCCTATAGATAATGTCAAGAAGATTTGTGATTCTTGTGCAAACTTCTTGTGGCCAGTTCTTAGCTAGTTCCTAGACTCTCAAGGTTTGAAACCAACCTGAGATTAGTATACATGGTTGAAGTTGAAGGAGTTTGTTGGTTACCTTTGATTTGTCAAAGGTGATTATAGGCCATCATTCATTACTGGATGGAAGTAATGATTTTTATGCTAATGATCAACCACCCTTTGAAAGACTCCAAAGGCTTCCACGAGCCTTTTAGAGGATATGGAACTCTAAATCTCTATAAAAATCAAAAGTTTGATTAATGTTTGCTATCTACCACCACTTCTAATGGCTAATGAAGCATTTGTTTGAAGACTTAAGGCCTTAGGAGCATCTTCCTAGCTAGGGGACTTACTTTTAGCCATTTGCATGTTGTGTTGGAGCCTTTTCAACCATTTGCATGCTATGTTGAAGCATTTTCCAAAGACTTAGCCTGTCTACCAATTAATTGGGCTTGTTCTAGGGTTTATATAGGCCCACAAAGCAGCTCACATGCCTATACCTTCACCAATTCCATATGCTACGTGATTGACTACATTTTATTGTTGCTTAGTATTTGTTGATGTTGTACCAATGTTTGTTTTGTGTACATGATCTTGCATTGTAATTTTCTCGTGGTTGTTCTATGCCAGCCTATGTGTCCATGTTATGGCTTTGTTCTAGGGCCTACATAAGGCTACACAATACCAATTGCATATGCTATCCACTATGGCTTCAATAGTTTGTTGTAATTCATCACTATTTTCTACATTTTTGGCATTGGCATATGTGTCGGTTTATGCCAGCCCATCTTTGTATTTTATGAATTTATTATAGGGCCTGCATAAAGCTACACAACAAGTCATAAGCCTACAGCTCTATGAGCTATGGGTGTTGTCTAGTGGACCAATGTTTGTTGCCTATACATGAGCTTGCATTGTAGTTTTCTTCTACTAGTCCTATGCCAGCCTATACGTGCATTTTATGGGTTTGTTCTAGGGCCTACATAAGGCTACATAGTAGGTCATATGTCTCTAGCCTATGTCTCTAGCTTGCTAGCTATAGCTGCTATCCAGTGTGGCTTTCATTGGAAGTAGTTTATTCTAATTCATCACTATTTTCTAGATTTTGGAATTAACATATCTACGTGTTATTTTGGCAATGAAACATGTTAATTATTGCATATTATTATGGGAGTGTAGTAGTGAATAGTAGTTCTTATTCATAAGGAATTTAAATGTTATGGCACTAAAGTACATTAATCATTAAGAAAAGAAATGATAGTGATAATAGGCATATATAATGAGTAGTGAAGTATGGATTTCTTATTCATCAATTAGTTTTTTCTAATTCATCATTGTTTTCTACATTTGGGCATTAACATAATGCAATTTGGCATTGAGATATCTTAATGATTACATAGAAGTAGCATAAGAATGCAACATTAAATACATGTCCTTTTTTATTTATCATCATTTTTTATTTTTTGACAATGAAACATGTTAATGATTGCATAGGATTAGCAAAGGAATATGGAAATGAATTTGTCCTACAATTTGAACCTAGCATACTTATATTTCTTTGCATTTATATTTCTTTGCTTTATATAATACTTGCTCATGATTTGCGCTTGCTACATTAGACACCATTATGAATTGGCATGTATACAAATCTTAAGACTCTTGCTTGTTTAGTTTTATCATTCCCGATATACATTCATAACCCCTTACTTAATTGTCCAATTTGTACAATCCACTCGTATCCTCACATGGAGACATGTGAAACATTGCAAATGTGAATATGTAGTATATATTTATTTTAAAGTCAATTGAAAGGCTTTGTGGGAGGAAAATCTTATGGGTCCTTGAGCTTCCTCAAATGAGCTAGTCTTTATAGTAAACACATAATTATATTTGGAGTAGATGGTAGACATGCACATACACATCCAGGTAATCTTTATCCTACCATACTTTAAAATAAAGGAGACAAAGTCAGACAAGTGTAATTTAGATTATAGATCTAACTTGGATCATAAAGGTTCAAATTCACAATAAATATAAATTTTGTTTTTATGCATGTGTAAACATGTTTAATATATTAATGAGGAATGCATGATAGTTAGTTCTTTAAATGTAGGATCTTCTTTTTTAGGTTAGAATGAAATCAATTCAATATTTATATTATTTCTATTTGAAAGGTTTGGCATAGTGGGTAAATTTTAAATATGGCTCCTAGTATTGAATGGTGAAATGATTATTGAGATCATGAACATATAAAGCTAAACAAATACCATTCTACAGCTATCTCAACTCTATGTAGAGTTCATTTCCAACATCTTTGTTGGTTGCCCATGATATTATTGTCTTAACCTCAAATATTTCTGTGTGCTTTGTACCAAGGTGTACAAGTACATTATAGGATTCTTGCATTATTGGTGACAAGCTGTTATGAAATGACCTTTTTGATGGGTCTTCAAACTATATTAAAGTTAAAGAGAAGAACAAGATGAAGCAAAGTAAGAGGAGAAGTAAGCCTTGGTACCATGAATCTACCAATGCATCAGGCTTTTGTGAGTGGATGTGCACACATATGCACTTAAGTAATTGACAATTCATTATGCAAATGGATTGTAGCTACAACAACTATTGGATAACGTTCTACTTATGAGTGTTTTTTCTAGGCAAATTGATACACTCAAGTCCTAATTGATTGAAGAGTATGGTGTATTATTTTATTTGCTGCTATAATAGATATTTTCCTTGCAAGATTTATGATTAAATAGATTTCAAATATGTCATAATGTAGAAATGGAACTCTTGATTAAAAGTTCAAAACATGGTGTGATACAGTCGGTCATATTATATAATGTTTTCTCTTGCATTTCGTTGGTCTTTTTACTAGATTCACTTTCTATTAAAATTCTTTTAGACTCAAAATATGGTAGTGAAGCCTTTTAGATATTATCGAAAGTGTGATGAAGCAGTCCATTGGCTTGAGTTTCTCACTTTGAACGATTGTGTGCATGCAATGATATGTTGGTGTAGAAGTTTCAGATCTAATTAGTATCTTAGGTTGTTGCAAGATGCTAGAAACGATCTCATAAGTAATGTGACTATTGTTGTAGTATATTGGGAGTGTGAATTTACATGTTTAGTATATAAGCATATGTTTAATCTTGGATTTATTTACAAGTCTACGAAGAGTATGTGAAATAAATATTTTATTGAGTAGTAGTAATTTTGAAAAGGATGTAGTATATTGAAATAGTAGTAATTTTCAAAAGAATGTAGTATATTGGGAGTGTGAATTTACAAGTTTAGTATATAAGCATATGTTTAATCTTGGATTTATTTACAAGTCTATGAAGAGTATGTAAAATAAGGATTTTATTGAGTAGTAGTAATTTTCAAAAGTATGTAGTATATTGAATTTCCAATAATTGACACGATTGTTTCCGATGCAAGTGTTCACTAAAAAAAAAATGAAGCAGTAGTTCCAGATGAGAGTGTTATTTTATCATCAACTTGTGCTATCGTAACTATCAACAAGTCATAAATAAAAAGATATTTTGATGAAGTTGATAGTAGGGATGAGAAGAAACCAAGAGTGGAATCTCCTAAGGAGGAGTTCCCAAATACTTCAACTGTAGGTTAAGAGAGTGTGGAATCTTCTAAAGCAACCAAGTGATAAGACTAAGTACTATATGTGAAAGAGCTTTATTAATACATAAAATAGTCTTGTCTATGATGGGGCGGCAAGAGAGTTTATGACTATTAAGTAACAGGGGGTGTTTGTTGGAATATAGCATGGTGTTATGCATGTATATAGTTATAGAGTGATCTGTCCAATATGCATATGCTATTTCATAGTGATTGTTCATGTTTGGTATGTTAGTCCAAATGTGATCTAGTTGTGTTTCGTATATTGTTGTAATGTGATTCAATTGTGAAAGTACTCATAGTCTCTTGTAAGGTCTATGGCTCTATTTTTTATTGCAACATGTCATGTTGAAGTTCCCTATCAGTATAATATTGGTTGTTCTCAAAGTAGGTACTAGTAGAATTTATAACAATTCTTAAAATTTTGTTGGATGGTGGTCTATATACATTAAAAATTAAATACGTTTTGTTTTTTGGTCTTATGTGAGTTGTTGTATTTTCAATGCCATAGTGCACGATTTTTTCTATTTTTCCAATGGTAATGTCGTTTTGTATTAGGGTGCATGTAGAACGACTGTTAATGCATTGGAAGTTCTTTGGGACATGTGGATCACAATGTTTGATTTTGGTTTCTTGGAAGCAAATATGCCAGAGTTTATAAGTGTGTATGTGGCTTGTATGTCTTCTTTATACCTTTGTAATGATCTAGTGTTTAAAGATTGTTACAAAAGGAACACACGGGTTCATATAATGTGCAATTAATTCCCGTAATGATCAACACACCACTTAGTACACAGAAAAGAAACTACATGTTAATTACTGATAAATTATATTATGTATGAAAATTAAATGAAGCACGGCTTGAAGATTGAAGGTCACATGATTTCCATCTCCAATTTGATGGATATGCTCGTGGAATACTTGCTGATATTGTTGGTGCTAAGATAGTCAAGTCTAGCATATTTAGGTCAATGGGCTAACTATTCTTCTTAGATCTGACATTGCTCAAAACAAATTGACAAAAACCAACTGTCTTGAATCTCTCTACAATCTTGACATAATTAGATTGACAGTTACTCTACAAATGTAGTATTTATGTGATTAGTGATCTTATAGTCTAATAATACAAAACTGATTATGATTCATGTAACATGAATTTTCAAGCACAACACATTTAAGATTAAAATATTACCGTGATCAAATCATCTACATCTTCACCATTTTCGACAATCACCTCGTCCATCCGTCTCATTTAATACCCTAACTTATATAAACGTGATCGTGATTGTACCTAGAGGAACTTAATTTCTTAGTCTTGGTTAATCATATTCCTACATAATTCTTTGTACTTTGAGATGGTTGTTTTTTGGAAGGAATATTGGGTCAACTATGAAGGGTTCAGAACACTCTATTCTAGTAGACTGATCAAAAGTCAAAGTAGTCACACATGTACCACTGACATTATGGACGTTCTTATTGGAGACTAAGAAATTGGTGATTTTTATAGAATCCCCAATATTCAAGGCTTTTACAAAGTTTGCATAATATATTTCACCTATAGCAAGAGTGATACATCCATCTTCCTCCTCATCAACTACGTCTAGTTTCAAAGTTTTTAGATAAGAGACATTATGTAAAGCCCACATTTTGTACTTATTCAAGAACTTACCCTCGAAGATTCCATTCTTCATAGACAAGTCTATTTTATGTATTAATAAAGCTTTTTCACATACACAGTACTTAGTCTATTTTATGTATTAATAAAGCTCTTTCACATCCATCTTCCTCCTTATCAGCTAAGTCTAGTTTCAAAGTTTTTAGATAAGAAACATTTTGTAAAGCCCACATTTTGTACTTATTCAACACCTTACCCTCGAAGATTCCATTCTTGTAATTCCTTCAACCAACCACCCTCAAACTTTAGCCATTACTAATTTAACTACTCTTGAAGTCCACCCACAATCATACATACTTCCTACACTCAACAAAAGATTAAACAATTACCACCTTCCGTCACTTCATCATTCCCACTACCCAAAATGACAAAGCAATTCTTCATTGCAAACACAAACATACGACAAAACAAAGCACGCATTACTTAATCAAACAAAATACCAACAATAAGTGTACTTATACAAATCAAAAGGGTAAGTAATGAAACAAACATACTAAACACAAAACAAGAGTTCAGTTAACATTTCACCACCCACCAAACGAAACATGAACCCTCCCCCTCATCTAGCTATCTATACCACCGAACAACATCACTACTCCTATTAGAAAAACATTAGAACTTACACAAGAATAATATATATATCTATAATCACTACTCCCACTAGGAAAACATTAGCACTTTCACAAGGACAATACCATAGAACAACAAAATCACTATTCCCATTAGAACAACATTAGCACTTCCACAAGAACAATATCTATATCAACTATCAGACATAGAAGTGAGTGAACATCTCCATCTAAAACAATGTCACCAATGTTGAGATATGGTGCCATGTGCACATAATTAGAGGCTAAGGTATGATATAGGAATGTATTAAAGTAGCCACCCTAGGATGTGGACTACATGATGTGAGGATGTGGATCGAGGACATCCATAAGG
Organism: Dipteris shenzhenensis; assembly: GCF_047967505.1. Taxonomy (NCBI): domain Eukaryota; kingdom Viridiplantae; phylum Streptophyta; class Polypodiopsida; order Gleicheniales; family Dipteridaceae; genus Dipteris; species Dipteris shenzhenensis. The sequence continues at coordinate 34,209,566 of NC_141609.1, read as the reverse complement.
AGAGATGTGGATCAAAGGATCCCACAGGTGTTGACTATTCAAAGGGCTCTCTTTATATAAGGAGCATTATGTATTGTTGATTATATAGATTTGCAATAGATTGATTCATAGTCGCTCATCATCTCTTTCATGGAGTTTCTTCTATGCTTTGAGCCTCCGTAGTTCTTATGCTCATCTAGTTGCACTAGGTTTAGCACGATCTTACATTCTTTGACATGGTATCAGAGCAGGTTTAACAAAGCCTAGATAAGGTTTAGGTCATTAAAAGAAACATCTAAGAATCCTTAGGTAGATAGAGATTTCTGTTCTTTGAGAGAGAGATGTTTTTCTTGGTTAGGAAATTCTTTGATTAGCATTGAGATTTCATTGTTAGGATTCCATTTCATCGTTTGAGAAATCTCATTCAAGAGAGTGTGTTTGTCTTAAGGAAAAGACTCTAATCTGTGAGGCGGTTTGGAAGAAAGGTTCTCCATCAACAAGCTTCATCCACGATGGACTTCCCATAGCTTGATCTCTTACGGCTCCATAGCCCGTTCGACAAGACCTTTGCAATGGCAGTACACACCCCAACTATTGAGAAGTTCCCTGGGGAAGGATTTCACACCTAGTCTACACGAATGAGGTATCTCTTAATGCATCAAAAGCTTTGGAAGACTATAAAAGAAGACATACCCACTACACAAAATGAAGCTTGGAAGGAAATCGATGAAGCATCACTATCACTCATTGGTTTGCACTTGGGTCCAAATACAATTCATGATATAGACTCCAAGGATCATGCAAAAGATGCATGGGATGAGTTGAACATAGTGTTTGGTGCAAAAGCCAAAAACCGTGAAATTCATCTTAAGATTGAATTCTATGGTTTGCACATGAGCTTCAATGAATCGATAACACAATTTGTCAACAAAATCAAAAGCATTATGACCCAACTAGAAGGCAGAAATGCAAAAGCAGGAGAAAAGGATGCACTTGCAATCCTCTGTAAGAGCATGCCTGTAGAGTACAACGCACTGACAACCACTTTGAAGAATCTCCCAGATCCAAAGTTTGAGGAATGTGCTTCCTCTCTTCTTGAAAAAGAAAGAGAGTTGAAGGCATCAACATCGACATCAACACGCTACAACAATAATGAAGAACAAGCATTGTTCAGTAAAACATCAACTAAGTGTTACCATTGTGGAAGGATGGGTCATTATCAAAGTGACTGCAGATTGAAGAACAAACCAAAGTGTCACCATTGCAAGAAACTAGGACACAAGGAAGAAGATTGCAGATTGAAGAACCAGCAGGTCAACTACATGTCATTAAGCCATGAGCACAATGAGAAGAACAACATGTATTGAGAAGCAAAAGCCTTGCCACTTTTAGCCCACATGTTTGTAAATCAAACCTAACCACCTGAGAGTAGCCATGTAAGCACCCAGGGCATGATTTGATCTTGTAACTCACATCTGACCACCTTGCAGTAGCCAATGGATCATGGCACCAAGGGGAGGTGTTGAGGTATGGTGGCATGTGCACATAATTAGAGGCTAAGGTATGGTATAGGAATGTATTACAGTAGCCACCCTAGGATGTGGACTACATGATGTGAGGATGTGGATCAAGGACACCCATAAGGAGAGATGTGGATTAGAGGATCCCACAAATGTTGACTATTCAAAGGGCTCTCTCTATATAAGAAGCCTATTATGTATTGTTGATTATATAGATTTGGAATAGATTGATTCATAGTTGCTCATCATCTCTTTCATGGAGTTTCTTCTATGCTTTGAGACTCTGTAATTCTTATGCTCATCTAGTTGCACTAGGTTTAGCACGATCTTACATTCTTTAACAACCAATTGGTGCTTCTTCCAAGAATTAAATTATCTGATTGACTTTGGTCAAAAGAAAGTTGACTTGGGTTAACTAGAATAAGTTTTTACTTTGGTTTGCATTGGTAGGAAAACTGTAGGAATGCCCACAAGGGACTAGGATTAGTCCAAGAACTAGAATGCATGCATTTCACTAACCTTTAATAGGTTAAAGTGTTGGTGTATGTTTAAGTAATATGTAGGACTTGGAAGAGTGCAAAAAGGCCCATAATTAATGTGGCAAGTGCCAAAAAGAAAATCCCACAAAGACAAAAAGCACCAAGAGCTCCTAGAAAGTGGGCCACCATTTAATCAAGGGACCACTAGTGTTAAAAAGGCCATGAAAAGTGCCCTAAAAAAGGCCTTGCCCCCAAAGTTCTTCATCATTATCATCATTATCATTATCATTATCATTACAATAGAAATAACTTTGTACAACTAGATCTACAAGACCCTCCACGTGGAAGGAGGGCAAGGTTTTGGAGGTTCGGGGGAGAGGGAGGGAGGCTCGACGAGAGTGGAGGAGCTTTGGAGGTTCGTGGAGCCAAGGCTTGAAAGTTGAAGCACCCACGTGGAGGTTCGGAAGACAAGGTTCAAAAGTGGAGCAAGGGGAGATTGCGCCCCAGAGAGACATGTGGCAGAGACTAGAGCAGTCGAGTGCTCAGTTGACAAGTCCGGTGACTCCAAGCCTGCGCAGTTGCACCACGTGGCGGAGACAAGAGGCCAGCGACCAGAGCTGAGTGCCACGTGTTGCAAAGAAGGGAGCGATAGAAGGGCTCTAGGCTCTAGGTCCTACCACATGGCAAACGATAAACAAGTTTGCGCACAGAGTCAACCACGTTCTGCCAGGTGTCACAAAACCTTCAATGACCCTTGGTCGAGTCTGTCGCGCGTCCTTTGCACACTGTGCTGCAATTTGCTAGAAGAAACTGAGTGCCGAAAGTGGAGACGAAAGAAATGGCATAGACGATGCCATAGACATGAACGTAATGTTCCTTGCCTATGAAACCGACAAAGCTTCGGTGCTAGAGGGAATCAACTCGGGGATGGCAGGAAGGGGGACGGAGGAGAGGCAAGAGTCGCGAGGGGGGCCACCATAGCTATGGATCATGGAAGCATGGGATGAAGAAATTGGAGGATGCTCCATGAGGTGTGGCAAACACATCAGGATCAAAGAGCAGGGAATTACAGAGATGGTGATCTGCCCCATGAGATCTATGGTGTGCACGCCCAACTATTCATCGCTGCCCGCAATCCTCTCCATTCCTCCGTCATCTTCCCTCTGGCCAATTTCTACTCCAGCCATTGCTGCCAAGTTCTCCACCATCATGCTCCAAGAATCGCTGATCTCCAGTTCTAAGTACGTTGCCATAGCCGCCAGCATTCTGATCCTAGAAGAAAAATCCAAAACCGAGTTCTCAAAGCCACTTCATAGCACGAAATAGGATTATTCTTCTAACACACTGACGGGGCTGGCAGTCTACAGCTAGCACTGTAGGCAAGAATCCACACGGGTAGTAAAGAGCAGCCAAAAATGTTATCGAGCAATAGCAGCATCCGATAGCCCCAGTAGTTAGCTACAACAAGGAATAGTCATGAGGCTAACACGCTACGATAGAAAGCAAGCTACTGGAAAACTCAAGCCTGCAAGCAACAAATGACACACGGTAGAGCCACAGCCGCAGAGTGGTGGGCAAAAGACCGTAGTTATAATTTTCTTTTTTTGTTGGATTCTTCCCGTGTGAATAATGAAAGCCCACACACACACACGCACACACATATCTTATCTTATCTTACTATTTCTTTAATGAAAGGTTAGAGGTTATGCCATGTGGCAAGAGGAGGTAGAGGGGAGGGAGAGCTTGAAGAGGTGGCACGTGGCAAGCAAAGCGGGCCTCTCCATGAGATCCCTTGCTCAGCAATCATGTGTGTATAGGTTGTAGCAACCTTCTTGGTGAATCTTAGCCATGTGGCGGCTCTTCTTGGAGGGATGTGAAAGAGAAACCCTACATGGTCTTTCTCCTCTTCCTCCTCCCCTTCCTATCCATTGCTCGATGCCAAGTAAAGGTGCGCACACACAGCTTACATGATGGGAGATGCTCACTCAATCAGAAATGGCACATCTATTAGGATGCTATGGAGGATTTTGGTATGATGTCTATTGTAATATGGCAGCAAGAGCAACCTATACCCTCAAATGTGCATCACACAGCTAGATAGGATGATTGCCTCCCTATCCTTCAACGAGTTGGGTAGCCTGGTATTGTTGCTCTTCTCCTAATGCACAAATTTGAGATTTTGCATGCGCTCCTTGCGGCTATGGGATTGAAGGCGTTGCCCTCTCCACCATACATTTCATTCCAAAAGAGAAACATAGGTAAGCAAGCTTCGAAGCAATGGGGTGCAATCCTCAAAGGCTCCTTGCACTGGTAGATAGTGTTGTATTGTGTTTCCAACTTGCAAAGTTCATCCGTCAACTCATGTGGCTATTCTCATCAAGAAAGGAAGAGGTTCTTGGGGCTCAATGGGTTGCCTTTGTGTACTACCCTAGCCAATAGGAGCTACTCAAGCATGAAACCATTCTATGACCTTAAGACTAGATTGGTTGGAGCATTGACAGGTGCCTAATATTTGTTTTGGTAGCTCTTGGTGCAGGTTTCCGATGTTTGACAATGTGCAATTGGTGGCTGCAGCCCATGGCTTCAATGTCACGTCCAATAAGTTCCTTTTGCAGAGGTTGTATCCCAATGCCAAATTGCTTTGTCTTGACGTTGACCCGATGCATGTGTTTGAGAGGTTGTCATAAGAGATAATTTTTTTGTGTATGAGAGAGAGAGAGAGAGATGAGTTCATGTATGCATGTGCAAGTATAAAAGAGAAAGAGAAAGAGCTGGGGGGGTTCTCCTATGTTTGACAGATCGTGTGGGTATGCATGACCCGATGCATGCATGTGTTTGAGAGGTTGTCATAAGAGAGAATCTTGTGTATGAGAGAGAGAGAGAGAGATGAGTTCACGAATGCATGTGCAAGTGTAAAAGAGAAAGAGAAAGAGATGGGGGGGGGTCTCCTATGTTTGAGAGATCGTGATAACGTGTGAGAAAGACACTTACAAAAGGGAGAGCACATGTGGGTGTGTGATGTAGAGAGAAATATTATAATTGCACTGAGAGAGAGTATAGCTGTGTGAGGGGGGGGGGAGAGAGAGAGAGAGAGGGGGGGGGGAGGGAGGGAGGACAAGGCTGATTTTTTGTGTGAATAGTTTGCCCCTCGATTCACAACTGATGGTCAGTCATCTAGCTGAATAGTTGAGTAAAGTGAGCATAGACCCAAGTGATTCAGTGCTGCCTATAGTGGAGGGGGTCTTGAAACTTGAAGTTTATGAAAGACATTTTAAGTTCCCACCTTGAGACCCAGCGGAGCGGGTCTCTAACCCATCACAGACAGGTCATGTTACTCATACTTCTTGATACTGGGAGCTCTAATACTCTTCTTTTAATAGACTTAGCCTAGCAAAAAGCTAGACTTGCTTTCTAAAGGCTACTTTTTACAAGGTCATTGGACTGATTTACTACAGCTAGTTGAGTTTCATAGACCATCCCAACCGGTGATCAAAATTTCATTACTTATATTACTAAATCTATTAGGGATCCAAGTAGAAATCTGATAAGAAAAGAATGGTATCATCCCCAAGATGCTTTCATATGACTACATTTCCAACCATTTCTAGGATTAATTGATGAGTTCATCCATCACATTGATATAAAGGACACATCTTTTAAAGCATGGGAAGAATTAGAGAAGCTCTTTGGGACTCATGCAAAAAGCTCAAAGATTTCTCTCATGATGCAATTCTTTGAGCTTAATTTAAAAATGGGGGATCTACTTCCATCCCACCTTAATCAGATTAGTAGTTGAACCACTCAACTTGCGGAAGTTGAAGTAGATAGTGGCTTTCGACATTCATGAAGGGTTTGAAAGTTGAGGCAGTGAAGCTTCTATTAAGTGAACTATTCTACACAATGAAACCTTATTTTTGTCTAAGCTACGAGCTTGTATGTGTGTGTGAGCTACCCTCATGAGAGTCATCTCCTTCAACTTAGTCATGGGTGTCTAGTGTTTGGAGTATTGTGGGTAGTCCTTAGTTGAGTCTACATTGGGTGGATATCACATGTAAACTACAATAAGTCCTATAGACATGAGCAATAGTTGGTGGTCTATGTTTTCAGAGCTTGTCCCTCCTCATAATTATATCAGATGCTTTTGTTTTCCATGCATGTTTCTATTACAAATGATGAGCATGTGATATGTATGAGTTGGAGAGAGAGAGACAGAGAGAGAGCAGATTGCAAGTATTGTTTGATGCAAGATCCAATTGGTTTTTGTATTCTAAGAGGGCTGCTTGTCAATTAATCCAACATCACACACATGCCCACAACCTCCCCTCCCTGGATCCCCTCCCCTTGCCACACCTTTCATCACTCCCCCTCCCCTCGAGCTACACCTTGCCTCAAATCCTATCCCCTCCCCTTAGTGTCCATGCTCCGTGGCACCCTTGGTGCTCCCCCTCGAATCTCTACCAATTGCCCCTCGCTTTTGTAGTAGTTGTGCCAGCCCTTGCCCCTTCAACATGCACGCGCGTGCGCACACACACACACACACCCACCCATGCAACACACAACCAAAGGACGTTGCACTCATAGAACTTAAACACAACACCCCACACACGTTAACCAATCACAAACATGTAGAGACTAAGGGCAAACGATGGCACACAGAGAGAGAGAGAGAGAGAGAGAGAGAGAGAGAGAGAGAGAGAGAGAGAGAGAGAGAGAGAGAGAGAGAGAGAGAGAGAGAGAGAGAGAGAGAGAGAGAGAGAGAGAGAGAGAGAGAGAGAGAGAGAGAGAGAGAGACTCTCTCCTCTTAACATGTGGAAAATATAGACTAACTAAGGTAAGGTTTGAACTAACCTTTGGTTAAAGCATTCTAGCTATGGTTAGACCTAACCTTGACTAATTAGACTAAGACACTAAACTATTACTAAGGTATGTTCACACTTAACCTTAAAGGCCAATGACTATCAAAAGACCCTAGCTTTGATTAGTCATAACTTTATTAGATGAAGCCCAAATTGGATCCAATTAAAGCCTAGCTTAAATACATGAAACATCATGTTTTGCACAAATTTCCAACACATTTGACCCAATTTTGGACATCATTTCCAAGGCCAATCATTGCACCAATTTTAGGCACTTTATGAGGGTGAAATCATTATAACTTCATCTTACAATATCAAAATTTAGATGCATTTTCACTAACATGTTCAACAAATCAAACAACAGATTTTTTTCTAAAATTTTAAAGAATTTGGGCAATTTAGTCAAAGATGTACTCAAAGGGGTCCTCTTGAACAAGGACATCATCTGTGGGGGAACTTAAACAACAAAGCAACACAAGCTCATGAAATCTTTCAGTAAGTACCAGCATCTCATTTCAAGTTCCATTATAGATTTTGTGAAAAGTGACATCTATTCAAGTAACTTATGCAGTTTAATTGCCCATTCAATTGACACTTCAAGAATTTTGACAATTCACCCTAAACAAACCAACAAGGGTCAATATTGTGAAAGATCACGATGGAACCCATATGGGATTGAATCCTAGAGGACTATCTCCAATACATAGACATGTATAGCAGCAATACAATGGACTAGTTGGAGTCAATCCCACAAGTACTTGGCACTAGACATGATCCACTTGCATACATACCGATGTTCTCAGGTAGGGGTAATCTCAAATAACTCATTGCTTTGTGGAAGAAGAGGATGGTTAGGAGACACCTCAGCACGAGCTCTCATAGAAAAAACCATTTGACTGGTACCTCTAAATAGATGTGGAGAGGCACAAAATTCATGGCCCATGCTTTAAATTGCTTACACTACAATTTGCAATAACTAATAAAACAATGTTGGATCTCAACCATAAGATGTCACCCACACAAAATTGCTTTGACAATACTCTATACTACAACCAGTAAAATAGAGATATGTGATGTTGTACTAATGATTGGAAGAATCAAATGACGTGATGGAAGAATGATGGAGGTAAAATTGGAAAGGCAAGTTTCTAAACCCAAAGCGGCCACAAGTGGAGCCAATTGTAAATCCACTGACAAGCATAGGTCAAAGGCTATAGAATCATCATATGCAATAAATAGTATAGAGGATCTTCTTCTAATATGTTCAAAAGAATCAACTATCAATAATATGTGCCCAAAAAGCAAGGTCAACAAGAAAGCAAAAACACAAAAGTATAGAGGATCTTCTTCTAATATGTTCAAAAGAATCAACTATCAATAATATGCCACCCAAAAAGCAAGGTCAACAAGAAAGAAGAAAGGGGCTAAAGAAGATCCAATGATGTACAGCTAGCTGACAACCCTAAACCAAACCCTAACAAAAGTAGGATGCACAAAGGGGATGTAGTCCAAAGGATAGAACCAAAAGATTTTGACACATCTTTCTTAGAGGACAAAACCAAGATGTGGCACTCAAGAACATCTTTGCCACCCAAACTCTCCAAGTACAATGCTTCTGCATCAACATGATGTAGAACATATTCTATCTAATGAGTTTCCAATATGCATGCTTACCATGATAGAGAAATTGCGTCTTTACTATACACCCAAAGTATTCCAAAAGGGCAAATACAAAGTAGAACAATCAAAAGCACTCTATTATCAAAATCTTGCTCTCAACACATTTAGGAAAGGAGAACCAAAAGGACAAACCCACCACAGATGTAGAATAATTCGAGGATATTTTTCATGAACTATATAGCTAGCGAATGAGCTCCAAAATGCTTGGCAACAACAATTAGTGTAGCTCAAAAAACAACTATAGTAGGAGTAGGATCAAAAGCAAAATCTGGAACAATTTAAGGATGTTTTCCAATAGCAAATACAACTAGTGAATGAATTCCAAGATGCTTGGCACCAACAACTGGCATAGCTTAGACAACAACTGCAATTAAGAGTAGGATTTAAAAAAGAGACTTAAGTTATATCATGCTGAACAAAACAGTGAGATACAAAAGACCTAACAAACTCAACCATATGCTAGCAATTGAAACTGGCCCCTATAAAAGATCTAGACCGTTTGTCAAAATCCAAAAGGAAGTGTCAACCATATCAAGCTAACTACTAGACCCTAATCCTATCTCCACTCAATGATAGAGATCATTGAGGATTCCAAAGAAAATCCCTCAGTCTAGATTGCAACCGACCAAATTGTCAACATGGACATATTAAAGAGAAAGGATATAGTCATTAATCAACAACCAGTCTTGTCCTCCATACAATCTAATACAATCCAAACAAAAAAATACGTTTTCATGCTCACATCTCTCAAAAAGAGGGAGACGCGGGCAAGAAGGGAGAGGAGAGGGAGACAAGGGGCGAGGCGGGACTTAGTGGAGGGAGAGGCAAGGGGAGAAAATTCTATTTTTGTAAGGTTAAAATCACTTGGGAAGCTCGCTTTAGAGGGGTACCTAAAAAGACAAGTTTGTGGCGTGCCCCTAGCTTATATAAAAATTCAAAAGGCCTACCCTGGAAGCTTAGAGAGGGAGAAAAAAATGGGGAGAGAGAGAAAGGAGGTAGAGAGAGAAAGGGGGAGAAAAAAATGGGGAGAGAGAGAAAGGGGGAGAAAAAAATGGGGACCAAAATAGCAAAAAATCCACATCATTTTCCCTTTCTTAAACAAAACACCTTTACTAAAGCCTTCCCTCAAGCCTTCCCTCCTCAGGGCAGGCCAAAAAGAATACAAGAATACATTAGGACCTTTAAGATTAGTTTAAGTCAATTGCAAATTCACAAGTGATATGGGATCAAGGGGTAGAAGCATCACTCTGTATATAAGCACAGACTGGGGACTACTATCATGCAATACTAAAAGCCTCTACCTTTAACCCTCACAAAAACCCTTGCTTCTGCTGCGCGTCTCACCATGGCTCGCAATCCCAAGAAGAAGAAGGGACCCAAGAAAGCAAAGGTCTGTGTCTGACTGCCCATTTGCTTTGATCCCCAATACAGGATCAATGCATATCTTCGTAGCGTTTTCTAGCTGAGAGAGAGAGAGAGAGAAAGAGAGAGAGAGAATTCGATGCTTTCCAGCTCACATGACATTTTAATCCATTCAGGCCTCCAGAAAGCAGGAAGCAGGGAGTTCGGCCGCTGGACAGCAACCAATGAAGGTAATTGCCTTGTTGACTTTGATGCTGTCTTCATGTGCATGAAGCTAATTGACTCAGAAATATCATTGTATTTGGTAGACAAGTTGGGACGATTTAATAAGGTCCTAGGTTGCTCTTTAGTTGGTCATCAAGATACGCATTGGAGATTGTCCAACTTAGCATTTCGTTTGCGATGGAGAAGCGGTGTTAGTATCGTTTGAAAGCTCAGACTCAGATTCAGTCCTAAAAAGCAGCGGGTGCGATATATTTACCAGGTCTGGCAACCGGGTGTGGATGAATTGGAAGAGGATGAAGTGCTCCAGTTTGATCCAACAGCTTACGACTGCCTACATGCCTTTAATCTTGGTTGGCCTTGCTTAAGGTCGTTTTTCCTTGTCCAAATCAATTTTCTGTTTACCTTTTGAGAATATCTTTTGCTGCGTTTTGTACCACCCATGGCTGATCCAAGACTTTTGTTCCCAATTCTTAATTTTGACTGTACACTTTTTTGGGGGTTAAAAACAGTTTTGATATAGTGCGGGATGCACTTGGACTAGTGCGGAGTGAATTTCCTCATACTATGTTTTGTGTAGCAGGGACACAGGTACTGAAATTTGGTGTTCAAGTACCGTATACATGCTAATAACTTGCACTCTTTTTTACTCTTTTCTCAACTTCTTGGCCTCATTTCGAATTGAAGGGTTTCATGACAGGCAGACGTTGCAGCAAACAATGCCCTAGCTGTAGCAAGGCTATCGAACATTAGTGGTAGTAGGCGTAAGCAAGTCCCAGCTGATCCCGGCAGCGAGAGTGACAGTGAGAGCAGCAGTGACGAAGATGATGAGGGGGGAGCGTTGCCAAGCACCAGCAAATCAAATTTGCAGGTGAATCTATGAAGAAGTGCATGCATGGAAGTCAAAGCGAAGGTTATTCAAAGCCTGAATGTAATAAGTATAATTAAAATGTGTAACTAGTTTTTACTATCAGCTCTTTTCAATTCCAGGTGCGCATGATTGCTCATCATGGTGGCGTGAATCGCGTGCGGTCAATGCAGCAGCAGCCCTACATTGTAGCAACATGGGCTGATACTGGCCATGTCCAGGTTCTCACTAACCTGTCATATTAGGGCTGAGAAACAGTATCTGCTTATGCAGTGAAAGATTTTGAAATGTCTGCTTTGGCTTTTGTCATATCAGGTTTGGGACATGAGTGCACATCTGCGCTCCTTATCAACTGCGGATCCTCTTATAAGCACTGGATTTGGTAATATCATCAGGCAAGCCCCACTTCAGATCTTTACAGGCCACAAAGACGAGGGTTTTGCTCTGGATTGGAGTTCTGTTAGTCCAGGCAGGCTTCTTTCAGGTGTGCATAAGATCTTTCCTCCAGCAACAGAGGAATTTTTGCAAGTTGTGTCCATCAGCCATCTAGTGCTGAGCTTTTGCATTACAATTTATTAAATGTCTATGTTGAATTTTGAACCAAAGGGTGCAATGAAGGAGGAGAAACCTCGGATTTTATTAAAGAGTGGTAGTCTGGATGTGTTTTTTTGGGGAGATAGCTAAGTATGGGTTGGTGCATGCAACTTCCAATAGAAAACGTGTGTCAACGTTGCAACGAAGTTGAAATTTGTTTTGATGTGTCAGGATGATGTTTTGGACATTTCACTTACTCTACTTTGATGTGAAATAAAACAACATCGTCCATCATTCTTGTTTTTGTATTTGTTAATCCTATGCTTTAAACTAGTTATCCTGTCTGGCCTTTTTGCCCTGCAAATGAAGTTTTTTATGGGGCACTGTACTGCTTTGTCCTATACAAACCAAAGGTCATTTTGTTATTCCTGCTCAGAGAAAAAAAAAGTGCGATTTTGTTTATGTATATGTTGTGTTTATTGTGTCTGACGTTACCACCATCTTTCACGTGGTATGTTTTTTTCCCGCAAAGTTTGTTTAGTGCA